>NC_080169.1:41378423-41978423 GCF_950295315.1 Erinaceus europaeus
GGGGAGGGGAGGGGAGGGGAGGGGAGGGGAGGGGAGGGGAGGGGAGGGGAGGGGAGGGGAGGGGAGGGGAGGGGAGGGGAGGGGAGGGGAGGGGAGGGGAGGGGAAGGGAAGGGAAGGGAAGGGAAGGGAAGGGAAGGGAAGGGAAGGGAAGGGAAGGGAAGGGAAGGGAAGGGAAGGGAAGGGAAGGGAAGGGAAGGGAAGGGAAGGGAAGGGAAGGGAAGGGAAGGGAAGGGAAGGGAAGGAAGGGAAGGGAAGGGAAGGGAAGGAAGGGAAGGGAAGGGAAGGGAAGGGAAGGGAAGGGAAAGGAAGGAGTTTACTTCTGGGGTATTCTCAGACTGGTCTATTCTGGCCTTATTATTGTGTTTGACCTGTTAAACTGAGCCTCAAGATGCTAACTTTCCTCTGCCTTCGTTTTTGCAGCAAGGATAAAGAACTGTGGGATATAAATGGAAATGTGCACTTTAGACTGCATTCATCTAACTGAAGTTGGTGTGGCAAGGACTTTACTGTTCCTGAGAGAGAAAACTGTTTATAATATAACGAGTAAGAAAGCTGGTTTGGGGAGGCTGGACAGTGGCTCACTGGATTAAGCTCACATAATACTGAGCTCAAGGATCGGAGTTCAGGCCCCTGGCTCCTCACTTACAGGAGGGAGCTTCACAAGTAGTGAAGCAGGTCTGCAGGTGTCTTTCTCCCTCTCCTCTCAATTTCTCTCTTAAAAAAAATTAAAAAGAAAGAAAGAGGGTTTTTAACCTGGACATTTCTGTCACTGATTCCCAAATTATTAGAATTCCTGTAAAGTCAATAATAGTGTTCAGTTCAACTGTGATTTACATAGGTATTAAATGACGATTGATTTCTAAAGCACTTTAAAAATACAAGGCTTACAATTCAAAAATAAAATCTATTTCACCTTGTTATTCAGTTGATTTCCCTAAAACCAACTAAATTACAAGTCTGAGTATTTTCCAGAGATGGTCAATATACTTTATTAAAAATTTCTTTATTGGGGAATTAATGTTTTACATTAGACAGTAAATACAACAGTTTGTATATGCATAATATTCCCCAGTTTTTCATATAACAATACAACCCCCACTAAGTCCTCTGTCATGCTTTTTGGACCTGTCTTCACCCCCCCCCCCACCCACCCAGAGTCTTTTACTTTGGTGCAATATGCCAACTCTAGTTTAGGTTCTACTTGTGTTTTCTTTTCTGATTTTGTTTATCAACTTCTGCCTGTGAGTGAAATCATCCCATATTCATCCATCTGTTTCTGACATTTCAATTAACATGATTTTTTTCAAGCTCCAACCAAGATTGGCTAAAAATGGTGATGTCACCATTTTTAATACCTGAGTAGTCCACAACTTGCGCAGCCACTCATCTATTGTAGGACACCTGGGTTGCTTCCAGGTCTTGGCTATTACAAATTGTGCTTCTAATAACATGTGTACACAGATGTTTTTGGATGGATATGTTGGGTTCCTTAGGATATATCCCCAGAAGAGGAATTGCAGGGTCATAGGGTAGGTACATTTCTAGCCTTCTGAGAGTTCTCCAGACGGTTCTCTGTTAGCGAGCATAAATCAAACCACCATCCACTGCAAGGAAGCAAAGATGTTTATTGACGAATTGCAATCCAGGCCGAGATGGTGACTGGTGTTAGTTTACCAAGCTCAACCCCGAACAGGGCTCAAACCACACAATTTATAGGAATTCAGACTACACTCAGGGAGGGGGAGCACATCACCTTATCAACCTACATCCAAGAACAGGCTATAGCAAACACAAAATCCAATCATTTCAAACTTAGCAAAAAGCGGGGTCCATACAAAGCAAAGCGCGGGCTAATTTCAAACCTTGCAAAACCAGACAACCAATAAGACTTGACCACGTATTAGGTCCTCACATCCCCCTACCGTCATACCAGGCCATCTGGGGACCAGTATACTGCTGGGGCTGTGCAGAGGTCCTGATAAGGCTAGCCCTCACACAGAACTTCTGCAAAACACCTGATAGCCTTCACTGATTAGTCCCGTTCTTCAAAGGGAAAAGGGCAAGGAATTTTCCACCTCATACTACAAGCAACTCATACTAAAAGCACATAACAAACAACTGCATAAAAAGGGAATTTCAAGGCTACTGCCTTTTACATTCTCCACAGAGGTTGGACCAATTTACATTCCCAGCAGCAGTGCAGGAGAGGTCCTTTGACCCCACAAACTCTCCAGCAATTGTTGCTGTTACCTTTTCTGATATATGGTATTCTCACAGGAGTGAAGTGGTATCTCACTGTTGTCTTTATTTGCATTCCTCTGACAATCAAAGACTTGGAACATTTCTTCATGTGTTTCTTGGTGGCCTTTAGGATCTCTTCTGCAGTGAATATTCTGTCCATGTCCTCTCCCCATTTTTGGATCGGGTTATTTGTTTTCTTGTTGTTGAGTTAGGTAAACTCTTTATATATTCTGGTAATTAAACTCTTGTCTGATATATGGCATGTAAAGATCTTCTCCCATTCTGTGAGGGGTCTCTTGGTTTGGGTAGTGGTTTCTTTTGCTGTGCAGAAGTGTTTTGATGACAATGGCCCTATAATACAATTTGAGATCTGAGAGTGTGATGCCTCCAGTTATGTTTTTTCTTTTCAAAATTGTTTTGGCAATTCTAGGTCTTTCCTGGTTCCAGATAAACATCTTTAGCATTTGTTCTATTCTCCTAAAAAATGTGGTTGGTATCTTGATGGGGGTAGCATTCAATTTGTAGATGGTTCTGGGTAGTGTATTCATTTTGATAATGTTAATTCTTCCAACCCATGAACATGGAATATCTTTCCACTTCCTTGTGTCTTTTTCAATTTCCTTGAATAGTGAGTCATAATTTTCAGTATACAAATCTTTCACTTCTTTGGTTAGTTGTATTACTAGATATTTTATTGTTTTTGTCACTATAGTAAAAGGAATTAATTTCTGGATTTCATCTTCTTCTAACTTAGTGTTTGCATAGAGGAATGCCACTGACTTTTGAATGTTAATTTTGTAGCCTGACACCTTACTGTATTGCCTGATGATTTCCAAAAGCTTCTTGGTGGGTTCCTTAGGTTTTTCTATGTATACTATCATGTCATCTGCAAACGGGGAGAGTTTGACTTCTTCTCTTCCAATCTGTATCCCTTTAATTCCTTGCTGCTGCCTGATTGCTATGGCAAGAACTTCGAACCTTGTGTTGATTAGTAATGCTGATAGTGGGCAGCCTTGTCTACTACTACCTGATCTGAGGGGAAAGGCTTTGAGTTTTTCTCCCTTCGAGAAAGGGATCTGTTAGAGGTATAGGCTCCATCATATCAATGTGGGAATCCCAGAATTCTCTGTCTAGACCCTAGATGATGGGGTGGCCTGGTAGTGACTAAAAGTGCTATCATTAAAATGTGCTATTTTCTTGCCCTTATCCAGCTTTTGTAGCCCTTGCTTTATCTGACAAAGGCAGCCCTAGAGTGATTAAGGGAAGTGAAATAGGGAGTAGGAATGGAGGGTATCTGGCCTAAGTAGAAACTATTTGATTAAGTTCTTTATGGTATTTTTTTTTTTTTTTTAACCAGAGCACTGCTCAGCTCTGGCTTGTGGTGGTGCGTGGAATTGAACCTGGGACTTTGGGGCTTCAGGCATGAGAGTCTCTTTGCATAACCATTATGCTATCTAAGCATTATGCTATCTAAGCAGAAGCTTTCTAGCTTCTTCCTACACAAAGACATTTAGATCCATCTGTTCTGTTCTTACCTTTAAATTCCTGATTACAAAACAATTTGTTCTGCTTTATATCTTATAACTGTTCACCCACTAAGTTTCAAATGCTACCCTGAACCAACCTGAATTCCTTGGGCAGACAACCTTAGCAATGTGTCCTACAACCTAACCTCCCCAGAGACCCTATTTCTATCAGGGAAAGATAGAAACAGGCTGGTGATATGGATCAGCCTGCCAATGTGCATGTGTGGAGAAGAAATTACAGAAGCCAGACCTTCTACCTTCTACACCCCATAAAGAATTTTGGTCCATACTTCCATAAGGATAAAGAATAGTGAACCCTCCAATGGAAAGGGTGGGATCTGAAACTCTGGTGGTGGGAAATATATGGGATTGTACCCCTGTTATCTTACAGTCTTTTTAAAAAAGTTTTTAAAAAACATTTTGTTGCCCTTGTTGTTTTATTGTTGTAGTTATTATTGATGTTGTTGTTGGGTAGGACAGAGAGAAATAGAGGGGGAGAGAAAGATACCTGCAGACCTGCTTCACCGCCTGTGAAGCGACTCCTCTGCAGGTGGGGAGCCGGGGACTCAAACAGTGATCCTTAAGTCGGTCCTTGTGCCACCTGCACTTAACCCGCTGCGCTACAACCTGACTCCCTTTCTTACAGTCTTATTATCATTATTAAATCACTAATAAAAGATTTAAAAAAGAGCAATTATATGCAAATATAGACAGTTAGAAGTAGAAATAATAGTTAAGCATTAGAAAAAGTGCTATAGTTTATAATAGAGGGACTGGACATTCAGAACTCTGATGGTGAGAATGGTATGGAATTATAGCCCTGTTGACATTTAATTTTGTAAATCAATGTTAAATCACTATTCAAAAAATAAATAATAATAATAAGGTGAAAATGCTCTTGAGCGACATGTATTGTTATCATTCCTGTCACTATTAAATAAACTAAAACATTTCTTAAGATAACCTATTTTAAAAAAATTTCACTCAAGGTCTATAACTTTCTTCTTCCACTGATTAGTTTGAAATTACTTATAAAGTGGTAATGATAAATATATGTTCATGGCTCAGCAGCAAGGTGAAGTTTTACTGATTTTTAAATTTTTTTTGTTATCTTTATTTTATTTACTGAATAGAGACAGCCAGAAATTGAGAGGGAAGGAGGTGATAGAGAGACACCTGCAACACTGCTTTATTACTTACAAAGCATGCCCCTTGCAGGTGGTGACTGGGGGTTCAAACCTGGGTCCTTGTGCACTCTAACATGTGTGCTCAACCAGGTGTGTCACCACCTGGCCCCAGTTTTATTGATATTGAATACATGATGTTATAAATTACTTTTTGTAGATATACTTGAATTCATTACCTTTATTTTTTAATATTTATTTATTCCCATTTAGTTTCCCTTATTAAGCAATATTAAGTAGATAGTTGAGGTGATGAGTTATGTAATTTCCCCAAGGAAGTTTTAGATGATTCAAGTTCCCTGGACTTTTAATAGATTATCTATGAAAAGTGAATGCATTCTTCACAACAATAAATATAGCAATTATAGAATTAAATATATGAGAGTGGTGAACTTATTCATAACAGAAGTAAAAAAGTGGGAATACTCTGCTCTCATCTTTTTTCTAACTATACAGGCTTTGTGGCCTAATCCAAAGGGAGGTGGTTGTTGAAAGTTAAACAGAAATGCTATGGGACTTCTGGGAGGTGTGGCCATGGAATAACTGGGACCAAATCACCTCTCCTTCCAAAACAACAAATAAATACAAGAGACCCAACTGAAATCATAACCTACAGCTTAAAGTTCTGTAGCCTCAGGAGGGTGCTTGCATGCAGTTGGAGCCAAAAGGGGTGCAAGAGCAGGTTGAAGAGCAGCAAAGTCAAATCAGAGCTCTGGGCCACTTGGGCACTGATCTGTGCCATTTTGGCACAGCAAGCAACATTATTCCTAGTTTTGGAAGAAAAGAAATGGGCAGGAGTCTGGCGGTAACACAGCAAGTTAAGCGCACATGGCATGAAGCTCAGGGACTGGTTTAAGGATCACAATTCAAGCCCATGCTCCCCACCTGCAGGAGAGTCACTTCATAGGTGGTGAAGTAGTTCTGCAGGTGTCTACCTTTCTCTCAACCTCTCTGTCTTCCCCTCGTCTCTCCATTTCTCTCTGTTCTATCCAACAATGATGACAATAAGAATAACTACAATAATAAAACAACAAGGGCACAAAAGGGAATAAATAAATAAATAAATACTTTTAAAAAATTTAAAAAAGAAAATAAAAGAAATGGACTTTAGACCTCTCACTCTTTGACTTGGGGGCAGGGGTGAGGGGGGGGGTTAGCCTTCTGAATTCAAGGCAAGGACACAACATAAAACAGAGATTTTGTGACCACAAGACAGCCCAAAGCAATCCCCACCCCACCCTGTCCCACATACCACAGATCATACAGACAAGAGAAACCTGGAGATCACGATAGCACCACCTGCTGACCATCAATAACCAGCACAAAAAAATGTGCAAGCAGAGAAACAGAACTAAACTAACTGCCAACTATGCCGTATCAGCCAGAAAGAAGTGAAACAGGAAACCCAAAGAATTACAGATTTAGAGAGACTCTCAGAGACAGACTACACAGAGCTCACTATAAGGGCTCTCCAAGAAATTCAATGTTACTATGGAATTAAAATTCATGAGAGTTGGCCTTATAACAGAGATCACTAAGTTCTTGAAAGAAGAATTTCAGTCAGAACTCCAGGGAGTAAAAGACACCCTAACTGCAACCCAAGACCAGGTAGAAGACAAATAGATCCACACATTCAGAAGAAATAATCTCCAGTCCAGAAGATACAGCCAGACCACTCTTTCAGTTCAAAGATGAGGAAGAGGAATGGTTTAGAAAGACCAAAGCAACTTTGTGAAATTGCAGACTCCATCAAAAGATTGAACATAAAAGTGATAGGTATATATGAAGAGGAGGACAAGGAAAAGACCCAGAGTCCATTTTCAGAATAATTTTAGCTGAGAACTTCCCTCACTTAGGAAACCATCAGAACATTCTCATCCAAGAGGCAGAACGATCACCCAGATTTATAAATACAAAAAGACCATCACCAAGGCACATTATTGTAAAACTATCAAAAGTTATGACAAGGGAAAAAAATTGCTGGCTGCTAGGGAAAGAAGTTACATACAAAGGCAGAGCTATAAGACTTTCATCAGATTTCTCCTTACAAACTACAGGCAAGGAGAGAGTGGAATGACATATTCAAAGTTCTAAAGGAAAGGGAATTCCAGCCATGAATATTGTATCCTGCAAAATTATCCTTCAAATATGAGGGATAAATAAAGGTTTTCTTAAATATTCAAGAACTAAAGAAATTTGCCACTATCAACCCCACCTTACAAGCACTACTGGACCGAGTCCCACAAGAAAGGAGGAAGCAAAGGTTCCAAACACCAAGTTTCAGATACTACCAAGTTTCAGTTAACCTGACTTGCCCAGACAGACAACTTTACCAATGTACCCTGGAACCCCACACCTCTGGAGCCCTGCCCCAGTAGAGAAAGATAGGGACAGTCTGGGAGTATGGATCAACCTGTCAATGCCCATGTCCATCGGAGAAGCAATTATAGAAACCAGACCTCCCAACTTCTGCACCCCATAATGGCCCTGAGTCAATGCTCCCAGTGAGATAAAGAATAAGAAAGCTTCTAATGGAGGGAATGGGATATGGAACTCTGGTCATGGGAAATGCGTGGAATTTACCCCTCTTATTCTATGGTTTTGTCAATATTTTCTATTTTACAAATAAAAGGGAAAAAATAAAATAAATAAATAAAGTTTTGTTTTTTTTAAGAAATGCTATGGAAGAGGCCAGGAAATGGAGCACCTGATAGAACATATGTATTACAATATACAAGGACTCTGGTTCAAGCCTCTGGTCCCCACCTATAGGGGGGAAGCTTCAGTTGTGAAGCTGTGATGCAGGTGTCTCTTTCTCTCTTCCTCTTAGTCTTCCTCTTCACTCTAGATTGCCCTCTGTCTCTATTCAGTAAACAATCAAATAATTTATTTTTATTTTTATTTATTTATGAGAAATATAGGAGGAGAGAGAAAGAACCAGATATCACTCTGGTACATGAACTGTTTGGGATTGATCTCAAGACCTTATGCTTGAGAGTCCAGTGCTTTATCCATTGTGCCACCTCTCAGACCACACAAACAATTAAATACATTATAAAAGAAATGTTAAAGAAAAAATGCTATTTAAAGATAAAAGGAGATTCCAGACACCTACAAAAACTGGAACTGTGATAGCATCACTGGTAATTTTCAGAATTTCATCGAAAATGTAGCAACAATAGCAATTTTATCAAGGAACTAGCTTCTTACAGGTTCCACTTAAAATGACTTGGTCTCTGTGCAAATATTTCATTTACTGTTCTTGTAATAGTCAAACTTCTATTAAATAGATCATTTGAAATGTGATTTTAAAGACCCAGTATAAGCATTCGATAACAGACTTAAATTGCCTGCCTACCTGTTCATCAGTGTTATGGTAAATATTTCTTCCACAGGATCCATAAATGCACTGTATACATCATACTGCCTCCTGTGTCTCTTAAGGAAATTGTTCAAAGAGTGATAAAGAAAAGATTATTGAGCCCCACTCCCCATCTGCAGGGGGGATACTTCATGAGTAGTGAAGCAGGTCTGCACGTGTCTATCTTTCTCTCTATCTCCTCTCCCCTCTCAATTTCTCTCTGTACTGTTGAATAAAAGAAGAAGAAAAAGTGATAACGAATGACCACTGGAAGTGGTGTATTTGTAGTACTGACACTGAACTGGCAGCTATATCCCTGGTACTGATAATAATAATAAAAAAGATTATTGATTTTGATTATATTTTTTATTGCTATTTAACATCCTGCTTTAGATGCTTACTCATCTTGTCCTACTTGGACATAGAGGACTATAAAGCAGCCTTGTTTGCGTATATTTCTCAACATCTTTTTATGAGTGCATAACAGTTTTATCAGGCCATTTTACTTGACAGCATTTCACTCAAAATGGACTGCTCCAAATGAGATGAGAGTCAATTTGGATGAAATTCTTCTGAGTATTCAGACTTAAAGCTGTCATGAGAAATAGTTTTGTAATTAAAAAAAAAATTCTAGATAATCAATTATTTGCATTTTTGAAGGCAAAGATCATCATCCTTTACTCATATAAATATAAATATTTTTCACTTAGATACAACAAATTAAAATTCCTTTTTACAGCAGTAATTAATAATAGTGCTGGAGACATTTTATAATAGCTGTAGAAAGAAAGCCAAACTCACGGTGTATGAAGCAGATTTAATGGGGCATGGGGCTTTTGGTAAAATTAGTTTTGAATCCCAGGTGCATTCATGAGGTTTGTAGGTGATAAATCTTTTCACACTGTCCTTTTGTTTATCATCTTTCATGGGCTGGTACCCATAAACTAGATATAAGAATACAAATGGAAACTTAGTATCTTTGCTCATGATTTCTCAGGATACAGTATGATTTTTAGAGATGAGGCCACAGACAACTGTAAATTGCTGCATGACATATGAATCAAATCCAAATAAAAATTATTTCTCCTTTTTACTCTATCTTCTGGAATGAATTATGTCCTCCCACTAACTCTAGTTCAAAGTCTACCTTTTATTTCCCTGAAGATCTGTTGTGCAACATCTCAAAACACACTCCTATATTCATTGAAGCAATATTTATAGTAGTAAAGATATGGAAATCACCCAAGTGCCCAAAGACAGATGAGTGAACAAGAAGACGTGGCATACTGACACAGTGAAATACTACTCAACTAGATAAGAAAGGATGAGATCCTGCTTTTTGCTGCAACATGTCTAGAGTTGGAGAAGGTTATGCAGAGTGAAATAAACCAGGTGGAAACAGTCAAACACTTCTTCTAGCATTTGCCCTTCTTCCGTAGCTAGTCAACAGCGTCAGGTTGAGGCTGATGTAAAGTTTCGAGACCTCCTTTAAATCTGGAGAGGTGGCAGTCGTTGACTATGTGGGTCATAGTCTGTCTGGAGCCTCAGGGTCATCTCTGGCTCCCCAGCGATGGAGCATAGCGGCGCACCGGCCATGGCCTGTTCAATATCGATTGAGGAGGGGCCAGTCATAACGTGCTAGGTCAAAGCCGGGTTGACGCTTGCAGGGGTCTGTGATGAGGTGTTTTTTCTTTACCTCAGCTGACTGCCAACTCTGTTTCCAAGAGTCTGGAACAGAGAAGTTCAGCGTAGGCGTAGGGGACCAGATTGGGTGACGAGACATCAAGCGTTGGACAGGGTGGGCGAAGATATCTGCATATATTGGCAGGTCCGGTCGAGCGTAGATGTGAGAAATGAACTTAGATGATGCCGCATCCCGACGAATATCTGGCGGGGCGATGTTGCTAAGAACTGGCAGCCATGGAACCAGGGTGGAATGGATGGTTCCAGAAATTATTCTCAGGGAGGAATATAATTTGGAATCGACCAAGTGGACATGGGGGCTAAGGAACCATACTGGGGCACAGTATTCTGCAGTGGAATAGCATAATGCCAGAGATGATGGTCGTAGTGTGGAAGCGCTTGCGCCCCATGAGGAGCTGGCCAGTCTTGCAATGATGTTATTCCTCGCGCCCACCTTTGCTGCAGTTTTTATGAGATGTTTGTGAAATGACAGAGTGCGATCGAGAGTAACGCCAAGATAGACTGGCTGGACTTCATGCCGGATTCTCATATCGCCAAGCTGCACATTAAGCTCACGCGAGGCCGAGGCATGGTGTAGATAGAAAACAGATGATACCGTTTTTGCAGTGCTAGGGATTAGTCGCCATTTTTTACAGTAATCAGATATCAGAGACATGTCTTTCGTGATGTGTAGGATATCAAGAAACAAAGCAAAGAAACACACAGGGTCAAATGAAAATAACCCCTGAGACTTTGATATAAAATTCAGCTTCCCAAACAGTGAAGAAGAAGAAAAGGACCCAGAGGAAGATTGGGGCTAAGCAAGGAAGGGGGCTGATGCTTTAGATGTGGGGGTTGTATGGTAACACCCAATCTGAAGAGAGGTGAAATTGTTTACCTTAAATATACATTTTTTGAACCAACAAAACCCTATTGAGAAACTAACTCGAGTTTTGAAACTTGAAAAGTACATTTTGCACTATGCTTTTTATTTTACTTTGGCTGTTTTTGATATCAGTATGGGCTTTATAAAATATTATTTAAATTTTCTTCCATAGTGACTTTACTCATTGTACATCCAAGTTAATATATTCTGTTCCAAATACACATTGAATAGACTTTTATAAATACTTGTTAAAATATATACATTATCTTATAATAAATTACATTAATATTATAGTCATAAAATTACCACTTAGAAAAGAAGAAAATAAAATCCAGTTATTCTCTCACTATCTAGAATCACTATTAGCATCTTATTGTTTTGTTGATAATTGAAATGTAATTACATATATTAGTATCAGTTGTCCAGATAAGGATGCTAGAGAAAATTAATTAGTTCTGGATAAACACTGTACAAATAAATAACCCTACAACACTAACAGTGGTGTGTGTTTATTCTCTATGTGTTAGAAAGCATGTTCTTTATACACATTACTGAATGTTTTATATATGGTGTAACAGACTTAAAGCTCACAAAATTCTATGACCTATAGTAAAGTATTATTGTACCCATTTACAAATTAGGCAAACCAAGAAGTAGGCAGCTTAGGTTACTTTGGACAATGAGGTCAAGATCCAAACTACAGTTTTTGAATATCTATACTCTTAATCATTAGCTCAATTGGTTCTCTACTTAAAACACATATTTACATACATGTTAATTTCATGTTATACACTATATATGTATAAAGTATTGAATATAATATATGTAGATGACAAAACAGTAACAAATGAATTGTTACACATTTATTAACCAGACATTTAAAAATTACTATTTTATTGAAAGTAGTAAGTTAAAAGCTGTTTCAATAATATGCATTTTCATTGTTACATGTAGAAAGTCTACTTTTCTCAGATTCATAACTTTATGATAACTTACCTGTACTCAAATTCTTGACTTAAATTTTATTTTTAAGTATTTTTAATATTATTTATTTTTTATTTCCTTTTAGTTGCCCTTGTTGTTTTTATTGTTGTAGCTATTACTGTTGTTTTTAATGATGTCATCGTTGTTGGATAGGACAGAGAGAAATAGAGAGAGGAGGGGAAGACAGAGAGAAAGACAGACACCTGAAGACCTGCTTCACCACCTGTGAAGCGACTCCCCTGCAGGTGGGGAGCCAAGGACTTGAACCGGGATCCTTACTTCAGTCCTTGTGCTTTGTGCCACCTGTGCTTAACCTGCTGCACTAACACCCGATTCCCAATTCATTACATTTTATCATATATTTACACATCATTTGTTATTATCATGTAGGAAACTTACAGTTGCTATGAGATTAACAGAAAATACTATCATCACTTTAGGCACTTCCTTATGAGAAAATGCTTATGACCAAAGGAAATATTAAAGATCCAGTTTCAAGGATACTATGTCCTAAAAATGATCATTTTTGCTTTAAGCTTATACATAGGTGAATGGAGGCCTGAGTATAATTCTAGATTTAAAATATGATACAATTGAGGATAAGGTGAAGGCGACAGCACCTAGAGATGACAGGTACTCAAAACCTCCTTCTACAAAATGACTATGCTGTGAAAAAAATATATTTTTTCCATTGGGAAATCCAATGTCCATTCAAATCTGATACAGACTTTGATTTGTATTTTTAAATCATCTTTAATACAGACCTTTTTGTTGAATTAATAAGAGTGAAAGTAATGTCTTTATTTGTTTATTTGATACAATAACATCAAAGCATACTAATACTAAATCATAACCATAAGTTTTGTAGATGATTTATTTGCAAATGTCCACAAACCATGTGAGATGTGATTTGGAAGAACATAAATTAACTGGATCCATCAGAGTAGTTGCTTGATGGATGTCAGAAAGGAATTGATAATGGAGAAATAAATGGGGAAAATTCATGAAACAAATATAAAAGTGGGAAAGAACACAGGTTGATAATAAAATTTTACCATAAACTAAAGAGTAATTAATTCATTTCCATACACTTAACGTCCAATTTCTAGGCAAAATAAAAATAACACTTAATAAACCCATATAAATATCTCTCACCTATCTTTAACTGATAGATTTTTTTAAATGTTGTTATTCAGTATGCAAACATACATCTGTTGTAATAAAAATTATGTGGGGACTTAAATTTGAAGGCTTAATGAATATAACAAAGTGAATTATTACAAAGAATAAGAGTGATTCTAATTCCACTTTTTAATTTATGTGTACTTCTCTATTTGTGTAACAAAACAAAAAAGAAAGAAAAAGAAAATCTTTGCCTCAGGATGTGGGTTACTAATTTACTAGTTTATTGCCATCTGGTTTAAGAATCTGTAGAAAAGTTCTTTTTCTTGTGACATGACATATTGTAGTCTTACAAATGACCATTACTAAAACATTCCAATTTTAAAAATAATATCTCTTATATTGCTTTTTTAATGGTTTAGTTTCAAAGCTTATAATGACTAAATATATTTGCTCACTTAATAACTGTACAGTAGGGCAGTAACACAGCGGGTTAAGCTGTGGCATTACGTGGGGCATAGCGCAAGGACTGGCACAACGACCCCATTTCAAGGCCCTGGCTCCCCAACTGCAGGGGAGCTGCTTCACAATCAATGAAGCAGGTCTGCAGGTGTCTCTCCCCCCCTCTGTTTTCCCCTCCTCTCTCCATTTCTCTCTGTCCTATCCAACAATGATGGCATCATCAACAACAATAACTACAACAATAAAACAACAAGGGCAACAAAAGGTAATAAATAAACAAAAAGGTAAGAGAAAGCAGAAAAATAAAGAATGCTTCTTTTCAGCAATATGTTGTTTTTTTTTTTTTTTGCAGTGATCTTAACTATTGTCTTACGGTACTTGTGGTCTTTATTACATGATAGAAGTATTTATTTAAACCATGATGCAAAATTAAAATGTGTATATGAAAGTAAGAGATAGAAACTTAAAAGTAAATAGAAATAGGCTAGGAGTATGGATCAACCTGTCAACACCCATGTTCATCTTTTTTCCAGTTGAATTTGTACAATATAAAAATTATCTATTATAAAAAGTTTTTTAATCAAATAAATTTGGAATTTGTGTGCCCTAAGAAATCATTTTTTTTTGTAATTGCCTTCTGAAATATTTGAGAAATGAATACAGCACTTAGAACTTCATGGTTACAACAAGGGCAACAAAAGGGAATAAATAAATAAAATAAATATTTTAAAAAATTAAATAAAAAAAAAGAACTTCATGGTTAGATACTGCTCTAACAGGCCAGCCACATCAGGAGGAGCAAATCCTTGAAACAAGTGTACTTCTTGCATAACAACTGACAGGCATGGATTGCTTTTCCACCTGTCTGATGCTACAACTTGGATCAAGTTTGTGTAGAGCATCTCCTACACTCTGAAAGTACTTACCTTCTCATGAGCAATTTCAAAATTAAACTATTAATGAATAAAAATTATAGTCAAATGGGTTTTGAGGAAAGAGATTTTTTTTCAGTAACCAAAAAGCTGACACATATAACAGTTGCCTGAAAGGAGGCAACTTTAATGAATGAAAATTGGCCATTAATTAGCACAGTCTAAACTAGTAAGTAGTTTGGTATAAGGATAATTTTATATAAGAAAAAAACTAATTGAAAATTAATAACACTTACTTTGAACATTCAGGACAACTGAAATATTTTCATTCTTAAGTACTAATTTGAAGGAGAAGGTTGTATTAAAACCTGAAGAATTTTGAAAGGCTAATGAGAACAATACAAGGTCATTGTCAAACAATCTTTCCAATATGACTTTAGAACTCTCTGGTTTCTCTCCATTGTTATTTATTTTAGTTATTTATTTATTTTCCCGTTTGTTAGTCGTGTTGTTTTTTATTGTTGTTATTGATGTCGTCGTTGTTAAACAAGACAGAGAAATGGAGAGAAGAGGGGGAGAGAAAGATATCTGCAGACCTGCTTCACTACCTGTGAAGCAACTCCCTTGCAGGTGGGGAGCCAGCGGATCAAACCCGGATTCTTATGCTGGTCCTTGTGCTTTCTAGAGAAAACTCTCAAAATGTTGTTAGGAGTTTTTGTTGTTTTTTTTTTCCTTGATTTTATGAGACTTAAAGTGAATCTTGGCACAGATGCTATAGTGTCCTCAGCCACTACAACTCCCCACCCCCAATTCAAGCTCCTTATCTAAATGAAACAGATCTAGAGTGGTGAATTCTGGTTCCACAAAATAAGTAAATAAACAAATATATAAGTAAATGTGACTCTTTTCTACAGAAAGAGAGCCATCTTCTGCTAAGAAAAGGTTAAAAATTTCATGAGATGAAATTACAAAAAAATATTTAACAATTTGTCTTGATAACAGAAAATTTGTTTAAAATGTGACTTTTTCTATCTTTGTGTTTCAATCATTGATAAAAGGAATGGTGTTCCATAATTCCAATTGTAATCTATAGCAGGTATCTGATTTTTTCATCCTATAAAGATAGAGCTTTCTTCTTCTCCTTCTCCTTCTCCTTCTCCTTCTCCTTCTCCTTCTCCTTCTCCTTCTCCTTCTCCTTCTCCTTCTCCTTCTCCTTCTTCTTCTTCTTCTTCTTCTTCTTCTTCTTCTTCTTCTTCTTCTTCTTCTTCTTCTTCTTCTCCTCCTCCTCCTCCTCCTCCTCCTTCTTTCTTTTCTTTCCATAGAGAGAGGGAAAACAAAGAAATATATATATATATATTTGCCTCCAGGGCTATTGCTGGGGCTTGGTGCCAGCACCACAAATCCACTGCTCATAGAGGTCCCCCCCCCTTTGTTGCCCTTGTTTTATCGTTGTTGTGGTTATTATTACTGTTGTTCTTGATGTCATTATTGTTAGATAGGACAGAGAATTGGAGAGAAGAGGAGAAGACAGAGAAAGGGAGAGACAGACACCTATAGACCTGCTTTGCTGCTTGTGAAGCACCCCCCCTGCAGGTAAGACTCCTTAGGCTCCAACCGGGATCCTTAAATCAGTCCTTATGCTTTGCGCCATGTGTGCTTAACTCGCTGCCATACCCAGCTTTATATTCCTTTTTTTAAAAAAATTTTTTAAGTATTTACTTATTCCCTTTTGTCACCCTAGTTGTTTTATTGTAGTTATTATTGTTGTTATTGATGTTGTAGTTGCTGGGTAGGACAGAGGGAAATGGAGAGAGGAGGGGAAGACAGAGATGGGGAGGGAAAAACACCTCCTGACCTGCTTCACTGCCTGCGAAGCGACCCCCCTGTAGGTGGGGAGCCAGAGGCTCAGGGATCCTTATGCTGGTCCTTGTGCTTTGTGCCATGTGGGCTTAACCCGCTGTGCTACCACCGGACTACCTCAGCTTTATATTCTTGTTGTGAGCTCGTGTAAGGAACACAGGGAGGAACTGAGCAAATACAGGCAATGACTGTTCAAGAAGTTATTCAAAGTACTACATTATTAGACAACAGTGTACAAGTCGAGACAACTAGAAACAGGTATTTTGAAAAGCCAGTGCACTGCTCTGCCTCTCAGTAGAGTTGGGGTTTGAACCTGGGACTTCTAGGATCTACCAAAAGTGCTGTCTCCCCAGTCTTGGGCAATTTTTAAAATAGATGACCACACATCTTTGAGAGCTCAAGAAAACAATAGCAGACACAAAAGCCAAAAGTCTCCATGATTGAAGGTAAGGACCTAGATATTTTTCTCTTGGTCCCAAATAGTCAAGGAAGCACATTAAAGCATTAAAATAGTTCTGATTTTTTAAAATTCCAAAGTCCCTTCAACATGGCAACTTAAAATATACAAGGAAGCAAAAAAAAAAAAAAAAAAAAAAAACCACTGATGGTAAAGAGAAGCCTTTTTACTCACATTACCAATGGGAAAAACAATGTTTGCTACTTTCAGTGTACGAAAAGTAGATGCCCAGTAGTTGTGAGAACATTTATTTTCAAGCAGTTTTGAAAGGAATAAGATTAATATCATACAGAGCTGGAAATTACCATCTAGGGTGTATGTGTATGGGAAAATTAAAGAGGACCTTTATATCTAAGTAAAACTTTAGGTTAACAATAGGAAAGGGTTACTTACCCTCAATGAAAAAGCTGGAATGGTTCCTCAAGAAACTTTGGTACAAAATTCTTTTAATAAGAATATTAAAGCCTAGGAAGCCTATAACAATCTAAAATTGGTCTAAATTAAAGACAAAACAGTTTAAACAACACAAGGTCAAAATGAAGTTGAGAACTATCAATAGTTGATGTATTTTTGTTGCTGTCAAAAAAAAAAGAAAGAAAAGGAAGATCATTCTTTAAACCAGGAGAAGAATGAAATATCCTTTTTTTCTGTAATATATTTTTGTAGACAAATCTATATGTTAAATAGTTTAGCAGATGTGGTTTTTCAGTAATAAAATCAGAGATGAAATGGTATGTGAAACCTACTTCGTGTTCCTTGTATGAGTGTGACTCTAGAAGCACTAAGTATTGTATTTAGAAATCATTGAAAAAGAAAGAAAGAAAAAAATTTACTTGGGGTTGATTTTCAGATTCTCCATTTAGAATCTGAGTGGCCTTTGGCATATTAGTAATCTTCTCAACTGTATAATATTTATGTGAATATTCACTGACACATATGTATGAAAATATATGCATAATACACTAAAGATTGAATTACTTTGTGTATTAATTAAAAGTACATTATAAATTGTTAGAATACTTATAGAGTGTGCTCAGTAGATTATGATTGGCTCTGGAATCTTATTCATATTTAAGAAAGTATTACAGTTAGTATGCATGATGAGCAAAATAATTATTTCAAATACAACTTTTAGAAACACAGCTGTAATACAAGTGTAAACATGCAGGAAAGGGACATTGGGACCTTGTTGTATTTCTTAGGCACCAATCAAAGGGAGATGAGAGACTGGCTATATATTAAACTATTAACAACTTCCCCTCAAAAAAAGTTTTAATACAGCATGTGTCTATCTACACAGCTGAATGATTGTGAAAGTTGTCCTATGATCTCAAAGAAACAAAATTTTCTCATAGGAAAACAACTTGTTTTGAGTTTTAAATTATTTCTGGTTTTAATTAGTCTTGGAAATCACCATTTTTAAAATATGTGATGAATAATTCTTACATAACATTAACATCATTATATTATATTATATTATATTTTATTTATTTGTGTTCTCAAAACTTGAATCTGTTTGCACACAACTTTCACAAATAGAAATACAGGTAACAGGTTATACCTGGGCCCTCACAAATTATTAATGCAACTGCTGTCCCTAAGAATGTGAAAAAGCCTGTTTTTGTTCATCATTACTGTATAACTATATGCAAATGTAGGAAATTTCTCCTCACAATTTTAAATCTTAGTTACTAATCTTCTTACTAAATGCAGAGGTTAATCATTATTGTGGATCTGATAAAAAAAAAAAAAAAACTTTTTTTCTCATACATATTCTAGTATTTCCCCCAAAGACTATATATATTTTTTCCCTTTTGGTTGCCCTTGTTTTTTTTTTCTTTTTTTTGTAGTTATTATTTTTGTTGCTATTGATGTTGTTGGATAGGACAGAGATAAATGGATAGAGGAGGGGAAGACAGAGAGCAAGACAGAAAGATAGACACTTGCAGACCTGCTTCAATGCCTGTGAAACCACCGCCTTGTAGGTGGGGAACCGGGGACTTGAACCGGGATTCTTAAATCGTCCTTGCACTTTGCGCCACATGCGCTTAACCTGCTGCACTACCGCCCAACTCCCCAAAGTTTATTTATTACCAAGTAGGTTCCTAATATTTTAATTCACTGATCCTCCCTTAGATTCCACTGAGATCCAAAGATAAAATTTAATTGCATTTGAGAAATTAAAGATAAAATTCAGCTACCTATTGTTGTAGCAGACAGGAGGTAATAGTTTTAACAAACTTCAAGAATTCTCAGAACACTCATATACCACGTGGAGGAATAAGTCTATAATCTTTTGCAATGGACAGCTACAACGGAAGAGCAACAGGAAGTATCAGGGAACTCCGAAGGCAACCACCTGGTGGGTCAGGAGTCAGCACAAGGGAGAACAGAATACACCACACTCTGTTGGAGGATGAATCTGAGCTCAATTTTTATTCATCCAGTGAGAGTTTATATATCTTTCAGTCTTACATAAACAATATCTGAAACAGAAAGTAAAGCTCATTTCTTGATTAGATGGTGGCCTTGTGGTTTTATAGAAATGTCATACTTCATGGGGTGATGCATATCTGAGTAATAGGCTTAGCAGATAGTATTTTATGTAGAGTTTTAACATATTTCATAAGAGGAGGTAAGTATTATTAAGATTTTTTTCCCTAAAACTTTATGTATTTGATGACCCATAACTTCATCCACCTCATTTCCTGTTCATCTATATCTAATCTGGGAACAGGGGCTGTTCATCCCCGATTACATGGCATCATTACCATGTACATAATGAAAACAATAATCAGAGTTTCCAGTTTAGATCTGCTCAGGATGCCAAGACCCACTCCCAGAATTCTTCTTCTGCTATAAGTCTGCTATCTGGTTGCCGTGGGTGAGCAGCCCAGGCAATGAACTGTGCCCTCTAATATGAGTCACTTTCATCTTATTTTTTTCTTTTATGCAACTCATGTTGCAGCTGTCTAAGAAATGAGTGGATAGGGGAAGTCCCTGAAATTGCTGCTGTCTCTATAGCAGGAAAGAGTCCAGCAACATAAGCTGAATCTGTGAATATATGTAGTGTTTGTGGGAAATGTTTTAATGCTTCAATCACTGCCACCACCTCTGCTTGCTGTGCTGAAATCCCTGCTTGAATTTTGACTATAGGTGGAAAACCTGGGGCATACATGGCTGAACGTCCATTAGAGGAACCATCAGTAAGCCCCATATCTTGTAAATTTTCTGTTCAAATTCTAGGGAAAATTAAGTCTGTTTCTTTTGCAAATTTAATCAGAGGGTGACTAGGATAATGATATCCCAGAGATCCTGTAAATCCTGAAAGAGAGATCACCCAGTCATCTTCCAATTGATATAATGTATCTACTTGGGCTTTGTTATATGGGACTATTATTTCGGAGGATCTGTCCCAAATAACTCCCTACTTCTTTTCTTAGCTTTTTCCAGTCTTCAAGAGACAAGGTCCCCTCTTCGGGGAACCAGGGGTTACTCTTCTTAATAAAGGCTAGGAACTGTCTTAGTTGCTTATGGGGTATCTTGATTCCGCTGCCCATCAGCATCTGCTGCAGTGCAGAGAGGAAGAGCTCCTCATTCTTTGAGCACTCCTGCCCCATTCTAAGTCTTCTCTTAGCTTCCCCGCTTCCTACGAAACCACTCTTTCTTTTTTTCTTAAGTGGTGGGACTGCAGCTCCCTTAACCTGCGGGGTCCTTATCCTGACCGAGAAGATATGATTCTGATAGTCCTCTTACCTGGTCGGTCTTCCTTCATGTCCCTGTTCAGGTGCCACCTGCAACGGACCGCTCAAGCAGAGGAGCAGCAGAAAGGATCAGAGTCCCCAAAGAGACCAGTGGGGGGGGTCAGGAGTTGGCGCAGGGGAGAACAGAATACACCACACTTTGTTGGAGGGTGAATCTGAACTCCATTTTTATTCATCCAGTGAGAATTTATATATCTTTCAGCCTTACATAAACAATCTCTGAAACAGAAAGTAAAGCTCATTTCTTGATTAGATGGCCTTGCAGTTTTACACAGTAATGTCATACTTCATGGGGTGATGCATTTCTGAGTAATAGGCTTAGCAGATAGTATTTTAAGTAGAGTTTTAACATATTTCATAAGAGGAGGTGAGTAAGTATTATTAAGAATTATTCCGGGAGTCGGGCTGAAGTGCAGCGGGTTAAGCACAGTTGGCGCAAAGCACAAGGACCGGCATAAGGATCCCAGTTCGAACCCCGGCTCCTCACCTGCAGAGGAGTCACTTCACAAGCGGTGAAGCAGGTCTGCAGGTGTCTATCTTTCTTTCCTCCTCTCTGTCTTCCCCTCCTCTCTCCATTTCTCTCTGTCCTATCCAACAATGACAACAACAATAATAAGTACAACAATAAAACAACAAGGGCAACAAAAGGGAATAAATAAATAAAATAAATATTTTAAAAAAGATAAGAACTTTGTCACTTCCAGTGGCTTTAAAAAAAAAGAATTTTTCCTAAAACTTTATGTATTTGATGACCCATGACTTCGTCCACCTCATTTCTTGTTCATCTGTATCTAATCTGGGAACAGGGGCTGTACATCCCCAGTTACACAGCATCATTACCATGTACATAATGAAAACAATAATCAGAGTTTTCAATTTAGATCTGCTCAGAATGCCAAGACCCACTCCCAGAATTCTCCCTTGAAGAGAGTTTTCTGAGGTGCTGACCCTGTCAGACCAATCATTCTGAAGTTGAGTGGGGCGTGGAATTTCCTCCTTTTTTATTTAATTTATTTGATAATAATTTAATGAGATGATTTTTTGTCTGGAGTTTTTTGAGGGATCTCAACAGGAATCTGAGGATGACTGGTGAACAGAGAACAAGAATTAGTACTAGAGTAACAGTCCCAATCATGATAAGATAATGGATCTAACTTATAGGATTAAGTGAAATGATTTTATCTTAACCCATCTAAAGAAATCTTCTGTTGCAAAGCATGTAGACTCCTCCCTGGCCAACTCCTGCACATATGAAAGTTTACCAACCCCCAGCCAATGAGTTCACTTACTCTTACTCACACAATCATTTACTTTTACCCACACAAGTTCACTTACTTTTACCCACACATCTTCTAAATCTGACAGCTTTTCTTTTACTTAACCCATCTTAACCCATCTAAAGAAATCCTCTGCTGCAAAGCATGGGGACTCCTCCCTGGCCAAATCCTGCACATATGAAAGTTTACCAACCCTCAGCCAGCAAGTTCACTTACTCTTACCCACACAATCACTTACTCTTACCCACACAAGTTCACTTACTTTTACCCACACATCTTATTTACATCAAACCTCATTTATCAGAGCCTCTTTCTAATTTCACTTTAGTTTTCTTTTTACTTTCACCTTACTGTGACATTCTTTTAGTTTTATGTACACACTCTTTTAAGTATGATGATCTCTCTTAAAAACTTAGTACAAGGAGGAAAGGGAATAACAGAAAATTTATTCTAAGCATCATTAAATCTTTTGTATCTCAACATCATCAATTTTAAAATCTAAAAAATCTTTTTGTTACTATTTAAATTAAAGGGAGTTGATGAAGTATTTTGCTGGATCAGCTGTTGTATCTGTCAAGTGTGCTGCTTTGTGGCAGGGGTGGAGGTCTTCTCAGGTCCTTTGAAGTTCCAAACACCCAGTAACATTAGTGTCATTGTTGGTATGAAGGTAAATGAGCACATCGGAGCTAATCTCTTCAAAATCAAAATGAGTGTTCTGTTCCCATCTTATGTGTTTAGCAGAATGTCATCTTTTCTATGCCAGTCACCATCTCTCTCAGGTTCCTCCGTTCTCAGGAATTCTCTCTTTTTCTTCCACTTGCCAGATGCACCTTTCTGGTAGCCAGCGGGCTTCATTATCTGAACAGGAGAAAACACAGACATGCCCTCATCCCCATATGAGGAGAGGATCTGGTCCTTTCTAGGACCCTGTCAGGGGGTCTTTCCATTTAACCAGTGCATATCCACTGTTAGTTATGGTTTTCCAGAACCTGTCACTGGCAGATTTTTTTGTGTGCATCCAAATTTAAAATATTAATGGTAAAGAGTGCTCTATTAAGGATATTATGTGGAGTCTGTGGTCCTGTCTCCCCCTTTTTGTTTTTCAAAAGCACACAAATTGTCTATCAGCAAACCAGGGGTTTGTTAATGGTGCTTTTTTGGCCCCAGTGATGAGAAACTGAAGCAAAGGCTGTAAAGGAATTTTCTCCCCTCCATCCTTTTTTTTGCTACTTTTTTTTTCTCTCTCTCACCCTCATGGGGGTGTGGTGCAGAAGGCAGTGGCAGCAGCCAAGGCTATGGAGGATGTGAGCCTGACTCTTTAAAAGAACTAATTAAAGTTTGACAAGTAGAATCTATTCTCTTAAAAGCCAATTATTTGATAGTAATTTTTGTAGTCTTTTTAAATAGGGGAGTTATCTCAGTAACAACTATATCAGAAATAACAAGTCACTGTGAAAGCGAAAGTAACTCATGAGTGAGATCTAAAGAATCTCTTAAGTTTCAAAGTGAAAAGGCTTTAACCAGAACATTTTTTTGGTTCATTCAGACATGAAACTCTCTTAAAAACTTAAGTCAATTTTACTTGATTAGAACTTCTGTTTTTATACAGTTTCACAGTTACATAAACATTGGTACAAAATGAAAGCAAAAAATAAGCATCGGGGTTTGTGGTTTTGCCTAGAATTATAGTTCCTGTTCTGTACTGTACATGTAGCACTATTTTCTTTTAGTTAATTTGTTTTTACCTGGACATTTGTATAATCAGCTGGCCTATCAGTGACTTTATTGTTTGTCCTGCAAATTCTTTTGGCTCGGATTTTTGGAGCATGAGTCTTATGAGTGCACGCCTATGTTTTTGTGGAGGGTGCCATCTTCTAGTCTTAGGGGATTTATCGTGCATAGGGGCTGCTTCTGGAAAGTTACCAGGTTCCCAAGCTACTACAGCTAGCTCAGTCATCAGCCCTTTGTGGTGTCCTAGCCCATTCCTAGGGATGTAGCTTCCTTGAAGTCTGTCATCCTCATGGCTGTGGCAGTTGACCTGGTCAAGCTCCACAGGGGGTCAAGGCACAGGATGCCACATCTCCCTCTTTTTTTCAAGACCACATCTTCTAAAGCACTCAGTTTTGTATCTAGTTTTGTATTTAGTTTATATAGTGTACTGTACTGCTAGGCTATAGTGAGCAGTATTTACTTGATTTGACAAAGCCAATGAGGAAACTGTAACAGAAGTGACTAGAGCAATTAGTGCTGTGATGCCTAGTATTAGAGCAGCAATGAATCTCTTTGGCCTGATCAATTATTTTAATTCTCTCAAGGTTTGTAAGGCAGGATTGCCATACCAAGGCTCAGTAAGATTAACTGGAAGCATAAAATAAGGAGGTCTTTGCAGAATCAACAATAAGTTTAAAGATTTGTTTGTTCCACTATCAATACAATTAGTAAGATAACAATTTAAGTAAGTAACATTAAAAGCTTTACTAAGGGGAGTAATTTCTACAGATGATGCTTGTCCTAGGAAAATGACATAAGGATAGTTTACACAAGCTTTTAAAGGAACTGTCTTAATTGCTTATGGGGTATCTTGATTCCTCTGCCCATCAGCATCTGCTGCAGTACAGAGAGGAAGAGCTCCTCATTCTTTGAGCACTCCTGCCCCATTCTAATTTCTCTCTTAGCTTCCTGCTTCCTATGAAACCACTCTTTCTTTTCTCCTAAGCGGCAGTACTGCAGCTCCCTTAACCTGTGGGGTCCTTATCCTGACTGAGAAGATATGATTCTGATAGTTGTCTTACCAGGTCAGTCTTCTTCATGTCCCTGTTCAAGGTGCCACCTGCGATGGACCGCTACAGCGGAAGAGCAGCAGGAAGTATCAGGGAACTCTGAAGGCGACCACCTGGTGGGTCAGGAGTCAGCACAAGGGAGAACAGAATACACCACACTCTGTTGGAGGGTGAATCTGAGCTCAATTTTTATTCATCCAGTGAGAGTTTATATATCTTTCAGTCTTACATAAACAATATCTGAAACAGAAAGTAAAGCTCATTTCTTGATTAGATGGCCTTGCAGTTTTACAGAAATGTTGTACTTCATGGGTGATGCATTTCTGAGTAATAGGCTTCACAGATAGTATTTTATGTAAAGTTTTAACATATTTTATAAGAGGAGGTGAGTAAGTATTATTAAGAATTTTTCCTAAAACTTTATGTATTTGGTGACCCATAACTTCGTCCACCTAGTTTCCTGTTCATCTGTATCTAATCTGGGAACAGGAGCTGTTCATCCTGATTACATGACATTATTACCATATACATAATGAAAACAATAATCAGAGTTTCCAATTTAGATCTGCTCAGGATGCCATATGCACTTAACCCGCTGTGCTACCGCCAGGCCTCCAGGATTATATAGTTTAACACCTGTAGGTATGTTTATATATAGCTTGCAGCACCCACCACTGAAATTCCTAGGGCATCACACTAAGTTGAATCTTCCTTCTATCTTCCTTAGTCTTCC
Organism: Erinaceus europaeus; assembly: GCF_950295315.1. Taxonomy (NCBI): domain Eukaryota; kingdom Metazoa; phylum Chordata; class Mammalia; order Eulipotyphla; family Erinaceidae; genus Erinaceus; species Erinaceus europaeus. Next base: position 41,403,617 of record NC_080169.1, read on the forward strand.
ACTTCCCTTTAATAACCCACCTAATTTTTTCAAATTCTGCATAAGTACCGCACGCTAACAGATTGCACCACTGGAGCTCCAGTTTTTCAAATTCTTTTTTTTTAATTTCTTTATTGGGGGATTAATGTTTTACATTTGACAGTAATATAATAGTTTGTACATAACATTTCTCAGTTTTCCACATAACAATACAACTCCCACTAGGTCCTCTGTCATTCTTTTTGGACCTATACCCCCCACCCCAGAGTCTTTTACTTTGGTGCAACACACCACACTTTTTCAAATTCTAAGGGTAAGTATGGTTATTATTCTGTAAGTTTGTTTTAGTTGTATACATTTCACATATGAGGGAAAACTTGCTAAGGATAACCAGGCAAATGTAGTTTACTATCCTGCTTCAGGTTGCATATGTTTGGATATGTTTTATATGGCAAGTTTAATACAAGAAGGTTTTAAAGATGCTGAAATTCATTCTAGCTCCATTGCTTATTGTGTGACTTGAGCAAACTCTTTGTGACCTCTTTTGAAGAAATACTATTGTGCCTTCAATGTTTTGGAAGAGTTTGTGATGTAGAGATGTTAGCTCTTCCTTGAAGGTTTTGTACAATTCATTTGTGAAGCCCTCTGGGCCTGCAATTTTGTAGTTGGGAAGGTTATTGTCTAGGTCTTCCTGGCTCTGTCTTGAGAGATTTTATGCATTAAGGCATTCATCCATTTCTTAACAGATTACCAAGTTTGGTAGTATGTAGTTGTTAGTAAAATACCTCATATGCTGCTCTGGATTTCTGTGGTCTCTGTTGTGATTTCTCCCCTTTCATTTGTTATTTTATTTATAAGGGACTTCTACCATTTTTTCCTGTCAGTCTGGCCAAGGGCTTGCTGATTTTGTTTACTATTTCAAAGAACCAGCTCCTAGATTCATTAATCATGTGTATTCTTTTTTTTTTTTCTAAGTCCTTAAGGCATTCAGTGAGATGTTTATTAAACTTTTTATTTTTTCCTAATGTGTGCCTATATAGCTGTAAGTTTTCCTCTTAGTACTGCTCTAGTGGTGTTCCAAATATTCTGGGAGCTTGTATCTTCATTTTCATTTATTTCCAGAAACATTTTAATGTACTCTTTAATTTCCTATTTGGCCAGTAGCTGTTAAGTAGAGTGCTATTGAGTCTCCATATTTTTGGATTTTCTCTTTCTTTTAATTTTAATTTTTAAAATCAGTCTTTTTTCTTTTCTTTTTTTTTAATTTGGTTACAAGATTTCAGGATTACAGAGTGTAGATCCATACCACACCTACTACCAAAGTTCTGTGTTCCCATCTTCCTACCTCCCAAAGATAACCACCACAGTTTTCTCTAACTTCCTGTTTAGTGTTGTGTGTTAGTTTAATTCTGGAGTAGCCAGAGAAAATGCTTGGAATGATTTCATTGTCTTTTGAATTCATTGATGGTATCTTTGCCATCACCTGTTATGTGGTCAGTGCATGAGAAAGTTCCCTGTGGACTTGAGAAAAATATGTATTTTATTAGGGTGAATAGCTCTAAAAATATCCAGTAGGTCTAACTTTTCCATCTTGTCATTCGATTCTTCTACTTCCTCTTCTTCTTCTCCTTCTCCTTCTCCTTCTTCTTCTTCTTCTTCTTCTTCCTTTTTTCTATTTCACTGGCCTTTTATTTTATTCTATTATTTTTTTAAAAAATTATTTATAAAAAGGAAACACCAACAAAAACTAAATGGACTAATCATAGACAAAGAAATAGAAACAGATATTAAGAATCATCCCAACAACAAAAATCCTGGATCAGATGGCTTTACAAATGAATTCTACAAAAACTTCTGGAAACAGTTAATACCTATACTTCTTTTTTTGAGAATTAATCACATTTATTAGAAAACTAAAAAATGACATGAAATGTAATAAAAATCAAAAATGAGAAATAAGCACTGGAAGTGCCCTTCATGTGATATTTGATTTTGTTAACTTATTGTAAAATTGACTTTAGGGGCTTTATAATTCCATGAGGTATTATAAATGCACAGGTTTCATAAAGCAAGTGCAGCTGCTTAATAGTTCAACTATTTTCTTTCTTTTTATTTATTTATATAGTATTATTATTTTAATTTATTTATAAAAAGGAAATATTGACTAAAGCATAGGTTATATAGGCTCCTAAGCTGAATATGGGCCCCAGATCACATCAGATTGATGGGGTTTACAGTCAACAATATTTATACACCTTTCCCATATTTAGGAGCTACTCTCTTCCCTGATCCAGCTTTCTGGTCCTTTTTTCTAGCCATGACATCATCTCCCCAGACAATAACTTGGATCCACCTACATCATCAGATTTCAGACTCAAGGAAAAAAAACAACAAAAAAAAAACCTAGTATAGCCACAGGCTCTTTGGAATACAACTAAAATATGCCTACTACTTATAAAACAGAGACAAACCCCCCCCCCCAACTCTTCATCTGCCCTACTTTAGGTTCATGATTAGTCAACAACTTGTTTGGATTTATATCTTAACTCTCTTTTCAGCCACCTGATTCCAGATGCCAGCATGATGCAGAACAGACTTCCATGGACAGACAACCCTGCCAATGTGTCCTGGAGCTCCAAGTCCCCAGAACCCCACCTCACTAGGGAAAGAGAGAGGCAGGCTAGAAGTATGGATAGACCTCTCAAAGCCCATGTTCATCAGGGAAGCAATTACAGAAGCCAGACCTTCCACCTTCTGCATCCCACAATCATCTTGGGTCCATACTCCCAGAGGGTTAAGGAATAGGAAAGCTATTGTTATTCAGATCTTATCCCTTTTTTGCTTTGTGAGTCTGACTAAAGGTTTGTTGATTTTGTTCTCCCTTTCAAAGAACCAATATTTACTTTTGTTGATCTTCTGTATGGCTTTCTTATTTTCAGTGTTATTTATTTCTGCCCTAACTTTAGTTATTTCTGTCCTTCTGGTTGCTTTAGGGTTCCTTTGTTTTTCTTCTTCTAGGTCTTTAAGGTGTGCAGTCAGGTTGTTTGTGCCTTTGTTTCCTAATGTGTGCTTGTATGGCTATGAACTTCTCTCTCAGAACTGCCTTAGCTGTGTCTCAAATATGTTGATAGATGTGTCTTCATTTTCACTGAACTCTTGAATCATTTTGATTTTTTCCTTAATTTCCTCTTTGACCCAGTAGTTGTTCAGTAGTGTACTACTGGTAATCTTTTGTTTATTGTTAAGTGTTAGTTTAAGTCCACTGTGGTCTGAGATGCTTGGGATGATTTCACTGCTGTTGAATTTTCTGATGCTGTTTTTGTGGCCTAACATATGGTCTATCCTTGAGAATGTCCCATGTGATTCCAGTTTCTTGGGGTGAATGACTCTAAAAATGTCCAATAGTTGTAGTTTATCTATGTCCTCATTTAGCTCCCTCATTTCTTTACTGATTTTCTGCCTAGATGATCTGTCAAGTTGAGAGAGAGGGGTGTTTAAGTCCCCTACTCTGGACTACTGGGAATTTCCTTTTGTATGTGCTACAATATGATGGTCCAGTTTCATTCTCCTGCATGTTTCAACCCAGTTTTCCAATGTCATTTGTTAAATAGCTTTTCTTTTCTTCATCTAATGTTTCAAGCTCTCTTATAAAAAAGTTAGGTTTCACTCATTTCTCCAGATCTCTACCATACCAGGGAAAGAAAGAAATATGCTGAGGGTATGGATTGACTTGCCACTGCCCATGTTTAGCAGAGAAGCAAGAATAGAAGCAATTATAGAAGCAAGAAGTCCTATTTTCTGCAAAATCAATATTGATCTTTACTCCCAGTGAGGGGAGAAGTGATAAGAGGGCTCTGAACTCCAGCTCCACCAGGACCCAGATAGAGGAGGGGGAAAATGGGAGGACATTTGGATGTAGCAACAGGTTTATGTGTGGCTTGGAGGGAAAGAGAGGACTGGACCTGGAAGAAAACTTCTTCAATTCACTGTTCTTCTGATAACAGATTGCATGGTATAGTTAAAATTCAGCTATGACATAATTTAATATTGTTCTGAATATCACTCCACAGAAACACATAATTAGAAAAATTTCTTTTGTTTAATGGTACTGGAACATTTCTGGTGGGTATGGTGAGTCTTGTACACATATACTAGTGTGAAATTATATGCTTAAAATTTTATAATACTGTAAGTACATGTTGAATCAATAAAAAAATAACTGTAAGTTTATAGCATAGCCTTTATCCATTTTCCTTAAGAGTGTAAACACACTCTTAGATATCACTGAAGTTGATGATTAATTAGACCGTTTCTCTCAACTGTGAGATACTAACCTTTAATACCCTTAGTTAGTCTTAATCACAAGCTTATATTTATCTGGAAGTGATATAGATGTACCTATCATGTAAGTGTAAAATTTTAACTCAAAAGTTTCACTTTTTATTCCTTTGTATTATAATTTATTTCAAGTGCAATAAACTAGGCTCTTAGATCTTTTTTTTAGGAGGTGCACACCAAATCAGTTATGTTTATATTTCAATATTACCATCAGAAGAAAGTCGTTCTTCATGAGTTGATTCTTTCTCCCTTCTACTACGGCTGGTTTTGTTTTTTATTGGGAGATTAATGTCTTACAATTTTAACATTTTTGATAGATGTAAAGAGGCAAAGCATATTCTTCCACAAAGTATTGATTTTAGAAATTAGTTTTCATCTTAAAAGGTATGAGTGAATAGAATGCGTTACTTATAAACCCAATACTTTACAATTGTATTTAACATATATGTTCTTTAACCAGAGCACTGCTCAGTTCTAGCTTATAGTGATGTGGGGAATTGAACCTGGGATTTTGAAGCCTTGAACATGAAAGTCTCTTTGCATAACCATTATCCTATCCTCCCCCACCACAATTGTATTTACTAACAGTGAGAATTAATAACTAGCCCATCATTGCTTGTGCAGTACTCATAAAACTTTAGTGATGCCACTTATTTAACAAATATTTAATAATCTCCTACATTGTATCAGCTACTCTACTTGTCATTGGCACACAGCAGTGAACAAACTGACAAATTCCTGCCCTTGTGAGGTATACCTGTTAGTAGGAGGACCCCAGGTGTCTTCAGAAGAGTAAATTAAGAGAGTAAAAGAACTTACATGATGAGTAGTAATCAGGCCCAAATAAGAAAAGGACCATGGGTGCCAGGTGGTGGCATACCTGGTTGAGCTTACGTTACAGTGTTCAAGGACCTGGGTTCAAGCCCCTGATCCTCACCTGCAGGGGGAAAGCTTCACCAGTGGTGAAGCAGTGCTGCAGGAGTTTCTCTGTCTCTCTCTTCCCCTTCCTTCTTGATTTCAGGTTGTCTCTATCCAATAAATAAATAAGGATAAATAGGACTTCTTGCTTCTATAATTGCTTCTATTCTTGCTTCTCTGCTAAACATGGGCAGTGGCAAGTCAATCCATACCCTCAGCATATTTCTTTCTTTCCCTGGTATGGTAGAGATCTGGAGAAATGAGTGAAACCTAACTTTTTTATAAGAGAGCTTGAAACATTAGATGAAGAAAAGAAAAGCTATTTAACAAATGACATTGGAAAACTGGGTTGAAACATGCAGGAGAATGAAACTGGACCATCATATTGTAGCACATACAAAAGGAAATTCCCAGTAGTCCAGAGTAGGGGACTTAAACACCCCTCTCTCTCAACTTGACAGATCATCTAGGCAGAAAATCAGTAAAGAAATGAGGGAGCTAAATGAGGACATAGATAAACTACAACTATTGGACATTTTTAGAGTCATTCACCCCAAGAAACTGGCCTTAGCTGTGTCTCAAATATGTTGATAGCTGTGTCTTCATTTTCACTGAACTCTTAAATCATTTTGATTTTTTTCCTTAATTTCCTCTTTGACCCAGTAGTTGTTCAGTAGTGTACTACTGGTAATCTTTTGTTTATTGTTAAGTGTTAGTTTAATTCCACTGTGGTCTGAGATGCTTGGGATGATTTCACTGCTGTTGAATTTTCTGATGCTGTTTTTGTGGCCTAACATATGGTCTATCCTTGAGAATGTCCCATGTGATTCCAGTTTCTTGGGTACTGTACAGCAAACCATAACAAAGGGACTTTTCAAAGTTAACCCAATTAACAAATAATGTGATGATAATATTAACTATTGATTGTCTTTTTGAACCCTAAGACAGCAGGAACCTCACATCTTCACTATAGAGCCCCTACTTCCCCCAGTCCTGGAACCCTTGGATAGGGCCCACTTTCCTGTATGCATCTCCCAATCCAAACCAAATAACATTGCATCTGCCGATCACAACCTAACCAAAGCAACGATTGCTACCTCAACATGCTTCACCTCAGAATGTATCCAGAGACTTCACGTGTGGAATGACAACCCTTCAGCTTCATTACTCGGGTGAGACCTTTCCTTTAATAGTACACTCTAATTTCATCTCAGGTAGTTCACTTTCTAACAAAGTCCCATAACCTAGATATACACCAGTTTCTATGAGAGAGAGCTTATGTGCACACGTATCCATAAACTACTGCAAAATATATACCTGAAAGCAGGACTACACTAGAGTTTGCAGTGAGTACCTCCCTAACACTTCCTCTCCACTATTCCAAGCTTGGGATCCATGATTGCTCAACAAACTGTTTGGCTTCATATGTTAACTCTCTTTTCAATCACCAGGTTCCAGATGCCACCAGGATGCTGGCTAGGCTTCCCTGGATTGAAGACCCCACCAATGTGTCCTGGAGCTCAGCTTCCCCAGAGGCACACCCTACTAGGGAAAGAGAGAGGCCCACTGGGGGTATGGACCGACCAGTCAACGCCCATGTTTAGCGGGGAAGCAATTACAGAAACCAGACCTTCTACCTTCTGCAACCCTCAAGGACCCTGGGTCCATGCTCCCAGAGGGATAGAGAATGGGAAGGCTACCATGGGAGGGGGTGGGTTATGGGGATTGGGTGTTGGGAATTGTGTGGAGTTGTACCCCTCCTACCTTATGCTTTTGTTCACTAATCCTTTCTTAAATAAAAAATTTAAAAAAAAAATGAATAGTATCCACATGAAAAAAAAAAAAGGATAACGTAGAATACTGAAATAAGATATAAAGAGAGTGGAGGATTTTGAGCAAATAAATGATATGATAGGAATTTAATTTTATTAAAGTCAAATAGTGCTACATTGTATTGAGAATAAACTGAAATGAGAGTTTAAGAGACCTCTAGATAAGGAGTAAATCAAGCAAGGGATGATGGGGATTTGGACCAATGTGTTCACTAAATGTAATGAAAAGTATAATGTGAAATAGAGCAAGATATGCAATATAGGGTGGGAAATAAAGTATACAGACTGGAATTACTCCCTTTTATTTTTTATTTTATGCCTGAGCACATAAGAATTTTAGTTGCTATTGATTGAGGTAGTTGCTATTGCTATTGCTATTGCTGTTGACTGAGAGAACTGGGTAACAATATCAGGGATAAGTTTAGGATGTAAATTTAAGGAAAAGAGTTTTAAGACCTCATGGAGAGGTATCCAGTCAAGTTGCTTGGATTTCTAGAGAGATATCAGGAATAGGGACATACATTAGAAAATGAATGAACTTTTCTGTATTTACAATGTGTCCTGGGATGAAGTATTCAACATTTATTTTTTATCTTTATGGATTATTGAACTAAAATCTAAATCTGTATTTTTTATTACATTTTTAGAAGTTTGTCTGAAGCACTCAAATATAACAAAAGTGAGAAACTTTCCAACTAATACATTTTATTGATTCAGAAGGAATAAGTTTTTCCTTTAATATATTAAAATAATTTCCAAGATTTTGTTTTACAAATCATGCAGGAAAGAAATGAATTAAAATATCTTTTATGGACTGATGAAGATTTGATATCATTTTTACTGAAATTAGCAAAAAGAGTGTAGAGTCTCATACTAATGATGTTCTAACCAAATGATTTATCTGTTTTCCAATTTCACTATAAACACTAATTGGCATACATTCAAATAAAGATCTAATAGCTCTGTTTATATAAGCAATATTTCTCTTCTTTTCTTTTTTTGTCTCCAGGGTTATTGCTAGGGCTCGGTGTCTGCACCACAAATCCACTGCTCCTGGAGGCTATTTTTTCCACTTTTGTTGCCCTTGTTGTTTTAGCATTGTTGTGGTTATTGTTGCTATTGAGGTCACTGTTGTTGGATAGGACAGAGAGAAATAACTACAGCCCTGTGACTTAAATTTTAATCCAAAAAGGTTCCTTTCACAAGTTGTCACAAAATTTGGCAAATTCTGTTGGTACTAGATATGTAAAAGAATATATTATTATGAATAGATATTATTATTTCAAATATTGTATTTTGAATTCTATTTTTTGCAAATATTAAACATTTCACTGCCAAATTACATTTCTGAGGATTTTGTTATGCACTAAAAAGTTGCATATGGGGTGCCAAGTGGTGGTGCACTTGGTTGAGCACATGTTAAAATGTGCAAGGACTAGGCTCAAATCCCCAGTCCCCACCTGCAGGGAGGAAAGCTTTGTAATTGACGAAGCAGTGCTGCAGGTATTTCTCTTTCTCTCTCTTTTCTATCTTTTCCTTCCCTCTCAACTTCTCTCTGTCTCTATCATATAAAACTTTTTTAAAACTGCATATGAAAACTTGAAAGAAAATCCTGATTCAAGATACTGTAAGACAAGAGCCCAGGTGGTGGTGCATCTGGTTAAGAGCACACATTACAGTGTACAAGGTTGCAGGTTCAAGCCTCTGGTCCCCACCTGCAGAAGGAAAGCTTCACTAGTGGTGGTGCAGGGCTGCAGGTGTCACTCTGTCGCTCTTCCTCTCTGTCTCTCCCTCCCCTCTCAATTCCTCTCTATCTCTATCCATTAATAAATAAACACAAACATTTTTAAAAGTTTAATAAAAAAAGAAAGAAAAAACTGTAAGACAATTCATTTTATGGTGGAGAGGAGTAATCAATTATTATGTGAATATTCTGCTTTAAACAGGGTGAAATTAAAGGAACTTGTCAAAATCTTACAGCTTAGTTTTGTTGCATATTGTAAAAGTATCATAGGAAACTCAGTAATAGGAATTATATCTCTTAAATACAATGAGAGACTTAGTTTCAAAACTTCCCCAGCTGTTCAGTTTGTGACCATACTGACATCTGGTGGTCAAATTCACTTATTAAAACAATGTGCTACTCCTTGTGCTATTCCTGGCCTCTAGCCCCACTTTCCTATTTTAACATTCACTTAAATTATGTTCTCAGCATTTTCTCCATGTGAATCACAATGTGGTATTTTTAATTAACAAGCAAATTAATTCAGCTGAAATAAAAGTATTCCTCATTCCCTAAACTGTACTTGTAAATGTACTGTAATTCAAACTATAGCAGGTAAAGTATTTAAATAACATGACTGACATTTCATGTACTCATCTCCAAGAGGGAACCTGTTTCATTGATTATGTATAGAAGTTTTTAGATGCACTGAAAGAGTAAAGATAGCTATGGACTGCAGCTTCTTGGATTTTTCAACTGTTACCCTAATAATTGATAAGATTCAACTTTCATTGATTATCTCAAAATTCTATACAGTATTATACAATTTTCATATAATTGTCTCCTTCACTATTTAAAATAATTACATACATATGTATCATTGTTATCTCATACAATAAGCAAATATAGAGGCAAAATAAGTCATCCAAAATTATTTGAATGTACAAGAACATACATCATTTGGCTTTAAAAACTAAGATCTCATTTATTTCCTATTATTTTCCCACTGGGATAAGTTTATTCTTGTCTTTGTTCTATCTGTCCTACTGTTTATCCATGTCATACTATAGATCTAATGTAGAATATACTCATAATCTAATAAAATTTTATTTTGACCTTGGCATTATTTGGATCCTCAAAAGGATTTTAAAATACATATGTCTCATCACTATTAGTAATTAAAAATCTAAAACATGCCCACAGATAAGATCTAAATTGGAGGTCAGAGTGTCTTACAGATACCTATCATTGGGAGATAAGAAATTGTACCCATATGCTAACAACTGTACTGTAAACTCTAATTCCTTAATAAAATGATAAATAATAATAACAATAGTAATAGATTAATAGATATCTAATAAAACACATGCAAAGCTAATTAGAAGAAAACCACAAAACTGACAAATGAAACAAAAGAAAAACAAAGTAAATGGAGAAAGTATTTTATTTTGGGCAATGAGAGGAGAGTGCATATGTAACCATGCTTAAGAAGGGCCCATTTTAAACTCTCCAGTCCCCACCTGCAAGGGGGAAGTTTCTTAAGTGTTGAAACAATGGTGCAGGTATTTCTCCTTCTGTATCCCTTTCTCTCTCTGTCCAAAGGAAAAAAAAAAGAGGGGGCAGGACAGTAGTGCACATGGTGCAAAGCCCAAGGACCTGGCTAAGGATCCCGGTTCAAGCCCTGCCCCCCACCTGCAGAGGGGGTCTCTTCACAAGTGCTGAAGTAGGTCTGCCAGTGTCTATGTTTCTCTCCACCCCCCGTCCTCTGTCTTCCCCTCCTCTCTCGATTTCTCTCCTATCCAACAACAATGACAGCAATAATAACAACAATGATAAACAACAAGGGCAACAAAATGGGAAAAATGGCCTCCAGGATCAGGCACCATAACCCTGGAGGCAAGAAGAAGGAGGAAGGGAAGGGGGAGGAGGAGATAAATAAAAGTCAAAAAGCACTGTAAGAACTGGACTTGTTGTTTGGGCAATGAGCCCTAATGATAACCTTGCTGGAACATAAATAAATAAGTCTTCTCCACATATTGTTTAAACAATAACTAGAAAACTTGTTAAAGTAATATAATACCCCTCATTATCAGTTTCTAATCACTCATTATTTAATTCCTAGAAATGACTTAATTACTACTTGATTATAAACTCCTGGAAACTGGTGCTAGTCTCCAGTCCAAACTGTTCTTTTCAAAACATATCACAATAGGCTGTATCAGTGGACAGATTAAAATTTTACCATAACTGAGGGGTGGAGCCAAGATGGCGACTTTGGAGCCACAGCTGCTTGTGACCTCCAAGAGGCAGCAGCTTGCATCAGGAATCTGCTGGATCTGGTAGGATATTGGGCTGTCTATAGGAGGCTGAACTTGAGCTAGTCAGAGTGACACCAAAATATAGTCCCATAACTGTCTCTTGGGCTGACAAATGAAGGCCAGGGGACAAAGGAAAATCCATTGATTGTTTCTGAGCCCATCCCCACCATCCCAGTACCTGCCCACAGGGGCAGCACATCTGCTCCCAGCAGGCTCCCTACTGAGCTATTTTCTTTACCAAGATTCCTGGTTCACCAGGGGTATCATTCCAAGCCTCTTAATTTAACTTCTCTCTCTCTTTTTTTAAGTTGCTGGAGCTCTATTTGAGTGAAAAAATACCTGACCAATCAGAGCATCATCCCTGCCTGGGAAAGACTACCTGGAGGGTTTATTTATTTATTTTTTTAAGATACTTCTTACAATTGGCTGTCTTTGCTCAGGCTGCCTGGAGCCAATCGAGTGACCCAAGCTACAAACTGACTGTTAGGGGTTTTCTATTCTATTTTATTTTATTTATTACTACTATTATTATATACACATATCCCTTTTCCATTCACCTTCTTCAGGTTGACCAAAATTAACCATTTTTTTTTCCATAGATAGGTGACTTGGTGTTCTATCCATTGTGAAAAGAACTTGTTTCTCTCTACCTCTTCTCTCCACTCTGCTTTTTCCCTCCTCCTAGCTAATTAAAAAAAAAAAAAAACTCTTTCCTTTCACTGCTCTTCCTTCTTTCTTCTTTTTTTCATTCTTCCTTTCTTTTTTTATTCTTTTCTTTCTTCCTCCTTCTATTGTTTTCTGAATTCACTGATACTTGCTTGTGAATTATATTGGGGATGAAATCTGACTTGGAGTAGACTCTATGTGTGTATTTCTTCTCTACTTCCCTTTCTCCCCTTTCTATCCATAGAATTTATAGTGGACAGAGGATTTTCATAGTTTTGTTTCTTGCTTTCCCATTTATTCTGTCTCTTTATTTTTCTATGCTAGGTTGCTATTTTTTTCTTGGACTAGAGGTGTTATTTGGCTAAATGGTATTGGTTGAACTGCATTAATCTTTGCCTCAATTACTACTGTTGTAATTTCTGAGTCCATGACTGCATTTGTCATAAAGGTCTTTAGTATAGCATGGCTTGTACTCAAAACACAACAACTGAAGAATGACAGAAGAGAAAAATAAAAACAACATCAATAAAAAAATGGTTAAGGGAGTTGGGCGGTAGTGCAGCAGGTTAAGCACAAGTGATGAAAAGTGCAAGGACCAGCTTAAGGATCCTGGTTTGAGCCCCCAGCTCCCCACCTGCAGGGCAATCACTTCACAGACAGTGAAGCAGGTCTGCAGGTGTCTATATTAATCACCCCCTTTCTGTCTTCCCCTCCTCTCTCCATTTCTCTCTGTCCTATCAAACAACAATGACATCAATAACAACTACAACAATTTAAAAAAGGGCAACAAAAGGAAATAAGTAAATAAATATTAAAAATTAAAATTAAAAATGGTTAAATCAGAACAAATAAAACTGCTACCACAATGAATCAGGACAGGAGGCCAGAGGAAACTTCAAATCAGTAAGAAGTAACCATAGATAAAAAAGTATACAAATAATAGTAAGCCTAATAATAACAGAAGTGAAGACAACTATGCAGGAAAGGGCTATCAGAATTAGGGAAACAACAAAGGAGAACCTCAAAGAAAATACAAGCTACCTTGAGGTAATTAGAGAAATGATAGCTGAAATAGCTGAGCTAAAAGGACAACTAGCAAAACAAGCTAATACTGAAACTGAACTGAACAAAGAAGCTGAGGAAAGGGAAAGCAGATTAATGGAAGCAGAAAACAGAATTAGTCAGACAGAGGATGAGTTAGAGAAAACTAAGAAAGAGGTAAAAGAGCTCAAAAAGAGATTGAGAGACACTGAAAAAAACAACAGAGATATATGGGATGATCTCAAAAGAAGTAAAATTCATATAATTGGACTTCCAGAGGAAGAACGAGAGGAAAGGGAAGGAAACGTTCTAGAGGAAATAATGGAAGAAAACTTCCCAAACCTAAACAACAGAAAGGGCACTAAAATTCAAGATGCCCAGAGAGTCTCAAACAGAATCAACCCAGACCTGAAGACACCAAGACATATCGTAGTTACAATGAAAAGAAGCAAGGATAAAGAAAGGATCCTAAAGGCTGCAAGAGTAAAACAAAAAGTCACATACAGGGGAAAACCCATAAGACTCTCAGCAGACTTCTCCACTAAAATTCTAAAAGCCAAAAGAGATATCTATCAAGATATCTATCGAGCCCTGAATGAAAAAGCGTTTCAACCAAGGATAATATACCCTGCTAGACTTTCATTCAAACTAGATGGAGAGATCAAAACTCTCTCAGACACACAACAGTTAAAGGAGGCAAATATCACCAAGCCTGCCATGAAAGAGGTTCTAAAAGACCTCTTATAAACAAAAACATCACTATAATACTTGCCATATATCAGAGCAAATAAGGAATTGTTGATTAATGGCACTACAATACATTAAATCCAAAATATCAGTACATGTCAATGACTTAAATTCACATATTAAAAGACACAGAGGGGGTAGATGGATCAGAAAACACAACCCAACCATATGCTGCCTGCAAGAATCCCACCTGACCCAACAAGACAAACTCAGACTTAAAGTGAAAGGATGGAAAACCATCATACAGGCTAATAGACCACAAAAAAGACAGGAACAGCCATTATCATCTCTGACACCACAGATTTTAAATTAAGTAAAGTAATAAAAGATAGGCAAGGCCATTACATAATGATTAAAGGATCAATCAACCAAGAAGATTTAACAATTATTAACTTCTATGCACCCAATGAGGGACCATCTAAATACATCAAACATCACTGAAAGAACTACAAAAATACATCAATAGTAATACAATAATAGTGGGAGACTTCAACACCCCACTCTCATACTTAGACAGATTAGTGAAGCAGAGAATCAACAAAGAAACAAGAGAATTAAATGAAGAAATGGACAGACTAGACCTCTTGGACATTTTCAGAATTCTTCACCCCAAAAAAGTGGAATACACATTCTTTTTAAATCCACACACCACATCCTAAAGGATAGACCACATGTTAGGCCACAAAGACAGTATCAACAAATTCAAGAGCATTGAAATCATCCCAAGTATCTTCTCAGACCACAGTGGAGTAAAGCTAACATTCAACAACAAAAAAAATTAGAAAAAGTCACAGAATTTGGAAACTCAACAACATACTGCTTAAGAACTGCTGGGTCAGAGAGGCACTCAAGTAAGAAATTCAAATGTTACTGGAAACAAATGAAAACAGAGACACAAGTTATCAAAATACTTGAGACACAGCTATAGCAGTATTGAGAGGGAGACTCAAAGCCATACAACCACACATTAGAGAACAAGAAAAAAGCTCAAATAAACGACATTACTGTATGACTTAAAAACTTAGAGGAAGAAGAACAAAGGGTCCCTAAAGCAACCAAAAGGACAGAAATCATTAAAGTTAGAGCAGAAATAAAAAAAAATTGAAAATAAGAGAACCATACAAAAGATTAATGAAGCCAAATGTTGGTTCTTTATAAAATTAAACAAGATAGACAAACCCTAGAAAGTACCACTAAAAAAGGGAGAATAGCCAAATACACAGAATTTTAAATGATAGAGGAGATATCTCAACTGACACCACAGAAATCCAGAAAATCACAAGAAACTTCTATGAAGAACTATGTGCCACCAAGGTAGAGAATCTGGAAGAAATGAAAGAATTTCTGGAAACATATACCCTTCCAAAACTAAACAAAGAAGAACTACCAGACCTAAATGCACCAATAGCAGACAAAAAAGTGAAACAGACAAAAAAATCACAGACAAAAAATTGAAACAGACAAAAAAAATCACAAAGAAATTCTAACAGTTATTAATAATCTTCCAAACAACAAAAATCTTGAACCAGATGGCTTCACAAACGAATTCTACAAAACTTTCAGGAAAGATCTAATACCTATACTTCCAAAGCTCTTCCTCAAGATTGAAGAAATAGGAACACTCCCTTTGACCTATTATGAAATCAACATCACCCTGATAACAAAAGCAGATAGGGTTAGAACAAAAAAGGAAAAATGTAGACCAATATCTCTGATGAACATAGATGCCAAAATATTAAACAAGATCCTGGCCAAACGGATACAGCAGAATATCAAAAAGATTGTTCATCATGACCAACTGGAATTTATCCCAGGAATGCAAGGCTGGTTCAACATACGTAACTCAATCAATGTCATTCACCACATCAATAAAAACAAAACCAAAAACCACATGATTATCTCAATAGATGTAGAGAAAGCCTTTGACAAAATCCAATACCCATTTAAGCTCAAAACTCTACAAAAAATGGGAATAGATGGGAAATTCCTCAAGATAGTGGAATCCATATATAGTAAACCTACAGCAAACATAATACTCAATGGACAGAAGCTGAAAGCATTCCCGCTCAGATTGGGAACTAGACAGAGCTGTCCACTATCACCATTATTCTTCAACATAGTATTGGAAATTCTTGCCATACCAATCAGGCAAGAGAAAGAAATCAAAGGAATACAGATTGAAAGGGAAGAAATCAAGCTCTCACTATTTGCAGATGATATGATAGTATACATAGAAAAACCTAAAGAATCCAGCAGAAAACTACTGGAAGTTATTAGGAAATATAGCAGGGTGTCAGGCTACAAAATCAGTGTACAAAAATCAATGAAATTTCTTTATGCACACACTAAATCTGAAGAAGACTTCCAGAAATCACTCCCATTCACTGTTGCAGCAAAATCATTAAAATACCTAGGAATGATGGTGACCAAAGAAGTGAAAGACTTGTATACTGAAAACCATGAGCCACTAATCAAGGAAATAGTAACTGATACCAAGAAATGGAAAGACATCCCATGTCCATGGATTGAAAGAATTTATGTCATCAAAATGAATATTCTCCCCAGAGCAATATAGAAATTTAACATGTTAAATTTAACATTTAACAAATTTAACCCATCAAAGTTCCACCAAGCTTCTTTAAAATAATAGAACATAAACTGCAATTATTTATTTGGAACCAGAAAACACCCAGAATTGCCAAAATAATCTTGAGGAAAAGAAACAGAAATGGAGGCATCACACTCCCAGATCTCAAACTATTATAAGGCCATCATCATCAAAACAGCCTTGTACTGGAACAAAAATAGGCACACAGACAACTGGAACAGAACTGAAAGCCCAGCACTAAACCCCCACACCTATGAACATCTAATCTTTGATAAGGGGACCCAAAGTATTAGATAGATTAGCATAGATGTTAGGCTAGAAACTATCAAATAATTAGAGGAAAACATTGGTGGAACTCTTTCCCACCTAAACCTCAAGGACATATTTGATGATACAAATCCAATTGCAAAGAAGACTAAAGCAGTAAAAAATCAATGGGACTACATCAAATTGAAGTGCTTCTGCACAGCCAAAGAAACTATCACACATACAAAGAAACTATCATTCTCACAGAACGGGAGAAGATCTTCACCTGTCATACATCAGACAAGAGACTAACAAAATATACAAAGAGCTCAGAAAACTTAACAACAAAAAAGAAAATGACCCCATCCAAAATTGGGCAGAGGATATGAACAGAACATTCACTATAGAAGAGATCCAAAAGGCTAACAAACATATGAAAAACTGTTCCAGGTCGCTGATTGTCAGAGAAATGCAAATAAGACAACACTGAGATACCACCTCACCCCTGTGAGAATGGCATACATCAAAAAGGACAGCAGCAATAAATGCTAGAGAGGCTGTATGGACAGAGGAACCCTTCTGCACTGCTGGTGGGAATGTAAATTGGTCCAATCTCTGTGGAGAGCAGTCTGGAGAACTCTCACAAGGCTAGACATGGACCTTCCATATGACCCAGTAATTCCTCTCCTGGGGATATACCCCAAGGACTCCATAACACCCAGCCAATAAGATATGTGCACACCTGCCGGGCTAGCTTCATGGGTGGGAGAGAGAGACGACCAGGGACTCATGGCTGAGTGGTATACAGTTCAGTCTTTATTCATGTGGAACACAGCACAATCTAAGCTATCTCTAATAACAATCCTGTCCTTATATATCCTGAGGTGGAACTGTCAGGTCGGAAGAGGATATACGTAGGATAGGGGCTGGGGAGAAGGAAAAATCATGTGAACCAGTGAGAATTAAACCCTTGCCCTGGAGGCAGGGTGGTGCTTAGTTAACAGTGTTATGTAAATAGACAGCAGTGTTAAGGTGGCAGGGTGGTGCTCAGTTAAGCAGGATTAGAGACAGAGGCTTTAAGCAGTGTGTGGGGGGGCTGGATTACTGCCCAACACACACCTAAGTTCATAGCAGCACAATTCATAATAGCTAAAAACTGGAATCAACCCAGCAGATGAGTGGCTGAGAAAGCTCTGGTATATATACACAATGGAATACTACACAGCTATTAAGAAAAGTGAACCAGCCTTCTCTGACCCATCTTGGACAGAATTAGAAGGAATTATGTTAAGTTTGCTAAGTTAGAAAGATAAAGATGAATATGGGATGATCCCACTCATCAACAGAAGTTGAGAAAGAATAACAGAACACAAAGGGCAATTAACAGCAGGATTTGACTAAATCTGGAGTAGGGCACCAAAATAAAAATCCTGGGTTGAGGGTGAGGGTGAATATTTGGCTTCCTGGGGTGGCAGGGGGTGGGGTAGGGTGGGATGGGACATAGTCTTTTGGTGGTGGGAATGTTGTTTATGTTACTCCTATTAATTTGTAGTCAGATGAACCACTATTTAATTAATATGAGAAGGGAAAAATTGTATGTCTCAAACATTTTAAAGCACAAACTGAGTCTTTTTTATACATAGGCTGAGTCTTTGATATGTTGACTTTCTCAAAACCTAGACCAGGGAGAACAGAAGCAACCAGTGGCACAGCTATATACAAATAATATCAAAGGAGATAAATTACGGTGGTGTTAGGCATTATACATCAAATCCTAACAAAGGAATTTTTCAAATTTAACCCAATTACCAAATAATGTAATTATAACAATAACTATCTATTGTCTTCTTGAATTCTAAGACAGCAGAAACATCACATTTTCACAATAGAGCCTCTTTTTCCCCCAGTCCTGGAACCTCTAGAGTGAGACTCACTTTCATGCATGCTTCTCTCAATTCATACCAAGTAATATTTCATCCACCAATCCCAGCCTAATAGAGGCAATAAGTATGAACTCAGCATGCTTCACTTTACACTGTGTCCAGAGACTTCAGGTGTGGAATTACAACCCTTCACCTTCATTATGCGGGTGAGACCTTTCCTTTCATAGTATTCTCTAATTCCATTCCCAACGGTTCACTTCATAACAAAGTCCCAAACCTAGATATAGACCAGGTCCCATGAGATAGAGCATACGTTCACAGGTAGGGCAAAATATATACCTGAAAACAAAAGCGCACAATAGTCTGTAGTGAGGCAGTATAAAGTTGCTAATAAAATAGTATCTGGTTAGACTTATATACCCTCCTCACCTACTTCCTATTATATTTCCCTCGCTCACTCCAAAGCTAACCTTATCAAAGCAAGGATGGCAAAAACTGAATAAGGGCAAGATACTGGCATAATTTACTGATGACTCTTTAGTCACTATCAGGCCACCCAATCTGCTGAGGCCCTATTTGGGGTGTCCTGAGTTTCCCAAACAGACATGATGGACCTAGGTCTCAAATAAATCTCTCTCTCCACTGTTACAGGTCACCTCTATCAGGAACAACAAAAAGGAACCCTTTGTGGGCCCCCCATAGGACCTTGCCCTCAATTTGCATCAACAATGGTAGAGAATATTCCATGTTCTGAAGGGAAGATGGACAACATACTCTATGCTACACCTGTGGAAGATGGGTCAATATTGGGGCAGCTTGGAATGATCCTACTCATGACCGCGCAATGTGAGCTCAGATCTACAGGGATGCAGAGGTCAAATAGTCTCCGAAACTGAATATGGGGCCCAAACCAAATCAAACAGTCAACAATATTTATACCCTTTACCCATATAAGGGAGCTACTCTCTTACCTGATCCAGCTTTCTGTCCCCTTTCCAGCCATGACATCACCTCCCCAGACAATAACTTGGATCCACTTGCATATCAGATTTCAGTCACAGGGGGAAAAAAAAACTAGTATAACTACAGGCCATTTGGAATATAACTAAAACATGCCTACTAGCTATCTACAAAATGGAGGACACCCCCCCAACTCTTCATCTGCACTATTCTAGCCTTTAGATCCATGATTGTTCAACAATTTGTTTGGCTTTGTATGTTAACTCTCTTTTCAGCCACCAGGTTCCAGATACTAGCATGATGCCGACCAGATTTCCCTAGACAGATGATACCACCAATGTGTCCTGGAGCTCTGATTCCCCAGAGCCCCATCCTACTAGGGAAAGAGAGAGGCAGGCTGAGAGTATGGATTGACCTGTCAACACCCATTTTCACTGGTACACCTCTTGGACACTTTGCACAACTCTGCAGCAGCTTCCCTTTGTGCTGCTGGGTTTCTCAAAGACTGACTGCAGCCAGCTGCCTTGGGACTCTATAGGCTATATCCCCCTCCTTGCTAGGTAGTGCCCACAGAGTCAGGAAATGCCCGTTGAGGCAAGAAATACCCCAGAGGCAAGAGAAGCCCACAGACGCAAGAAACACCCCCCTCAGGCCTTTCCTTGGCATCACACTGATTCTTGTTGCTCACTTACTTGTTCCTCCAAGTTTGTGCAACTTTTTTTTAATACCTGTACAATATAGGTTTCTGTTCACCCCACACTCCTGATACTATGGTCAATTAGTTAAAAAGAAAAGGGGTAATTGTTGGTATGCTTCTAGTTCTGCTTCTGGGATCCCTTCTGTTACATTGCTTGGCCTTGTGGTCTATTTACATGATCATTCTGTTACATTGGTTTGGTCTCACTCCCCCTGCCTCTGGGAGATTTTGGTTTAGTCCTCGCCTTTTCATGCTTCTTCCTTCTCCCCGCCCCCTATCCTACATACTTCCTTGGTTCCTGACTCTTCCGGAGAGAGAGACAAGACATAATTGGGTTGTGATTAGATTAGATTAGTTTTTTTAACCGTTTGCTCGTGAATAAAGAAATACTGCTTCTCTGCTCAGCCTTGTGTCCCTGGTTGTCTGTCTCCAGCCGTGAAGCTAGCCCAGCATACTGGCGCCCTGAACTCTGACCGACATTGAGCTAAGTACATGTAGCACAGGGACCTGTGCAAGGATCCAGGTTGGAAGCTCTGGCTCCCCACCTGCAGGAGGAGTCACCTCACTAGTGATGAAGCAAGTCTTTAGGTGTCTCTCTCTCTACTCTTTATCTCCCATCCTTTCTAAATTTCTCTCTGTCCTATATAACTACAATGATAATGGCAACAACAACTAAAACAATGGGGAAAAAATGCTGGGGAATTATTCAGATGTAGTCACATCTACCAAGCTGTCCCCTCAAGCTTTGCCACTTCCCGCAATATTCTCACAGTGCTTTTTTCAACCAGTCCTGTCCCAACACATCACTCCTGGTTGTTGCCCTATAAAGCCCTTCTCCTTCCGTCCCTCTCCCTCTTGTTGGCCTTTCACTTAAGTGATTAGATGCAAGGGAGGGTAGTCCGGGAGACAGCCACATTTTGCTACCTCCTTATGGCATGAACAACTGTGCTCTCACCCTACTCTGAGGTGTCCGTGCGAATAAATATTTGTGTTCCCTCTTCGCTCCGGATCTCCTCTCTCTCTTCTCCATGGCACAGCCTGACAAAAAAGGTCACTAGGAGCAGTGGATTAGTGCAAGCAGTGAGCCCTAGCAATAACCCCGGAGGCAAAAAAAAGTCTCTTGCCTAAAAAATAAAAGGTAAAAAAAGAAACAAGAATAAGAAAGGGAGAGAAAGGACCATAGGAAAAAATAACTAAATACACATGAACATAGATAGTCATAGAAATAATAGTCAATCCATATCTGTGACCTGGGGAGAACCACTGTAGTTCCAAATGAGGGAATAGGGACACAGAACTCTGGAGGTAGGATCAGTGTAGAATTAAACCCATATCTCATAATTTTGTATATCAGTATTAATTCACTAATAAATTTCTAAAAAAAATGCATCTGAAATTTTTAAAGAGTCTCATACTGGTCCTGAATGTTCACACAGGTTGGAGAGCTATTGAATTTTGTTTAGCTCTTCATACAAAGATGACTTATATAGTTTGGGTTCTTTAATGTACATGATGAGATATAATGTATCTCATTAAAGAAGGAGAAGAAGAAGAAGAAGGAGAAGGAGAAGGAGAAGGAGAAGAAGAAGAAGAAGAAGAAGAAGAAGAAGAAGAAGAAGAAGAAGAAGAAGAAGAAAGATAAGGAGAAGTTGGCCTTGTTCAGAGTACAAACTCAAGCAGGCTCCTCTGAACTGAATGAAGCTTCTCTCTCTCTACTTTTCTCTCTGTGTCTGAAAATTGTCAGTCTAAATAGTGATCTCCCAATTTGAAAAAAAAATGAAAGGGAGATATAAAAAAATTATCTTTTTTGTATTTCGTTATTCATTTTGTATATAGACAGAGAGAAATTGAGAGGGCATGAGGAGACAGAGAGGGAAAGAGACAGTTACAGTTACCTGCAGCCCTACTTCACCACTTGTGAAGATTCTCCCCCTGCAGGTAGGGATGGGGGATTGCACCTGGGTACTTGAACACTGTAACGTGTATGCTAAACAAGGTGTGCCACCTCCTGGCCCTGCCTCTTTTTTCTTTATTGGGGGAATTAATAGTTTATAGTTGACAGTAAAATACAGCTGTTGGTACAAGTGTCACATTTCTCAGTTTTCCACATAACACTCTAACTCCCCACCTAGGACCTCCTCCACCATCATGTTCCAGAATTCCCCCACCCCAAAGTCCTTTACTTTGATGCAATAGACCAAATCCAGTCAAAGTTCTGCTTTGTGTTTCCCCTTCTGTTCTTATTTTTCATCTTCTGTCTATGAGTGGGATCATTCGAAGAGATTATTGTATCATTGGTCATCATGATATTTATCAAAATTCCACATAATTGGATGGGTGTTGTTATTGCAAATATTATGCCTAAACATGAAGCTTAAACCAAAATTATGATGAAAAGAGAGGAATTTTATTACATTAGTGGGCAGGAGAACCAAATCTCTTCATAAAGTTTCTCTACCCCAAACAAAGGAATAGCCTGGGTTTAAATAGCATATTTCAACATGGTTACATCATGGTTACATTTCATTTCAAAGCAGCAGGACAAGAAGAAAGAACTTTCACAGTAATGTGTCAAAATCGATGTAGTACTTTGACACAAAGCAACTAGGCAAAGGAGGAGCATGGAACTTAACTCTGGGCAGAATTGCCCCTCTCCCTTATGCTGGTGTTCTTAACAGCTCTTATCTCAAAGGATGCCCCCTGGTGATGTTCGGCTTGGGAAGAGGGGGTGGGGGTGCAGCAGCCGTTGCCTCATTTGTCATCAGACAACAGGGAAATGTGAGTTCAGGTTATATTAAGGAATTATGCATCTATTTTCTGCTTCAGTGGTAGACAGCACACAGGTAGAATTATTAAACTCTAACACACAGAGTTATTCATCTTCAAGACATGTTTATATTATATTTTATCTTTATTACAGAGCATTACTCCTATCTAGCATTTGTGATTCCAGGAATCAAATCTTTCTTTTTAATTTTCTAAATTTAATTTATTTATTATTGGATAGAGACAGAGAGAAATTGAGAGGAGGCAGTGAAAGAGCACTTCCAACCTGTGCCCACACAAACTGACTTTTCCACCAGATGTAGTTAAAGAATGAGAGTTTATTTCTAAAGGAAAATGTTGAGGCCAGTGAACTGACTTACACAAAGACATAAGACAAGACACAAATCCCAGCTGAAGGATCTCAGGCCAGAATTCCAGTATGGCCCCGATGCACTGAGATTTTGAGGTCTGGAACTCATCTCCTTTTAAAGGGTCTAGGAGAGGGGGTTTTCAAAGGGGTTACATGAGTGCCTTTCATGGCTTAGCCTAAAATAAACATTTTGAAGCTACCATGTGGTGCCAGAGAGCAAAGTGGGTTTACAGAAGCAAAAACATGCAGGTTAATGATAACTATCATGGCACAAAGGTTACAGAGAAAATAGTCTAGTTTACCAGAAAATTTGCAAGTAGTCTAGTTTACCAGAAACTATCTGCTGTCCTTGAATAGGGTAAAAGGGAAAATCCCTTTATTATCTAGTCTTCTAAAAGTTTGCTTTAAATTACTTAGCATGCTATAAGGGGGATTTCTAAATGAATCAGTTATTTGGGGAACTTACTCCTTAACATTCCCTCCTCTTCTTGTAACTCTGAAGGACATCTGTCCAACTTTTATTTGAGGTCCCTGATTCTTCCTAATAATATGTACTGTTGTTTCATGACCATAAGTTTTATACCCTCTATCCTCTGAGTTACAAACTTAACGAATCTGTTTAACATGCATGGTCTAAAAACCAGTATTTCTACTAGTAAACAGATAGGACCTATTGTAGTAGTAACGAGGCTTGTCAGCCAAGGGGACCAGTTGAACAAGGACTTATACAAATTCTTCCCACTTTCCTTTTCTTCTCTTTCTTTCAACCTCTTTGTAAGGTGAGCATGGTGTCTCTAATTATATCTGAGTCTTAGCACAAAAACAACAAGTTTATCCTAATGCAGCACAAAGTCCGTTTTACCTCAGAAATAACAGGTCTGGTTCCACCTATTCTGTAAGACAACCATTTTCCACTCCTCAGAGGGAAACTTCCAGTGGCATCTGTTGTGCTGGTGACTGGTCCTTTCCTCAAGGCTTGTTTCACAGCATTCCAGTTGTCCTGCAATAT
Organism: Erinaceus europaeus; assembly: GCF_950295315.1. Taxonomy (NCBI): domain Eukaryota; kingdom Metazoa; phylum Chordata; class Mammalia; order Eulipotyphla; family Erinaceidae; genus Erinaceus; species Erinaceus europaeus. The sequence continues at coordinate 41,427,718 of NC_080169.1, forward strand.
AGGCTGGATATTTTGTAAGGATTTAGTAATGGTGGTGGGGTTAGTGACAAGGGGATTAGGGAAGGTGACAGGCATTAAAGGCGGAAGTCTGCCAAAGACAATTTCAAATGAAGACAGCTTATTTACATAAGGAGAACAGTGCACTCATGGAAGTTCTCATAGTGGGAACCAGTTTCAAGGTTTAATTTAGTTAAAATCTATTTCAGGGTCTAATTTACCTCTCTACCTGCCCAGAGCTATGGGGCCCATAAGCACAATGAAATTTCCAATTTTTCCCCTCTTGTCACCACGTCCTGTGTGGGGCAAGGTTGAATGGGAGTCCTGAGAGGAGGAATGAGAGCTGAGGGGTAGGGAGGACTCTGCCAAAGACACAGCAAGTTTATTCTGTTGAGGCATGTATTTATACTTCCCATCACCAAATAAACAATAGGCAAACAGATACATAAGTTTAAGCAGCACCTGGTGTTTACAAACTTCTATGTGTTTTGGGTTATTCAGCAGCTAGCAAAACAAAGGTCAGGTCAGAATGTTCTACTAATGTTTGCAACATAACTGGGGAAGTTGTGGGTTCAACCAAAGGCCATGGTGTTCTTTCCCATGCATCCTTCTGGCAGCCTTATCAAGGGCCTAATAGAGGGTTGCCTTTTCATTGTCTCCTACATATCCCCCTTTTTTATAATTTAAAAATGAAGTTTACTATGTGTATGTACTTGAAGGGCGTGCACTTGTGCCCATAGATTTTGTAGCTGCTGAATAACCAAATAGAGGAACAAAGGGAGATACAACATAATCATCAGAAGCATAAGTAGAGGGACTAATAAACCTGTTAACATATGCCAGAGTTGAGAGGGTCAAAACAATTTATTTAAAATACTCTCCAGGTCAATCCCAAGATCATTCTCTGCCAGCTTAGGGGCCTTTTGAATATCATTTATTTCTTTACTCAGTTGGAGAATATCCAGACTGGTGTTTACATCATTCCATATCCCTGTAACATGTTTTTTGATTCTGTCCCAGGGATATTTAGTGGCATTGTAGGTATGGTTAGCAATGCAGATCCATTTAAAGTCAGCATGGCATTGCAGGGTTCCTCTTGCTTTTAATGCTTGTACTTGGTCACCAATTACTTGAACTGTGTCCCATAAAGTGTTAAGCCTGGCTTCTAACTTTTTATCTATGTTTTCCTGGATTCCTAAAGTGAGACTAATATTCTTAGCTAATTGAATAACAACATGGGCAGTTTGTGCTTCTCGATCCAAGGCTATACCAGCTGTGGCAGCTATCATGGCAATCAGAGCAGAGATGCCAGCTATTAAAAGCACAACAAATCTTTTGTGGACCACAATTCCTGTTCAAACTTTCTCTAGGCTTGGAGCCCCTTATACCATGGAGAGGTCAAATTTGCATGGATTAATATGAAAGATGGTTGTTTTAACACAAGAAATTGCTTGTTTTTCCCTATACCCATAACACAGTTAGAAATAGAACAGTTCTTACATGTCACATTCTAATGGATGCCCTCTTTGGTAATAGAAACATTTCCTGACACAAGTCCCCAAGGGAAGGGCACAGAGGCCCTTGTAAATCCAAGGTGTCGGTCTACCCCTCCTCTAGATCATAACATTTTGGTCCTTCCCGACAAGATTGTCGGGTCCTGATTCATTATTTTTAGTCATAGCTAAAGCCAATCTTCAAACCTGGGATTGGATTTTACCACTTTTGATACCCCAAATTCCTTCAGTCATCCAAAATCCACCACCTCCCAACTCACTTGCATCCTCTTTTGTGTTCCAGGATACCAAAGTGATATTGTCTCTGGTCCAGTAAATAGCATTTGTGGCCCTGGACAACAGCCAATGAGGCTGTTGGGTATAGTTCCTGGTAGCTTTCTCGCAGATTGGGACAGGTGGGGTTTTTTCAAAAACAGTCTCAGTTCCATTAGGGAACATGCATCTCTTAACTTTCCATTCAATGTCATTATATGTTACTTGAAGGGAAGAAGTGTGATTCACCTTGATCTCTATTATTAGAGGAGCACGAGGCAAGGCATAATGTGTTCTTTGGAGTTCCAAACACCCAGTAACATTAGTGCCACTGTTGGTATGAAGGCAAATGGGCACATCAGAGCTAAGGCCTTCAAAATCAAAACGAGTGTTCCTTTCCCATGTTATGTGTCCAGCAGAGTGCCCTCCCACTATCTGTGTGGCATTGGTGTACACCAGAACCTCCTCACAGTTCCACACAGCTGCCTGAAGTAGTGCAGGGTCTGGAACATATGTTCAGAACTGCTCCCCACGAGCTGGGCAGGCTGTCAGCACCAAGAGGGAAAGGAACAATGTCATTGGTGTAAGGGGTTTACTAGCCTGCTGGACAAGCATAGAAGCCCTTCCTGTCAGGTCAGGGTATGGTGTTGTCCTTGTTGGGCCTGCAGTGTCTGCCAGTGTCATCCTTTCAATTCTGGCCACCATCTCTCTTAGGCTCCTCTGTTCTCATGCATTCCATCTCTTTCTCTTCCACTTGCCGGATGTACCTCTCTGGTAGCCAGCAGGCTTCATTATCTGTATGGGAGAAAACACAAACATGCCCTCGTCCCCATATGAGAACGGGATCTGGTCCTTTCCAAGACCCTTTCAGGGGGTCTTTCCATTTAACCAGTGTGTATCCATTGTTAGTTGTGATTTTCCAGAACCTGTCACTGGCAGATTTTCCTTGTGCTTCCAAATTTAAAGTGTTAATGGTAAAGAGTGCCCTATTAAGAATACTGTGTGGAGTCTGCTGTCTTATCTCCACCTTTTTATTTTTCAAAAGCACATGAATTGTCTGTTTAAGAGTTCTATTAGCACATTCAGCAATGGCCTGGCCTTGAGGAGGACCCATCAGTAAAGACTACTAAGGCTGTTGGAATCAGCTGAGATTTTATTATCTTTGGAAAAAACATGAAAACATTGTTAAGTCACATAAGCTGAAATTGGACTACATATAAGGGATTCTATATTTTTAAAAAAGCTTCTCACCATATGAAAGGTTGGTTCTTTATGTGAAGGCTTGACACAGCTGTAGTCTTTCATATGTGGCCAGCAAGACATACCCAAGGCCAGGAAAAAAATACTAAAATTGATAATCTAATGACTTAGAATTTGTTTAAATATATTTATATAATTTTGGAAGGCCTTTTTAACAATAAAATGATTATCATCTTTTTCATATGATTTTAAAATCACTTAAACAATTTAAGCATAATATTAGAACTTAGTTTAATGTTAGGATCATAGTACTTTACTCATTATAAAACTCATCACAAGTCTATTTAACACCTGTTTATATTATTTTATCTAGCTGTATATTATTTTTATGCAACACCTCAAGAGTGGCTATGAGCAAGGGTGGATACAAAACTTTATTATATTTTACCTTTGGAACTTTGATATGGCAATTTAAAAGACTAGAGTAAACCTCATAGCTTAAACGTTTAAAATAATCTTTTACTTTTACACCATATTAAAATAACAAATTCAGACTGATTTTGTTGAATAAAGATTTATCAAATATTAAACTTTTTATCAGATCAGAAGTATGTATATGTACCAACTTAACTTATGAAGAATAAACTTTTGACACTGTCTTGAAACAAATTGGATATTTTTAAATGTGGAAAGATACAAAGAGGGGTACCAGAGCAAAAACCTTAGGCATGAAATTTATCAGCATAACCATTGACAAATTATTTCTTGTTTATCTAGGCTTATTTTATCTTTTTAAATGAGAAGGTATTTGACAAATTTATACATATCAATAATACCCCTTTTAGTCTTTGGTCACACTCAGTTAAAATCGAGACACACCCTAAGTGTGTGGTATCTATTTTAAAAGGCTCTGTTTGAATTTTTAAAAAAGTAAATCTAAAGTCTAGCTTATTTAACCTTATCTAGCAATCTCTGAATGTCAGGATCTTTAAACCAAATTTAACTAAAGTATATTGATTTTTAAATTAATTTTACTTTAAACTTTAAACAAACTCAAGTTACTTAAAGAGTTAACACACATTGGTGACAATGTTTCTCAGAAGATTTACAGTGTCAAACACCAAATTTTGTTGTGGACTAATTTTTACAAAGAGAGTTTCAAAGTGCATCATGGGGGCCCTCCATAATATCTTGGAACCTCTCCTAGTTAAAAACATATATATATATATATATATATATATATATATATATATATATATATATATATATATATGTATGTATATATAATTTGTATTTTAATTTGGAGATAAAGAATTGTCATGTTGACACTTTAAAGAAGTTAGCCAATTTGAGTACCTATACTTATTTTTTAAATACTTATTTACCTTAGCAAATCTCTTAACAAGTTTCAAAGTGAAAAGGTTTCAACCAGAACATTCGTTGGTCCATATCAGTCATAAAACTCTCTTAATTTTTCACCTAGTCTCCTTCATATTTCAATATCTAAAGTTCTTTCTCAAGGAAACCAAGGGCACACTTCTTGAATAAAATGAAAAAAGATAGATAACTTCTTCTAAAGCATAGAACAGATAGATAGATAACTTCTTCTAAAGCATCTACATAGCTCTACATTAGACAGCCCCACATTTATTTGATAAGTTTTATCTGAAATTTTTTCTCTTATATAACACAACATTTCAATATGACATGATTATAGGCAGCTGTTTCATATTTTAAATACTCTACTTTTAAGCATGCCTTTTAAGACTTGAGCAAAGAGTTCTATACTAGATAGCTGCTCCATCTTATTTTACTCCTGACTGTACCTTGATTCAGGCAAGAAGGAGAGAGCCATGTTATCTAGTGTAAAAGTGTCTACTGGAGTATTGGTAGGCCTATTGTTATTATAATACTGCTGGAGTTCAAGTCCAACCTGTTTCCATGTCTTTTCATTTAAAATCCCTTGCTTTGTAAACCAGGGTACACCAAATGTCAGTTTCCCTTTTATTCCCTTAGCTGCTATAAGTTGTTGTATAGTTTGCACAAAAAGCTGTTTGCCTGCTTCTTGCCACATGTTTTACTCCATATTATTATATACACAATTCCCTTGTCCTTAATACTCACCGTATGGTCTTTGTTCTTCTCAGGGGCCCTTCATTTACTCCTTTGTTCTCATGTCCCTGTTCAGGCGCCACTTCTTGCCACCACGTCCTGTGTGGGGCAAGGTTGAATGGGAGTCCTGAGAGGAGGAATGAGAGCTGAGGGGTAGGGAGGACTCTGCCAAAGACACAGCAAATTTATTCTGTTGAGGCATGTATTTATACTTCCCATCACCAAATAAACAATAGGCAAATGGATACATAAGTTTAAGCAGCACCTGGTGTTTACAAACTTCTATGTGTTTTGGGTTATTCAGCAGCTAGCAAAACAAAGGTCAGGTCAGAATGTTCTACTAATGTTTTCAACATAACTGGGGAAGTTGCGGGTTCAACCCAATGCCATGGTGATCTTTCCCATGACTCCTCCTGGAAGCCTTGTTTATCAAGGGCCTAATGGAGGGTTTCCTTTTGGTTGTCTTCTACAGTCCCTATAGCTTGTGCCGCTGAGACAGTAGCAGCGAATGTCAGTCCACTATCAGAACAACTGGTGAGGATTAATCCCCACCTGGGCATTATTTCATCTAAAATTTTCTTGCTCACCATCCTTGCCACCTCAGATTGAGTTGGGTAAGTCTCTAACCAACCTGAAAATGTGTCTATAAATACCAGCAAGTACTTATACCCAAAAGTCTCTGGTTTTCATTTCCTAATATAATTTCTGTAAAATCTACTTTCACTTGATCTCTTCTTTCCCTAATCCCTAGTCCTAATCTCCCACCCATCTTTGTGTTCACCTGTCAGCATGCCTGCCACCCTTCTACTTCTGTCACAGTCCACATGGAGAGCTTGGGTATAAGGAAAAAACTGCCTAACAGATCAACTATCTTTTGAGCTCCCAAGCGAATTCCTTAAAGGGTGACCTTGACTAGAACAACAATAATAATAACAATGATGATGATAATCAACAAGGGCACCAAAAAGGTAAAAAGAGCTTCCAGGAGCAGTGGATTTGTAGTGTACGCACCTAGCCCCAGCAATAACCCTGGAGGCAAAAACAAACAAACAAAAAAATAGATGGTGGTGTTTTGCTGCTGCCTGTTGACACACTGAAGAATGCACCTGAATAAGAAAAAGACTCTCCGTATCTTTAGATAATAATATATATGTTTACATGGGACCACATTTAAAAAATCTTTTAAGAAACAAACTGTGAGGGTTCAGGGGGCAGCACACCTAGCTAAATGCACACACTAAGTACCCAGGTTCAAGTCTCACAGGACCCATGTATGAGCCTCCTGAGACCCAGTTTCAAACCTCCCAGGGCTCTGGTTCAAGCCTCACAGGACCTGGGTTCAAGTCTTGCAGGACCCAGGTTCAAGCTTCCTGAGACATGGTTTCAAGCCTCCTGGGGCCCTGGTTCAAGCCTAATAGAACCCGGGTTCTAGACTCCTGGTATTGGGTTTCAAATCTTGTGAAAACCCAGGGCCTCTGGCTTTACCACCCTCACTTGGAATTAGTAGTAACATCTGTAGCCTGAAGCCAGCTAGACTAAGGCCATAGCCTAAGACACCCATGAGTGGAATTTGAAAAAGAAAAACCTATGGCCAGAGGCCAAAAGGAGTCATACCCTAAGTGGTATAGTGTTGGCCTAGCTAAATTAATATATTAAAATCGCCAGATACTCAATATGCCATAGGAAAAGACAAAATAATGGTCTGAGAGTAATTTGTGCAATTCACCTATCAAAATCCACTGTACCAAAAGCCATATTACACAGAATGCTTAGAAACAACCAGATGGGGCAGTAGCACAGTGAGTAACGAACACTTGGCTTAAAGTGTAAGGACAGGCATAAGGATCCCAGTTTGAGCCCCGGCTCCTCATCTGCAGGGAGGTCACTTTGCAGCCGGTGAAGCAGGGCTGCAGGTATCTATCTTTCTCTTCCCCTCTCTGTCTTTCCCTCCTCTCTCCATTTCTTAGTCAATAACAAATACAGCAATAAGAATGCCAATAATAATAACAATAATGACAATGATAAACAACAAGGCCACCAAAAAGTTTTTTTAAAAAAAGCAAGAAGAATAACAACAATAATAATAACAATGATAAGTATAAACAACAAGGGCACCAAAAAGAAAAAAAATTAGTTTCCAGGAGCAGAAGATTTGTAGTGCATACCCAGCAATAACACTGTAGGCAAAAAAAAAAATAAAATAAAATAACAAAAAAAAACAGATGGTGGTACTTTGCTGCTGCCTTGTGGACCCACTGAAGAATGTATCTGACTAACAAAAAGACTCTCCATATCTATATCTATATTTTTAATATTTATTTATTTATTCCCTTTTGTTGCCCTTTTTGCCTTATTGTTGTAGTTATTGTCGCCATTGTTATTGATGTCATCATTCTTGGATAGGACAGAGAGAAATGGAGAGAGGTGGGGAAGATAGAGAGGGGGAGAGAAAGACAGACACCTGCAGATCTGCTTCATCCCCTGTGAAGCAACTCCCCTGCAGGTGGGGTGCCAAGGGATTGAACCGGGATGCTTACACAGGTCCTTGTGCTTTGCGCTGCATGTGCTTAACCAGCTGCACTACTGCCTGACTCCCTCCCTCTGTGTGTGTGTGTGTGTGTGTGTGTGTGTGTGTGTGTGTGTGTGTGTGTGTTTACATGGGACCTCATTTAAAAAATCTTTTAATAAATGAACTATGAAGGGTCAGGAGGCAGCACACCTGGCTAAATGCACATACTGCAGTGCACAATGACCTGGGAAAGCCTGGTGAGACCCGAATTCAAGACTCTTGGGACCCAGATTCGAGCCTCTCTGGATCCAGGTTTGAGCCTCATGGGACCCGGGTTGAGGCATCCTGGGACCCTGTTTCAAGCCTTGCAGGGCCCGGGATCAATTCTCATGGGACACCAGGGCCATTTGCTTTACCACCCTACATTAGAATTAGCAGTAAAACCTGTGGCCAGAAGGCAGCTAGACCAAGGCCTTGGCCTAAGACACCCATCAGTGGAATTTGAAGAAGAAAACCTGTGACCAGAGGCCAAAAGAAGTCATCCCCTAAGTGGTAGAGAGTTGGCCTAGCTAAATTAATATATTCTAAACAACAAACACTCAATATGCCATAGGAGAAGAAAAAAACAATGATATGAGATAATTTGTGAAATTCACTTGTTAAAATCCACTGTGCAAAAATCAACATTACACAGAATGCATAGAAAAACCAGATAGGGGGCTGGGCTGTAGCACAGTGAGTTAAGCCCACTTGACTCAAAGCTCAAGGACCCGCATAAGGATCCTGGTTTGAGTCCCCGGCTACTCACCTGCGGTGGGTCACTTCACAGGTAGTGAAGCAAGTCTGCAGATGTCTATCTTTCTCTCTGCCTCTCTGTCTTCCCCTCCTGTCTCAATTTCTCTCTGTCTTAGCTGATAACAAATACAACAACAAAAACATCAATAACAACAATGACAACTATAAACAACAAGGGCACCAAAAGGAGAAAAATAGCTTCCAGGAACATTGGATTTGTAGTATATGCACAGAGCCCGAGCAATAACCATGTAGGCAAAAAAAAAGATGGTGGTGTTTTGCTGTTGTCTTGTGGACATGCTGAAGAATGCATCTGAGAAAAAGACTCTCCATATCTAAATCTTTTAAGAAATGAACTGTGAGGGGGTCAGGGGGCAGCACATCTGGCTAAATGACCACAGTACAGTGCATAAGGACCTGGCTCAAGCCTGGTGGGACCCGGTCTAAGACTCGTGGGACCCAGGTTCAAGCCTCACTGGATCCATGTTCAAGCCTCACAGGACCGGTTTTGAGCTTCCTGGGACCTGGGTTCAAACGTTGCAGAACCTGTGTTCATGCCTCACAGGACCCCGGTTCAAGACTCGCCAGCCCAGTTTTGAGCCTCACTGGATCCAAGTTTGAGCCTCCTGGAACCAGGGTTCAAGCCTCATGGGACCCGGATTTAAGACTCGCTGGACCCAGGTTCTATTCTCCTGGGACCCGGGTTCAAATGTTGCAGGACCCCTGGTTCAAGCCTTGTGGGACCTAGGTTCAAGACTCGTGGAACACAGGTTAAATAATAGTGGGCCCCGGGTTTAAGCCTCTCGGGAACTGGGATCAAGGTCTACGGGACCCGGGTTTGAGTCTCACGGGACCTGTTGGAGCCTCCTGGGACCCATGTTCGAGCCTCGTGAGACCATTTTAGAGAATCCTGTTACACTATTCAAGCCTTTCCGGGACCCAGGATCATGCCACACAGGAATGGAGTTCAACTTTGCAGGACACTGGGGTCAGATGCTTTACCACCCTACATTGGAATTAGCTGTAAAACCTGTGTCCAGAAACCAGCTAGACAAGGTCTTGGCATAAGATACACATAGGGGGATCTGAAAAAGAAAAACCTGTGGCAAGAGACTTAAAGGAATCATCCCCTAATGGTAGACAGTTGGCCTAGCTAAATTAATATATTCTAAAAGCCAGATAGTAAATATACCATAGGAAAAGAAAAAAACAATGGTCTGAGTGTAATTTGTGCAAATCATCTATTAAAGTCCACCTTGCAAAACATTACATTACACAAAATGCTTAGAAACAACCAGATGGGGGGCCGGGCTGTAGCACAATGAGTTAAGCCCACTTGGTTCAAAGCTCAAGGACTGGCATAAGGATCCCGGTTTGAGCAGGGGGGTCACTTCACAGGCAGTGAAGCAGGTCTACAGGTGTCTTTCTCTCCCCCCTCTGTATTTCCCACCTCTCTCAATTTCTCTCTGTCCTAGCCGATAATAAAGACAGCAGCAACAACAACAATAATTAAAACAACAATGAAAAAGATAAACAACAAGGGCACCAAAAAAAGAGAAAAAATAACTGCACCAGCAATAACCCTGAGGCAAAAAAAAAAAAAAATCAGATGGTGGTGTTTTGCTGCCGCCTTGTGGACCCGCTGAAGAGTGCATCTGACTAAGAAAAAGACTCTCCTTATCTTAGATAATAATATATATGTTTATATGGGACATCATTTAAAAAATTTTTTAAGAAACGAATTGTTTGGGGTCATTGTTGGGGGCAGCACACCTGGCTATATGCACACACTACAGTGCACAAGGACACAGGTTCAAGCCTGATGGGACCCAGGTTCAAGACTCATGGGACCTGTGTTCGAGCCTCTATGGATGGGTTTGAGCCTCACAGGACCCATGTTCAAGCCTCCTGGGGCCTGGGTTCAAACCTTGTGAAACCTGGGTTCAAGCCTCAAGGGACACAGGTTCAAGCCTCTTGGGGCCCAGGTTCAAGCCTTGTGGGACCAGGGTTTGAGCCTCTTGGGACCTGGGTTCGAGCCTCCTGGGACCCGGTTTCAAACATCATGGGACCTGGGTTTGAGCTTCCTGAGACCTGGGTTCGAACCCAGGTCTCACTGGACACAAGTTCAAATTTCACGAGACCCCAGGGCTGCTGGCTTTACCACCTTCCATTGGAAGTAGCAGTGAAACCTGTGGCCTAAAGACAGCTAGACTAAAACCTTGGCCTAAGATACCCACCAGTGGAAATTGCAGAAGAAAAAGGCCAGAGGCCTTTGGCCAGAGGCCAAAAGGAGTCATTCTGTAAGTGGTAGAGTGTTGACCTAGCTAAATTAATATATTCTAAATATCAGACACTCAATATGCCATAAAACAAATAAAACAATGGTCTGAGAGTAATTTGTGCAATTCACCTGTTAAAATCCATTGTGAAAAAGCCACACTAAACAGAATGCTTAGAAACAACCAGATGGGGGACAGGGCAGTGGCACAGTGAGTTAAGCACACTTGGCCCAAAGCACAAGGAACAGCATAAGGATCCTGGTTTGAGCTCCCAGCTACTCACATGCAGGGTAGTCACTTCACAAGCAGTGAAACAGGTCTGCAGGTGTTTATATTTCTCTCCCCCTCTCTGTCTTCCCTCCTGTCTCAATTTTTCTCTGTCTTAGCAATAATAAAGACAGCAACAACAACAATAACAACAATGACAACGATAAACAACAAGGGCACCAAAAGGGGAAAAATTAGCTTCAAGGAGCAGTAGATACCTAGTGCATGCACTGAGCAACAGCAATAACCCTGGAGGCAAAAAAAAAAAAAATCAGATGGTGTTTTGCAGCCACCTTTTGGACCCACTGTAAAGTGCATCTGACTAAGAAAAGACTCTCTGTGTCTTTAGATAATGATATATATGTTTACATGGGACATCATTTAAAAAATCCTTTAAGAAACAAACTGTGAGGGGTCAAGGAGCAGCACACTGGGCTAAATGCCCACACTACAATACGCAAGGACCTGGGTTCAAGCCTTGCAGAACCTGGGTTCAAGCCTTGTGGGACCCAGGTTCAAGGCTCATGAGACCTGGGTTCAAGCTTTGTGGGACCCTGGTTGGAGCCTTGTGGGATCGAAGTTCGAGCCTCCCAAAACATGCTCAATCCTGCTGGGACCTGGGTTCAAGCCTCTCGGGACTCAAGTTAAACCCTTGAAGAAAAAAAAAAAAAACAGTGTTTTGCTGCTGCCTTGTGGACACGCTGAAGAATGCATCTAAGAAAAACATTCTCCGTATCTTTACTTAATAATTATATATATATATATATATATGTAAATCCTTTAAGAAATGAACTGTGAGGAGTCAGGGGGCACCACACCTGGTTAAATGCACTCACCAAAGTGCACAAGGACCCAGGTTCAAGTCTGTTGGAACCTGGGTTCAAGACTTGCAGGACTCCAGTGCAATCCTCAAGGGACCTGGGTTTAACCCTTAAGGGGAAAAAAAAAACAGTGGTGGTGTTTTTCTGCTGCCTTGTGGACATGCTGAAGAATGCATCTGACTAAGAAAAAGACTATCTTTAGAATATATATATATATATATATATATATATATATATATGTACATTGTACCTCATTTAAAAATCTTTTAAATGATGAACTGTTTCAGGGGGTCAGGGGGAAGAACACCTGACTAAATGCACACACCACAGTGCACAAGGACCCGGCTTCAAGCCTGATGGAACCCGGGTTCAGGACTCATAGGACCTCGGTTCAATCCTCTGGGGACCCTGTTCAAGCTTCCTGGGACCCAGGTTCAAGCTTCGTGGGTCCAGGGTTCAAGCCTCACAGGACCCAGGTTCAAACCTCGAGGGATCCAGGTTCAAACCTCTCCGCACTCAGGTTCAACCCTTGAGGGGAAAGAAAAGAAAAAAAAAACAACAGATGGTGATGTTTTGTTTCTGCCTTGTGGACCCACTGAAGATTGCACCTGACTAAGATTGCACCTGACTCTCTGTATCTTATATATATGTTTACATGGGATCTCATAAAAATATCTTTTTAGAAATGAACTGTGAGAGGTCAGGTGGCAGCACACTTGGCTAAATGCACACACTACAGTGCACAAGGACCTGGGTTAAAGCCTAGTGGAACCCAGATTGAACACTCACAGGACCCAGGTTCAAGCCTCATAGAGCCCAGGTTGGAGCATTGCCGGGCCAGGATATGAGCCTCACAGGAACAGGGATCGAGTCTCCTGAGATGTGGGGCTATGTGTAAGCATGATAGAGCTTAGGGAGAACTCCCCCCATCCTTCGATGGAGGTCTGAGAAGATAGCCTCTTGTTAGTCTCTCTCAACCAAGGTGAGCAAAGGGGAGAAACCATCTCTCAGACTAAGTTCTTCCCTTCTTGACTCTCAAGCCCAAAGAAACCTCAATACCCTTTTCCATTAACTGCACGCCACATTGCTGCCTACTTTAAGATTTATTTACTCAAAGTACACCTCACCTTCTAATCACAGAGGAGAACACACCTTATCACACACTCCATCACACACCTCAGACCCCAGACAAGAGAAATTACAAAGTATATGGCCTTTTGATATCCATCTTCTCTCTGTCTAACCCTACTGGTTTAACCCCTATGCTTCTCTCAGATACCTTTGGATAATTAAGTTGCTTGCGCCATGGAGAATAACTGTCTTGTATCTCATCAATTCCTGTCATACCAGCCCCCTACCATAGGGGCAAGCTGACCTTTAAGAAACCTGTAATTTTTGACATGTTTGAAATATGTTCTTTGTTTGGTTTTCTATGTAAACTTATGTCTACCTGCTAATAAACGAGATTGGAGATTTGAGATCTGAGCATGCTTCAGTCTCCCCGGTGTCTCTGTTTTGTTTCATTGCTTGACCGAGTGAGAGAGAGCCGAGTGGTTGCCTTCCTGCTGGAGATCACCCCGCCAGAAAGCTGACACTGGGACCTGGGTAGAACCTCACAGGACTTGAGTTCAAACCTTGAGGGAAGAGAAAAGAACAGATTATTGTGTTTTTCTGCCCCATTTTGGACTCACTGAAAATGCATCTGACAAAGAAAAAGACTCTCCGTATATTTAGATAAATATATATATATATATGTATATATATATATGTATATATATATATGTTTACATGGGACCTCATTTAAAAAAAACTTTTAAGAAAGGAACTCTAAGGGGTCTGTGGAAGCACAGTTGGCTAACTGTACACACTACAGTGCATAAGGCCTTGGGTTCAAGCCTCGTGGGACCCAGGTCCAAACCTTTTAAGAACCAGGGTTTAGCCACGCAAGGCCAGATTTTAAACCTCATGCAACCTGGGTACAAGCCTTGTGGTACCAGGTTTGAGACTCCTGGAACCTGGGTACAAACCTCACAGGACCCAGGTACAAGCTTCGCAGGAACCAAGTTCAAGCCTCATGGGACCCGGGATCAAAACTAACAGGACACAGGTTCATGTTTTGCGGGACCCGGGTTCAAGTCGGTGGAACCTGATTTTGAGCCTCCAGGGACCTGTGTTCAAACATTGGTGGACCTGGGTTCAAATATTATGAGACCCCAGGGCCACTGGCTTTACCACCCTCCATTGGAATTACCAGTAAAACCTGTGGCCTGAAGTAAGCTAGACTAAGGCCTTGGCCTAAGACACACACCAATGGAATTTGACAAAGAAAATCCTCTGGCCAGAGGTCAAAAGGAATCATCCCCTAAGTGGTAGACCATTGGCTTAGCTAAATTAATATATTGTAAACACCAGACACTCAATGTCCCATAGGAAAAACAATGGTCTGAGAGTAATTTGTGCAATTCATCTGTTAAAATCCACTGTGCAAAAAGCCACTGTGCAAAAAACCACACAATTCACTGTGCAAAAAGCCACACTAAAGAGAAATCTTAGAAACAACCAGATGGGGGACCGAGCTGTAGCACAGAGTTAAACACACTTGGCTTAAAGCACTAGGACAGGCATAAAGGTCTGGTTTGAGCTCCTGGCTACTCACATGCAGGGGGGTCACTTCACATGCAGTGAAGCAGGTCTGCAGGTGTCTATCTTTCTCTCCCCCTCTCTGTCTTCCTCTCTTGTTTCAATTTCCCTCTGTACTAGCCAATAACAAAGACAGGAATAATAACAACAATAATAATAACAACAACATTGACAACGATAAACAAAAAGGGAACCAAAAAGGGAAAATATAGCTTTCAGGAGCAGTGCATTCCTAGTGCATACACTGAGCCCCAGAAATAAACCTGAAGGAAAACAAAAACAAAAACAGATGGTGGTGTTTTGCTGCCACCTTGTGGACCCACTTTAAAATGCATCTGACTAAGAAAAAGACTCTTGGTATCTTTAGATAATATATATATGTTTATATGGGACATCATTTAAAAAGTCTTTTAAGAAACGGACTGTGAGTGGTCAGGGGGCAGCATATTTGCTAAATGCACACACTACAGTGTGAAAGGACCTATGTTCAATCCTCACAGGACCTTGGTTCAAGTTTTGCAGGACCAGCAGTCCCATCATGGGACCCCGGTTCAAGATCGAGAGACCCAGTGTCAAGGCTCATGTGACCCGGGTTCAACCCTCGTGAGACACGGGTTAATGACTTGTGAGACCCAGGTTCAAGACTTGCTGGATTTGGGTTGAACCCTTGCGGAACCTGGGTTCAAGCCTTTTGGGTCCCAGGTTCAAGGCTCAAGTGACCCGGGTTCAACCCTTGCAAAACCCAGGTTTATAACTCCCGGGACCCAGTTTCAAGACTGGATCTGGTTGAACCCTCATGGGACCCAGGTTCAAGCCTCATGGGACCCAGGTGCAAGGCTCAAGTGACCCAGGTTCAAGCCTCGCAAGACCTGGGTTCATTGCTTGCTGGATCTGTGTTGAAGCCTCGCGGGACCTGGGTTGAAGCCACACAGGACTCTGGTTCAAGCCTCGTGGGATCCTGGTTTGAGCCTCATGGGACCTGAGTTTGAGCCTCCTGGGACTCAGGTTCAATCCTTGAAGGAAAAACAAACAAATAAACAAACAAACAAACAAAACAAATGGTGGTGTTTTGCTTCTGCCTTGTGGACCCACTGAGGAATGCATCTAAGAGAAAGACTCTCCATATCATTAGATAATAATATATGTTTACATTGGACCACATTTAAAAAATATTTTAGGAAATGAACTGTGAGGGGGCAGCGGGGGCAGCACACCTGGTTAAATGCACACATCATAGTGCACAATTATCTGGGTTTAAGCCTGGTGAAACCCAGATTCAAGACTCACAGGACCTGGTTTCAAGCCTCGCAGGACCCAGGTTCTAGACTCATGGGTCCATGGTTGAGGCTTGCGGGACAAGGGTTCAAGCCTTGAAGGACCCAGGATTGAGCCTCACAGGTCCTGGGTTCAAACCTCGAGATACCCAGGTTCAAGCCTTGCGGGACCCAGGTTTGAACCTCAAGGGACCCCGGGTTTGGGCCTGGCAGGACTTGGGTTCAAGCCTCACAGGACATGGGATAGAGTCTGAGACTACTGGGTTTGAGCTTCCTGACACCTGGTTCCAAGACTTTCCGGAATAGAGTTCAAGATTTGAGGGACCAGGGTTCACGCCTTATGTGACTGGGTTTGAAACCACCAGGAGCTGGATTTGCACCTCGCAGGAACTGGGTTCAAGCCTCAAGAGATCTGGGTTTGAGCCTGGCAGGACCCAGGTTTGAACCTCGTGGGACCCAGGTTCGAGTCTCAAGGGACCCGGGTTCGGGCCTCACAGGAAACTGGTTTGCACCTCGGGTTAAAGCCTCATGGGACACAGCATAGAGCCTGTGACTCCCTGGTTTGAGCTTCCTGACACCTGGTTCCAAGATTCCTGGGAACTGAGTTCAAGACTCCCGGGATGCGGGTTTAAGCCTCTGGTACCCAGGTTCTAGCCTCACAGTACATGGCTTCAAGCCTTGTGGGATCCAGGTTCAAGCCTCACTGGACCTGGGATGGAGCCTGCGGGACCTGGGTTCAAGCTTCCTGACACCCAGGTTGAAGACTCACGGACCCAGTTTCAAGACTTGCAGGACCTGGGTTCAAACCTGGTGTGGCTCTGGTTTGAGCCTCTACTGTTCAGGGTTCAAGCCTTGCAGGATCCGGGTTCTACCCTGGTGGGACTCGGGTTCAAACTTCATGGGACATGGGTTCGAACTTCAAAGGACCCAGGATAGAGCCTGCGAGACCTGGATTTGAACCTCTTGGAACCCGGGTTCAAGACTCATGGACACGGGATAGGGCTTGAGGGACATGGGTTTGAGCCTCCTGACACCTGGGTCCAAGAATTGTGGGAACCACGTTCAAGACTTGTGGGACCCGAGTTCAAACCTCCATTGACAAGGGTTCAAGCCTCCCGGGATACAGGTTCACATCTCACAGGACCCAGGTTCAAGCCTCACAGGATCTGGGTTTGAGCCTGGAAGGACCCAGTTTTGAGCCTTGCAGGACCTGGGTTTGAGCCTCGCGGGACGAGGGTTCGGGCCTCGTGAGACCCAAAATGAGCCTTGAAGGACCCAGCTTTGAATCTCGCAGGACTCAGATTCAAGCCTCACAGGACATGGGATAGAGCCTGTGACACCCAGGTTTGAGCCTCCTGACACACATTTCCAAGATTCACGGGACCCTGGTTAGAGCCTCGCAGTACCTGGCTTCAAGCCTTGTGGGGTCCGGGTTCAGACCTCACTAGACCTGGGATAGAGCCTGTGGTACCTGGGTTCAAGCCTCCTGAGACCTGGGTTCAAGACTCACAGGACCCAGTTTCAAGACTCACAAGACCTGGCTTCAAGCCTGGCAGGACCCTGGTTCAGGCCTCTAGGGATGTGAGTTCGAGCCTTGTGGGACCCCATTCCAGCTTTGCAGTTTTGGGACCCAGGCTCAAGACTCATGGGTCCTAAGTTCAACACTCATGGGACCCGGGTTTGAGCCTGGGTCAAAGCCTTGACACTTGGCTTCAAGACTTGCAGGACCCGAGTTCAAGACTCGGGTAACCAGGGTTCAACTCTCACAGGAGCCAGGTTCAAGCTTCCCGGGACCCATGTTCCAGCCATGAGGGACCCAGGATAGAACCTGAGGAACCCAGATTTGAGCCTCACGTGGGATGTGGGATCCGGGTGTGAGCCTCAAGAGATGAGGGTTCAAGCCTCACAGGATCCGGGTTTGAGCCTCGAGGGACCTCGGTTCAAGCCTCATGGGGACATGGTTGAGCCTTGCAGGACAAGGATTCAAGCCTCGAAGGAGCCTGGTATGAGCCTCACCGGTCCTGGGTTCAAACCTCAAGGAACCCAGGTTCAGGCCTTTTGGCACCTGGGTTTGAACCTCAAGGGACCAGAGTTAAGGCCTCACATTCAAGCCTCATGGAACATGGCATAGAGCCTGCGATGCCCTGGTTTAAGCCTCTTGGCACCTGGTTCCAAGACTTGCAGGAACTGAGTTCAAGACTCACACAACCAGGTTTCAAGCCTTGCATCCTCTGGGACCCAGGTTTGCACCTCAAAGGACACAGGTTCAAGCCTCATGGGATCTGGGTTTGAGCCTGGTGGGACCCAGGTTGAAGCCTCACAGTACCCAGGTTTGAGCCTTGAAAGACCAGGGTTCAGGCCTCACAGGACTCAGGTTCAAGCCTCACAGGACACGGGATAGAGTATGAGACTACTGGGTTTGAGCCTTCTGACACCTGGTTCCAAGACTCACAGAACCCAGGTTCAAGCCTTATGGCATTCTGGGTTCCAGCCTCACTGGACCTGCGGGACCTGGGTTCGAGCTTCCTGAGACCTGGTATCAGACTCGCAGGACCTGATTTCAAGACTCGCAAGTCCTGGGTTCAAGCCTGGCAGGACCCAGGATTGGGCCTCACGGGACCTGGTTTTAGTACGGCAGGACCCAGGTATGAGCCTCCAGACATCAGGTCCAAGACTCATGGTACCTGGGTTTGAGCCTTGAAGGACCAGGGTTCAAGCTTCATGGGACATAGGAGGAGGAGCATGCAGCATATGGGAACTCCCAGCATAAAAATAGCTGGCTGGACCAAATGAACAGTGCAAATTCAGAGCCTGAGATTTTGTGGACTACTCCTGTTTTAAAAAGGGATCACCCCACTATGACAGTAAGGATTGGTAATATTCCTTCTAAATGTTTGATTGATACTGGAGGAGACAAGATAATTTTAAGGCAAGCAAAGTTTCCTCAAAGTTGGGAACTCCTTCCAGGACCACATTTACATGGTGTTTGAGGGTTGATGCAAGTTTTCCTCACATGAGATTTGCTTGTGTGGAAAGACCCGGAAGGGACTACCAGACACTTTCATCCTTTGATACCTGATATTAGCACCAATTTATTAGGCAGAGACTTGCTGGAATCTCTTGATGTAGTAATATCCTCAAATGCCTCTGCAGGGCACCACACTCACTCCTGAGAGACTTCTAGATTTGATCAGCACCCCCAATACTGACTGCCATTGTTTGTAACAGAACTCTCCACTTAGATTGGCTTTCTAATGAGCCTGTCTGGGTTGACCTGTGTATAAGCCTTGCGGGACCTGATTTCAGGACTGGCAGGACCCAGGTATGAGCCTTATGACACCTGGGTCCAAGACTCATGGGACCCTGGTTGAAGACTCAAGGTACCCAGGTTCGAGCTTTGAAGGACCAGGGTTCGGGACTCAGGTTCAAGCCTCACAGGACACAGGATAGAGCCTGAGACTCCTGGGTTTGAGCCTTGTGACACCCAGTTCCAAGACTCACGGGACCCGGTTTCAAGCTTCATGGGACCAGGGTTTAAGCCTCCGGGACCCGGGTTCAAGCCTGGCAGTACCTGGATTCAAGACTTGTGGGATCTGGATTAGACCCTCACTGAACCCAGGATGAAGTGTGCGGGACCTGGGTTCAAGCCTCCTGAGATCCGGATTCAAGACTCATGGGACCTGGTTTCAAGACTCACAGGACCTGGGTTCAAGCCTGGCGGGACCCAGGTTTGGTCCTCTTGGGACCTGGTTTCAGGCCTCTCAGGACACAGGTTAGAGCCTTGTGGGACCCTAGGTCAAGCCTCATGGGACCCAGTTTCAGGCCTGGAAGGACCTGGGTTTGAGCCTCCTAACATCCAGGTCCAAGACTTGCAGAACCTGAGTTCAAGACTCAGGTACCAGGGTTTAAGCCTCATGGCACCTGGGTTTGAGCCTCGCAGAACATGGGTTTGAGCCTGGTGGGACCCGGGTTCAAGCCTCACAGGACCCGGGTTCGAGACTCAGGAGACCCAGGTTCAAGACTCGCTAGACCTGGGTTCTAACCTTACAGACGCGGGTTCAAGCCTTGTGTGTTCCAGATTGGAGCCCTGCTGGACACGGGTTTGAGCCTTGTGAGACCCAGGTTTCAGGCCTTTTGGGATCCGTTTTCAGGTCTCACAAGACCTGGGTTAGAGCCTCCTGACATCTGTGTCCAAGACTCATGGAACCTGAGTTCAAGACTAGGGTACCAGGGTTCAATCCTCACAGGAACTGGGTTCAAGCTTCCTGGGACCCGGGTTTGAGCCTCGCAGAACCTGGGTTCGTGCCTAGTGAGACCCATGTTTAAGCCCCTCGGGACCCATGTTTGAGACTCACTGGACCCAGGTTCAGGCTTTGCGGTTGTGGGACTTGGGTCTGAGCCTCGTGGGACCCGGGTTAAAGCCTCATGGGATCCATTTTCAGGCCTCGCAGGACCTGGTTTCCGGCCTCACTGGAACCAGGTTTGAGCCTCTTGACACCCGGGTCCAAGACTCTCAAGACCTGTGTTTCACTGTACCCGTGTTGGATCTTCGTGGGGCCCAGTTTTGAGCCTGGCAGGACCTGGGTTTGAGCCTCGTGGGACCCAGGTTAGAGCCTGGAGGGACCCAGGTTCAGGCCTCGCGGGACTCAGATTCAAGCCTCATGGGACATGGGATAGAGCCTGTGACTTCCGGTTTTGTGCCTCCTGACATCCAGTTCAAGACTAGTAGGACCCATGTTCAAGCCTTGGGGGACCAGGTTTTAAGCCTCCTGGACCTGGGTTCAAGCCTCTTGAGACCCAGGTTCAAGACACATGGGACCTGGGTTCAAGCTTCTTGGGACCAGGGTTTAAGCTTCTGGGACCCGGGTTTGGGGCTTGAAGTACCCAGCTTCAAGCCTTGTGGGATCCGGGTTCAAACCTCACTGGACCCGGGATGAAGGCAGTGGGACCTGGGAGCCTCCTGAGACGTGGGTTCAAGACTTGCAGGGCATAGTTTCGAGCCTCTTGAGACCTGTGTTTGATCACCTCAGGACCAGTGTTTGAGCCTTGCAGGACCTGGGTTCAAGCCTCACCATAACCCGTTTCAGGACTCACAGGGCCAGCTTTCAGGCCTCTCAGGACCTGTGTTTGAGTCTCGCAGAACCCAGGTTCAAGCCTCACGCAATCAGTGTAAAAGCCTAGTGGGACCCGGTTTCAGGCCCAGTGGGACCCAAGTTCGAGCTTCCTGACATCAGACTCCAAGACTCACAGGACCTGGGTTCAAGTCTAGTGGTATCCATGTTGGAGCCATGTGGGATACAATTTTGAGCCTGGCGAGACCCGGGTTTCGAGCCTCATGGGACCCGGGTTCAAGCCTCACAGGATAGAGCCTGCGACTCCCTATTTTATGCCTCCTGACACCCAATTTCAAGACTCATGGGATCCAGGTACTAGCCTCATGGGACCAGGGTTTAAGCCTCCAGGACCTGAGTTCAAGCCTCATGGGACTTGGGTTCAATCCTCATGGGACAGGGGATATAGCCTGCAACACCCTGGATTGAACCGCCTGACTCCCGTTTCAAAGACTTGTGGGAACCGAGTTCAAGACTTGCAGGACACAGGTTCAAGCCTTGCATGACCTAGGTTGAAGCCTCCGGGACCCAGGTTAGAACCTCGCAGGACCTGGTTTCAAGCCTCAAGGGATCTGGGTTCAAGCCTGGAGGTGCCCGGGTTCAAGCTATGAAGGACCCTGGTTTGGGCCTCGTGGGACTCGGGTTCAAGCCTCACAGGACACGGCATAGAGTCTGTGACTCCCTGATTTGAGATTCCTGACAGCAGGTTCCAAGACTCATGGGAACAGAGTTCAAGACTCATGGGACCCGGGTTCAAGCCTCTCAGGACCAGGGTTTAAGACTCCAGGACCCAGGTTTGAGCCTCACAGTATCTGGCGTCAAGACTTGTGGGATCTGGTTTTGAGCCCCTCTGGACCAGGGATGGAGCCAGCGGGACCTGGATTTGAGCCTCTTGATACCTGGGTTCAAGACTCACTGGATCCAGTTTCAAGACTCGCTGGACCTGAGTTTAAGCCTAGTGGACCTGGATTTGGACCTCTCAGGACCCATATACCAGCCTTGCAGGACACCGGTTCAAACTTTGCAGTTGCAGCTCCCAGGCTCAAGACTCGTATGACCTGGGTTCAACACTCACGGGACCCACGTTAAAGCCTCACAGGACCCAGTTTCAGGCCTCTCTGGACCCAGGTTCCAGCCTCCTGACACCCGGCTCCAAGACTCACAGGACCCAATGTTGGGAAATTGTGCTGATGTGGTTGAACATTGGCAGGGCCCACAAACCACTATATTTCCATGCAAGTATTATTTACAGATATCCAGCACGTTATCCCCTCAGGGTATTGCTAATTCAGTTAAAACCATTGCAACAGTTGTTTAGGATGCTTCCACCTTCCCAGCATGCCTTTTGTCTCTCCACCCCCTTTCCTAGCCAATCTTGTCCCAACTTGCCACTTCCAGAATTCTCCTATAAAAGTTGCTCCTGTTTGTGCTCTTTCTCTCTCTTCCACTCTCTTTACTCTTTTATCTTCCACAACCTGACCTGGAGAAGGGCTGTTGGGCATAGTGGGAGGCAGCCATTTTGCTAACTCCACATGGCCTGAACCGCGGTGCTCACACCCAATTCTGGGGCATCCACATGAATAAAGATTTGCATTTCCACTCCACCACAAGTTCCTGGACTCTTCTCTCTCTCCCCCATGATGCAACCTGACAACCCAAGTTCAAGACTCAGGTGACAAGACCCAGATTCGAACTTCCTGGGACCGAGGTTCAAGCCACAAGTAACCCAGGATAGTGCCTGAGGATCCCGGGTTCGAGCCTTGAGGGATCCGGTTGTAAGCCTCATGGGACCAGAGCTCAAGCCTCACAGTACCCGGCTTCAAGCTTTGTGGGATCTGGGTTCCAGCATCATTGAACCTGGGATAGAACCTTGGGACCCCAGTTCAAGCCTCCTGAGACCCGTGTTCAATACTTGAACCTTGGACATGTGAGGCTCAAACCCAGGTTTTGCCAGGCTTGAAATCAGGTCCTGTGAGTTTTAAAACCAAGTACCACAAGTCTTGAACCCAGGTCTCAGGAGGCTAGAACCTGGGTCCTGCACTCTATCCCAGGTCCAGTGAGGCTGGAACCCAGACTGTGCAAAGCTTGAAACTAGGTACTGCATGACTCGAACCTGGATCCCGTGAGGCCTGTACCCTTGTCACCTTAGTCTTGAATTCGGGTCCTATTAATCTTAGAGCCAGGAGTCAGGAGGCTCGAACCCGGGTCCCACGAGGCTTGAACTAGGATCCCACGTGGCTCAATCCCCAGTCCTGCAAGGCCTTAAACCAGGTCCCACAAGGCTTGAACCCGTGTCCAGCAGGGCTCCAACCTAGAAACTGTGAGGCTTGAACCCGAGTCTGCGAGGTTAGAACCTGGGTCCTGCCAGGCTCAAACCCGAGTCCTGCAAATCTTGAACCTGGGTCCCTGGAGGCTTGAACCTGGGTCTCAAAAGGCTTGAAACTGGGTCCCTTAAGTCTCGTGAGGCTCAAACCCTGGTCCTTCAAGGCTTGAACCCATGTTCCATGAGGCTCAAACCCAGGTCCTGTGAGCCTTGAAACCAGGTCCCGTAATTCTTGAACCTGGGTCCCGCAGTCTCTATCCCAGGTGCAGTGAGGCTGGAACCTGGATCCTGCAAAGCCTGAAGTTGGGTATTGCCAGGCTCAAACACAGATCCTGTGAAGCTTGAACCCTGGTCCACAAGGCTCATACCTAGATCCTGTGAGACTCAAACCTGAGTCCCACATGGCTCAAACCTGGGTCATGTAAACACAAAGACTGAACCCAGGTCCCGTGAGGCTTGAAACTGGGTCCCACGATTCTTGAACCCTAGTCTCACTTTTGCTCAAACCCGGGTTCCTCAAGCTCTATCCTGGGTTCCTTGTGGCTTGAATCCGGGTCTCAGGAAGCTTGAACCTGAGTCCAGTGAAGCTTTAACCCTGGTCAACCGAGTTTTGAACTCGGGTCCTGTGAGTCTTGGAGCCGGGTGTCAGGAGGCTCAAACCTGGGTCCCACCAGCCTGAAACAGGGCCCCATGAGGATTGAATGGCGGTCCCACAAGTGATGAACCTAGTTCCCACGATTCTTGAGCCCGGGTCCCACAACCGCAAAGCCTGAACCTGGTTCCTGCAAGGCTCAAACACGGGTCCTGCAAGGTCTAAACCCGAGTCTCATCTGGCTAGAACCCACATCCCACGAAGCTTGAACCCTTGACACATGAGGCTCAAACCCAGGTCCTGCCATGCTTGAACTCAGGTCCTACGAGTTTTGAAACTGGTGCCCTGAGTCTTGAACACAGGGGACAGGAGGCTCAAACCCAGGTACTTCAGGCTCTATCCCAGGTCCAGTGAGGCTAGAACCCAGATCCCGCAAAGCTTTGTTGCTTGGCAGTGGTGGGACGCAGCAGAGAGATATGAAACAGAAAGGAAACACAATCCTTTATTGTTGGATCAGACGGGTGGTTCAGGCCACGTGGAGCCAGACAAAAAAATGGCCGTCCCCCACTCCGCACCACAGGGCAAGAGAACGAGAGAGGGGAGAGAGGGGAGAGAGAGTAGGAGGGCTTTTTGGGTCAACACCCAGGAGTGACGTGTCAGGACAGGATAGGTTGGGGAAAGCACCTGAAAGTACGTATATCTCTGTGGGAAGTGGCAGAGCCTTTGGGAACATCTGCACAGCAAAGTTTGAAGCCGGATACTGCGAGGCTCGAACCAGGATGATCCCGTGAGGCTTGAACACTGGTCCCATGAGGTTCACAACCATATCCCACAAGACTTGAACCTGTGTCCCACCAGGCTAGAACCCAGGTTCCTTGTGACTCAAACCCAGGTCCTGTAAAGCTTGAACCCAGGTCACACCAGGCTTGAACCCAGGTCCTGCGAGTCTTGAACCCGGGTCTCAGGAGGTTCGAACCCAGGTCCTGCAAGCTCTATCCTGGGTCCAGTGAGGCTCGAACCCTAAACTCACAAAGCTCAAACCTGGGTCCCACCAAGCTCAAAACTGGGTCCCACAAGGCTTGAACCCAGATCTTGTGAGGCTTGAACCCGGGTCCAGCGAGGTGCAAACCCAGGTGCCAGGAGGCTTGAACCCTGATCACATGAGGCTTGAAACAGGGTCCCACAGGTCTTGAATGCACTTCCTGTGATTCTTGAACCTGGGTTATCAGGAGGCTTGAAACCGTGTCCCTCAGGTGTTATCCCACGTCCCCTGAGTCTCGAACTCAGGTCCTGCGAGTTTCAAACCCGGATGTCATTGGCTCTATTTTGGGTCCCTCGAGGCTTGAACCTGTGTCCCCTGAGGCTTAAACCGAGTCCCACCAGGCTAGAACCTGGATCCCAGGAGGCTTGAGCCCTGGACACATGAGGCTCAAACTCGGGTCCCACAAGGCTTGAACCCAGGTCCTGCGAGTCTTGAAACCAGGTCCTGTGAGTCTTGAACCCAGGTCTCCGGAGACTCAAGCCCAGATCCCGCGGGCTCCATCCCAGGTCCCTTGAGGCTCAAATCTGGGTCCCTCAGGACTCAACCCTGGGACCACGAGGCTTGAACCCAGGTCCCACGAGGCTTGAACCAGGGTCCCACAAGACAAGAACCTGGGACCAACAGGCTAGAACCTGAGTCCCGAAAGACTCAACCCCAGACACACGAGGCTCAAACCCGGGTTCCCCAAAGCTCAAACCTGTGTGCCATAGGCCCTATCCCAGGTCCTGTGAGTCCCAAACCCGGGTCCCATGAGGTTCATACCTGGGTTCTGCAAGGCTCAAACCAAGATCACATGAGGCTAGAACCCAGGTCCCTCTTGTCTTGACCCCAGGCCCCCAAGGCTTTAACCCCTGTGCTTTGAGGCTCGAACCTGGGCCCCCAGAGACTTGATCCCAGGCCTACGAGGCTTGAACTCAGGTCCCCTGATCCTCAAACCCATGTCCCGAAGGACTTATCCCAGGTCCTGTGAGTCCCGAATCTGGGTCTGGCGAGGCTCAAATGTGTTTGCTAGAGGCTTGAAACCTGGTACTGTTTCAGGGTGTCTCTCTCCTTCTCCAGCAGGGTGGCCTCCAGGGGAAAGGTAACGGGCTGGTTCTTTCTCACTCATGATAGGGGTGACACGAAGTAAAAGACACCAGGGGACTCTTAGCATGAATCTAGAATCTGAGTCCTTAGAATCCCAGAATCCTAGAGTCCATTTATTAGCAAAATTGACATCAGTTAAATAGCAAAGCAATGGAGGTAATTATTGTTGAAATATGACAGAAATTACAGGTTTCTTAACAGTAAGCATACCCCTAAGGTAGGGGGCTGGTATGACAGGAATTGATGAGATACAAGGCAGTTATTCTCCATGACACAAGCAACTTAATTATCCAAAGGTATTTGAGAGAAGCATAGAGGTTAAACCCGTAGGGTGAGACAGAGAGAAGATGAATATCAAAAGGCCATATAGTTTGGAATTTCTCTTGTCTGGGGTCTGAGGTGTGTGATGAAGTGTGTGATAAGGTGTGTTCTTCTGTGATCAGAAGGTGACTTTGAATAAGTGAATCTGCGGGGCCATGTGGCCTGCAGTTAATGGAGGGAAGTACTGGGGTATCTGTGGGCCTGAGAGTCAAGAAGGAAAGAACCAAGTCTGAGTTTCCCCCCTTATGCTCACCTCTGTTGAGAGAGACTTACCAAGAGGTTATCTTCTCAGACGTCCATCCAAGGATGGGGGTGGGTTCTCCCTAAGCTCTATAAGGCTTACACATGTTACCAACAGTACTGCGAGACTCAAACCCAGGTCCTTCAGGGATCAATCCTGGGTCCTTTGAGGTTCGAACCAGGGCCCCGCAAAACAAGAACCTGGACCCATGAGGCTCAAATCAGTCCCGCGAGGCTCGAACCAGGGTCCTGTGAGACAAGAACCCAGGTCCGCACAATCTCAAATCCTGCAAGACTCAATCCTGGCCCATGAGGCTCTCTCCTGGGTCCCGTGAGATTCATAGCGAGTCCTGGAAGACTCAACCCTGGGACCACAAGGCTCAAAATTGGGTAACATGTTCAAGAAGCTGGGGCCTGCAAAGCTTGAGCCCAGGATCTGCAAGTCTCAAAACCAGGTTGCATAAGGCTCTCATCCAGGTACCGCCAAAAGTTCAAATTGGGTAAAGCGAGACTAGACCCTGGGCCCATGAGGCTCCAACCCGAGTCCTGTGAGGCCAGAACTTGGGTTCTACGAGGATCAAATATGTGTCCTGCCTGGCTCGAATCTGGGTCTGACCAATCTAAAATAGGGTCCTGCAAGACTCAAATCCGGGCCCACAAGACTCTCTCCCGTGTCCCGTGAGACTCATATCGGGTCTGCAAGACTCAACCCTGGGACCACAAGGCTCGAACACGAGTCCACCGAGGCTCGAACTCATGTCCCTCAGGCCCTAACCTGGGTCCCTTGAGTCCCAAATCTGGGTCCGGCGAGGCTCAAGTCCGTTTGCCAGAGGCTTGAAACCTGGTACTGTGAGGCTCAAAGTTGGGTCTTTCAGGGCTCAAACCTAGGTCCTGCGAGGTTCAAACCTGGGTCCTACCAAGCTCAAATCGATTCCCATGATACTTGACCCTGGATCCGTGAGGCTTGAACCTGGGTGCTGTGAAACTCAACCCCAGGCCCACAAGGCTTGAACCCAGATCCTACTAGGCTCAAACCCGGGTTCTGGGAGGCTCGAACCCAGATCCTCACATTTTCAAATCAGGTCCTGAGAGACTCAGTACTGGGCCAGCAAGGCTTGAACCCGAGTCCTGCAAGGTTCGAAACCAGGTTGTGCGAGGCTTAAACCTGGGTTTTGCGAGGCTCAGTTGGAGTCCCACAAGAGATGACTGTGGGCCCACGAGGCTTGAACCCTGGTCCTGCAAGGCTCAAACCCAGGTCCCGAATGACTTGAGCCCAAGTCTGTGCAATCTCAAAATGGGTCCTGCAAGACTCAGATCCAGGCCCACAGAGGCTTTCTCCCAGGTCCCACTAGACTCATATCGAGTCCCACAAGACTTGACCCCAGAACCATGAGGCTCGAACCTGGGAAATGTGGTCAAGAAGCCGGGGCCCGCAAAGCTTGAACCTGGGATCCAGGAGTCATGGAACCGGGTTGCAGGAGTCTTGAATCCAGGTACCACCAAGCTCAAATCAGGTACGGCGAGACTCAATTCTAGGCCCACGAGGTTCAAACCCGGGTCCCGTGAGGCTCTAACTGAATCCCAGGAGGCTCGAACCCTGGTCCCATGAGGCTCAAAACCGAGTCCTGAGAGACTCAAACCCTGATCCTCTGAGGCTCAATTTGCATCCTGGAGGCTCTACCCCAGGCCCACGAGGCTCCAACCCAGGTACCGATAGGCTCTAATCCTGTTCAAGGATTCTAGAACCAGGTTCCCACAAGGCTCGAATCCAGGTTGCGCCCAGCTCAAATTGGGTAGCATGAGTATCTACCCTGGGCCCATGAGGCTTGAACCTGGATCCCACTAGGCTCAAACCCAGGTTCTGGGAGGCTCAAACCTGAATCCCAACATTTTCAAATAGGGTCCCGAGAGACTCAACCCTGGGCCAACGAGGCCTGAACACGGGTCCTGCGAGGTTCAAAACCGGGTTGTGCAAGGCTTAAATCCAGGTTTTGCAAGGCTCAATTTGGGACACAACAGTGGGCCCACGAGGCTTGAACTCAGGTCCCGTGAGGCTCAAACCCGTGTCCCACCTGGCTTGAACCTGGGTCTACACAATCTCAAATTGGGTCCTGGGAGACTCAAATCCTGGCCCATAATACTGTCTCCTGGGTCCCATGAGACTCATATCAGGTCCCTCAAAACTCGACCCTGGGACCACAAGGCTCAAACACATGTCCCCTGAGACTCAAATTCATGTCCTGCAGGCCCTAACCCAGGTCCCCTGAGTCCCAAATCTGGGTCAGGCAAGGCTCAAATCCGTTTGCCAGAGGCTTGAAACCTGGTACCACAAGGCTCAAAATTGGGTCTTTCAGGGCTCGGACCCGGGTCCTGAGAGGTTAGAACCTGGGTCTGACCAAGCTCAAATTGGGTCCCATGATACTCGACCCCGGGTCCATGAAGCTTGAACCTGGGTGCCGTGAGACTTGACCCCAGGCCCATGAGGCTAGAACCCGGATCCCATTAGGCTCAAACCTGGGTTCCGGGAGGCTCGAACCCAGATCCCCACATTTTCAAATCAGGTCCTGAGAGACTCAACACTGGGCCAATGAAGCTTGAACCTGGATCCTGTCAGGTTCGAAACCGGGTTGTGCGAGGCTTAAACCTGGTTTTGCAAGACTCAATTGGGGTCCCACAAGACACAACTGTGGGCCTCTGAGGCTCAAACCTGTGTCCGCATGGCTTGAAACTGGCTCTGCACAATTTCAAATATGGCCCTGTAAGACTCAAATCCAGGCCCACGAGGCTCTCTCCCGGGTCTTGCGAGACTCATATCGGGTCCCACAAGACTCGACCCCAGGATCAAGAGGCTCCAATTCAGGTATCACAGTCAAGAAGTGGGAGCCCTCAAAGCTTGAACCTGGGATCCGTGAGTCTCGAAACAGGGTCGCAGGTACTTCCAAGTTCACATCAGGGACAGCGAGACTAGACCGCAGTCCCATGAGACTCCAACCCGGGTCCCGTGGGGCTAGAACCTGGGTCCCACGAGGCTTGAACCCTGGTCCCATGAGGCTCAAACCTGGGTCCTGTGAGGCTCAATTAGGGTCCTGGAGGCTCTACTCCAGGCCCAGGAGTCTGAAACCCAGGTACCGATAGGCTCAAATCCTGGTCCCGGATTTTTGAACCAGGTTCCTGCTAGGCTCGAATCCGGGTCATGCCAAGCTCAAATTGAGTACTGTGAGTCTCAACCCTGGGCCCATGAGGCTCCAACCCGGGTCCCACGAGGCTCTAACCTGGGTTTCACAAGGCTTGAACCTGAATGCTGTGATACTCAAATCATGTCCCACCAGACTTGACCCCAGGCTCATAAGGCTCAAATCCAGGTCCCATGAGGCTTGAACTCAGGTACCAAGATGATATAATAGGGTCCCCTGAGATCCGACCCGGGGCCCACCATGCTCGAAACCAGGTCCCTCAAGACTCGAACCCAGGTAACAAGAGGCTCAATTTGGGCGCCACGAGACTCGACCATGGGCTCACAAGCCTAGAAACTGGGTCTTGCAAACTCGAACCCTGGTACCACTTGTCTAAAAAAAACATCCTGTGAGACTCAACCCAGGTCCCGAGAGCTCAAACCCGTGTTCTTTGAGGCTAGAACCCGGATACTGCGAGGCTCAAATCCAGTTCCACGAGACTCGACCTGGGCCTAGAAGGCTTGAACCCAGGTCCCTCGAGGCTCGAATCTGGCTCCCATGAGTCTTGTACCTGGGTTCCTATGGCTCAAACCCGGTTAACCAAGAGGCTTGAACTGGATCCCAAGAGGCTCGAACCTGGATGCCGCAAGACTCAAATCGTGTCTCCCAAGACTCCACCCCGGGCCCACAAGGCTCTAACCTGGGTCCTGAGTGGCTTGAACCTGGGTACGGCAAGGCTCAAATTTTGTGCCATGAGACTCAACCTCAGGTCCGAGACTCTCAAACCCGGGTCCAGAGAGGCTCAAACCCAGGTCCCACGAGATTCCAAACTGGGTACCATGAAGCTCAAATTGGGTCCCAAGAGACTCGACCCAGGGCCCCATGAGACTCAAACCCAGGTACAGGAGGCTCCAACCTGGGTCCCGTGAGGCTCCAGCCCATGTTCCATGAGGTTGGAACCTGTGTCCTGAAAGGCTCAAACTCATACAGTGAGGCTTAAATCAGGTCACATGAGACACAACCCTGGGCCCAATAGACTTGAACCTGGGTCCTGCGAAGCTCAAACCTGAGTCCTGATATGCTCAAATCAAGTCTGGTGAGATCTGACCTGGGACCCACCACGCTCAACCCTGGGCCCCACAAGACTCAAACCCAGTCTCATGAGCTTAAAACCGGGTCCTGCGAGGTTCAATCCCTGGTACCGCTTGTCTCAAGTACGGTCCCACGAGACCCAAACCTGGGCCCACAAGGCTCTTAATGGGGGTCTTTCCAGGCTCGCACCTGGGTCCCTATGGCTCGAAGTTAGGTCCAGAGAGTCTCAAATTCAACTACTGAGAGGCTCACTTTGGGTGCCAAGAGTTTCGAATGCATGCTCAGGAAGCAAAAGCCCAGGTCCCTCGAGGCTCAAACCCGGGTACTGCAAGGCTCAAATCGAGTTCTGCGAGACTCTACTGGGGCCCAGGAGGCTCAAACCCAGGTCCCGCGAGACTTGAACCCAGGTACCGAGAGGCTTAATTTGGGTCCCGAGAGACTTGACCCCAAGCTCAGGAGCCTAGAAACTGGATCCTGCAAGGCTCCAACCCTGGTAGTACAAGGCCCAAAAAAGGTCCCGCGAGACTCAACCCAGGTCCTGAGAGCTCAAACCCAGGTTCAGTGAGGCTTGAACCCAGGTACTGAGAGGCTTAAATCGAGTTCTGAGAGACTCGACCCAGGCCCAGGAGGCTCGAAGCCGGGTCCTGCAAGGCTCGAACCCGGATGCCTTGAGACTCAAATCGTGTCCCATGAGACTCAACCCCAGGCTCACAAGGCTCAAAACTGTGTCCTGTGTGGCTCGAACCTGGGGTACTGAGATGTTCAAATCCCGGTCCGTGAGACTCAACCCCGTGCAAACATGGCTCGAACCCAGGTCCCTCAAGGCTTGAACCCAGGTACTGTGAGGCTCAGTCGAGTTCCTCAAGACTCAACCCTGGGCCCTCGAGGCTCAAATTGGCTCCCGCGAGTCTTGTACTCAGGTTCCTATGGCTCAAACCTGGGTAACCGAGAGGCTTGAAACTGTGTCCTGAAAGGCTAGAACCCGGGTACCTTGAGGCTCAAATCAGGTCCTGCAAGACTCGAACAAGGCTCCATTAGGCTCAAACTCGGGTACTGCGAGGCTCAAATTGGGTGCCACAAGACTTGACCCTTTGCCCAAGAGGCTAGAACCTGGGTCCCGCGACCTCAAACCCGGGTACTGGGAGGATCAAATCAGGTCCGCTGAGACTCAACCCCAGTCCCAATAGGTACAAACCTGGGTCCCTCGAGGTTCAAACCCAGGTACCATGAGGCTCAATCAGGTTCTGTGAGAATTGACCCCAGGTCCTCGAGGCTTGAACCCAGCTCCCACGAGGCTCGTACCCAGGTTCATATGACTCAAACCTGGATCCTGCAAGGCTCCAAACTGGGTACCGTGAGGCTCAAATTGGGACCCAGAGAGTCAACCCAGGGCCCCATGAGACCCAAAACCTGGGCACATGAGGCTCAAACACTGGTATTATGTGGCTCAAATTGGGTGCCACAATACTTGGTCCCGGACCCATGAGGCTTGAACCCGAGTCCCGAAAGGCTCAAACCTGGGTACCATGAGACTCAAATAAGGTCCCACAAGACTCAACCCCAGGCCCAATAGGCTCAAACCCAGGTCCCGAGACGCCCGACCCAAGGCCCAACATGCTCGAACCCAGGTCCCATGTGACTCAAACCTGGGTACTGAGCGGCACAATTTGGGACCCTCGAGACTCTACACTGGGCCCCGTGAGACTTGAACCCGGTCTCACAAGCCTAGAAACCAGGTCCTGCGAGATAAAAACCCTGGTACCACTTGTCTGAAGTACGATCCTGTGAGACTCAAACCCAGGTCCCGAGAGCTCAAACCCAGGTTTGGTGAGGCTCGAACCCGGGTACTGCAAGGCTCAAATAGGGTCCAGTGAGACTTAATCCCATGTCCACAAGATGCTTAAAGCTGGTCTCAATGGGCTTGTAATGGGGTCCCAATGGCTCAAACCTGGGACCTGAGAAGCTTGAACCCGGTACCACAAGGCTCAAATCAGGTCCCCGTGAGACTCAAACCCGGTCTCAAGAGCCTAGAAACCAGGTCCTTTGAGGTTCTAACCCTGGTACTGCTTGTCTCAAGTACGGTCCCGCGAGACTCAAACCCAGGTCCCGAGAGCTCAAACCCGGTTTCAGTGAAGCTCGAACCCAGGTACTGCGAGGCTCAAATCAGATCTCGTGAGACTCAACCCTGGGCACACAATGCGGGTCTCACCTGGCTTGTACATGGGTCCTGATGGCTCAGACCAGGGACCTAAGAGGTTCGAGCCCAGGTACCGCAAGGCTCAAATCAGGTCCCCGCAAGACTTGACCCTGGATACACGAGGCTCGAACCCAGCTCCTACATGTCTCATAACCAGGTCCCTATGCCTCAAACCCAGGTACAGCGAGGCTCATATTGGGTGCCAAGATATTCAAACTTGTGCTCAGGAGGCAAAAACCCAGGTCCTGTGAGGCTCAAACCTGGTTACTGCTAGGCTTAAATCGAGTTCCTGAGACTCGACCTGGGTCCCACGAGGCTCAAACCCAGATGCAGGTTCTGAGAGGCTCGATCCCGGGTATGGTGAGGCTCAATTGGTTACTAAGAGACTTGACCCCGTGCTCAGGATGCAAGAAGCCAGGTCCCACAAGGCTCAAACCTGTGTACCACGAGGCTCAAAATAAGTTCTGCTAGACTCCACCCCGGCCAATGAGGTTCAAACCTGGGTTTTGAAAGGCTCGAACTTGGGTACTGGGATGCTCAAATCATGTTCTGTTAGACTTGACCCAGGGACCACGAGGATCGAACTAGGGTCCTGAAAACCTCGAACCCGGGTCCCTTGAAGCTTGAACCTGAGGCTCAAATCGGGATTTGCAAGACTCAACCCTGGGCCAATGAGTCTCAAATCCTGGTCCCGAGAGGCTCAAACCTGGGTCCTGCGAGGCTCCAAACTAGGTACCGTGAGGCTCAAAATGGGACTCGCAAGACTCAACCATGGGCCCTGTGAGCCTAGAAACCAGGTCCTGCGAGGCTCAAAGCCTGGTACTATGAGGTTCAAAAATGTTCCCATGAGACTCAACACGATCCTGAGAGCTCAAACACAGGTTCAGTGAGGCTCGAACCCGGGTACTCAGAGGATTAAATCGAGTTCCACAACATTAGACCCTGGCCTGAGAGGCTCAAAGCTGGGTCCCTCAAGGCTCAAAGCTGGGTCCCTTGAGGCTCAAACCTGGGTACTGTGAGGCTCAATCTGGTTCTGCGAGACATGAGTCCAGGCCCTCAGGGCTTGAACTTAGCACTCTCAAAGCTCAAACCTGGCACCCTCAAGGCTAAAACCTGGGTCCTGTAAGGTTTGAACCCAGGTCCCAAAAGGCTCAAACCCGAGTACCATGAGGCTTAAATAAGGTCCCATGAGACTCGCCCCCCTGGGCCCAATAAGTTCGAACTAGGGTCCTGCAAGGCTTGAACGTGGGTCCCAAGAGGCTCAAACCCAGGTCATTTGAGTCTCAAACCTGGCTCCTGCAAGTCTCATACCAGAGTCTCAAACCCAGGTAACCAAGAAGCTCAAATCCAGGTCCTGAGAGGCTCGAACCTGGATGCTGCAAGACTCAAATTGTTTCCCATGAGACTCGAACCCGGGCCCTGAGAGGCTCAAACAAGGCTCAAACAAGGCTCAAACCCGGGTCCAGAGAGGCTCGAACCCAGGTATGGTTAGGCTCAAATTGTGTCCCAAGAGACTCAACCCCCCCATGCTCAGGATGCAAGAAGCCAAGTCCCATGAGGCTCAAACCCGGGTACCATGAGGCTCAAATCGATTTCTGTGAGACTCCACCTCGGGCCACAAGGTTCGATCCCAGGTTCTGAAAGGCTTGAACTTGAGTACTGAGATGCTCACGTTCTGTGAGACTTGACCCAGGGACCATGAGGCTCAAACTAGTGTCCTGAGAAGCTCAAACCCGGGTCCCTCTAGGCTTGAACCTGGTTACTGTGAGGCTCAAATCGAGATTTGCGAGACTAAACCCCGGGCCCACCAGGCTCAAACCTGGATCCCAAGAGGCTCGAACCCGGGTCCCACAAGGCTCCAAACAGTTTACTGTGAGGCTCAAATTGTGATTCACGAGACTCAACCCAGGGCCCCTTGAAACTTAAACCCGGGAAAATAAGGCTCAAACATGGGTACTGTGAGGCTCAAATTGAGTCCCGCGAGACTCAACCCAGGGGGCCAAGAAGCTCGAATATGGTCCCATGACAACCAACCAATGGTCCAGAAGGCTTGAACATGGATCCCACGAGGCTTGAACCCAGGTACTGAGAGGCTCATATCATGTTTCACGAAATTGACCCAAGCACCACAAGGTTTGAGTACATGTCCAGCGAGACCTAAACCCAGATCCCATGAGGCTTGAAACAAGGTCCTGTGAGATTCAAACACTGGTCCAGGAATGCTTGAACATGGGTACCGAGAGGCTCAAACCCGGGTCCCAAGATGGTCAAATCAGGTCCCGTGAGAACCAACTATCGGTTAACAAGGCCAGAACCCGGATCCCAAGAGGCTTGAACCCGGGTACTGGGAGGCTCGTACCCAGGTCCCACCAGTCTTATCTGGGTCCCGTGAGTCTCAACCCCAGAATCACAAGGCTCAAGTGTGTGTCCCATGAGACCCTACCCCAGTCCTATGAGGTTTGAACCCAGGTCCCACAAGATTTGAAAAACGGTCTTGGGATGCTGGAACCTGGGTACCGAGAGCCATGAACCTGGGTCCCGAGAGGCTCAAAACCGGGTACTGCAAGGTTCAAATTGTCTTCCTTGAAACTTTGCCCTGCACTCAAGAGGCTAGAACCCAGGTCCTGGGTGGCTTGAAACTGGGTCCTGCATTGCTCGAACCTGTGTCCTGGGAGGCTCGGACCTGGGTCCCAAGAGGCTTGAACCTGGTTACTGTGAGGCTCAAATCATGTCCCATGAGACTTGACCACAGGCTCATGAGGCTAGAACCCAGGTCCAGAGATGCTCAAATCAGTTCCCATGAGAACTGACCACTGGTCCACAAGGCCCAAACCTGGATACTGTGAGGCTTGAATCGGGTATTAAGAGGCTCATATCATGTCCTGTGGAACCCGACCCTGGGACCATGAGGCTTGAGTGTGTGTCCCTGGAGACCTGACACCGATCCCACAAGGTTCAAATCCAGGCCCTCGATATTCAAAAACCGGTCCCAGGATGCTCGAACTCGGGTACCAAGAGGTTAAATCCCAAGTATTGAGAGGCTCAAACCCAGTTCCCACATGGCTTGAACCCTGGACCTGAGATGCTCGAATCAGGTCCCACAAGAACAGACCACCAGTCCACAAGGCTTGAACCCGGATCCTGTGAGGCTTGAACCCAGGTACTGAGAGGCTCATATCATGTTCCGTGAAACTTGACCCCAGGACCAAGAGGCTAGAGCATGTCCTGTGAGACCTGACCCCAGTTCCCACAAGGTTCTAACCCAGGTACACAAGATTCAAACACTGGTCCCAGGATCCTCGAACCTGGGTACCAAAAGTCATGAACCCAAGTTGTGAGAGACTCAAACACAGGTCATGCGAGGGTCGTATCTGGGTCCCAAAAGCTCGCTCCCAAGTCCCAAGAGGCTTGTTCCTGGTCCATCGAGGCTCGAACCCACATCCCACGAAGCTGGAACCCGGGTACTGAGAGGCTCAAACCTGGGTACTGCAAGGCTAAAACCTAAGTCCCAGGAGGATCGATCCTGGGTCATGTGAGGCTCGAACCCAGGTACCATAAGGCTCAAATTGAGTCAGGGGACCCTTGAGACTTGACCCTGAGCCCACAAGGCTCTAACCTGAGCCCTTCGAGGCTAAAACCTGAGGCCCATGAGGCTTGATCCTCGGTCAAGTGAGGCTTGAACCCGGGTACCGTAAGTCTCAAATCAGGTCCCCTTAATTGACCCCGAGCTCATGAGGCTCAAACCCAGGTCACAGGAGACTCAAAACCATGTTCTGTGATGCTTGAACCTGGGTACCGCAAGGCTCAAATTGGGTCCCTTGAGACTCAACCCTGGGCAGATGAGGTTAAAACATAGGTACCATGAGTCGTGAACCCAGATCCTGAGAGGCTCAAACCCAAGTACTATGAGGCTTAAATCATGTCCTGCGAGACTTGATGCTGGGCTCATGAGGCTAGAACCCGGGTCCTGGGCTGCTCGAAACCGGGTCTCAAGAGGCTCATACCCAGGTCCCACCAATGTCGAATCTGGGTCCCAAAAGGCTCAAACTCGTGTGCTGAGAGGCTCAAACCTGGGTCAAGTGAGGCTTGAACCCGGGCACTGAGAAGCTCAAATTTTGTCCCATGAGTCTCGACTCAGGGACCATGAGGCTTGAGCGCATGTCCCATGAGACCCTACCCTGGTCCCATGAGGCTTGAACACAGGTCCTGCAAGAGTCAAAAAATGGTGCTGGGATACTTGAACCCAGGTACCGAGAGGCTCGAACCCGGGTACTGCAAGGTTCAAATTGTCTTCCTTGAGACTGGACCCCACCCTCACAAGCCTAGAACCCGGGTCCCAGGTGGCTCAAAACCGGGTCCTGCATTGCTCAAACCCAGGAGGCTTTAACCTGGGTGCCAAGAGGCTCCAACCCAGGTACTGCGAGGCTCAAACCATGTCCCATGACACTCAACTGGGGGCTCACGAAGCTAGAACCTGGGTCCCAAGACACTCGAATCGGGTCCCGAGGGAACTGACCGCCCCCCCCCCCCACAAGGCTCAAACCTGGGTCCTACGAGGCTCAAATCCAGGAACTGAGAGGCTCAAATTGTGTCCCATGAAACTAGACCGTGGGACCACTCGAAATTCAAACTGTCCCAGGATGCTCGAACCTGGGTACTGAAAGGCACAAACCCGAATCTTGAGAGGCTCGAACAGAGGTCACATGGGGGTCGTATCTGGGTCCTGAAAGCTCGTTTCTGGGTCCCAAGAGTCCAGCGAGGCTAGAACCCAAGTCCCACAAGGTTGTAACTCGGGTAATGAGAGGCTCGAACCCGGGTACCACAAGGCTGAAATCATGTCCCACAAGACTCGACCCCATGTTCCCGAGGCTTGAACCCAGATCCTGCTAGGATAAAACCTGAGTTCCACTAGGCTCAATCCTGGGTCACATGAGGATTGAACCCAGGTACCGTAAGGCTTAAATCAGGTCCCCTGACTTGACCCCAGGCTCATGAGGCTAGAACTCAGGTCACGGGAGACTCAAAAGCGGGTCCTGTGATGCTTGAACCCGGGTACCACAAGGCTCAAATTGGGTCTCTTGAGACTTGACCCTGGGCCCACGAGGCTAGAACATGGGTCCCGTGAGTCTCGAACCCGGGTCCCAAGATGCTCAAATCCAGGTACTACGAGGCTCAAATCATGTCCCACAAGACTCAACACGGGGTTCATGAGGCCAGAACCCAGGTTCTGGGAGACTCAAACCAGGTCCCCGATAGCTCGAACCCAGGTACTGTGATGCTTGAATCAGGTCAAATCTGGGTACCAAATGGCTCAAATTGGATACCTCGACACTCGAATCCAGACCAATGGTGCTCAAATCTGTGTCCTGCGATGCTCAAACCTGGGTCCTGAGAGGATCAAATAGGGTCCTCTGAGACCCGAACCTGGGTCCACAAGGCATGAGACTGGGTCAATCCCATGTCCCGCAGGCCCTATCCCTGGTCTCCTATTCCCGAGCCTAGGTCCCACAGGGCTCAAAGCCAGGTCCTGGAGTCTTAAACCCTGGACTCACAAGACTTGAATCTGGGTCCTGTGAGGCTTGAACCTGGGTCCAGAGAGGCTCGAAATCGGGTCTCAGATGCTTAAACCTTGCATACACGAGGTTAGAATCCAGGTCCTGCAAGGCTCAGACCCGAATCCAGAGGGGCTACAATCGGGTTTCGGAGGCTTAAAAACTACCCACGAGGCTCGTATCAGTTTCTGTGATCCACAAACCCAGGTACAGGGAGGCTCGAATCTGGTCCCACGAATCTCGACTCCGGGTACTGGGTACTGTGAGGATCATACCCGAATACCAAGAGGCTCAAATCGGGTACCATGAGAATCGATCCCAGGCCAATGAAGCTCGAACCCAGTTCCCTTGAGGCTCAATCCTGATTCCCGCGAGGCTCAAATATGGGTACTGTGAGGCTCATATTGGTCCCACAAGACTTGAACCCAGGTACCTTGAGGCTCAAATCTGGTCCCATGTGTCTTGACCCTGGGGATCGTGAGTGTCAAACCTGGCTACTGAGAGGCTCAAATTGGGTACTGGGAGACTTGAACCCAGGCCAATGAGGCTTGAATCTAGGTCCCGCAAGGCTGATACCTGGGTCCTGGGAGGATCGAATCGGGTCCCAAGAGACCCAACCCTGGGCCCATGAGGCACAAAACTGGGTCCTGAGAGGCTTGATCCCATGTCCCACAGGCACTATCCTGAGTCTCATGAGTCCTGAACACAGTCCTGTGAGGCTCGGACCCATGTTCCACAGGCCCTATCCCGGGTCTCCTTATTCCTGAACCCAGGTCCAGCAGGGCTCGAAACCGGGTGCACAAAGCTCAAAGCTGGATCCATCAGGCTTAAACCCTGGGCCTGCAAGACTCAAACCGAGGTCCTGCAAGGCTCGAATCCATATCCTAAGAGGCTCGAATCATATCCCAAGAGACTCAAAACTGGGTTCCAGAGGCTTAAACCCTGGACAGGCGAGATTCAAATCTGGGTCCAGAGAGGCTCCAATAGGGTCTGAGAGACTTAAACACTGGATCTGTGAGGCTCAAATCAGTTTTCACAATCCTCAAACCCAGATCCCATGAGTCTTGACCCCGGGTATGGTGAAGGTTATATCTGGAAACCACGAGACTTGAACTAGGGCCAATGAGGCTCAAACACAGTTCACGTGAAGCTCAAGCCCGGTTCCTGTGAGGCTCAATTCTGGGTCCTGCAAGGCTCATATCTAGTCCCAGAAGACTGGACCACAGGCCCAAGAATCTCAAACCCGGGTACTGCAAAGTTTTAACCCGTGTGCTTCAGGCCTTATCCAGGGTCCTCTGATTTCTGAACCTGGGTCCGGAGAGGTTCGAACTTGGGTACCAAGAGCTCAAATTGGGTACCGTGAGACTAAAAACTGATTACTGCGAGGCTCAAATCAGGTTCCGTGAGTCTTGACCAGGGTACCTCAAGGGTCAAACCTGGGTACTGCAAGGCTCAAATTGGGTACCACAAGACTCTAACCCGGGCCAACGAGTCTTGAACCCAGCTTTTGCAAGGCTCAAATCTGGGTCTCATGAAGCTCATATCGGGTCTAGAGAGACTCGACCGTGGGCCCAAGAGGCTCAAACCCGTGTCCCATGAGTTTTGAACCTGTATACTGCAGGCCCTATCCAGGGTCCCCTGATTTCTGAACCTGGGTCCTGAGAGGCTTGTACATGTCCTGTGAGGTTTAAACACAGGTACCTCGAGGCTAAAATTGGGTACCACAAGACTTGAACATGGGCCAATGAGGCTTGAACTTGGTTACCTTGATTCCTGTGAATCTCAAATCTGGGTCCCTCGAGGCTCATATCAAGTCCCTCGAGACTAGACCCCAGGCCCAAGAGGCTCAAACATGGTTTCTGCAATGTTTGAACCTGTGTGCCGCAGGCCCTATCCAGGGTACCATGATTTCCAAACCAGGCCCTATCCAGGGTACCATGATTTCCTGAAAAGCTTGTACCAGTGTCCCAGGGCACCCTGGACAGGGCCTGCAGCCCACGGGTTCAAACCTTCTGGGACACAGGTTTGATTCTCTTGGGCTCGTGGTCAAGTCTCATGGGACTAGGTTATGAACCTCACAGGATCCAGATTCGACCCTGTGGGAACTGGGTTCAATCCTCTTTGGCACAGGTTTGAGTCTTGTGGTTCCCAATTTGAGCCTCTTGGTACCCGGGTCCAAGTATCCTGGTACCCGATTTGAGCCTCCTGGTACCCAGGTATGAACCTTGATGACATGGGTCCAAGCCTCTTGGGACCTGGATTTGGAAATCAGGGGATCCTGGATAGAGCCTGCAGCACATGGGTTTAAACCTCTTGAGACAGGGGTTTGAGCCTTTTGAACCCGTAATCAAGTCTTGCAGCACCTGATATGACCCTCACAGGACCCGGATTCAAGCCTCGTGGTAAGCGGGTTAGAGCCTCAAGGGAACCGAGTTCAAGTCTATCAGTACCCAATTTTAGTCTCTCGGTATCTGAGTCTGACCCTCTCAGTACCTGGTGTCAAGACTGCCAGGACCCCATTTGAGCTCCACAGTACCCAGTTTTGAGTCTCATGGTACCCAATTTGACCCTCATGGTACCCAGGGTTGTGACACCCAGGACCCTGTTGGGAATTATGACAACTCCCCCTGCTCTATGCTGCATTGCTTAGATAACTGCTGTTATCTATTTACATAATCATTGTTTTGTTTGAGACCTACCCTGCCTGCAGTGCATTGGTTTAATCTCCACTGGTTTAATCCCCACTGGTTCACACTCTTTTTTCACTCCATCCCCTTATCCTATATACTTCCTTTTTCCACCCTACCACTTCCGTCTCAGAAGATATTTAAAGGCAGATCAATAAACACAGCAGGGTATTGTGTGTTCCTGCTCTGCGAGTCCCAGAGTCTCCCCCCCCCCTTTCGTGATGCTAGTTCCTGATCCCTTTCCTGCACAGCAGCCAGGGTTGGCTCTGGTCGAGTTCTCTCCAAACCAGAGAGCACGTGCCTGGGAAGAAGCACCCTCAGGCTAGCCCAGCATCTGGTGCCCAAACAGGGACCTACCCCTCAGCTTCACACACAAGCGGCAGACCTGCATAGGTGCCCCAGATACACTATTTGGCTCTCTTCAAACCTCGTGTTAAGGCAACGTGAATCTTTTTTATTATTATTATTTTTCTGAGACCATGGGTGATCACCATGGGTGATCTTCCTCTTTATGAAGATGTTTTCCAAACTCTCTACTCCTTTTTCTTTATAAAGTTTTTATATCTCTGGGACATTTTTCTCGGGGCTACACCTTTTGACCATGGTCACAGCTTTCAGGAGATATATAAGGTAACCTCCAAAAAGGCTAAAGGACCTTGAGGCTGAGGTCCAGGAGTTAAGGGAAATGGTCATAGTGCTTACCCAGCACCATACATGCTTACAAGAAAAAGCAAAGCCAGTCTCGATCCTGACCCACCCTAGGCCCTGAGACTCCTGTTTTGGCAGACAGGTGTCCAGCTTCTCCTGAGGACTCCATAGCCGCTTTTCTGGCCATCACTTATCCAGTGCCTTCCACTTCCATGACTCCTCCACCCACTGCTACACCACTATTACAGCAAGTCCACACATATCCGGAAAACATAGTTAACAATAGACAAAAACCTCAGGCATGGAAAAGTAAAATTAATCACTAAAGATATCTGAGTATTTAAGGGAAAAGTCTGAATATTCAATGTGACAATTCATCATCTCCAAAGTTAAAATACAAAATCTCTAAACAGGACATTTTTGGAAGAAATTAATCCACAACAAATCTGGCATCAATCTGACATTGTAAATGTTCTAAAAATAAAACATTGTCACTAACATGTGAGTTTGTTTAAAAGTACAAAGTAAAACATAGTTAAAAATAAATAAATATATATTTTACCTAAATTTGGTCTGAAGATCCTGTTGTACAGAAACTGCTACATGAGGTCACATAAGATGACCTTTAAACAAAATTATAAAGATATTTAAAACAATTATAATCATTGAGTTATCAATTATAGTAAACTTCTAATTTGTTACAAGTTTTTTCTTCACAAGTAATTGACTACATCTATGTAAAGCCTTCACATGAAGAAGCATCTGCTCATACAGAATTCCCAGAAATCCATCTTGACCCCTGTTCTCTGACATCGCCCACAAGTACAGCTGCCCCCCCCCCCCGAAACCCATGTTGTGACCTGACACGATCTGGAGAACCTGATTCACAGATTCCAAAGGAAAAGACTTTCCTACCACCTTTCTCTCACCCATCACTGTCTGCTCTTCCTGCTTCTGCTTCGCCTGTCATGTTTTGGTGGTTCTAGCTCAGTCTCTACAGAGAAGCAAAGTTCCTGTGGCTGTCCTCCTCCATCGAGATAGACACACGACATTTCTTCCCCTGGTCGTTGGCATTGGACTTCTGTGAGACTTACTGATACACCTTTTGATACTCCCTTTACACTGCTGGACTTCTCAAGGACTGACTATAGCAGTCCATGGACCTTTCATCCAGCTGTCTCAGGACTTTGCAATGCCAGATCACCCCTCTTGCCCCTTGGCCTATCAATCCCCCAGTCCTCCATCCATCAGACAGCCCCCTCTCTGCCTACTAGATCTCTCTTCAGTCACACGCTGTCCCTTGCTACTCTTACATATCCCTCCCTGTCTTGTGCCAGTTCTTTTTGAAGATGCCTACACGATATCATTTATGTTTCTTCCCAACAGGTTTATGTTCACCCCTACACTTCTATTTCCCTGACAGCAATGGAGTCTTCTACAGACATTGATCCATTTATATATGGCCATTAAACAAGAGTAAGATGTTGGGAAATTGTGAGGATGTGGTTAAGCTTGGCAGGGCTTGAACCTGAAGGGTGTGTCAATCCTGTTAGTCTCTCTCTCTACTGAGAGGTTGAGCAAGAAGGGACAATAGAACCCCAAAGGTGTGCCTCCTCCTATCAGTCTCCCTGCCTCACAAAGCACCCTGCTTTCCTGATACTGTGGCCACTAGATAAAAAGAAAGTGGGAGATGTTGGGAATTACACCAGCTCCCCCTGCTCTATGCTGCATTGCTTAATGCTGTGATCTATTTACATAATCATTGTTTTGTTTGAGACCTGCCCTGCCTGAAGCACATTGGTTTAATCCCCGTTGGCTTAATCTTCACTGGTTTAATCCCCACTTGTTCATGCTCTTTTTCCCCTCCACTCCCTTATCCTACGTACTTCCTTTTTCCACGCTACCACTTCCGTCTCAGAAGATATTTAAAGGCAGATCAATAAACGCAGCAAGGTATTGTTGTGTTACTGCTCTGCAAGTCCCAGAGTTTCTCTCATGATGCTCATTCCTGATACCTTTTTGCACAGCAGCCTAGGTTGGCTTGGGTTGAGTTCTCTCCAATCCAGAAAGCATGTGCCTGGGAAGAAGCACCCTCCCTCAGGCTAGCCTGGCAGGAACCAATTTGAGACTCCAGGTACCTGTGTTTGAGCCACACAGTATCTGATTTCACATATTGTGGTGCCTGATTTGCACCTCTCAGTACTTGGGAATGACCCTCATGGTAACTGGGGTAGAGAATCGCGTGACCCAA
Source organism: Erinaceus europaeus (assembly GCF_950295315.1). Classification (NCBI taxonomy): domain Eukaryota; kingdom Metazoa; phylum Chordata; class Mammalia; order Eulipotyphla; family Erinaceidae; genus Erinaceus; species Erinaceus europaeus. Next base: position 41,471,693 of record NC_080169.1, read on the forward strand.
TTCAAGCCTCATGGTAACCGGGTTCGACTATCATGGGAAATGGATTTGAGCCACATGGATCCAGTGTTTAAGCCTCCCAGACCCAATTTGAGCCTCTCGGGACCTGGGTTCAAGCCTCACAGGACCCAGATTCGAGTTTTGCTAGTCCAGGGTTTAAGCCTCATGGGACCAAGTTTTGAATCTCATGGTACCAGATTTGAGACTCACGGTACCCAGGTTCAAGCCTTGTAGGACATGGGTCCGAGCCTCTTGGACCCATGGTCGAGTCTCGCAGGAACCGATATGAGTCTTGGGGGACCCAGATTTGAGCCTTGTGGGAACCGGGTTCGAGCCTCAAGGGTGCCAGGTTTGAGCCTCGTTGGCCTGGCTTCCAGTCTCGCAGTACCTGATTTGAGCCTCGTACCTGGCTATGACCCTCACAGTACCCAATATTGAGACTCACAGGGCCATGTTTCAAGTCTCATGGTAATGGATTTGAACCTCATGGAACCCGGGTTTGACCATCGCAATACCTGGAGTTGAGCCTTGTTGGACATGGGTCTGAGCCTCTCAGGACCCACGTTCAAAAATCAGGGCACCCTGAATAAGGCCTGTACCACATGGGTTCAAACATTGCGGGACATGGGTTTGAGCTTCTTGGGCCTGTGGTCGAGTCTTGTGAGACCCAATATGAGCCTCATGGGACCTGGCTTTGAGCCTCTTGGGAACAAGATTTGAGCTTCAAGTTAACCAGGTTCAATCCTATTGGTTTGAGTCTCACAAGACCTGGATTCAAACCTCATGTTTCCAGGGTTTAAGCATTCGGGACCTGGTTCCGAGTCTCTCAGGATACAATTCAAGCCTCTCTGGACCTAGGTTAGAGTCTTGCACGTCCATGGTTTAAGCCTCTGGGACCTTAGTTCAAGCCTTGAGCACCCAACTTCAAGCCCTGTGGGATCTGGGTTCAGAAATAAGGAGACCCGGGATAGGGCCTGTGGCACATGGGTTTAACTGGGTTCAAGACTCACGGGACTTGCCATAGTGCCTTCAGGACATGGTAACGAGCCTCGTGGGACCCGGTTTTGTGTCTCGTGGGCCCAGGGTCAGGTCTCACGGGATACAATTTGATCCTCTCAGGACACAGGTTTGAGCCTCATTCGCCTGGGTTCGAGTTTCACGGTTCCCAATTTGATCCTCACAGTACCTGGGTTTGAGCCTCATGGGACATGAGTCCAAGCCTCTCAGGACCCAGGTTCAGAAATCAGGGCAACCTGGGTAAGTTTTGCAGCACTCAGGTTTAAACCTCACAGGACATGGGATCAAGCCTCTCAGGCCCCTGGTCTAATCTTGTGGGACCGATATGAACCTCAAGGGAACTGGATTAGAGCCTCCAAGGAACTGGGTTCAGCCTTGTTGGCCCTAGTTTGAGTCTTGAGGTACCAGATTTTAAGTCTCCGGTACCCAGGTTTGACCCTCGCGGTACCTGGGATCAAGACTCATGGGATCCAAATTGAGCCTTGTGGTACCCGGGATCATGTCTCATGGTACCCAATTTGAGACTCATGGTACCTAGGTATGACCCTTGAGGTACCCGGGGTTGAGACTCATGGGACCCTATTTAAGCCTTGTGGTACCCAGATTCCAGCCAACGGGACACGTGTCCAAGTCTCTTGGGACCCAGGTTCGGAAATCAGGTGACCCTGGATAGGGCCTGCGGTACATGGGTTCAAACCTTGGGGGACCTGGGTTTGAGCCTTTGGGCCCGTGGTCAAGTCTTGCGGGACCTGATATGAGCCTCGAGGGACCTGGATTCAAGTCTCATGGGAACCAGGTTTGAGCCTCAAGGGAACCGGGTTTGAGCCTTGTTGGCCCAGGTTCAAGTCTTGCGGGACCTGATATGAGCCTCGAGGGACCTGGATTCAAGTCTCATGGGAACCAGGTTTGAGCCTCAAGGGAACTGGGTTTGAGCCTTGTTGGCCCAGGTTCAAGTCTCACGGTACCTGATTTGAGCCTTTTGGTACCCAGGTTTGATTCTTGCAATACCCAGGGTAGAGACTTGCAGGACCAGACTTGAGCCTTGAGGTGCCTGGGTTTGAGTATCACGGTACCCGATTTGAACCTTGCAGAACGCAGATTTGACCCTAGCAGTACCAAGGGTCAAGCATCTTGGGACACGGTTCCGAGGCTCTTGAGAGGTGGGTTCAAAAATCAGTTCACCCTGGATAAGGCCTGTGACACATGGGTTAAAACATTGTGGGAAACATGGTTGAGCCTCGTGGGACCTGGATTCAAGTGGTAACCAGGGTATAAGCCTCCATGATCCGGTTTTGAGCCTCTTGGGACATGGGATCGATCCTCGAGGGACCTGGTTTTGTGCCTCGTGGGCCCAGGGTCAGGTCTCGCAGGACCTGATTTGATCCTCTCAGGACCCAGGTTCAAGCCTCGTGGGACCTGGATTCAAGCTTCATTAGCCTGGGTTTGAGTCTTATGGTACCCAATTTGAGCCTCCCAGTACATGGGATTCAACTGCACGGTACCAGGGGTCAAGACACACAAGACCTGATTTGAGCCTCATGGTACCTGGGTTTGATCCTTGCGGTACCCAGGGTAGAGACTTCCGGGACCAGATTTGAGCCTTGAGATGCCTGGGTTTGAGTATCACAGTACTCAATTTGAACCTCGCAGAACACAGGTTTGACCCTAGGAGTACCCAGAGTCAACATCTTGGGACACGGGTCTGAGGCTCTTGGGAGATGGGTTTGAAAATCAGTACACCCTGGATAATGCCTGCGACACATGGGTTCAAACATTGTGGGAAACATGGTCGAGGCTTGTGGGACCCGGATACGAGCCTCACGGTACCCAGGGTATAAGCCTCCATGAGCCAGTTTTGAGCCTCTTGGGACATGGGATCAATCCTCGAGGGACCTGGTTTTGTGCCTCGTGGGCCCAGGGTCAGGTCTCGCAGGACCTGATGTGATCCTCTCAGGACCCAGGTTCAAGCCTCTTGGGACCTGGATTCAAGCCTCATTAGCCTGGGTTCAAGTTTCTTGGTGCCCATTTTGAGCCTCCTGGTACATGGGATTCACCTGAGAGGTACCTGGGGTTGAGACATGCAGGACATGATTTGAGCCTTGTGGTACCTGGGTTCAAGCCTCACTAACAAGGGCCCAAGCCTCTTGGGACCCGGGTTTGGAAATCAGAGCACCCTGGATAAGACCTGCGGCCATGGGTTCAAACCTCACAGGACACAGGTTCAAGCCTCTTGGGCCCATGGTTGAGTCTCTCGGGACCTGATGAGCCTCCCAGGAACTGGGTTCGAGCATCGTGGTACCCGTGTTTGAGTCTCATGGTACCTGATTTGAGTCTCTTGGTACCTGGGTTTGACCCTCGCTGTACTTGGTGTCGAGACACATGGGACCTGATTTGAGCCTCACAGTACCTGGGTTAGAGCCTTGTGGGACACAGTTCCGAGCCTCTTGGGCCCAAGGTAGAGTCTTGTGGGACCCGATATGAGCCTCGTGAGACCCAGATTCAAGCTTTGTGGGAATCAGGTTTGAGCCTCAAGGGAACCAGGTTAGAGCCACTTTGAGCTGGGTTTGAGTCTCGTGGTACCCGATTTGAGCCTCTAGGTACCCAGGTTTGACCCTTGCTGTGCCCAGGGTCGAGACACACGGGACCTGATTTGAGCCTTGCAGTACCCAGGTTCCAGCCACATGGGACATGGGTCAGAGCCTCTCAGTACCCGGGTTCAAAAATCAGGGGAACCTGGACAAAGGCCTGCACAGGTTCAAGCCTCTTGGGGCTGCAGTCGAGTCTTACAGGACCCGATATGAACCTCACAGTACCCGGATTCAAGCTTCTCAGGAACCACGTTTGAGCCTCGTTGTCCTGGGTTCAGTCTCATGGTACACGATTTGACCCTTGAGGTACCCGGGGTTGATACACGCGGGATCCTATTTGAGCCAAGCTGTACCCTGGTTCCAGACTTGCTGAACACGTGTCTGAGCCTCTTGGGTACATAGACGAGTCTACAGTACCTGATATGAGCCTCATGGTACCCGGGTTGAGCCTCGTTGGACATGGGTCCAAGCCTTTTGGGACCTAGCTTCAGAAATCAGGTGATCCTGGATAGGGCCTGAGGCACATGAGATCAAACATCGCGGGACAGTTTCAGACTTCCTGGGCCCATGGTTGAGTCTCATGGGACCAGATATGAGGCTTGCAGGACCCGGATTCGAGCCTCACGGGAACAACATTCAAGGCTTGTTGGCCCGGGTTTGAGTCCCGGGGTACCTGAATTCAGCCTCACGGTACCTGGCTTCGAGCCCCTGGTACCTTATTTGAGCCTCATGGTACCCAGGTTTGAGTCTTGCAGTACTGGATTTGAGCTTCTTGGTACCTAGGTTTGACCCTCACAGTACCCAGGATCGAGACTTGCGGGACCCTGTTTCATGCCTTGTGGGCCCACGGTTGGGTATCACAGGACCCAATTCTATCCTCTCAGGACCCATATTTGAGCCTCATGGGACCTGATTTCGAGCCTCATTGGCTTGGTTTCGAGTATTGCAGGACCCAATTTGAGCCTCGTGGTACCTGGATTTGAGCCTCATGGTACCCAGGTTTGACCCTCAAGGTACCTGTGTTCAAGGATCATGGGACCCGATTCAAGCCTCACGGATCCAGTGTTTAAGCCTCCCAAAATCAATTTGCAGGACCTGGATTCGAACCTTGATTGTCCAGGGTTTAAGCCTCTGGGTCCCAGTTTTGAGCCTCTTGCGATATGATTTGAGCCTCTCAGGACCCGGGTTTGAGCATTGAGGGACCTGAATTCGAGTCTTGTGGGTTCAGGGTTTAAGCTGAGCCCTGCTGGACCTGGGTTTGGACATCAGGAGACATGGGTTCGAACCTAGAAGGGTTGGGTTTGGGACTCTTGGGACTTGGGATAGTGCCTGCAGGACAAGTGATCTATCTTCACAAGACCCAGTTTTGTGCCTTGTGGGCCCAACATCGTGTCTCACAGGACCCAATTTGATCCTCTCAGGACCTAGGTTCGAGCCTCATGGGACCCGGATTCAAGTCTCATTGTCCTGGGTTAGAGTCTCGCATACCCGCATTGAACTTCTTGGTACTCAGATGTCACCCTCCTGGTACCCGGATTCACACTCACTGTACCCAAGGTCGAGACTCACAGGACCCAATTTGAGCATCCTGATACCCCATTTCAAGGATCATGGGAACTGTATTTGAGCCTCGTGGATCCAGTGTTTTAACCTCCAGGACCCAATTCGAGCCTCTCTGGACTCAGGTTCGAGCGTAGAAGGACCCAGATTTGAACCTTGCGTGTCCAGGATTTAAGCATCCAAGACCCATTTCTGAGCTTCTTGGGATATCATTTGATCCTCTTGGGACTCAATTTCGAGCATTGTGGGACTCGGATTAAAGTCTTGCATGTCCAGGGTTTAAACCCTGGGTTGAGCCTCGTGGCACCTAGCTTCAAGCCTCATTGGCCTGGGTTCAAGTCTCATGGTACCCAATTTGAGTCTCTTGGTACTTGGGTTTCACCCAAGTGGTACCTGGGGTTGAGACTCTTGGGAACCTATTTGAGATTCATGACACCTGGGTTCCAGTCTTATAGTACCCAATTTGAGACTCGCAGTACCAGGGTATAACCCTCGAGGTACCAGGGTTTGAGACTCTCAGGACCCAATTTTGAGTCTCATGGTACCCGATTTGAACCTCACAGTACTTGGGTTTGATACTCATGTTACCTGGGGTTGAGCCTCGAGAGACATGGTTCCGAACCTCTTGGGACCCTGGTTTGAAAATCAGGGCATCCTAGATAAGGCCTGTGGCACACAGGTTTAAACCTCGTGAGGCACATGTTCAAACCTCTTGGGTCAGTGGTTGAGTCTTGCGGGACCTGATATGAGCCTTGCGGGACCCAGATTTGAGCCTCTCAGGAACAGAGATCAAGTCTCAAGAGAATCAGGTTTGAGCCTCGTTGGTGTGGGTTAGAGTCTCACGGTATCCGATTTGAGCCTTGAGGCTCAAGGTTTGAGCCTCGCTGACATGTGTCCGAGTCTCTTGGTACCCAGGTTCAGATATCAGGGCATCCTGGGTAGCGCCTGCAGCACACGTGTCAACAAGGCTCTAACCTGGGTATCACGAGGCTCAAATTGGGTCCCTTGTGTCTCAACCCCTCATACTGCGAGGATGAAACTCGAGTACAGAGGGGCTCAAATCGGGTACCACAAGACTCGAACTTGGGTACTGTGAGGCTCAAATAGGGTACTGCGAGACTCGAACCCAGTTCCCAGGAGGCTCAAATCTGGATCCCATGAGGCTCATAACCCAGTTCTGCAAGACTCGACTGCAAGCCCAAGAGGATTGAACCCCTGTCCCGTGAGGTTTGAACCCATGTTCTGCAGGCCCTATCCAGGGTGACCTGATTTCCAAACCTGGGTCCTAAGAGGCTTGAACATGTGTCCCGCAAGGCTCAAACCTGGATACTGCGAGGCTCAAATATAGTCCCATGTGTCTCAACCATGGGTACCATGAGGGTCAAATCGGGAACAGTGAGACTTGAACCTAGGCCAATGAGGCTCTAATCCGGGTCCCTCTAGGCTCGAACCTGGGTCCTGAGAGGATTGAATCAGGTCCCGAGAGACCCGACCCTGGGCACACAAGGCATGATACTGTGTGCCGCAGGCCCTATCCTGGGTCTCTGATTCCTTAACCCAGGTCCTACAAGGCTCAAAGCCGGGTGTGCATGGCTCAAACCCAGGTACCGTATTCTTTAACTCTGGACATGCAAGACTCAAATAAGGGTCCCACGAGTCTCAAACCCATGTCCCAAGAGGCTCGAATCATATTCCAAGAGGCTTGAAACCAGGTTCCAGACGCTTAAAACCTGGACAGGCAAGGTTCGAATCTGGGTCCTGCAAGGCTCAAAACTGGGTGCAGAGAGGCTCGAATCAGGCCCAAGAGGCATAAACACTGCATTTTGAGGCTCAAATCAGGCCCGAGAGGCATAAACACTGCATCTTCGAGGCTCAAATCGGTTTCCACAATCCCCCAACCCGGGTCCTGTGAGTCTCAACCCTGGGTACCACAAGGTTCAAATCAGGTACCACTAGACTGGAACCAGGTGAGGCTTGAACCCGGTTCCCACAAAGCTAGATTTTGGGTCCTGCGAGGCTCATATCATATCATACCCCACAAGATTTGACCACGGTCCCAAGAGGCTCAAACCCATGTCGCGTGAGATTTGAACCCGTGTGCTGTAGGACCTGTCCAGGGTCACCTGTTTTCCAAACCCAGTTCCTGAGAGGTTCAAACCTGTGTACCTCGAGGCTTGAACCTGGTTCCTAAGAGGATTGAATAAAGTCCCGTGAGATCTGACCATGGGCTCATGAGGCATTAGACCATGTCCCGTGAGGCTCGATCCTGTGTGCCACAAGCCCTATCCTGAGTCCTGTGAGTCCTGAACATGGTCCTGTGAGGCTTGAACCCGTATGCCATAGACCCTATCCCGGGTCTCCTGATTCCCAAAACCAGGTCCTGCAGGGCTCGAAGCCAGGTGCAGGAGGCTTGAATTATATCCCTATAGACTCAAAACTGGGTTCCAGAGACGTAAACCCTGGACACGTGTGGCTCAAATTGTGTCCCGGAGTGTCGACCCAGATACCACGAGGGTCATACCAGTGTACCTCATGGCTCAAATCGAACCCCATGTGTCTCAACCAAGGATTCTGTGTATAGAGAGGCTCAAATCAGGTATAGAGAGGCTCAAATCAGGTACCTCAACACTAGAACCTGGCTACTGTGAGGCTCAAATTGGGTACCACGAGACTGGAACTTGGGCCAACGAGGTTTGAACATGGTTCCTGCAAGGCTCAAATCTGGGTCCCATGAGGCTCATATTGGGTACCACGAGACTCTAACATGGGCCCAAAAGGCTCTAACCCATGTCCCAAGAGGTTTGAACCTGTGTGCCAAAGGCCTAATCCAGGGTTCTCTGATTTCCAACCCTGGGTTCCCAGAGGCTCAGACCCATGTCCTGTGAGTCTCAAACCCAGGTACTGCTATGCTTGAATCAGGTCCCATGAGTCATGACCCCGGGTACTGCAAGGGTAATACCCAGGTACCAAGAGGCTCAAATCGGGTACCGTGAGACTAGAACTCAGACCAACGTGGCTCAAACCCAGTTCCCATGAGGCTTGAATCTGGGTTCCACGAGGCTTATATCAGGTCCTGGGAGACTCGACTGTGGGCCCATGAGGCTCTAAATTGGGTCCCGTGCCAGTTTTGAACCCATGTGCCACAGGCCCTATCCAGGGTCTCCTGATTTCTGAACCTGGGTTCCGAGAGGCTAGGACCTGTAACCCGCGAGGCTCAAACTTGGGTACAGCGAGGCTCAAATCAGGTCCCATGTATCTCAACCCTGGGTACCTGGAGGGTCAAGCCTGGGTACTGAGAGGCTCAAATCAGGTACCTCAAAACTCAAACCTGGGCCAACGAAGCTTGAACCCAGTTCCTGCAAAGCTTATATCTCATCCCGCGAGAACCAACCACAGGCCCAAGAGGCTTGAACCCTTGTCCCGCAATATTTGAACCCATGTGCTGCAGGCCCTATCCAGAGTCTCCTGATTTTCAAACCCAAGTCCCAAGAGGCTCAGACCCATGTCCCAGGAGGCTCAGATCCATGTGCTGCGAGGCTTGAACCTGGGTCCCTAGAGGCTTGAATCATATCCCAAGAGGCTCAATTCTGGGTCCTTAAACCCTGTACATGCGAGTCTTGAATCCGGGTCCTTAGAGGCTCGAACCCAGGTCCAAAGAGGCTCAAATTGGGTCTGGGAGGCTTAAATACTGGATCCGCTTGGTTCAAATCCAGTTCTGGTGATCCTCTAACCCGGGTACTACGAGGCTCAAAATCAGGTCCTGAGAGGCTTGAATCTGGTCCTGTGAGACCAGACCCTGGGCCCACGAGACTCAAATCAGGTCCCTCAAATCTCCAACCCAGGTACTGCAAGAGTCAAACCCAGCTACCGAGAGGCTAAAATAAAGTACCACAAGACTCAAACCTGAGCCCACAAGGCTCGAACATTGTTCCTGCAAGGCTCCAGCCTGGGCCCTGAGAGGCTCAAAGCCTGGTTCATGAGGTTTGAAACCAGGTCCCAGAGGCTTAAACCCTGGACCCGTGAAGCTCAAATCTGGGTCCAGAGATGCTCAGATCAGGCCTCAGAGGCTTAAACACTGGACCTGCGAGGCTCAAATCTGGTTCCCGTAATCCTCAAACCCAGGTATGGCAAGGCTCGAATCGGGTCCCACCTGTCTCGACCCCAGGTACCATGAGGGTCAAATCCTGATACAGCGAGGTTCAAATCAGGTAGAACGAGACTTAAACCCAGGCCAGTGAGGTTCAAATCCGGGTCCCATGAGGCTCATATCAGTTCACACAAGGGTCAACCATGGACCCAAGAAGCTCGAACCCATGCCCCTCGAGATTTGAACCCATGTGCTGCAAGCCCTATCCAGAATCCCCTGATTTCTGAACCTAGGTCCCAAGAGACTCAGACCCATGTCCCGTGAGGCTCAAACCCGAGTACCATGAGGCTCAAATCGGGTCCTGTGTGTCTAAACCTGGGGTACCTCAAGGGTCAAACTCAGGTACTGAGAGGCTTAAATCAGGTACTAAGAGACTCGAACCCAGGCCGATGAGGCTTGAATTAGGGTCCTGAGAGGCTCAAACACTGGTCCTGAGAGGTTCAAATCATACCCCAAGAAGCTCGAAACCAGGTCCTGGAGGCTTAAACCCTGGACACACGAAGTTCAAACCTGGGTCCTGCGAGGCTTGAACCCGGGTCCAGAGAAGCTCAAATAGGATCTGGGAGGCTTAAACACTGGATCCGTGAGGCTTGAATCAGATCCCACAGTCTTCTAACCCAGGTAATTCTGGGCTCAAATTGGGTCCTGTGAGTCTCAACCCAGTGTACCGCGAAGGTTAAACCCGGGTACCGTGAGGCTTAAATCAGGTCCCACAGTCTCAACTCAGGGTACCATGAGGGTCAAACCTGGGTACCAACTGAGAGGCTCAAATCAGGTATTGCAAGTCTTGAACGCAGGTACCAGATGCTCAAATTGGGTACTGCGAGTCTTGAATGTGGGCCAACAAGGTTCGAACCTGGGTCCTGCTAGGCTCGAATCTGTGTGCCACAGGCCCTATTCTGGGTTTCCTGATACTCGAATCCAGGGCCCTTGCAGCTTGAAGTGAAGTCAGTGAGGCTCGAACACGTGTCCCACAAGGTTAGATCCTGGTTTCCAAGAGGCTCGAATAGGGTCCCACAAGACCTGAGCCTGGGCCCACAGAGGCTCAAACCTAGTTCCCGTGAAGCTCTATCCAGGATACTGCGAGGCTCAAATTGGGTTCCATGAGTCTTGACCCAGACCCAGGAGACTTGAACTGGGTCCCGGAGACTTAAACACTGGACCCCCGAGGCTCAAATCTGGGCCCTGCAAGGCTCAAACCCGAGTCCAGAGAGACTCAAATCAGGTCCAAGTGGCTTAAACACTGGACCCATGATGCTCAAATCTGGTTTCCACGATCCTCAAACCCGAGTACCTTGAGGCTCAAATTGGGTACCATGAGACTTGAACCTGGGCAAAAGTGGCTCGAACCCGCTTGCCACGAGGCTTGAATCTGGGTCCTGCAAGGCTCATATTGGTTCCCACAAGGCTCAACCTTGGGCCCAAGAGGCTCAAATCTGTGCCCCTTGAGGTTCGAACTCATGTGCCACAGGCCCTATCCTGGGTCCCCTGATTTCTGAACCCTGGTCTTTAGAGGCTTGGGCCCATGATCTGTGAGGCTTGTACCTGGGTTTCACGAGGCTCCAATCGGGTCCCATGTTTTTTGACCCTGGGCACTGCAAGGGTCAAACCTGGGTACTGAGAGGCTCAAATTAGGTACCACGAGACTTGATCCAGGGTCAATGAGGCTTAAATACGGGTCCCATGAGGCTCGAACCTGGGTCCTGAGAGGATCAAATCGAGTCCCAAGAGACCCGACCCTGGGCCTAGGAGGCTCGAAACTAGGTCCTACAAGGCTTGTTCCTGTGTCCCACAGGCCCAATACTGAGTCCCATGGGTCCTGAACCCGGTCCTGTGAGGCTTGAACCTGTGTACTGCAGGCCCTATCCTGGGTCTCCTTATTCTCGAACCCAGGTCCAGCAGGGTCAAAGCCTGGTCCACAAGGCTGGAACCTGGGTCCCAGAGACTTAAACCCTTGACCCACAAGACTCGAGTCTGTGTCCCCTGCAGCTATTTCCAGGGTCCCAAGAGGCTTGAATCAGGTCCTGTGAGATCCGACCCTGGGCCCACGAAGCAAGAACCCAGGTACCATGAGGATCAAATCAGGTCCCGCTGATCTCAACTCCAGGTACTGCGAGGGTCAAACCTTGGACTGAGAGGATCAAATTGGGTACCACGAGACTCAAACCCGGGCCAGTGAGGCTCAAATCTGGGTCCCGCGAGGCTCGAACACGGGTTCTGGAAACTTAAACCCTGGACCTGCGATACTCAAACCTCAGTCCTGTGAGGCTAGATTCTAGGTCCCTAGAGGCTCGAATCAGGTCCTGCAAGACCCAACCCTGGGCCCACAAGGCTTGAAGGAAGGTCATGTGAGGCTCGAAATCAGTTCCCAAGAGCCTCAAATTAGGTCCCGTGACTTCAAACCAAGTGCCTAGAGGCTCTTACCCAGGTCCCATGAGGCTCACACCCTGGTCCTGTGAGGCTCGACACCTGGTTTCACACCCAGGTCCTGAGAGGCTCAATTTGGTTCCTGTGAGACTCAACCCTGGGCCCTCGAGACTCAAACCCTGGTCCAGAGACACTGAGACCTGGGTCCTGAGAGGCTCTACCTGGGTCCCACAAGACACAAACCCTGGTCCATTGATGTGTGATTATGTGTAAGCTTGGTAGAGCTTACCATCCTTGGATGGAGGTCTGGGAAAGAAACCTCTTTGTTAGCCTCTCACTGAGATGAGCAAAGGGGGAAAACAGTCTCTCTCAGACTCACTTCTCCCTTTTCAGAATCTCAAGCCCAGAAATATCTCACTGCCTCTCCCCACTAACTGCAGGCCACTTGACTTCCTGCTTTAAAGTTCACTCGAAGTTCACATAGACTTCACACGATCACCTCACTTTTAGAACACACTCCATCATACACCTCAAACCCCAGACAAGAGAAACTCCAAACACTATTTCCTTATGGCCTTTGATATCTATCAAGCCTTGTTTATCTTCTCTCTGTCTCACCCTATTGATTTAACCCCTATGTTTCTCTCAAATACCTTTGGATAATTAAGTTGCTTGCATCATGGAGAATAATTGTCTTGTATCACATCAATTCCTGTCATACCAGCCATAGGGGCAAGCTGACCTTTAAGAAACCTGTAATTTCTGACATATTTGAAAAATGTTATTTGGTTCTCTATTTAAACCTATGCCCAACTGCCAATAAAGGAGAGTGTCCCAATTCTCCCGGGTGTCTCTTGCCTATATTGCTGCTACTCTTGAACAAGTGAGGGTGAATCGGTCATTTGCCTTCCTTGCTGGGAATCACCCTGTGGGAGTGCCAGCATCTGGCGCCCAGATCATGGGGCATGGAACACCCACCCTAAGGAGAAACTGGTCCATGAGACACAGCGCTTCCAAACCTGGAATTCTTATAGCAGCAGGTTGAACAGGGACAGAGGTGGCCAAGATCTCCAGCAACTTAAGAGAGAAAAGGAAAACCCAGAGCACTTCGGAAGGTAAGCAATGGCTTCCATTTTAAGCCCCCTGTGATCTTTCTCTATATATATCTTTTAGTACTCCAGGTAAGCTTGTAGAAGGGGACCTCAGTGAAACAGAGCCCAGGCCACACCCTGAGAAACTGGGTGTCCTTCTGTTTTCTGTCCCCCAGCCTAAAAAGGCTACGTGCCGACCTAAAATTTTATCTTTTATCTTCTCCCACTTTTGTGGCATTTGCTCTAAGACTCTTGACTAATTTCTGAGTTAAATGGACATGGGAAACTTTCCTTCGACCCAGGAGGAACCTCAAATAAAGTGTTTTTGAGCCTTGTTAGCTACCAGAACTAAAGCTATCCACTGCCACTGCTGCTGCAGCCCGTACAAGTCCCAGGGTAAAACCAGCCAGCTAGAGAGAGTAGGTACAGATCCAGAGCCTGAAATATTATGGACCACCCCAGTTATAGAATGAGGACACCCAATTATGACATTATTGACTGGCAAAATACCTTATAAATATCTGATTGATCCCGGAGCTGACAGAACAATTTTGAGACAAAAAGAGATGCCCAGATGCTGGGATCCTCCCTGGACCCAGACTTCATGGGGTTGGAGGCCTTACACAATCCTTTCAGACCTGAGACCCACTTATTTGGGAAGACTCCAATGGGACAACTGGACTTTTTCACCTTTTGATAGCTGGTATCAGCACCAACCTGTTAGGCAGAGATCTGCTGAAGTCTCTGGATGTAGTCATCTGTTCTGACCCCTCTGCAGGGCGTTTCTCTCACAGAAGTGAGAATTCTAAATCTTACCAGCACTCCCAATTCTAAACGCCACTGCTCATCATCAACCCCCCTCCCCCGTGCCTACACTGGCTTTCTCATGATCCCATCTGGGTGGAGCAGTGGCCTTTGCTAGGGGAGAAATTAAAAATTTTAAAAGAACTTGTTCAAGAACAACTGACCTTAGGATATATTCACCATTCCTGGAGCCCATGGAACACCCCTGTCTTTGTAATAATAATAAAAAAACACTCAGGGAAGTGGCACCTCCTCTAAGACATCCGTGCAGTTAACAAAACAATGGAGGTCTGCAGAGCCCCCAGATAGGTTTGCCTCTTGCTTCTGCAATTCCCATGGGAATCCCAATTATGGCAATTGATATTCAAGATAGTTTTTTCTCTATTCCCCTGCACCCACAAGATTGTAAGCGTTTTTGCTTTCTCTGTTACTTCTATTAATAATGCCAGCCCTGCTGATAGATTTGAATGGATAGTATTGCCTCAGGGCATGGCCAATAGTCCCACAATCTGTCAAGAAGCTGTTAAAGCTGCCCTTCTCCCATATATTCATAAAGGGCTTGAAGTTTTTCATTACATGGACGACATTTTGATATGGGGAAAATTAAACACAGATCTCTCTGCTTTATGTGATTTTCTCATCCGTGCCTTAAAACAAAATGGCCTTAATGTGGCCCCCAAGAAGGTACAGTTAATTTCTCCAATTTCCTTCTTGGGTTCAGAAATTTCTTTAACAAAGGTCTATCCTTTAAAGCCTTGTGTTACTTTTCCTTCTAAACTTACTCTTGCCTCTTTGCAAAGTTTACTCGGTAATTTAAATAGGCTCAGACAATATTTGTCACTCCCCACAAGTTGCCTTCAGCCGCTGTTTGATCTGTTAAAAGGGGACAAACAGCCCTCTTCAAAATGAACGCTGACTCCCGAAGCCTCATTGGCACTGGAAAGGGTTAACCAGGCCTTTCAAGACATGCACCTCTTTGGGTTCTCCCCCTCCTCTCCAGTAAGACTTAGTTTTTAACTCTTCCCCTACTGTCCTTGGGGCCCTAAGTCAGCCCCATGGCATTCTTTCTCCTCTCCTCATTCAGATTGCTTCTATACTTTGTTCTTGGAATCAGCCACTGTATGTCTAACACCTTCGTGCTCACAGCCCACTCCCTGGCCCCCTGTCTGAGGGAAATGCCACAGCTGACAGGCTTCTACAGGAGTTCTCTTAGCTACTGTGACTAATCCTGTTGATTTTCATTCTCTGACTCATGTTAATCTTAAAGGCCTTCAGGCTCGATTTCCTGATATTTCTCTAGCACAGTTAAAGCACATCATCACCACATGTTCCACCTGTGCAAGCCTAACTAAAACACTTGATATTCAAACATTAGGGGATAACCCCTATGTCTTAAAAGCCAATGATCTCTGGCAGATAGATGTAACTCACCTGCCCATGTTTGGTAAGCAAAAATATGTTTTTGTTACAATTGATACATATTCTAAATTTATGTGGGTTACAGCTCAGACAGGTGAAATCTCTCTTACTTGAAACTGCCAGATGAGAACTGGGGAAGAAGAATCAGAAGGAAGGACAGCAGACAACAGCCTTGCGGGACCCAGGTTAGTGCTTCATGGGACCAGGGTTTGAGCTTCTTGGCAACCAAATTGAGCCCCGAGGAACCATGTTAGGAGACTCATGGGACCCAGGGAGTAGCATTGCGGGACCAGAATTGTCACTAGCGGGACCCGGGTTCGAGCCTTGCAGGACCAAAATTGAGCCCTGTAGGACACAGGTTCAAACGTCATGGGACCTGCTGTAGAGGCTGGTGGGACCCTGGTTTGATCCTTGCAGGACCTGGGGAGCAGTCTCGTGGGACCTGAATTGAGACTCATGGGAACTGG
The DNA here is from genome assembly GCF_950295315.1 of Erinaceus europaeus. NCBI lineage: Eukaryota > Metazoa > Chordata > Mammalia > Eulipotyphla > Erinaceidae > Erinaceus > Erinaceus europaeus. The sequence goes on from NC_080169.1 coordinate 41,487,150, forward strand.
GTTCGAACCTCACATGTCCCGGGATCAAGCTTTGCATGTACCAGGTTTGCACTTCATGGGACCAAGGTTCAAGCCTCTTGGGACCCAAATTGAGCCCTGCGGGACCTTATAGGAGCTTCATGGGACCCAGGTTCACACTTCACGGGACCAGGGTTCGAGCCTCTCGACAACCAAATTGATCCCCATGGCACCAAGGTAAGAGCTTCACGTGATCCGGGGAGTATTACCTCAGGACCTGATTTGACACTCACAGGACCAATGTTCTAGCCTTGCAGGACCCAAATTGAGCCCTGGGGGACACGGGTTTGAGCCTTGTGGGACCCAGTCTCAAGGCTGGCAAAACCCTGGTTCAATTATGGCAGGATCTGGGGAGCAGTCTTGTGGAACCCTAATTCACACTCGAGGGACCTGGGTTCAAACCTCACAGGATGTGGGATCAAGCATCATGGGTCTGAGTCTTACACTTCATGGGACCAGGGTTCAAGTTTCTTGGCACCCAACTTGAGCCCCGTGGGACCATGTTATTTATGTATTTATGGGACCTTAATTGACCCTCATGGGACCCAGATTCGAGCTTTGTGGTAACCAAATTGAGCCCTGAGGGAGACGGGTTTGACCCTTGCAGGACCTGGTCTTAAGGTTGGCGGGACCCTGGTTTGATCCTGAAAGGACCCGTGAGCAATCTTGTGGGACCCAAATTGAGACTTGTGGGACCTGGTATCGAGCCTGGCAGGTCCCAGTTTCATGCTTCATGGGACCAGGGTTTGAGTCTCTCGGTACCAATATTGAGCCCCACGGGACCATGTTAGGAGGCTCACGGCTCCCGGGGAGTAGTATGGCGGGACCCAAATAAAGTCACCCAAATAAAGCCCTGAGTGACATGGGTTTGACCCTCATGGGACCTTGTTTCGAGTCTGGTGGGACCCTGGTTCGATCCTGGTAGGATCCAGGGAGCAGTCTTGTGGGACCTGAATTGAGACTCTCAGGACCCCAGGAACAAGCCTTGTGGGACCCAAGTTCTCGCTTCACAGGATCAGGGTTAGAACCTCTAGGCACACAAATTGAGCCCCACAGGACCATGTTAGAAGCCTAGCGGGATCCAGGGAGTAGTATTGTGGGACCAAAATTGAGCCCTAGGGGCAAGGGTTCAAGCCTCATGGGATCCGGTATCGAGGCTGATGGGTCACTGGTTCGATCCTGGCAGGAACCAGGAGCAGTGTTGTAGGACCCAAATTGAGACTCGAGGGATCCGGGTTCAAAACTCACAGGTCCCAGGATCAAGCCTCAAAGGTCCCAGTTTCATGCTTCATAGGACCAGGATTCAAGCCTTTCGGCACTTAAATTGAGCCCTGCTGGACCTTTTACGAGCCTCATGGGACCCAGGTTATCACGGAACCTAAATTGACCTGGGTTTGCACCTTGCCAGACCCAAATTGAACCCTGATGGACACTGGTTCGAGGCTTGTGGGACCCGCTGTTGAGGCTGGCAGGACCCTGGTTTAATCCTGTCAGGACTCAGGGAGCAGTCTTGTGAAACTCGAATTGAGACTAGGGAACCCAGGAATGAGACTCACGGGACACAGGTTTATGATTCATGGGACCAGGGTTCGAGACTCTTGGCACCCAAATTGAGCACTGTGGGACCATGTTAGGAGCCTCGCAGGACATGGGGAGTAGTATCACAGGATCTGAATTGTCACTCACAGGACCCGGGTTCAAGCCTTGCAGGACCCAGATTGAGCCCTGTAGGACACAGGTTCGAGCCTCATGGGACCCGCTGTCAAGGCTGACATGACCCTGGTTCGATCCTTGCAGGACCCAGGGAGCAGTATTGTGGGACCTGAATTGAGAATCATGGAACCCAGGTTTGAACCTCACTGGTCCCATGACTGAGCCTTTCAGGTCCCAGGTTTGTGCTTACCAGGAACAGGGTTCAAGCTTCTCCTCACTCAAATTGAGCCCCACAGGACAATGTAAGTAGCCTCGCAGTACCTGGGAAGTAGTATCGTGGGACCCAAAGTGAGTCACATGATCTGGGTTTGTGCCTCACGGGAGCCATATTGAGCCCTGGTAGACACTGGTTCAACCCTTGTAGAACCTGGTCTCAAGGTTGGCAGGACCCTGGTTCGATCCTGGCAGGACCCGGGAGCAGTCTGGTGGGACCCAAATTGAGACCCAAATTGAACCATATTTGAACCTCACAGATCCTGGGAAAGAGCAGGTCCCAGGTTCACGCTTCACGGGACCAGGGTATGAGTCTCTCAACACCCAAATTGAGCCCCGTGGGATCATGTGAGGAATCTCGCGGGACACAGGAAGTAGTATCGTGGGAACAAATTTGAGCTCTGGGGAAAATGGGTTCGAACCTCATGGGACCCAGTCTTGAGGCTGGTGGGACCCTAATTCGATTCTGGCAGAACCTGGGAGTAGTCTCGTGGACCCAAATGAGACTTGCAGGAACTGGGTTCAAAACTCACCCGTCCCAGGATTTTGCATCACAGGTCCCAGGTTCTTGCTTCACAGGGCCAGGGTTCTGGCCTCTTGGCACCTGAATAGAGCTTACAGCTCCATGTTAGGAGCCTCACGGGACCCTAGGAGGAGTATCTCAGGATCCAAATAGAGCATTTGATGACATGGGTTCAATCCTCACGGGTCCTGGTTTCAAAACTCTGGTGGGAACCTAATTCGATTTTGGCAGGACCCGAGGAGCAGTCTCTTGGGACCTGAATTGAGACACTTAGGATCCAGGATTGAGCATTGTGGGATACAGGTTTGTGCTTCATGGGAGCAGAGTTAAAACCTCTTGGCACCCAAATTGAGCCTTGCAGAGTCATGTTAGGTGCCTCGCGGGACCCAGGGAGTAGTATCGCAGGACCAAAATTTAGCCCTCAGGGACAAGGGATCGAGCCTCATGGGACCCAGTCTCTAGGCTGGTGGGACCCTGGTTCAATCCTGGCAGGACCTGGGAGCAGTCTTATTGGACCATGTTAGGAGCCTTGGGGGACCAGGGTTCAAACCTCATGGGTCCCAGGATCAAGCCTGGTTTGATCCTGTCAGGACCCAGGGAGCAGTCTTGTGGTACCTGAATTGAGACTCGTGGACCTGGGATTGAGCCTAGTGGTTCCCAGGTTCACGCTTCACAGGACCAGGGTTTGAGCCTTTTGGCACCCATATTGAGCCCCGCGGGACCATGTTAGGAGTCTCGCGGGACCTGGGGAATAGTATCATGGGACCCAAATAGAGCACTGGGTGACACTGGTTCGACACTCTAGGGACTTTGTTTCGAGACTGGTGGGACCCCAGTTCGATCCTGGTAGTACCCAGAGATCAGTCTCATGAGAACTGAATTGAGACTCTCGGGACCCAAGATCGAGCCTCACAGAACCCAGGTTCATGCTTCACTGGACTAGGGTTCGAGCCTCTTGACAACCAAATTGAGCCCCTCGGAACCATGTTAGGAGCCTCGAGGGACACAAGGAAGTATCGAGGGGCCAAAATTGAGCCCTGGTGGACAAGTGTTTGAGGGCCTTGGTCTCAAGGCTGGCGGAACCCTGGTTTGATCATGGCAGGACCAGGGAACAGTCTTGTGGGACCATGTTAGGAGCCTCGCAGGACCCAGGTTTGAACCTCATGGGTCTGGGATCAAGCCTCGCAGGTCCCAGTTTTGTGCTTCACGGGACCAGGGTTCGTGCCTCTCGGCACCCAAATTGAACCCTTCGGGACCTTTTAGGAGCTTTGTGGGACCTAGGTTCTCGCTTCACGGGACCAGGGTTCGAGCCTCTCACACACAAACTGAACCCCGTGGGGCCATGTTAGGATCCTCGCAGGATTCAGGAAGTAGTATCATGGGATCTGAATTGACACTCGCAGGACCCACGTTGAGATCGCAGGACCCAAACTATTCCCTGATGGACACTAGTTCGAGACACTTGGGACCCACTGTGGATGCTGGAGGAACCCTGGTTTGATCCTGGCAGCACATGGGAAGCAGTCTCATGGGACCAGAATTGAGACTCGTGGGACCTGGAATCAGGCCTTGTGGGTCCCAGTCTCGTGCTTCACTAGACCATGTTCGAGCTTCTCAGCACCCATATTGACCCCCTCGGGACCTTTTAAGAGCCTCATGGGACCCAGGTTCTTGCTTCATGGGACCAGTGTTCGAGCCTCTCGGCACCCAAACTGAGCCATGCAGGACCATGTTAGGAGCCTCGCAGAACCCAGGGAGTAGTATCTTGGGACCTGAACTGACACTCATGGGACCCGTGTTATTGTCTTGCGGGACCCAACTTGAGCCCTGGTCGACATGGGTTCGAGCCTCATGGACCCACTGTCGATGCTGGCAGAACCCTGGTTAGATTGTTACAGGACCCAGGAAGCAGTCTCATGGGACCCAAATTGAGACCTCATGGGTCCCGGGATTGAGCCTAGTGGGTCCCAATATCGTGCTTCATAGAACTGAGATTCAAGTCTCTCCGCACCTAAATTGAGCCCTGCATGACCTTTTAGGAGCATCGTGAGAGCCCTATTCGCACTTCACGGGACCAGGGTTTGAGCTTCTTGGCACCCAGATTGAGCCTGCGAAACCATGTTAGGAGCTTTGCGGGACCCAGTGAGTAGTATCACGGGACCAAAATTGATCCCTGGGAGACAAGGGTTCGAGCTTCATAGGACCCAGTCTCGAGGCTGGCAGGACCCTGCTTCGATACTGGCAGGACCCCGGAGCAGTCTTGTGGGAACCGAATTGAGACCTGCAGGAACTGGGTTCGAAATTCACAGGTCCCAGGATCGAGCCTAGCAGGTCCCTGGTTCATGCTTTATAGGACCATGTTTTGAGCCTCTTAGCACCCAAATAGGGCCCTGCAGGACCATTTAGGAGCCTCACAGGACTTGGGGAGTAGTATCGTGTGACCCAAATAGAGCACTGGTGACACGGGTTTGATCCTCATGGGACCTGGTTTTGATTCTGATGGGACCCTGGTTTGATTCTGGCAGGACCTGGGTAGCAGTCTCACGGGACCTGAATTGAAGACTCATGGGAACTGGGTTTGAACCTCACGTGTTCTGGGATTGAGACTTGCAGGTCCCAGGTTCGCGCTTCATGGTACCAGTGTTCAAGCCATCTGGCTCCCAAATTGAGCCCCTTGGACCTTTTAGGAGCCTTTGCAACCCAGGTTCGTGCTTCACAGGACCAGGGTTACAGCCTCTCGGCAACCAAATTGAGCCCCACAGGACAATGCAAGAGCATTGCAGGACCCGGGGAGTAATATCATGGGACCAAAATTGAGCCCTGGGGGATAAGGGTTAGAGCCTCTTGGGACCCAGTCTCAAGCTGGAGGGACCCTGGTTCGATCCTGGCAGGACCTGTGAGCAGTCTCATGGGATCCGAATTGAGACTCACGGGAACTGAGTTCAAACCTCATGGGTCCTGGTATTGAGCCTCACAGGTCCCAGGTTCTTGCTTCACAGGACCAGGGTTCAAGCCTCTTGGCACCCAAACTGAGGCCTGCAGGACCTTTTAGGAGCCTCACTGGGACCATGTTCTCCTTTCAGGGGACTAGGTTTGAGCCTCTTGGCAAACAAATTGAGACTTGTGGGACCTGGGGAGTAGTATATTGAGACCTGAATTGTCACTCGCAGGACCCAGGTCCGAGCCTCCCAGGAACCACATTGAGCCCTGGGGGACACGGGTTTGAGCCTCATGGAACCCAGTCTCAAGGTTGGCAGGACCCTGGTTTGATCCTGGCAGGACCCAGGGAGCACTCTTGTGGGACCCGAATTGTGACTTGCAGGACCCGGGTTCGAATCTCACAAGACCCAGCATTGAGCCCCGCAGCTCCCAGTCTTGTGCTTCACAGGACCATGGTTTGAGCATCTCTGCAACCAAAGTGAGCCCCACAGGACCTTTTAGGAGCCTCGCATGACCCAGGTTCGTGCTTCACGGGACCAGGGTTCGAGCCTCTTGTCACCCAAATTGAGCCCCGTGGGACCTTTGAGGAGCCTTGCGGGACCCAGGTTCTTGCTTCATGGGACCAGGGCTCGAGCCTCGTGGGACCCAGTCTTGAGGCTAGTGGGACCCTGGTTCAATCCTGGCAGGACCTGGAGCAGTCTTGTGAGACCCTAATTGAGACTTGTGCGACCCAGGATCTAATCTTGTGGAATGCAGGTTCATGCTTCATGAGAACAGAATTCAAGCCTCTCGGCAACCAAATTGAGCCCAGCGGGAGCATATTAGAAGCTTTGCGGGATCAGGGGAGTAGTATTTTCGGGACCTGAATTGACACTCGTAGGACCCGGGTTCAAACCTAGTGGGACCTAAATTGAGCCCTGGGGGAGACGAGTTAGACCCTCGCAGGACCTGGTCTTGAGGATGTCAGGACCCTAATTCGATCATGTCAGGACCTGTAAAGAGTCTCGTGGGTCCTGAATTGAGACTCAAGGGACCTGGGAGCGACCCTCATGGGTCCCAGTTTCACGCTTCACGGGAACGGGGTTTGAGCCTTTTGGCACCCATATTGAGCCTCTCAGGACCCAGGGAGTAGTATTGCAAGACCTGAATTGTCACTCTTGGGACCCAGGTTTGAGCCTCGCAGGACCCAAATTGAACCCTGGGGGACAAGAGTTAAAGCATTGTGGGACCTTGTCTCGAGCCTGGCAGGACCCTGATTTGGTCCTTGCAGGACCCAGGGAGCAGACTCATGTGACCTGAATTGAGACTCATGGGACACGGGTTTGAACCTCACAGGTCCCGAGATCGAGCATAGGGGGTCCCAGATTCATGCTTCATGGGACCAGAGTTCTAGCCTCCCCACTCCCACATTGAGACCTCGGAAGCATGTTAGGAGCCTTGCGGGATCCAGATAGTAGTATCGTGGGACCCGAAATGAAACTCGCGGGACCCAGCTTTGAGCCTTGTGTCTTCAGGATCGAGTCTCTCAGGACCCAAAATTAGACATGTGGGACCTGGCTTTGAGCATCACAGAAGCCAGTATCGAGCCTCGTGGGTCCCAGGTGTGTGCTACATGGGACCATGGTTCGAGCATCTCAGAACCCAAATTGAGCCCTGCGGGACCATGTTAGGAGCTTCACCATGTTTGTGGAGTAGTATCGTGGGACCCAAATTTAGACCTGGGTGACACAGATTCAACTCTCGCAGGACCTGATTTCAAGGCTGGTGGGATCCTGGTTTGATTCTGGAAGGACCTGGGTGCAGTCTCATGGGACCCAAATTGACACTCACAGGACACGGATCAAGCCATGCAGGACCCAGGTTCACACTTCATGGGACCAGGGTTTGAGACTCTTGTCACCCATATTGAGACCTGCAGGACCATGTTAGGAGCCTTGCAGGACCCAAGGAATAGTATTGCGGACCCAAATTTTCACTCACGAGACCCGCATTTGTGCCTCGCAGGACCCAAATTGAGACCTGATGGACATGGGTTCGACCCTTACGGGAACCAGTCTCGAGGCTGTCAGAACCCTGGTTTGATCCTGGCAGGACCGTGTGCAGTCTCGTGGGAGCCGAATTGAGACTCATGGTAACCGGGTACAAACCTCACGGGTTCTGGGGTCTAGCATCACAGGTCCAATGTCTGCTATTCACGGGACCAGGGTTCGAGCCTCTCAGCACCCAAAATGAGCATTACAGAACCATGTTAGGAGCCTCATGGGACCTGGGAAGAAGTATTGAGGGACCAAAATTGAACCCTTGGGAACATGGGTTTGATCCTCTTGGGGCCTGGTCTCGAGGCTGGTGGGACCCTGGATCCAATCCTGGCAGGACCCGGGAGCAGTCTCATGGGATTCAAATTGAGAGTCATGGGAACTGGGTTCAAACCTCATGGGTCCCAGGGTCGAGCCTCACATGTCCCAGGTTTGCACTTTACAGGACATACATAGTTTGAGCCTCTCAGCATCCAAATTAAGCCCAGCAGGATCATGTTAGGAGCCTCGCAGGACCCAGGGAGTAGTATCGTAGGACCTGAATTGACACTCGTGGGACCCAGGTTCAGGCCTTGGAGGACATTAATTGAGCTGTGGGGGACACAGGTTCTAGCCTCGTGGGACACAGTCTCAAGGCTGGTGGTATTCTGGTTCGATCCTGGCTGACCCAGGGAGCAGTCTTTTGTGACTCGAATTGAGACTTGAGGGACCTGGGTTCAAACCTCACAGGACCTGGGATTGAACCTCGTGGGTCCCAGGCTCGCACTTCATGGGACCAGGGTTCGAGCCTCTCAGGACCCAAACTGAGCCCTGCGGGACCTTTTAGGAGCCTCACAGGACCCAGCTTCTTGCTTCACGGGACCAGGGATTGAGCTTCTCTGCAATCAAATTAATCCCTGCAGGCCCATGTTAGGAACCTCATGGGCCCCATGGAGTAGTATCACAGGATCTGAATTGATACCTGCGGGACCCAGGTTTGAGCCTCCCAAGACCCAAATTGAGCCCTGGGGGACATGGGTCCAGCCTCATGGGACCCGTTGTCGAGGCTGTCTGGACCCTGGTACAATCCTGCCAGGACCTGGGGAGCAGTATTTTTTGAAAATCAAATTGAGACTCGAGGTACCCAGGTTCAAACTTCATGAGATTCATGGGTCCCAGGCTCATGCTTCATGAGACCAGGGTTCAAGCATCTCGGCAACCAAATTGTACCCCGCAGGACCTTTTAGGAGCCTTACAGGACCCAGCTTCATGCTTCACGGGGCCTGGTTTCGAACTTCTCAGCATCCATTATAAGCAATGCGGGACCATGTTCAGAGCCTCACAGGAACCAGGAAGTAGTATCGCAGGACCCAAATAGAGCCCTAGGTGCACTGGTTTGACCATCTTGGACTTGATTTCGAATTGGTAGGACTCAGGTTCAATCCTGGCAGGACCCGGTGAGCAGTCTCGTGGGATCTGAATTGAGACTCTTGGGACTCAGTGATTGAGCTTTGCAGGACCCAGGTTTGTGCCTCACAAGACCAGGGTTAGAGCCTCTTGGCACCCAAATTGAGCCCCGCAGGAACTTTTAGAAGCCTTGCAGGACTCATGTTCACACTTCACGGGACCAGGGTTTGAGCATCTTGGCAACTAAAATGAGCCCTGCGGGACCATGTTAGGAGCCTTGTGGATAGTATCGCAGGACCTGAATTGACACTCAAGGGACTCGGGTTCAAGCCTCTCAGCCACCAAATTGATCCCCGCTGGACCTTGGTACGTGCCTCGTGGGTCTCGAGGTGTAGTATGATGGGACCCAAATTGAGCCCTGGATGACCTGGATTTGAGGCTTGCAGGACCCGGGATAGAGCCACGCGGGTCCTAGGTGTGTGCTACATGGGACCAGGGTATGAGCCTCTGGGCACCCAAATCAAGCCCCACAGGACCATGTTAGGAGCTTCTCAGGGTTCATGGAGTAGTATCCTGGGACCCAAATTTAGCCCTGGTGACACGGGTTCGACCCTCGTGGGACCTGGTTTCTAGGCTGGGGGGACCCTGGTTTGATCCTGGCAGGATCAGGGAGCAGTCTCACGGGACCCGAATTTAGATTCGGAGGACACAGGGTCGAGCCAAGCAGGACCCAGGATTGCACTTCATGGGACCAGGTTTAAGCCTCTTGACACCCATATTGAGCCTCGTGGGACCATGTTAGGAGCCTCGCAAGACCCAGGGAGTAATATTGCTGGACCCAAATTGAGACTCGCCAGATCCGTGTTTGTGCCTCCCAGGACCCAAATTGAGACCTGATGGACACAGGTTCAACCCTCACGTTTCATGGGATCAGAGTTTGAGCCTCTCTCAGCACCCATATTTAGCACCACTGCACCATGTTAGGAACCTTGTGGGACCCAGGGAGTTGTATCACGGGACCAAAATAGAGCCCTGAGTGACATGGGTTTGACCCTCGTGGACCTGGTTTTGAGTCTGGTGGGACCCTGGTTTGATCCTGGCAGGACCCAGGGAGCAGTCTCATGGGACCTGAAATGAGACTTGCGGGATCGAGCCTAGCGGGACCAGGGTTCAAGCATCTTGGCACCCAAATTGAGCCCTGCGGGACCATGTTGGGAGCCTCAAGGACCCAGGGAGTAGTTTTGCAGAACCAAATTTGAGCCCTGGGTGACAAGGGTCTTGAGCCTTATTGGACCTGGTCTCGAGGCTGGCAGAACCCTGGCTCGATCCTGGCAATAACCCTGGGAGCAGTCTTGTGGAGCCCAAATTGAGACTCATGGGAACCGGGTTTCAAGCTCATGGGTCCTGGGATCTAGCATCACAGGTCCCATGTTTGCGCTTCTTGGGACCAGGGTTTGAGCCTCTCAGCACCCAAATTGAGCCCCATGTGACCTTTTAGGAACCTCGAGGAACCCAGATTTGTGCTTCTTGGGACCAGGGTTTGAGCCTCTCTGCAACCACATTGAGCGCTGCAGGACCATGTTACAAACTTCGTGGGACCCTGGGAGTAGTATTGCCAGACCTGAATTGACACTCGTGGAACATGAGTTTGAGCCTCATAGGACCCAATTTGAGCCCTGGTGGACACGTTTCGAGCCTCGTGGGATCCACGGTGGAGACTGGTGGGACACTGGTTTGATCCAGCCTGGTCCTGGGGAGCAGTCTCGTGGGACCCAAATTGAGACTCATGGGATCTGGCATCGAGCCTCGTGGGACCCAGGTTCATGCTACACGGGACCAGAGTTTGAGCTTCTCGGCACCCAATTTGAGCTCCATTGGACATTTTAGGAACATCATGTGACCTAAGTTCTTGCTTCCCGGGACCAGGATACGAACCTCTCGATTATGAATTTGAGCCCCGTGAGACCATGTTAGGAGCTTCATGGGACCTGGGAAGTAGTATTGCGGATCCCAAATTGAGATTCTCGGGACCCCGTTTGCACCTCGTGGGACCCAAATTAAGCCCTATGGACATGGGTTCGACCTTTGTGGGACTCAGTCATGAGGCTGGCGGTAGCCTGATTCAATCCATGCAGGACCCCAGAGCAGTATCGTGGGACCAGAATTGAGACTTGCAGGACCTGGGATTGAGCCTCATGAACTTAAGGTCATGCTTAATGGGACTAGGGTTTGAGCCTCTCGGCATCCAAATTGAGCCATGTGGGACTTTTTAGGAGCCTCTTGGGACCCAGGTTCGAGCTTCACAGTAGAAGAGTTTGAGCATCTCGGCAACTAAATTGAGACCCGCAGGACCATGTTAGGAGCTTTGTGGAACCCAGGGAGTAGTATTTGTGTGACCTCAATTGACACTCTCAGGTCCAGGTTCAAGCCTTGTGGGGCCCAGTTTTAGCCCTGGGGAAGACTGGCTTGACCTTCACAAGACCTGGTCTCGAGACTGGCGGGACCCTGGTTAGATCCTGGCTGGACATGTGAACACTCTCATGGGACCCAAATTAAGACTCACAGAACCTGGGGTCAAGCATCATGAGTCCCAATTTCATGCTTAAAGGAACCAGGGTTCAAGCAGCTCAGCACCCAAATTGAGCCCCACAGGACCATGTTAGGAGTCTCACGGTACCCAGGGAGTAGCCCTGGGGGACAAGGGTTCGATCCTTGTAGGACCCAAACTCCAGTCTGGAGGGAACCTGGTTCGATCCTGGTAGAACCTTGGAGCAGTGTCTTTGGACCCAAATTGAGACTCACAAAACCAGCTTCAAACCTCAAAGGTCCCAGGATTGAGCCTTCCAGGTCCCAGTTTCACGCTTCACATGACCAGTGTTTGAGCCTCTTGGCACCCAAATTGAGCCCCGCGGGACCTCTTTTGGGAGCCTCGTGGGAACCAGGTTATTGCTTCACGGGACCAGGGTTTGAGCCTCTTAGCACCCAAAATAAGCCCCATGTGACCATGTGAGGATCCTTGTGGGACCTGGTGAGTATTATCGCAGGATCTGAATTGACACTCACAGGGCCCGAGTTTGCACCTCACGGGACCCAATTTGAGCCCTGGTAGACACAGGTTTGAGCCACGTGTGACCCGCTGTTGATGCTGGCAGTACTCTGCTTCAATCCTGGCAGGTCCCAGGGAGCAGTCTCGTGGGACCTGAGTTGAGACTCTAGGGACCCAAGATGGAGCCTTGTGGGACCCAGGTTTGCACTTCACAGAACCAGGGTTCCAGCCTCTCAGCACCCTAACTGAGCCACACAGGACCATGATAGGAGCCCTGCAGGACCCAGGGAATAGTATCATGGGACCAAAATTGAGCCCTGGGGGACAAGGGTTCAAGCCTGGTGGGACCCGGTCTCAAGGCTGGAGAGACCCTGGTTCAACCCTAGCAGCATCCAGGAGCAGTATCGTGGGATCTGGATTGAGACTTGTGGGATTCGGGTTTGAACCTAACAGGTCCCATGTTTGAGCCTTGCAGGTCCCAGTTATGCACTTCATGGGATCAGGTTTGAGCCTCCTGGCACCCAAAGTGAGCCCCACAAGATCCTATAGGAGCCTCATGGGACCTGGGTAGTAGGATTGAGGGACCCGAAATGAGACTTGTGGGACCCAGCTTCGAGCCTCATGTCCCCAGGATTGAGTCTTTTGGGACTCAAAATTAGACACCTGGTACCTATTTTCGAGCCTCCCAGGACACAGTATCAAGCCTCGTGGGGCCCAGGTGTGTGCTACATGGGACCAGGGTTTGAGCTTCTCGGCACCCAAATCAAGCCCCACGAGACAATGTTAGGAGCTTCACAGGGTCCGCAGGGTAGTATCAAAGGACCCCAATTTAGCACTAGGTGACATGTGTTTGACCCTCGCAAGACCTGGTTTCGAGTCTGGTGGGACCCTGGTTTGATCCTGGCAGGACCCGGGGAGCAGTCTCGTGGGAACTGAATTGAGACTCATGAGACCTGGGAACAGGCCTCATGGTACCCAGGTTTGTGCTTCACAGGACCAGGATTAGAACTTCTTGGTACCCCAATTGAGGCCTATGGGACCAGGGTTAGAGCCCCTCAGCACCCAAATTGAGCCCCATGGGACCATGTTATGAGACTCGCAGGACCCAGGGAGTAGTATCTCGATCCTGAATTGACACTTGCTGGACTTGGATTCATACCTGCTTCATGGGACCAGGGTTTGAGGTTCTCGGCACCAAAATTAAGCTTCCTGGGACCATGTTAGGAGCCTCGCAGGACCTGGAAAGTAGTATCGCGAGACCTGAACTGACACTCGTGGGACCCGGGTTCGAACCTCACAGGACCAAATTGAGCCCTGGAGGACATGGGTTTGAGCCTCGTGGGACCCGCTGTCGAGGCTGGGGGGACCCTGGTTTAATCCTGGAAGGACTCAGGAAACAGTCTTGTGGGACCCTTATTGAGATTCATGGGACCCAGGTTTGAACCTCACAGGACCTGGGATTGAGCCTCGCTAGTCCCAGTCTCATGCTTCATGGGACCAGGGTTTGAGCATCTTGGCACCCATATTTAGCCCCACGGACCTTATAGGAGTCTCGCAGGACCCTGGTTCAAGCTTCACTGGACCATGGTTTGAGTCTCTACACTCAAATTGAGCCACATGGGACTATGTTAGGTGCCTCGCAGTACCTGGGGAGTAGTATCCTAGGACCCGAATTGAGACTCGTGAGACCTGGGTTTGTGCCCCATGGGACCCAAATTGAGCACTGTTGGACATGGATTCGACCCTCACAGGACTCTCTCTGGATGATGGGGAGACCCTGGTTCGATCCTGGCAAGACCCCAGAGCATTCTCATGGGACCTGCATTGAGACTCCTGGGACCTGGGATCAAGCCTTGCGGGACCCAGGTTTGCACTTCATGGGACCAGGGTTCGAGCCTCTTTCAACCCAAATTGAGCCCCATGGGACCATGTTATGAGCCTCATGGGACGTAGGGAGTAGTATGGCGGGACCTAAATTGACACTCTCAGGACCCATGTTGAGCCCTGGGGGACATGGTTTTGAACCATGTTAGAACCTCACGGGTCCAGGGATCAAGCCTCCCAGGTCCACGCTTCATGGGATCTGGGTTCGAGCCTCTCAGCACCCAAATTGAACCCCGCTGGACCTTTTAGGAGCCTCACGGGACCCAGGTTTGCTATTCATGGGACCAGGGTTCGAGCTTCTCAGCAACCAAATTGAGCCCCTTGGGACCATATAAGGAGCCTCGTGAGACTCAGGGAGTAGTATCACGGGACCAAAAGTTAGCCCTGGTGGACACGGGTTGAGGCCTCGTGGGACCCTGTCTTGAGACTGGCAGGACCCTAGTTTGATCCTGGCAGTACCCGAAAGCAGTCCCATGGGACCCGAATTGAGACTCATGGGACCTGGGTTTGAACATCATGGGTCCTGGGATTGAGCTTCGAAGGTCCTAAGTTCGTGCTTCACAGGACCTGGGTTCGAGCCTCTAGGCACCAAAAGTGATCCCCACAAGACCCTGTTAGGAGCCTCAAGGGACCTGCTAGTAGTATTGCATGACCTGCCTTCGAGCCTCATATCCCCAGGATCAAGTCTTTCGGGACCTAAAATTAGATGCTTGGAACCTGGGTTCAAGCCTCATGGAACCTTGTATCAAGTCTTGCGGGTCCCAGGTGCATACTACATGGGACCAGGGTTCCATCCTCTCGGCACCCAAATCAAGCCCCACAGGACCATGTTAGGAGCTTCGCGGGGTCCATGGTGTAGTATCCAGAGACCGAAATTTAGCCCTAACCCTAACCCTAACCCTTGCAGGACCTGGTTTCGAGTCAGGAAGGACCCTGGTTCAAACCTGGCAGGACGAGGAGAGCAGTCTCATGGGACCTGGGAACGAGCCTTGCAGTACCCTGGTTTGCGCTTCATGGGACCAGGTTTTGAGCCTCTCAGCACCCATAGTGAGCCCCATGGGACCATGTTAGGAGCCTCGCAGGACCCGGGGAGTAGTATGGTGGAACCTGAATTGACACGGGACGCAGGTTAGCACCTCGTGGGACCCAAATTGAGCCCTGGTAGACAAGGGTTTGACCCTCATGGGACCCGGTTTCCAGGCTGGTGGGACCCTGGTTCGAGATGGCAGGACCAGGAGCAGTCTTGTGGGACCTGAATTGAGACTCTAGGGATCCAGGATCAAGCCTCATGGGACCCAGGTTCGTGCTTCATGGGACCAGGGTTTGAGTCTCTTGGCAACCAAATTGAGCCCCACAGGACCATGATAGGAGCCTCGAGGGATCTGGGGAGCAGTATCTGGGGACCTGAATTGACACTCGCGGGACCCATGTTCTAGCCTTGCAGGACCCAAATTGAGCCCTGGGGGGCACAAGTTTGAGCCTCGTGGGACCTTGTCTCAAGGCTTATTGGACCCTGGTTCCATCCTGGCAGGACCCGGGAGCAGTTTCATGGGACCTGAGTTAAGACTCACGAGACATGGGTTCAAACCTCATAGGTCCTGGGATTGAGCTTCGCAGATACCATGTTTGCACTTCATGGGACCAGGGTTCGAGCCTGTCAACACTCAAATTGAACCCTGCGGGACCTTTTAGGAGCTTCAGAGGACCCAGGGTCTCGCTTCATGGACCAGGTTTCAAGCCTCTCTGCATCCAAACTGAGCCCTGAAGGACCATGTTAGGAGACTCACGGGACCTGGGGAGTAGTATTGTGGCACATGTATTAACTCTCATGGGACCCAGGTTCGACCTTCACAGGAATAAAATTGAGCCCTGGGGGACACGAGGTCAAGCCTCGTGTGACCTGGTCTCAAGGCTGGTGGGACCCTGTTTTGATCCTGGGAGGACCCGGGAGCAGTCTTGTGGGACCTAAATTAGGACTCACGGGACCCGGTTTCAAACCTCACAGGACCCAGGATGGAGCCTCGCGGGTTCCAGTCTCACACTTCATGGGACCAGGATTCTAGCCTCTCAGCACCCAAATTGAGCCCTGCAGAACCTTTTAGGTTACTCATAGTACCCAGGTTCTCACTTCACGGGACCAGGGTTCAATCAGCACCCAAACTGAGCCCTGCAGGACTATGTTTGGAGCTTTGTGGGACCCGGGGAGTAGTATGGCATGACCTGAATTGACACTCATGGGACCCAGGTTCGAGCCTCATGGGACCTGGTCTCAAGGCTGGCGGGACCCTGGTTCAATATTGGCAGGACCCAAGGAGAAATATCATGGGACCCGAATTGAAACTCTCAGGACATGGGTTCGAACTTCATGGGTCCTGTGATCGAGCCACACAGGTCCAAGTTCTTGCTTCATGGGATTAGGGTTCGATCCTCTTGGCATACAAATGAGCTCCACGGGACCTCGGTTAGAGCCTCACAAGACCTGGTGTGTAGTAACATGAGACCAAAATTGAGCCCTGGGGGACATGGGTTCAACCCTAGCACGACCCGGTCTCAAGGCTGGAGGGACCCTGATTCGATCCTGACAGGACCTGGGAGAAGTCTTGTGGACCCAAATTGAAAATCGCGGGACCTGGGATTGAGCCTCACTGGACCCAGGTTTGCGCATCATGGGACCAGGTTTTGAGCCTCTCAGCAGCCAAATTGAGTCCTGCAGGACCATGTTGGGAGCCTCGCAGGACCAGAGAGAAGTACTGTGGGTCCCAAATTGAGACACACTGGACCCAAATTGTGCCCTGGTGGACACAGGATCGACCTTTGTGGGACCAGGTCTCGAGACTTGCAGGACACTGGTTCAATCTTGGCAGGACCCCGGAGCATTCTCAGGGACCCAAATTGAGACTTGTGGGACCCGGGATCGAGCCTTGAGAGACCCAGGTTCTTGCTTTACAGGACCAGGGTTCCAGCCTCTTGGGACCCAAAGTGAGCCCCACAGGACCATATTAGGAGCCTCACGGAATGCAGGGAGTAGTATCAAGGGAAAAGAATCGAGACTAGTGGAACCCGGGTTCACGTCTCATAGGACAAAAATTGAGCCCCCTGGGACCATGTTAGGAACCTTGCGGTACATAGGGTGTAGTATCGTGGGACCAAAATGGAGCCCTAGGGGACATGGGTTAGAGCCTCATGGGACCTGGTCTTGAGGCTGGCGGGACCCTGGTTCAATCCTGAAAGGACCCAAGAGCAGTTTTTTGGGACCCAAATTGAGACTCGCAGGACCCAGGATTGAGCCTCGTGAGACCCAGGTTCATGCTTATGGGACCAGGGTTTGAACCTCTCAGCACCCAAATTGAGGCCTGCAAGACTGTGTTAGGAGCCTCGTGGGACACAGGGAGTAGTATTGCAGGACCAAAATTGAGCCCTGGGTGATATGGGTTTGAGACTCCTAGGACCAGATCTTGAGGCTGGTGGGACATTGGTTCTATCCAGGACCTGTGAACAGTCTCGTGGGACCATGTTAAGAGCCGCACAGAACACGGGTTTGAACCTCACGGGTCCCTGGGTCGTCTTGCAGGTCGCAGGTATGTGTTTCTCGGGACCAGGGTTTGAGGCTCTCGGCCCCCAAATTGAGCCCTGTGGTGTCGGGCTGGCTTCACGGGCAGGAGACAGAGATGACCAGAGACTCATGGCTGAGTGTTATGCATTTCAGTCTTTATTCATGAGGAACGCAGCACAATCTAAGCTATCTCTAATCACAGTCCTGTCCTTATACATACTCGCCAAGTAGGGTGGAAACAGGATGTGAAGTAGAGAGGGTGGAGCAAAAGACGGTGGAAATCAGGGTGACTACAAGAGGGGGCAGAGCAAAAAGACATCATGAACCAGTGGGGGTTAAACCAATGCCCTGTAGGGAGGGTGGTGCTTAGTTAACAGTGGTTATGTAAATAGAATACAGTGTTAAACAGGGGGGATTAAGCCAGTGAAACAGAAGGGGTCTTAGAAGCATACCAACACCGCAGGACCATGTTAGGAGCCTAGCGGGACCCAAAAAGAGCCATGGGTGACACAGGGTCGACCCTCACAGGACCTGGTTTCAAGTCTGGTGGGACGCAGGTTCGAACCTGTCAGGACCCGGGGAGCAGTCTCGTGGCGCCTGAATTGATACTCTCAGGACCCAGGATTGATCCTTGAGGGACCCAGGTTTGCGCTTCACAGGCCAGGGTTCGAGCCTCTAGGAACACAAATTGAGCCCCGCGGGATCATGTTAGGTGCCTCGTGGGACCCAGGGAGTAGTATCATGGGTCCAAAATTAAGCTCTGGGGTACAAGGGTTCGAGCCTCGTGGGACCCAGTCTCGAGGCTGGCGAAACCCTGGTTTGATCCTGGCAGGACCAGGAGCACTCTTGTGGGACCAAAATTGAGCCCTGGGGGACAAGGGTTCGAACCTCGTAGGACCAGAGGTTGAGGCTGGAGGGACCCTGGTTCAATTCTGGCACACCGGGGAGCAGTCTCATGGGACCCAAATTGAGACTCTTGAGACACGGGTTCGAAACTCATGGGTCTCAGGTTCGCGCTTCATGTGACCAGGGTTCGAGCCTCTCGGCACCCAAATTGAGCCATGCGGGACCATATTAGGAGCCTCTTGGGTCCCAGGGAGTAGAATTGAGGGACCAAAATTGAGCCCTGGGGCACAAGAGTATCGTGGTCCTGAGGATCCTGGCAGGACCTGGGAGCAGTCTCGTGGGACCCAAATTGAGACTCTTGGGAACCGGGTTCGAGCCTCACAGGTCACGGGATCAAGCCTCCCAAGTTCTAGGTTTGCGCTTCACAGGACCTGTGTTTGAGCCTTTTGGCACCCAAATTGATCCCTGTGGGACCTTTTAGGAGCCTCGTGGGACACAGGGAGTAGTAATGCAGGACCAAAATTGAGCCCTAGGGACAAGGGTTTGAACCTTGTGGGACCCAGTCATGAAGCTGTTGGGACCCTGGTTCAATCCTGACAGTACCCAGGAGCAGTCTTTTGGGACCCGAATTGAGACTCACGGGACCAAGGTTTGAACATCACGAGTCCCGGGATCAAGCTTTGTGGGTCCCAGGTTCGTGCTTCACAGGATCAGGGTTTGAGCCTCTCAGCACCCAAAGTGAGCCCCAAAAGACCCTGTTAGGAGCCTCGTGGGACCCGGGAAGTAGTATTGCAGAAGGTGAATTGACACTCCGGGGACCCAGGTTAGAGCCTCGCAGGACACAAATTGATCCCTAGGGGAGATGGTTTCAACCCTCGCAGTACCTGGTCTCGAGGCTGGCGGGACCCTGGTTCGATCCTGGCAGGACCGGTAAGCCGTCTCATGGGACCTGAATTGAGACTCACGCAGCAGGGATCGAGCCTCGTGAGACAATGTATTGAGCCTTGCTGGTCCCAGTTGCATGCTACATGGGACCAGGGTTTAAGCTTCGAGCCTTTTGTGGGACCATGTTAAGAGCTTCACGTGACCTGGGGATTAGTATCATGAGACCTTAGTTGACACTCACAGGACCCAGGTTCGTGCCTCATGGGACCCAAATTAAGCCCTGATGGACACGGATTAAACCCACGTGGGAGCTGGTCTCAACAATGGCAGGACCATGGTTCGATCCTGGCAAGACCCAGGAGCAGTCTCTTGGACCCGAACTGAGAATCATGAGTTCCAAGATTGAGCCTTGCAGGACAAAGGTTTGTGCTTCACGGGACCAGGGTTTGAGCCTCTCAGCACCAAAATTGAGCCCCCAGGACCATGATAGGAACCTCGTGGGTCACAGGGCGTAGTATCACGGGACCAAAATTGAGTCCTGGGTGACATGGGTTCAAGCTTCGTGGGACCCGCTGTCAAGGCTGGTGGGACCCTGTTTCAATCCTGGCACACCCAAGGAGCAGTCTTGTGGGTCCTGAATTGAGTTCTCGTTTCACAGGTTCGAACCTCATGGGTTTCAGGATCAAGCCTCGCAGGTCCCAGGTTCGCTTTTCACGGCACCAGGGTTCGAGCCTCTTGGCACCCAAATTGAGCCTGGTGGGACCTTTTAGGAGCCTCTAGGTACCTAGGTTATCACTTCATGGGACCAGGCTTCGAGCTTCTCAACTACCAAATTGAGTCCTGCAGAACCATGTTAGGAGCCTTGCAGGACCCAGGGAGTAGTATCACAAGACCTGAATCACTCAGGGGACCCAGGTTTGAGCCTCGCAGGGCCCAAATTGAGCCATGGGAGACATGGGTTTGAGCCTCAAGGGACCCGCTGTCGAGGCTGGTGGGACCCTGGTTCAATCCTTGCAGCACCTGGGAAGCAGTCTCTTGGGACCCGAATTGAGACTCAAGGGAGCAGAGTTAGAACCTCAGGGATCCTGGATCAAGCCTCGCAAGTCCCAGGTTCTTTCTTCATGGGACCATGGTTGAAGCCTCACCACACCCAAATTGAGCCCCACAGGACCATGTTAGGAGCCTCATGGTACCCAGGGAGTAGTATCACGGGAGCTGAATTTACACTCAAGGGTCCTGTTTTCTGCCTCATGGGACCCAAATTGAGCCCTGGGGAGATGGGTTTGACCCTCGTTGGAGCCAGTCTCAAGGCTGGAGGGACCCTGATTCAATCCTGGCAGTACCTAGGAGAAGTCTCATGGGACCCGAATTGAGACTTGTGGGACCCAGCACTGAGACTCATGGGACCCAAGTTTTGCCCTTTATGGGACCAGGGTTCGAGCCTCTCGGCACCCAAATTGAGCCTAGCAGGACCATGTTAGGAGCCTCGCGGTACCCAGGATTGCAGGACCCAAATTGAGATGCTCGGGAATCGTGTTCATGCCTCGCAGGACTGAAATTGAGCCTTGGTGTACATGGGTTCGACACTCACAGGACCCGGTCTTGAAGCTGGTATGACCCAGGAGCAATATTGTGGGAACTGAATTGAGACTCACTGGAACCAGTTTTGAAATCTCAGAGCTCCCAGGATTGAGCCTCACAGGTTCCAGGATTGTGTTTCACAGGATCAGGGTTTGAGCCACTCAACACCCAAATTGAGCCCCACAGGACCTTTTAGGAGCCTCACAGGACCCAGGTTCAGTTTCACTGGACCAGGGTTCGAGCCACTCAGCAGCCAAATTGAGCCCCGCAGGACCTTTTAGGAGCCTCAGAGGACCCAGGTTCAGTTTCACTGGACCAGGGTTTGAGCCTCTCAGCAACCAAATTGAGCCCCGAGGGACCATGTTAGGAGCCTCATGGGATCAAGGAAGTAGTAACGTAGGACTTGAATTGACACTAGCAGGACCCAGTTTCAAGCCTCGCAGGCACCAAATTGAGCACTGGGGGACACAGGTTCAAGCCTCGGTTGAATCTCAAGGCTGGCAGGCCTGTGGTTTGATCCTGGCAAAACCCAGGGAGCAGTCTTGTGGGACCTGAATTGAGACTGTTGGGACCCATATTTGAACCTCACAGGACCAGGGATTGAGCCTTGCGGGTCCTGGTCTTGAGCTTCACGGGACCTGGGTTCGAGCCCTTCAGCACCCAAACTGAGCTCTGCAGGACTGTTAAGGAGCCTCACGGGACCCAGTTTCATTCTTCTCATTCGAGCCCTGCGGGACCATTTTAGGAGCATTGCAGGACCCGGAGATTAGTATTGCGGGACCTGAATTGACAATTGCTGGATGCGGGTTCAAGCCTTGAGTGACAATATTGAGCCCTGGGGGAGACAGGTTCAACCCTCATGGGACCCAGTTTTGAGGCTGGCGGGACTCTGCTTCATTATTGGCAGGACCCGGAGCAGTCTCGTAGGACCTGAATTGAGACTCGCGAGACCTGGAATCGAGCCTTGCGGGTCCCAGTTTCATGCATCATAGGACCAGGGTTTGAGCCTCTTGTCACCCATACTGAGCCCCACAGGACCATGTTAGGAGTCTCGCAGGACCTGGGGAGTAGTATTGCGGAACCCAAATAGAGCACTGGGTGACTCAGGTTAGACCCTCGAAGGACCTGGATTTGAGTCTCATATGACCCTGGTTAGATCCTGGCAGGACCTGGGTAGCATTCTTGTGAGACCCTAATTGATTCTTTTGGGACCTGGGCTCGAGCCTTGCGGAACACAGGTTCATACTTCATAGGACCAGGGTTCGAGCCTCTTGACACCCAAATTGAGCCCCACAGGACCATGTTAGGAGCCTCATAGGACCCAGGGAGTAGTATTATGGGACTAAAATTGAGCCCTATCGGACAAGGGTTTGAGCCTCCTGGGACCCGGTCTCAAGGTTGGGGGGACCCTGTTCGATCCTGGCAGGACCCGGGAGTAGTCTCATGGGACCATTTTAGGAGCCTCACGGGACTCGGTTTTTTACCTCACAGGTCCTGGGATTGAGCCTCATGGGTCCCAGGTATGTGCTTCACTGGACGAGGGTTCGAGCCTCTTGGCACTGAAATGAGTCCCATGGGACAATGTTAGTAGCCTCTTGCCAGTATAGGCTGAGGGTGCTTCTTCCTGAGCAAGTGCTCTCTGAATTGGAGAAAACTCAACTGGAACCAACATAGGCTGCTGCATGGGAGAAGGATCAGGAACTTGTGCTGAACTAGCATCGTAGAAGAGAGACTCCGGGACTCTCAAATCCGGAAGGCAATCCCAAGTGTGTTTAATCAGAAAAGCAGCTGTATTTATACTCACCAAGTAGGGTGGAAACAGGATGTGATGTAGAGAGGGTGGAGTGAAAAGAGAGTGGTGGAAATCAAGGTGTGACAAGGAGAGAAGGCAGAGCAAAGACAGAGTGAACCAGTGGGGATTAAACCAATGTCCTGCAGGCAGGGCAGTTCTTAGGTAACTGGTTATGTAAATAGACTGCAGAGTTAAGCAGGGGGAAGCTGACATACCGCCCAACATCTCCCCCTTTCTTTTTAACTAATGGCCATAGTATCAGAAGTGTAGGGCACTTTGTGAGGCAAAGAGACTGATAGAAGGAGGCACACCTTTGGGGTTCTACTGTCCCTCCGTGCTCAACTTCTCCATAGGGAGAAAGACTAACAGGATTGACACACCTCTCAGGCTCAAACCCTTCCAAGCTCAACCACATCCTTACAATTTCCCAACATCTCCCTCTTACTTAATGGTCATGTATAAATGGGTCAATGTCTGTAAAAGGCTCCATCTCTGTCAGGGGAATAGCAGTATATGGGTGAACAGAAACCTGTTGGGAAGAAACCTGAATGATAGCATGTAAGCATCTTCAAAAACAACTAGCACAAGACAGAAAGGGATAAGTAAGAGTAGCAAGGGACAGAGTAAGACTGAAGAGAGTTCTGGTAGGCGGAGAAGAGGGCTGCCTAAGAGGGTGTAGGAGTGGGGGCCTGATAAGCTGTGGGGCAAGAGGGGTAATCTGACATTGCAAAGTCCTGAGACAGCTGGTTGCAAAGTCCATGGACTGCTACAGTCAGTCCTCGAAAAATCCAGCAGTGTAAAGGGAGTGTCCAAAGATGTTTCAGCAAGTCTGATAGAGGTGTCAGTCCAATGTCAATGACCAGGGAAAAATGTTGCATGTCTATCTTGATGGGGGAGGACAGCCACTGGAACTTTTCTTCTCTGTAGAGCATGAGCTGGAACCGCCAAAATGTGACAGGTGAAGAAGCAGAAGCAAGAAGAGCAGACAGCTATGGGTGAGAGAAAGGTGGTAGGAAATTCTTGTCCTTTGGAGTCCATGACTCAGGTTCTCCAGATCATGTCATGTCACATCATGGTTTTTTTTTTTTGGGGGGGGGTATCTTCAGTTGTGGGCAATGTCAGAGGACAGGGGTCCAAGATGGATTTCTGGGGATTCCGTATGAGCAGATGCTTCATCATGTGAAGGCTTGACATAGCTGTAATCAATTACTTGTGAAGAAAAAAATTGTAACACATTAGAAGTTTGCTGTAAGTGATAATTCGATGATTATAACTGGTTTAGGTATCATTATAATTTCATTTAAAGACCTCATGTAGCAGTCTCTGTACAGGAGAATTTTCAGACCAAATTTAGGTAAATATATATATTGATTTTTAACTAATTTTTATATAGGATTTTTTGCCCCACCCCCCTACATTGGACTTTTAAACAAACTCACATGTTGCCTGGCTAGCTTCACGGGTGGGAGAAAGAGATGACCAGGAACTCATGGCTGAGTGGTACGCAATTCAGTCTTTATTCATGTGGAACGCAGTGCAATCTAAGCTATCTCTAATCACAATCCTGTCCTTATATATCCTGAGGCAGAAGTGTCAGGTCCGAAGAGGATGTACGTAGGATAGGGGGTAGGGAGAAGGAAAAAGTGTGCAAAACAGTGAGGATTAAACCAATGCCCTGGAGGCAGGGGGTGATTAGTTAACAGTGGTTATGTGAATAGAATGCAGTTTTAAGCGGGGGGATTAAACCAATGAAACAGAAGTGGTCTCAGAAGCAGAATTTAGAAGCATACCAACATTTCCCCCTTTCTTTTTAACTAGTGGCCATAGTATCAGGAGTGTGGGGTGAACAGAAACCTATATCACACAGGCATTTTCAAAATAACTGGCACAAGACATGGAGGAACAAGTAAGAGAGCAGCAAGAACCAGTGTGATGACAAGGGAAGGCCTGAGGGGGGCATTTCCTGCCTCAAAGGGCAGTGCCTATCAGGCTAAAGGGTGTTTCTTGCCTCTGGGGGCATCTCTTGCCTCTGAGGGAGCTTCATGCCTCAAAGGGCATTTCCTGATTCTGTGGGCAAGACCTAGTAAGGAGGGGAGGGTTTCTGCCTCTGTGGGAAGAGCCTGCAGATGAGGGAATCATGGTCTATAGAGTCTCCAAGGCTGTTGGCTGCAAAGTCCATGGACTGCTGTTGTCAGTGTTTGAGAAATCCAGCATCGTAAAGGGAAACTGCTGTAACATTGCATAAAGTGTCCAAGAGGTGTACCAGTAAGTCCAATAGAAGTGTCAGTCCAAAGTAGATGACCACAGATGAAATGCCAGGGGATGAAATGCTGCACGTCTGCCTTGATGGGGAAGGTCAACCACTATAATTCTGCTTTTCTGTCAAGAGTGAGATTTGGAGTCTGTGAATCAGTTTTTTCAGGTCGTGTGAGGTTACTTCATTGGTTTTGGGAGGTGCGTTATAGTCATGCCATTTTGTAGGCGATGTCAGAGAACAAGGGTCCAAATGGATTTCCAGGGGTTCTATTTGAGCAGATGCTTTTTCATGTGAAGACGACAGCTGTAATTCACTTACTCGTGAAACAAAACTTTTTAAGTTTTTTTAAAAAGCATAAGCTCAATAGAAGAACCATGGTTAGAAGACTCAGGCATGAGAATCACTAGCATAACCATTATACTATCTAGCCCGCCCATATTCATACAGTTTTCAGGATTAAACATTTCACATTTATGCCAACATGTAAAAAAATCAAAAGAGGAATAAACCATTTTTAGGATTGTTTCTGGATGTCTCTAGAAATCATGGCTGTGTCCAGCATTTTTTAAGTCATACGAAAATTTAGTCATTCAAATCACTCTCTTATGCAACACAACTAAAAGCAGACAGAAAAATTAAGATATTCAGAGAGAACAATGGGGGAGGGGAATCGAGAGAAAAGAGGTAGGCAGTTTTTGCTTCTTTCACCTTGAACCAGATTATCCAGATCTCGCTATGTAGCATCATGAGTCCCCGGAGGGCGTCCTAGTCCAAAAATCTCCTCAAAATTCCATCTAGTGTGCTTCTGACAGTTCCTGCAGAATTGCTGCAGGCAGCCATTTTGAAAACCTCTTCCCATCGAAGAAAAAATCGAATCAGGAGGGTAGAACTAAATACGTGTCTCCATTATTGGGGACTGCTAGGGTACTGGAGAATGCTCTTAAAGTTAGAGTAGTCCTTCTCCAC
The DNA here is from genome assembly GCF_950295315.1 of Erinaceus europaeus. Lineage (NCBI taxonomy): Eukaryota > Metazoa > Chordata > Mammalia > Eulipotyphla > Erinaceidae > Erinaceus > Erinaceus europaeus. Next base: position 41,512,789 of record NC_080169.1, read on the forward strand.
AGGAAACATGGGAGATTAAGTCCAGAGAGTCCAAGGAGAAATCTCCGTGCATCTCCCAAGCTCTATGATCACAGTCATAAGAAACCAAAGTGTGGCCCGGAGCAAAATGTAGTCATTCTCTTCGGGAAACATGTGAGAGGGAGTCCAGAAAGTCCCAGGAGAAATCTCCTCGCATCTCCCAAGCTCTATGGTCATGGTCATAAGGAACCAAAGTTCCCGGTCAGGGAACCAAAGTGTGGCCCAGAGCAAAATGTTCCAGAGACAGAGAAACTGTCTCATGAAGAAAGAGTAGAGGCTTTGGGAAACCTTTTTATAAGTAGAAAGGCAGGCCATTCTGGCTTTACTTATCTGGTCTTCTTCGGTCTGCTGCATGTGTGTGGATCCGAGATTCCTGTCCCTGTTCGGGTGCTATTATGTTGGGCTAGCTGCACAGGCAGGAGAGAGAGATGACCAGGGACTCATGGCTAAGTGGTACACAGTTCAGTCTTTATTCATGTGGCACGCAGCACAATCTAAGCTATCTCTGATCACAATCCTGTCCTTATATATCCTGAGGCAGAAGTGCCAGGTCCAAAGAGGATGTATGTACGATAGGGGGTAGGGAGAAGTAAAAATTATGCAAATCAGTGAAGATTAAACCAATGTCCTGGAGGCAGGGTTGTGCTTAGTTAACAGTTGTTATGTAAATAGAATACAGTGTTAAGAAGGGTTAATTAAACCAATGAAACAGAGGGGGTCTTAGAAGCAGAATTTAGAAGCATACCAACAACGTGTTAGTGACAATGTTGTTGTGTTATTTTGAACATTTACAATGTCAGATTGATACCAGATTTGTTGTGGATTAATTTCCACAAGAATAGTTTACAGGGAATTTTGGGGGGCCCTCCAAAATGTCCTGTATATAGAATTTGTATTTTAATTTTGGAGATGATGAATTGTCACATTGAATATTTAGACTTTTCCCTTAAATACTCAGTTACTTTAGCGAATTAATTTTATGTTTCCTTTTTATGTTAGGGGTGTCTGTCAAGGGCAACCAGGTGTGGGGTTTCTGTCTGGGTCACCCAGGTCCGGGATGTCCATCTGGGTTGGGTCTAAGTGCGGGGTTTCTGTCAGGGTCACCCCCACATGCAGGGTGTCTATCAGGGGTACCTAGGTGTGGGGTGTCTGTAGGGTCACTCCAGGTGCAAGGTGTCTGTCAGGGTTGCCCCTAGGTGCAGGTTGATTGTCAGGGGCACCCAGGTGGGAATTTTCTGTCAGTGTTGAAACCAGATGCAGTGTATCGGAAAAGGTTGCCCCCAAGTGCAGGGTGTCTCAGGAGTACCTAGGTGTAGGGTGTCTGTCTGTCGATGTATCCCCAACCAAGGTGTGTCTGTCAAGGTAGCCCACAGGGGTGTGGTGTCTGTCAGGGTCACTCCCAGTACAGGGTGACTATCAGGGGTGCCTAGGTGTGTGGTATCTGTATGGTTGTCCTCAGTTGTGGGGGGTCTCTCAAGGTTGTGCTAAGATGTGGGTGTCTGCCCAGGGTCAGCCAAAGGTGTGGGGTGTCTTTAGGATTCGGCCAGGTGCGCGGTGTCTGTAGGATTTCCCCCAGGTGCTGGGTGGCTGTCAAGGTAGCCCGCAGGCATGGGTTGTCCATCAGGGGCAAACAGGCATGAGTTTCTGTCTGGGTCACCCAGGTACAAGGTGTCTGTAAAAGTTGGGTCTAGCTGCGGGATGGGGTTTCTGTCTGGGTCACGCACTTGTGGGGTTTCAGTCAGGGTTGGGTCTAGCTGCGGGGTGTCTGCCAGTGTCAGCCACAGGTGCAGGGTGTATGTCAGGGTTGCTCAAGGTGCAAAGTGTGTCTTTCAGGGCCGCCCCTAGGCGAAGGGTGACTGTCGGGGCACCCAGATGTGAATTGTCTGTCAGGGTTGAAACCAGATGCAGGATATCAGTAAAGGTGCCCCCAGGTGCAGGGTGTCTATCAGGAGTGCCTAGGTGCAGGGTGTCTGTCTGTCTGTGTATTCCCCAAGCAGGGCGTGTCTGTCAGGGGATCACAGGCAAATAGTATATCTCAGTGACGTGCCCAGGTGCAGGGTTTCTGTCAGGGTCACCACCCATTTTGGGGTGTCTGTCAGGTGAGCCCATATGCTGGGTGTCTATAGGGGAGCCCTCAAGTGCAAGGTGTATGTCAAAGTAGCCTCCAGGTTCGGGGTGTTTGCCAGTGTTGTGCCCAGGTGCGGGGTATCTGTCAGGGTCACCCCATATGAGGTTGTCTATCAGGGGCGCCTAGGTGTGGGTTGTCTGTAGGATCGCCCTTTAGGTGCTGTGTGTCTGTGAAAGTATTCCCCAGGATCGGTGTGTCTGTCAGGGTTGTGCCCAGGTGCGGAGTGTCTGTCAGGGTCAGACACAGGTGTAGGGTGTCTTTCTGTCCAAAGTCACCCCCAGGTGCAGGGTGTCTATCAGGGGTGCCTAGGTGTGGGGTATCTGTAGGGTCGCCCTCAGGTCTGGGGTATCTGGCAAGGTAGCCCCATGTGCAGGGTGTTTGCCAGGGTTGTGCCAATGTTCAGGTTGTCTGTCAGGGTCACCCCCAGGTGCAGGGTGTCTATCAGGAGCGCCTAGGTGCAGGGTGTCTGTAGGGTTTCCCTCCAGTGTGGGGTGTCTGTCTGGTATTCCCTAGGTGAAGGGTATCTATCTGAGGTGCTCAGGTGCGGGGTATGTGTCAGGGTCACTCCAGGTGCAAGGTGTCTGTCAGGGTCACCTCTAGGTGCAGGGTGATTGTCAGGGGCACCCAGGTGTGGGTTGTCTGTTAGGGTGGAACTCAGGTGTGGGGTATCCGACAAGGTTGCCCCCAAGTGCAGGGTGTCTCTCAGGAGCACCTAGGTGCTGGGTCTCTGTCTGTGTACCCCCAAGCAAAGCTTGTCTGTCAGGGACGCCCAGGTTTGGGGTATATCTCAGTGATTCACCAAGGTGTGGGGTGTCTGTCAGGCTCACCTCCCATTTTGAGGTATCTGTCAGGTGCTCCCATATGCTGGGTGTCTGTAGGGTAGCCCTAAGGTACGGGGTGTCTGTCAAGGTAGCCCCGGATGCAGGTGTCTGCCAGCATTGGGCCCAGGTGCAGGGTGTCTGTCAGGGTCAGCCACAGTTGTGGTGTGTCTTTCAGATGTGCCCACATGCGTGGTGTCTGTAGGATTGACCTCAGGTGCAGGGTGGCTCTCAAGGTATTCTGCAGATGAGGGTGTCTTTCAGGGGCAATCAGGCGTGGGGTTTCTGTCTGGGTCACGCACGTGCGGGGTTTCTGTCAGGGTTGGATATAGGTGTGGGGTGTTTTTCAGGGTCATCTCCAGGTGGATTGCCCCCAGGTGTGGGTTGTCTATCAAGGTAGCCTGCAGGCAGTCACATGGGTTGATTCTAAGCTAGAAAGATAAACTTACCGAATTCCCATCACCAGTTCAAGAGACTGCGTGAAAAGAAAGAAACTCGGGGAGGATTCTGGTACGAACACACTCATTTATTGGGGGGTGGATTTAGGTTGATATTAAAGGATAGATAAAGAACAGATTTCACATATGTCAGAATTTATGTCAGGTTTCTTAAAGGTCAGAATGCCCCCTGTGTTAGGGGGTTGGTATAACAAGAGTTGATTCATAAAGATCAATACAATTGGTCTCCTGATGCAGGCATTTAATTATTCAAAGGCATTTGAGAGAAGAATAGGGGTTGAACCAGTAAGGTGAGATAGAGAAGGAAGAACAAGGCTTTAAAGACATCAAAAGGGCTCCAGGAAATAGGGTTTTGGGGGGCTTTTCACTTGTCCTGTGTTAGGAGTGTGTGACAGGATGTGCTCTTTTGTGATCAAAAGGTGAAGTGGAATGTGTGAACTTTGAGTGAGTGTAATTATTTGGCTGACAGTAGGGGAGAGAGGATATAGGCTCTTTGTAGGCTCTTTGTGGATTTCGGGAGTCTTACAGAGGCAAGCTGAGTCTGATAGAATTTTATCTCTTGGCTCATCTCTATGGAGAGAGGCTAATAAGAGAGGTGTCTTTTCAGACCTCCATCCGTGAAGTTGGGGGGAGCTTCCTAATCTATATCAAACTTCCACATGGTCCCACATTAGCCCGCAGGTGCAGGGTGTCTGTCAGGGGCAACCAGGCCTGGGGTTTCTGTCTGGGTCACCCAGGTACAGGGTGCACATCAAGGTTGGGTCTAGGTGCGGGATTTCTGTCAGAATCAACTCCAGGTGCAGGGTGTCTACCAGGTTCGCCTATGTGTGGGGTGTCTGTAGGATCGCCCTCAGGTATGGTGCATCTGTCAGGGTCAACCACAGGTGTGAGATTTCTTTCAGGTACACCCAGGTGTGTGGTGTCTGTAGGATTGCCCCCAGGTGCGGGGTGTCTGTCAAGATAGCCTGCAGGAGCAAGGTGTGTCAGGGGAAACCAGGGGTTGGGTTTCTCTCTGGGTCACCCAGTTGTGGAGCATTCCTCAGGGTTGGGTCAAATGTAGGGTTTCTGTTAGGGTCACCACCCATTTTGGAGTGTCTTTAAGGTGAGACCAAATGCTGGGTGTCTGTAGGGTTGCCCTCAGGTGCGGGGTGTCTGTCAAGGTAGCCCCCAGCAGCAGGGTGTCTGCCAGGGTTGTGCCCAGGCGTGGGGTGTCTTTCAGGGTCACCCCCAGGTTCAGAGTGTCTATCGGGGGTGCCTAGGTGTGGGGTGTTAGTACGGTCACCCTCAGGTGTGGGATGTTTGTCAAGGTAGCCTCTAGGCTCAAGGTTATTGTCAAAATTATGCTCAGGTACGTGGTGCCTGTCAGGTTCAGACACGGGTGCAATGTGTTTTTCAGGTGCACCCAGATGCGTGGTGTCTGTAGGATTACTCCCAGGTGCAGGGTGTCTGTCAGGGTCATTACCAGGTGCAGGGTGTCTGTCAGGGTCATTACCAGGTGCAGGGTGTCCATCAGGGGTTCCCTGATGCAGGGTGGCAGGAAGGGTCATGTCCAGGGGCAGGGTATCTGTCAGGGTCACTTCCAGGTATGGGTTTGTCAGAGTAGCCCCAAGTGTGGGGTGTCTGTCAGGGTAGCCCCAGGTATAGGCTGTCTGTCAGGGTCAGCCACAGGTGCGAGGTGTACGTCAGGGTCATCCCCAGGTGCAGGGTGTCTATCAGGGGCGCCTTGGTGCAGGTTGTCTGTAAGGTTGTCCTCTGCTGCAGGGTGTCTGGCAAGGTATCTCCCAGGTGCAGCGTGTCTGTCAGAGGCGCCCAGGTGCGGGGTGACTGTCAGGGTTGCTCCAGGTGCAAGGTGTGTCTGTCAGGGCCGCCCCTAGGTGCATGGTAACTGTCAGTGGCACGCAGGTGCGGGGTGTCTGCCAGGATCAAACCCAGGTGCACAGTATCAGTAAACATTTCCCCCAGTTGCAGGTTGTCTGTCAGGAGTGCCTAGGTGCAGGGTGTCTGTGTATCCCCAAGCAAGGCGTGTCTGTCAGGGGATCCCAGATGCATGGTATATCTCAGTGATGTGCTCAAGTGTGGAGTTTCTGTCAGGGTAACCACCCACTTTGGGGTGTCTGCAAGGTGCAACCAAATGCAAGGTGTCTGTAGGGTTGCGCTCAGGTGCAGGGTGTCTGTCAAGGTAGCCCCCAGGAGCAGGGTGTCTTCCAGTGTTGCTCCCAGGTGCGGTGTGTCTGTCAGGGTCACCCCAGTTTCAGAGTGTCTATCAGGGATGCCTAGGTATGGGGTGTTTGTATGGTCACCCTTAGGTGCGGGGTGTTTGTCAAGGTAGCCTCTAGGCTCAGGGTTACTGTCAGAATTGTGCTCAGGTACGTGGTGTCTGTCAGGTTCAGCCACAGGTGCGTGGTGTCTTTCAGATGCACCCAGGTGCATGGTGTGTTTAGGATTGCCCTCAAGTGAGGGGTGTCTGTCTAGGTAGCCCCAAGGGCGTGGTGTCTGTCGGGGTCATCCCCAAGTGCAGGGTAACTATCAGGGACATCTAGTTGTGTGGTGTTTGTAGGGTCGTCCTCAGTTGCAGGGTGTCTGTAATGGTTGTGCCCAGGTGTGTGTGTGTGTGTGTGTGTGTGTCAGTGTCAGCAAAAAATGTGGGGTGTCTTTTGGATGCTGCCAGGTGCATGGTGTCTATAGGATTGCCCCCAGATGCAGGTTGGCTGTCAAGGTAGCCCATAGGCATGCAGTGTCTGTCAACCAGGTGTGGGGTTTCTGTCTGGGTCATCCAGGTATGGGGAGTTCATCAGTGTTGGGTCTAGGTAAGGGGTTTCTTTCAAAGTCACCCCTACATGCAGGGTATCTATTGGGGTGCCTAGCTGTGGGGTGTCTGTATAGTTGCCCACAGGTCTGTGGTGTCTGTCAAGGTAGCTCCATGTGCAGGGTGTCTTCCAGGGTTGCACCTTGGGACTATGTGAAAGCTTGGTAGAGATTAGGGAAAACTGCCCCCATCTTTGGGTGGAGGTCTGGGAAAGACGCTCCCTTGTTAGCCTCTCTCACCAAGATGTAAAAAGGGGAAAAACAGTCTCTCAGACTCAGTTCTCCCTTTTCAGACTTTCAAGCCCACAGAGATCTTACTGCCTCTCCCCACTAACTGCGGGCCACATGGCTGCCTGCTTTAAGGTTCATTTACTCAAAGTTCACCTCACCTTCTGATCACAGAGGAGAACACACCTTATCACACACTCCACTGCTGTGCAGATGTCCCCTCAGGCTAGTGCCAGTTCCCACGAGAGTTAATATGATATTCTCAAAGTGCCTTTCCCAACCAATCCTGTCCCAGCTCGTCACTCCCAGTTTTTTCCCTATAAAGCCCTTCTTCTTAAGCCCCTCACGCTCTTGCCTGCTTTTCACATTGGTGATTAGATGCAAGGGAGGGTGTTGCGGGAGGCAGCCATTTTTGCTACCTCCATGTGGCCCGAACCACTGCACTCTCACCCAACTCTGAGGTGCCTGTGCAAATAAAGATTTGTGTTCCCTCTTCACTCTGGATCTCCTCTATCTCTCCTCTGCATCACAGCACGCCACTCCATCATACAACTCAAACCCCAGACAAGAGAAATTCCAAACTCTATGGCCTTTGCAATCCTTATCTTCTCTCTGTCTTACTCTACTGGTCTAACCCCTATGTTTCTCTCAAATACCTTTGGATAATTAAGTTGCTTGCATCATGGAGAATAATTGTCTTGTATAGCATCAATCCTTTTCATACCAGCCCCCTACCATAGGGGCAAGCTGACCTTTAAGAAACTTGTAATTTCTGACATGTTTGAAATATTTTCTTTGAATTCCTATTTAAACCTATGTCCATAAGCCATTAAATGAGAGTGCTTCGTTTCACTTCAGTGTCTCTTGTCTGTATTGATGGGCCCTTGATCCAGCGAGGGAGAACAGGTAATTTACCTTCCTGGCTGAGAGCCAATCCACGTGAGCTCTGGCATACGCCCAGGTTCAGGGTGTCTGTCAGGGTCACCCCCAGGTGCAGGGTGTCTATCGGGAGTGACTATGTGCAGGGTGTCTGTAGGGTTGCCCTCCAGTGCGGGGTGTCTGTCAGGTATCCCCTAGGTGCAGGGTGTCTGTCTGTGGTGCCCAGGTGCAGGGTGTGTGTCAGGGTCGCTCCAGGAGCAAGGTGCAGGGTGACTGTCAGAGGCACCCAGGGGTGGGGTGTCTGTCGGGGTCGAACCAAGGTGTAGGGTGTCTCTCAGGAGCACCTAGGTGCAGGGTGTCTGTCTATTTGTGTATCACCAAGCAAGGAGTGTCTGTTAGGTATGCCCAGATGTGGGGTATATCTCAGTGATGTGCCCAGGTGTGGGGTGTCTGTGTGGGTCACCACCCATTTCGGGGTGTCTGTCAGGTGCACCCATATTCTGGGTGTCTGTAGGGTAGACATCTGGTGCGGGGTGTCTGTCAAGGTAGCCCCCAGGTACAGGGTTTCAATCAGGGATGTCTAGGTTTGGGGTGTCTGTACAGTTGCCCTCAGGTGTGGTGTGTCTCTCAAGGTATCCCCCAGTCTGTCCGGGTCAGCCACAAGTGCGGAGTGTATGTCTGGGTCAGCCCTAGTTGCAGGGTGTCTATCAGGGGTGCCTCAGTGTGGGTTGTCTGTAAGGATTCCCTCTGGTGCAGGGTGTCTGTCAAGGTATCTCCCAGGTGCAGAGTGTTTGTTAGGAGCACCCAGGTGCAGCGTGTGTCTGTCAGGGTCACTCCTAGGTGAAGGGTGACTGTCAAGTGCGGGATATTGGTAAAGGTTGCCCTGAGGTGCAGGATGTCTGTCTGGAGGGCCTCGGTGCAGGGTTTCTGTCTGTCAGGGTATCCCCAAGCAGGGGGTGTCTGTCAGGGGTGCTCAAGTGCAGGGTGTATCTTAATGATGCACCCAGGTACTGGGTGTCTGTCTGGTTCACCACCAATTTTGGGGTGTCTGTTAGGTGCACCCATATGCTGGGTGTCTATAGGGTTTCCCTCATGTGCGGGGTGTCTTTCAAGGTAGCCCCAGGTGCGGGGTGTCTTCCAGGGTTATCCCCAGGTGCAGGGTGTCTATCAGGGGCACCTAGGAGTGGGGTGTCTTTAGGGTCGCCCTCAGGTGTGAGATGTCTGTCAAGGTGTCTACCAGGATCGGGTATCTGTCAGGGTTGCGCTCATGTGCATGGTGTCTGTCATGTTCAGCCACAGGTGCGGGGTGTCTTTCAGGTGCGCCCAGGTGCATGGTGTCTCTCGGATAGCCCTCAGATGTGGGGTGTATGTCAAGGTATACCACAGGTGCTGAGTGTCTGCCAGATTCAGCCATAGGTGTGGGGTGTCTTTCTGGTGTGCCCAGGTGCATGGTGTCTTGTCAGGCTAGCTTCGTGGGTGGGAGAGAGAGACGACCAGGGACTCATGGCTGAGTGGTACGCAGTTCAGTCTTTATTTATGTGGAACGCTGCACAATCTAAGCTATCTCTAATCACAATCTTGTCTTTATCCTGAGGCAAAAGAGTCAGGTCCTAAGAGGATGTATGTAGGATAGGGGGTGGGGAGAAGGAAAAAGAGTGAACTAGTGAGGATTCAACCAATGTCCTGGAGATAGGGAGTGCTTAGCTAACAGTGGTTATGTAAATAGAATACAGCGTTAAGCAGGGGGGATTAAACCAATGAAACAGAAGGGGTCTTAGAAGCAGAATTTATAAACATACCAACAATGTCTGTAGGATTGCCCCCAGGTTCGGGGTTGTGGGACTATGTGAAAACTTGGTAGAGCTTAGGGGAGCTCTCCCATCCTTTGATGGAGGTCTGGAAAGACACCCAACTTGTTAGTCTCTCTCGTCACAGAGGTGAGCCAAGAGGGAAAATGTCTCCCAGACTAAATTTGCCTTGTTAGCCTCTCAAGCCCACAGAGATCTCACAGTTTCTCCTTGCTAACTGCAGGCCACATGGCTGCCTGCTTTAAGGTTCATTTACTCAAAGTTCACCTCATCTTCTCATCACAGAGAACACCTTATCACACACTCTTAACAGTGTCCTTTGATGTCCTTAATTTGCTTTTCTTCTCTCTATCTCGCCCTAACTGATTCAACCCCTATTCTCCTCTCAAATTCCTCTGGGTAATTAAATGCCTGCATCAGGAGACTAATTATCTTGACCTTTATGTATCTGCATCAATTCTTGTCATACCAACCCCCTACCATAGGGGCAAGCTGACCTTTAAGAAACCTGTAATTTATGACATATTTAAAAAATTTTCTTTGTTTAATTTTCTCTCTATATATCCAAGCCCAACCCTGAATAAATTGAGAGTTGAGAGTGTCCCATTTCTCCCCGGTGTCTCTTGTATATTTCACGTCATCTCTTGAATGAGCAGGGAGAACCGGTAAGATTACCGTCATTTTTGAGAGTCACCCGGCATAAGTGCTGGCACGGGGTGTCTGTCAAGGTAGACCCCTGGTGCGGGGTGTCTACCAGGGTTGCTCCAGGTGCGGGTGTCTGTCAGGGTCACCCCAGGTACAGGTTGTCTGTCAGGGGCTCCCTGATGCAGGGTGGCAGGGAGCGTCATGTCCAGGCACAGGGTATATGTCAGATGTGGGTTGTCTGTCAGAGTATCCCCAGGTGTGGGGTGTCTGTCAGTACTGCACCCAGGTGCCAGGTGTCCATCAAGATATCTCCCAGGCACGGGGTGTCTGTCAGGGTCACTGATGTTGAGGAATTATTCTGATGCAGTCTATGCCCCCAGGTTTTACCACTCCCTGCGATATCCTAGCAGTGCCCTTTTCAACCAGTCCTGTCCCGACATGTCATCCCTGGTTGTTGCCCAATAAAAGCCCTCCCAATTCCCCTCTCTCTCTCACAGTCGCTCTGGCCTGAGCCACCCCCCTTCTGATCCAATAATAAAGATTTGTGTGTCCCACTTGCTCCAGACCTCCTCTCTCTCTTCTCCATGATGCAGCCCAACAGGTCACTCCCAAGTGCGAGGTGTGTGTCAGGGGCTCCAAGGTGTGGGGTGTCTGTCAGGGTCACTCAAGATGCAGGGTGTCTGTCAGGATCAACCACAGGTGCGGGATGTCTTTCAGGTCCTCCCAGGTGTGTGGTGTTTATAGCATTGCCCCAAGGTGTGGGGTGTCTGTCAAGGTAGCCCACAGGCACAAGGTGTCTGTCAGGGGCAACCAGGTGTGGGGTTTCTGTCTGGGTCACCCAGGTGCGGGGCGTCCCTCAGGGTTGGGTCTAGGTGCGGGGTTTCTGTCAGGGTCACCACCAGGTGCAGGGTGTCTGTCAGGGGCTCCCTGATGCAGGGTGGCAGGGAGAGTTGTGTCCAGGGGCAGGTATCTGTCAGGATCGCTTCCAGGTGTGGGTTGTCTGTCAGGGTAGCCCCAGGTGTATGGTGTGTCAGAGTAGCCACAGGTGTGGGGTGTCTATCAGTGCCGCCCCCAGATGCCAGGTGTTCATCAGGATATCCCATGGCATGGGTGTCTTTCAGGGTCACTCCAAGGTGTGAGGTGTCTGTCAAGGGCTCCCAGGTACAGAGTGTCTCTCAGGGTCACTGCCAGTTGCATTGTGTCTGTCAGGGTCGCCCCAAGGTGAGGGGTGTCTGTCAGAGTGTCCCAGATGTGGAGTGTCTGTAAGGGTCATGTCTAGGTGTGGGGTATCAGTCCTGGTCGCTTCCAGGTAAAAGGTGTCTGTCAGGGCCACACCCAGATGCAGATGTCTCTCAGTGTAGCTGCCATGTGCAGGGTGTCTTTCAGGGATGTGTTCAGGTTCGGGGCATCTGTCTGGGTATCCCCAAGTTATGTGGTGTCTGTCATGGGAGCCCATTCAGTGGGATTCTCTCAGCAATGCACCCAGGTGCTGGTTGTCTGTAGGGACACCCTCAGGTGCAGGGTCTGTCAAGGCATCCCCCAGGCTCAGGGTGTGTGTCAGGATTGCCCCCAGGTGAGGGGTGTTTGTCAGGGTCAGCCACAGGTGAGGGGTGTCTTTCAGGTGCTCCCAGGTGAGGGATGTCTGTCAGGGTCAGCCATAGGTGTGGGGTGTCTTTCAGTTGCGCCCAGGTGAGTGGTGTAATGTCAGGGTCAGACACAGGTGTGGGGTGTCTTTCAGTTGTGCCCAGGACAGTGGTGTCTGTCAGGGTCAGCCACAGGTCACAGTGTCTTTCAGTTGTGCCCAGGTGCTTGGTGTATGTAAGATTACCCCCCAGATGCAGGGTGTCTGTCAGGGGAAACCAGGCATGGGGTTTCTGTATGGGTCACCCAGGTGTGGGGTGTCCATCAGGATTGGGTATAGGTGCGGGGATTCTGTCAGGGTCAACCCCAGGTGCAGGGTGTCTATCAGGAGCAACCAGGCATGGGGTTTCTGTCTGGGTCACTCAGGTGTGGGGTGTCCCTCAGAGTTGGGTCTAGGTGCGGGGTTTCTGTCAGGGTCACCACCAGGTGCAGGGTGTCTGTCAGGGGCTTCCTGATGCAGGGTGGCAGGGAGGATCATGTACAGGGGCAGGTATCTGTCAGGGTGCTTCCAGGTGTGGGTTGTCTGTCAGGGTAGCCCCAGGTGTGGGGTGTATGTTAGTGCTGCCCCCAGATGTCAGATATTCATCAGGATATCCCAAGACATGGGGTGTCTGTCAGGGGCACTCCGAGGTGTGAGGTGTCTGTCAGGGTCACCCCCAAATGCAGGGTTTCTGTCATGGTCATTGCCAGGTGTGGGGTATATTTCATGGTCGTGTCCAGGTGCAGAGTGTCTGTCAGGGTTGCCCCATGTTGAGAGGTTTCTGTCAGGGTTTCCAGATTCAGGGTGTCTGTGAGGGTTGCGTCCAAGTGTGGGGTATCTGTCTTGGTCACTTCCAGGTGAAGGGTGTCTGACAGGGCCGCACCCAGATGTGGATGTCTCTCAGTGTAGCCTCCAGGTATGGAGTGTCTGCCAGGGATGTGTCCAGGTTTGGGGTGTCTTTCAGGGTATCCCCAAGTTGCGTGGTGTCTGTCAGAGTAATCCATTCAGTGGGAGTCTCTCAGCAATGCACTGCTGAGATGCAGTGCTGGTTGTCTGTAGGGACACCCTCAGTTGCAGGATGTCTATCAAGGTAGTCCCCAGGTGCGGGGTGTATGTCAGGGTCACCCCCAAATGCAGGCTGTCTATCAGGGTTGCTTAGGTTTGGGGTGTCTGTAGAGTCACTCTCAGGTGCGTGGTGTCTGTCAAGGAATCCCCTAGGCTCGGGGTGTCTGTCAGGATTGGGCCCAGGTGTGTGGTGTCTGTTAGGTTCAGCCACAGGTGCAGTGTGTCTTTCAGGTGTGCCCTGATGCGTGCTGTCTGTAGAATTGCCCCCAGGTGCGAGGTTTCTGTCAAGTTAGCCCCCAGGTGTGGAGTGTCTTCCAGGGTTGCTCCCAGGTGTGGGGTGTCTCCCAGGGTTGCTCCCAGGTGTGGGGTGTCTGTCAGGGTGACCCCAAAGTGTGCAGGGTGTCTATCAGGGGTGCCTATATGTGGGGTGTCTGTAGGGTAGCCCTCAAGTGTGGGATGTCAGTCAAGGTAGTCCCCAGGTGCAAGGTGTCTGCCAGGGTTGCGGCCAGGTGTGAGGTTTCTATCAAGATAGCCCCCATGTGTGGTTTGTCTGCCCGGGTTGCTCCCAGTGTGGTGTGACTGTCAGGGTAACTCCAGTGTGCAGGGTGTCTATCAGTGGCACCTAGATGTGGTGTCTGTAGGGTAGCCCTCTGGTGTGAGGTACCTGTCAAGTTAGCCCCCTGGTGTGGGGTGTCTCCCAGGGTTTCACCCAGGTACACGGTGTCAGTAAGGGGCTCCATGATGCAGGGTGGCAGGGAGGGTCGTGTCTAGGGGCAGGGTATCTGTCAGGGTCAGTTGCAGTGGTGGGTTGTTTGTCAGGGTAGCCCCAGGTACGGGGTGTCTGTCAGGGTCACCCCCAGGTGCAGAATGTCTCTCAGTTTGCCTAGGTGCAGGGTGTCTGTAGGGTTGCCCTCCTGTGAAGGGTTGTCTCTCTATTTATCCCCTAATTGCAGGGTGTCTTTCACGGTTGCACCCAGGTGCGGTTTGTCTGTTAGGGTCACCACCCATTTTGCGGTCTGTCAGGTGCACCCACATGCTGGGGGTCTGTAGGGTATCCTCAGGTGTGGGGTTTCTGTCAAAGTAGTCCCCAGGTGTGGGGTGTCTGCCAGGTTTGCTCCCAGGTGTGGGGTGTCTGTCAGGGTGTCTGTCAGGGGCGTCTATATGTGGGGTGTCTGTAGGGTAGCCCTCAAGTGTGGGATGTCAGTCAAGGTAGCGACAGGTGCAAGGTGTCTGCCAGGGTTGCAGCCAGGTGTACGGTGTCAGTAAGGGGATCCCTGATGCAGGATGGCAGGGAGGGTTGTGTCCAGGGGCAGGGTATCTGTCAGGGTCAGTTGCAGGGGTGGGTTGTTTGTCAGGGTAGCTCCAAGTGCGGGGTCTCTGTCAAGGTAGCCCCATGTGCAGGGTTTCTGCCAGGGTTGCACCCAGACGCAGGGTGTCTGTCAGGATCACCCCCAGGTGCAGAATGTCTCTCAGTTCACCTAGGTTCAGGGTGACTGTAGGGTTGCCCTCCCGTGAAGGGTTGTCTGTCAAGGTATCCCCTAATTGCAGGGTGTCTCTCAGGGTTTCACCCAGATGCGGGGTGTCTGTTTGTGTGACCACCCATTTTGGGGTGTCTGTCAGATTTGGCCATATGCTGGGTGTCTGTAGGGTATCCTCAGGTGTGGGATGTCTGTCAAGGTAGTCCCCAGGTGCGGTGTGTATGCCAAGGGTTGCACCCAGGTATGGGGTGTCTGTCAGGGTCACCTCTAAATGCAGGGTGTCTATCAGGAGCACCTATGTGTGGTGTGTCTGTAGAGTCACTCTTAGGTGTGGGGTGTATGTCAAGGAAACCCGCTGGCTCAGTGTGTCTGTGAGGATTGCGCCCAGGTGCGCAGTGTCTGTCAGGTTCACCATAGGTGCAGGGTGTCTTTCAGGTGTGCCCAGTTGCATGCTGTCAGTAGGATTGCCCCCAGGTGTGAGGTTTCTGTCAAGTAAGCCCCCACGTATGGGGTGTCTGCCAGGGTTGCTCCCAGGTGTGGGTTGTCAGAGTGTCTGTCAGGGGCGCCAATATGTGGAGTGTCTGTAGGGTAGCCCTCAAGTGCGAGATGTCAGTCAAGGTAGCCCCCAAGTACAAGGTGTCTGCCAGGGATGCGGCCTGGTGCGAGGTATCTATCAAGATAGCTCCCATGTGTGGGTTGTCTGCCCGGGTTGCTTCAAGTGCGGTGTGACTGTCAGGGTGACCCCAGTGTGCAGGGTGTCTATCAGTGGCACCTAGGTTTGGGGTGTCTGTAGGGTCGCCCTCCGGTGTGAGGTATCTGTCAAGGTAGCCCCAAGGTGTGGGGTGTCTCCCATGGTTGCACCCACGTGCAAGGATTCAGTAAGGGGCTCCCTGATGCAGGGTGGCAGGGAGGGTCGTGTCTCGGGGCACTGTATCTGTCAGGTCAGTTGCAGGTGTGGGTTGTTTGTCAGGACAGCCCCAAGTGCGGGGTGTCTGTCAAGGTAGCCCCATGTGCAGGGTTTCTGCCAGGGTTGCACCCAGATGCAGGGTGTCTGTCAGGGTCACCCCCAGGTGTAGAATGTCTCTCAGTTCACCTAGGTGCAGGGTGTCTGTAGGGTTGCCCTCCAGTGAAGGGTTATCTGTCACGGTATCCCCTAATTGCAGGGTGTCTCTCACAGTTGCACCCAGGTGAGGGTTGTCTTTTAGTGTCACCACCCATTTTGGGGTGTCTGTCAGGTGCGCCCATATGCTGGTGTCTGTCAGGTGCACCCATATGCTGGTGTCTGTAAGGTAGCCCTCAGTTGTGAGGCATCTGTCAAGGTAGTGCCCAGGTGTGGGGTGTCTGCCTGGGATGCTCCCAGGTGTGAGGTGTCTGCCAGGCTTGCTCACAGGTGCTGGGTGTCTTTCAGGGTCACCCCTGTATGCATGATGTCTATCAGGGGTGCATTGGTGTGTGGTGTCTGTGAGTCATCTCAGGTGTGGGGTGTCTGTCAAGGAATCCCTCAGGCTCTGGGTGTCTGTCAGGATTGCGTCCAGGTGTGTGGTGTCTGTCAGGTTCAGCCACAGGTGCAGTGTGTCTTTCAGGTGTGCCCAGATGCATGCTGTCTGTAGGATTGCCCCCCAGGTGCGATGTTTCTGACAAGTTATCCCACAGGTGTGTGGTGTCTGCCAGGGTTACTCCCAGGTGTGGGGTTGTCGTGCTGTGCTGCAGAGAAGAGAGAGAGGAGAACCGGAGTGAAGAGGGAACACAAATCTTTATTTGCACTGGCACCTCAGAGTTGGGTGAGAGAGAAGCAGGTTGGGCCACATGGAGGTAGCAAAATGGCCGCCTCATGCAGTAGCCTTTCCTCCATCTAAACACCAAAGTGAAGAGCTGGCAAGAGAACGAGGTGCGGAAGAAGAAGGGCTTTTATGGAAGTAGCTCTCATGAGAATGGGAAGGGGGAGGAGTAACCAGAGCACTGAAACTATTGTGGGGAATAGAAAATACCCTGAGGGCACAACATGGCAGAACAGGCTCTCCCGCGGGAACTAGCAATAGCCTGAGGGGACAACATGGCAGATGGGACTGCATCTGCACAATTTCCCAGCATCTCCCCTTTCCTTTTATCTAATGGCCTAGGCAACAGTCTGTAAAGTCTATGAACTACTCAGGGTCAGTCTATGAAAAACCAGCAATGTGAAGGGAAGGAAGCTGCTGTAAAATTGTTTAAAGTGTCCAAAGGGTAAACCAGCAAGTACAATATAAGTGTCAGTCCAAAGTAGGCAACTAGGGGGAGAAATGGCAGGGGGTGAAATGCTGCATGAGGAAGGTCAGCTGCTGGAATTCCGCTTCTCTGTAGACAGTGAGCTGGAACCGCCAAAACGTGACAGGAAAAGCAGAAGTAGAAAGAGCAGGCAGGCAGTAAAAAAGTTCTGTCCTTGGAGTCTGTGAATCAGGTTCTTCAGATCCTGTCAGGTGACATCTAGGGTTTCGGGGGGGTGTGCCACTGTAGTCGTGCCATCTAGTTGGTGATGTCAGGGTGTGCAGGTGTCCAGATGGTTTTTCCTGGGATTCCTGTGAAAGAAACACAATCTGGTTAGCAGGGCATTTGATTTGAATTTTTTTATAGAAAAAAGGTTTGGTGCCTTAGCCAACTGAGTATTGGGGGAAGTATCTTTCCTATCTATTTATCATTATTTTTTGTCTGGAGAGTCCTTGGTGATTCATGGGGGAAAAGAACTTATCTTTTAACAAAGACTCTAAGGTGTAGAGAAGCAGGAACTTATCTTTTAACAAAGACTCTATGGTCATGATAATAGCAACCCTGAGGGCACATGTGGCTCCCCACATGTCACCTTTTCATATATATATATATATAAGGGTGCATGTTTGGCGGACTTTATTTTGTGGCAGGGTGGACTGTGCCTGTCTTAGGTTGGAGATCAGCCTTCCGTCTTACCCGTCATTGGAACACCTGGTAATTTTTGCCCAGTAATACCAGGTATCCTGTCTTAGGTTGACTGGACAGCACTGGTTTCCCCTTTACCTGTCATTGGCTAGCCAGCCCTCTACATGCTGGGCGTTCTGATGGAGGGGGGCAAATCCTCAACAGCAACTGCATATTCTGCCATGTCCAGCCTATGATAGTGAGCTTGTATAGGTTGCATGTTTATGGCATCAATCTGTTGTTGCAAAAGGCGATGAGCTTGTTAGGAATTATAGGATCTGTGAGCAGAAGAATTAAAACGAGCAAGGGTCCCACAACTGAGGGTAGCCAGGTAAGGAAGGGGGAATTTATCCATTGGTATGAAGAGGCAGGATCATATCTCAAGTCTAAGGGAAGCAATCAGTGGATGTGATGTCCAGCCATTTGTCTTTGGGGGTAGTAAAGGATGTCTGTGGCATGGGTGATGTTATAAAGGGAAACATCTTTAAATTGTTGGCTGACAAATCAGGCCTATGGTGGCAAGACAAGATACACCAGTTAAGTGTACAAGAATATGTGAATGTTGTTAATTCACATAGTTTGTATATGGAGGAACTTCTTATAGTTTAATACCTTACCATATGAACAGATGAATCTTCATATGAAGGCTTGATAGCTGTAATCACTTACTTGTGAAAAAAAATTTGTAACAAGTTAGAGGTTTACTATAATTGATACCTCAATGATTATAATTGGTTTAAATAGCTTTATGATTTTGTTTGAAGGTCATCTAATGTTACCTCTCGAGCAGTCTCTACAACAGAATCTTCAGACCAATTTTGGTTAAAATATATATTTTGATTTTTTTAACTATTTTTACTTTGGACTATAAACAGACTCAGGTTACTTAGAGAGTTAATGCATGTTAGTGACAATGGTTTTAACATTTACAGTGCCTGATTGATGCCAGATATGTTATGGATTAATTTCCACAAGATAGTTTACAGGGCACTTTTGGGGGCCCTCCAAAAGTGCCATGTATAGAGAATTTGCATTTTAGTTTTGAGGATATATTGTCATGTTAAATATTTAGACTTTACCTTAAATAGTTACTTAGAAAATTAACTTTACCTTGCCTGGTATTAATGTAGCTTCAAGGTTACACTTTTAACCATTAAATTAATGTTTACCAAACTTGAAACATACCTATAAACATTTAGTTATAACACACAGGAGGAGAAAAACTTTTGTTATAAAAACATATCATTTTAAAAACAAATGTATATCCGTCATTAATCACACAGTTTAAGACTAAGCACTTACATATATACCAAAACTTATATATAAAAATCAAAAGAGAGAGAACAAAAATTTGGAATGTTTCTGGACGTCTCCAGAAACTTTGGCTGCATCCAGCATTTTTATATAAAGTCAATTACCTTTTAGAATACTCTGAGCAGATGGGTCATACAAAAATTTTTGATCATTCAACAAAAGGGGAAGGGGTAGAAGAGAGGGCTCTGTGAGCCAGATTTTCCAGATTCTGCCATGTCATATTATGGATCCTGGAATGTATCCTGAATCTAGTCCTCTTGTAGTATTCCTTGTTCTTCAGTGATAGCAGCGCCATCATGCGGGTATTGTCGGACATGGCAGGCAGGAACCCAGACAGGTTTAGAGTAATTTTGTGGGAAAATGCATGCAAAACCCCTCCCCATGGTCAATAGGGGGTCAGGCCCTTTCCAAATTTTATCGAGTGGATCTTTCCACTTGACCTTAATAGCTGGAAGAGTATATGGTGTTTGCCAGTGAAGAATAATAGGAAGTAAGTCTGAGTTATTGTAAATATTAAAGAGATTTAATGTAGTTAAGGCTTTTGCTAGCTGGATATTGGTAGGGTGCATTCCTCCTTTATCTTTATTTAATTGAGCCTTAAGGGTTTGATGGGCCCTCTCGACAATGCCTTGTCCCTGTGGATTAGAGGGAATGCCTGTGGTATGAGTAAGGTTCCAGATGGAACAAAAATCTTTAAATTGTTTGCTGGTAAACGTAGGCACACTGTCAGTTTTCAGTTGAAGATGTAAGCCCATCACAGCAAAACAGGAGAGCATATTCCTTATAAGCTTTTTAGAGCTTTCCCCCATCTGAGCTGTCGCCCACATAAATTTAGAAAAGGTATCAATTGAGACAAACACATATTTTTGTTTGCCGAAGTTTGATATGTGGGTGACATCGATTTGCCAAAGAGCATTGGCTTTTAAGCCTCTGGGGTTAACCCCAAGAGTTTTAATAGCAGGTGTTTTTTATGAGACTTGCATAGGAAGAACATGTAGCCAGGATATGTTTCAACTGTGGTAAAGGAACATCAGGAAATCAAGCTTGAAGGCCTTTAAGATTAACATGGGTTAGGGAATGAAAGTCAACAGGATCAAAGACAGAGACTAGGAGAGTTCCTATGGAGGCAAGGCAGTCAGCTGCAGCATTTCCTTCCAACAGGGAACCAGGAATAGTGCTGTGGGAATGAAGGTGTTGAATATACAGTGGTTGGGTTCGAGAACAGAGCATAGAGGCAATTTGAATCAAGAAGGGAAAATGGGTTGTCATCAGTTTTCACATAAGCAAGCCATGGAAGTAAATTAACAATATACACACTGTCAGAAAAAAGGTTGAAGGATTCTGGTACAACTTTTAATGCAAGGAAAACAGCATAAAGTTCTTTGTACTGAGGGGAATTATCAGGAAGCTCAGTAAAGAGAGGTTTAGGAGATTGTTTGGGTAATATATAAGGGCAGCAGCTCCCTTTTTTCCACCATCAGTGAAGATTTTAGGAGCAGAGGGGATGGGATCTTGAGAGAAAAGTTTAGGTGCTAGTAGGGGCAAAAGAGGTAAAGAAGCTATTAATTTATTAAAAGGAAAATGGTTATCTATTTGTCCTGGAAACCCTACGAAGCTTATGACAAAATGGGAATAGTGGCGTATGAGCCACTCTGTACCTGTGAGAGAAAGGGGAAGAATAATTAAATCCGGTTCTTTCCCTAAGACCTGCACAGACTTATTTCTTCCTGGCGAACCATGAATGCTAACACGTCTATCTCAGTGAGGAGTCTTGGAGCTCCGCCTACTGGCTAGTGAAGTCACTCAAGAACCCCATGGTTCTGCCACAATGCCCCCACTACTATGGGGGTAGAGTTAAAGATTAGAAGGTTTACCGAAGAGAAGGGGGATAATTGAACAAGGTGCATGTCCTGGAGGGCCTGGTTAACCCTTTCCAGTGCCAAGGAGGACTCGGTGTTAACATACGTTTTGAGGAGGGCTGTTTGTTTCCTTTTAACAGGTCTAACAGTGGTTGGAGGTAGCAAGTAGGAAGATAAAGTTACTGGCCTAAGCTAATTTAAATTTCCAAGAAAACTTTGTAAAGAAGCAAGAGTGAGGTTAGAAGGAAAAGTAATGCTAGGTTTTAAGGGACGAATTTGTGTTAGAGAAATCTCTGAACCTAAGAAATATATTGGAGGAATTAGCTGTATCTTCTCAGGAGCTACATCTAGGCCGCTTTTCTTTAAGGCAGGGATGAGAAAATCACTTAGGGCACATAGATCTGTATCTAATTCTCCCCATATTAAGACATCATCCATGTAGTGAAAAACATTAAGGCCCTTATGAATATATGGAAAAGGGGCAGATTTAACAGCCTCTTGACAAATTGTATGACTATTGGCCATGCCCTGGGGCAGTGCCACCCATTCAAATCTATTGGCAGGGCTAGCGTTATTAATAGAAGGAACAGAGAAGGCAAAATGTTTACACCATGCAGAGGCTTCAATTGGCCCGACCAGCTGCCCTCATGCCGCCCGCCTGTGCGCCTGCTCTGCAGCACTGCGGCTCGGCCTGTCCCAGCCCAGACCCACTTCAGTGGGCAGAGGTTCAGACAGGCCCTACCAGCTACCCTCAAGACGACTGCCTGCGCACCTACTCAGTCAGTGGCCTGGCCCGGCCCTAGCCAGACACACTTCCATAAGCGGAGGCACCCACTGGCCCAACCAGCGGCCAACAATCCGCCTGCCCACATGCCTCCCCAGAAGCGCTGCAGCGCAGCACAACCCTGCCCAGACCACACCCATTTCCATGGGAGGAGGCACCGACCGGCCTGACCAGCAGCCCTCAATCCACCTGCATGGTTGCCTGCCTGGCAATGCCATGGCCTGTCTCAGCCTGACCCAGACCATTTCGGGGTGTCTCTCTCCTTCTCCGGCAGGGTGTCCTCCAGGGGAAAGGTAACGGGCTGGTTCTTTCTCGCTCACAACAGGGGTGACACGAAGTAAAAGACACCAGGGGACTCTTAGCGTGAATCTAGAATCTGAGTCCTTGAGTCCCAGAATCCTAGAGTCCATTTATTAGCAAAATTGACATCAGTTAAATAGAAAAGCAATGGAGGTAATTATTGTTGAAATATGACAGAAATTACAGGTTTCTTAACAGTCAGCATGCCCCTAAGGTAGGGGGCTGGTATGACAGGAATTGATGAGATACAAAAGTTATTCTCCATGACACAAACAACTTAATTATCCAAAGGTATTTGAGAGAAGCATAGGGGTTAAACCCGTAGGGTGAGACAGAAAGAAGATGAATATCAAAAGGACATATAGTTTGGAATTTCTCTTGTCTGGGGTCTGAGGTAGGTGATGAAGTGTGTGATAAGATGTGTTCTTCTGTGATCAGAAGGTGACTTTGAATGAGTGAATCTGCGGCCATGTGGCCTGCAGTTAATGGAGGGAAGTACTGAGGTATCTGTGGGCCTGAGAGTCAAGAAGGAAAGAACCAAGTCTGAGTTTCCCCCCTTATGCTCACCTTGGTTGAGAGAGACTTACCAAGAGGTTGTCTTCTCAGACCTCCAGCCAAAGATAGGGGTAGTTCTCCCTAAGCTCTATCAGGCTGACACATGTTCCCAACAAGACCAGACCCATTTCTGTGGGTGGAGGCTCCGAAGGCCCAACCAGCTGCCCTCAAGCTGCCTGCCTGTGTGCCTTCCAGGGACCGCCACGGCACAGCTCAGCCTGGCCCAGACACACTTACAAGGGCAGAGGCTCCAACCAACCCAACCAGCTGCCCTAAAGCCACCTGCCCATGCGCCTGCTCAGCAACATGGCCGCTCGGCCTGTCCCAGCCCAGACCCACTTCCACAGGCACCATGGTACAGCTCAGCCTGACTGAGACCCGCTACACTGGACAGAGGCTCCACATAGCCCAACAGGCTGCCATCTTGCCGCCTGCCTGTGCACCTGAACGGCAGAGCCATGGGTCAGCCTGTCTCAGCCTAGACCCACTTCTGTGGGTAGAGGCTCACACCAGCCTGAAAAAGCTGCCCTCAAGCCACCTTCCTTTACGCATACCTGGCAACACTGCAGCATGGCTTGGTCCAGCCTGGCACAGACCCACTTCCATGTGTGGAGGCTCCGACAGGCCCTACCAGCTGCCCTCAAGCTGACTGCTTGCGCACCTACTCAGTCAGCGCAGTGGTCTGGCCTGGACCAACCCAGACCCATTTCCATGGACAGAGGCACAGACTGGCCCGACCGGTGGCCAACAAGCCGCCTGCCCATGTGCCTGCCCGGCAGCACCACCACACATCACAGCCTGGCCGGGCCCAGACTCACTTCCGTGGGCAGAGGCACTGACCGGCCTGACCAGTTGCCCTCAAGCCACCCGTGCAGTTGTCTGCTCAGCATCGACACAGCCCATCTCGACCTGACCCGGACCAGACCCACTTCCACGCGCAGAGGCACCAACTAGCCTGACCTGCTGTCCTCAAGTCACACGCCTGCCCTCCTGCTCTGGCAGTGCCGCGACTTAGCCTGTCCTGGCCCAGACCCACTTCAGCGGGCAGAGGCTCTGACTGCCCAAAAATATGCCCTCAAGCCACCTGCCTGACAGATATGTGGTAGCACGGCTTGGTCAGGCCCAGCACAGATGCACTTCCACAGGCGGAGGCTCTGACAGGCCCTACCAGCTGCCCTCAAGCCGCCTGCCCATGCACCTACTTGGTCAGCACAGTGGCCTGGCCCGACCCTGCCCAGACCCACTTCCGTGGGTGGAGGCACAGACTGGCCCAACCGGTGGCCATAAGCCACCTACCTGTGCACCTGCCCGGCAGCGCTGCCTCGAGACACAGCCCGGACCGGCCCAGATCCACTTCTATGGGCAGAGGTATGGATTGCTCCGAGCAGCGGGCAACAAGACACCTCCCTGTGTGCCTGCTCGGCAGCACCACAGCGCGGCAAAGCCCAACCTGGCCAAGACCCACTTCCATGGGTGGAGGCTCTGCTGGCCCGAGCAGCTGCCCTCAAGTTGCCTGCCTGCGTGCCGGCCAGGCAGCACTGCTGTACAGCTCAGCCTGGCCCAGACCCACTTCCCCATGTAAAGGCTCCAACCAGACCAACCGGCTGCCTTCATTCCGCCCACCTGTGCACCTGCTCGGCAGTGCCACAGCTTTGCCTGTTCCAGCCCAGACTGACTTCCGCGGGCAGAGACTCCAACCAGCCCAACCGGCTGCCATCTGGCCGCCTACACTTGCACCTGCTCAGCAGTACCGTGGCTTGGCCTGTCCCGGCTCAGACCCACTTCTGCGGGCAGAGGCTCCAACCCACCTGACTGGCTGCCCTCCGGCCGCCTGACCGTTCACCTGATCAGCAGTGCCATGGCTTGGCCTGTTCCAGCCAAGACCCACGTTCACAGGCAGAGAATCCCACCATCCTGAAAGTCTGCCCTCAAGCCACCTGCCTGCATGCATATCATGCAGCACTGTGGCACAGCTCGGCCCGACCAGGTGCAGACCTACTTCTGCTTGCAGAGGCTCCAACAGGCCCTACCATCTGCCCTCAAGCCAACTGCCCATGCACCTACTAGGTCAGCGTAGTGGCCTGGTTGGGCCTGGCCCAGACCCACTTCCATGGGCAGAGGAACCGACTGGCCTGACCGGTGGCCAATAAGTCGCCTGCCCATGTGCCAGCCTGGCTGTGCCACTGTGAGACACAGCATGGCCTAGGCCAGACCCACTTCCATGGGTGGAGGCACTGACTGGCCTGAACGGCGGCCAACAAGTCAACAGCCCGCATGCCTGCCCGGCAGTGCCGCCACACATCACAGCCCGGTCC
This sequence comes from Erinaceus europaeus, assembly GCF_950295315.1. Taxonomy (NCBI): domain Eukaryota; kingdom Metazoa; phylum Chordata; class Mammalia; order Eulipotyphla; family Erinaceidae; genus Erinaceus; species Erinaceus europaeus. The sequence goes on from NC_080169.1 coordinate 41,536,795, forward strand.
GCCCTAGACCCACTTCTGAGGGCGGAGGCTCCGCTGGCCCAATCAGCTGCCTTCAAGCTGCCTGCCTGCATGCCTTCCAGGCAGTGCCACGGCACAGTTCAGCCTGGCCCAGACCCAATTCCATGGGCAGAGGCTCCAACCGGCCCCACCGGCTGCCCACATGCCGCCCACCTGAGCGCCTGCTCAGCAGTGTCATGGATCGGCCTGTCCCATCCCAGACCCACTTCAGCGAGCAGAGGTTCCGACAGGCCAGACAGGCTGCCCTCAAGCCACCTACCTGCATGCATACCCGGCAGCACCGCAGCATGGATTGGCCCGGCACGGCGCAGACCCACTTCCACATGCGGAGGCTCTGACAGGCCATACCAGCTGCCCTCAAGATGACTGCCTGTGCACCTACTCAGTCAGTGCAGTGGCCTGGCCTGGCCCTGGCCAGACCCACTTCCGTGGGCAGAGGCACTGACTGGCCCGACCGGCGGCCATGCACTTGCTCTGCAGAGCCACAGCTCAGCCTGTCCTAGCCCAGACAACTTCCACGGGCAGAGGCTCCAACCGGCCCGACTGGCTGCCCTCAGGACGCCCGCCAGTGTTCCTGCTTGGCAGCACTGCAGCTTGGCCTGTCCCGGCCCAGCCCCACTTCTGCAGGCAGAGGCTCCAACCGGCCCAACCGGCTGCCCTCAGGCCACCAGCCCATTCGCCTGATTGGCAGCGCCGTGGCTCGGCATGTCATGTCCCAGACCCACTTCCACAGGCAGAGGTTCCCACCATCCCAACAGGCTGCCCTCAAGCCACCTGCCTGCATGCATACCAGGCAGCAACACAGCACGGCTCAGCCCGGCCCAGTGAAGACCTACTTCCACGTGCGGTGGCTCTGATAGGCCCTACCAGCTGCCCTCAAGACGACTGCCTGCGCACCTACTCATTCAGCACAATGGGCTGGCCCAGACCAGCCCAAAGCCACTTCCATGGGTGGAGGCACTGACTGGCTGGACCGCCTGCCCTCAAGCCACCCCTGCAGGTGCCTACCCAGCATCGCCACGACCCGTCTCGGCCTGACCAGGACCAGACCCACTTCCATGCGCAGAGGCACTAACTGGCCCAACCGGTTGCTTTCAAGCTGCCCACCCGTGCTGCAGCTCTGGCAGTGCCACGGCTTGGAGTGTACCAGCCCAGACCCACTTCCGCAGGTGGAAGCTCTGACCAGCCTGACCAGCTGCCTTCAAGCCGCATGCACAGGGGCCGGCATGGGAAGTGCCACGGTGTGGCTCAGCCTGGCATGGCCCAGATCATCTTTCACAGGTATAGGCTCCGACCCACATGAACGGCTGCCCTCAAGCTGCCTGCGCGCACACCTGCCAGGCAGTGCTGAGGGGAGGCTTGGCCTGGCCTGGCCCAGACCCACTATGTGGGCAGAGGCACTGACCAGCTGGCTTCAAGACGCCTGCCTGTCAAACTGCGTGGGCTGTGCCGCGGCATAGCCCATCACAGCCCAGACACCAACAGAGGCAGCCAGAGGCACCAACTGGCCCTACCGGAAGCCAACAAGCAGACTGCCTACGTGCCTGCCCGGCAGCGCTGCCACGCTGCACAGCCCATCCCGACCCAGACACACTTCCATGGGCAGAGGCTCCACAGGCCGGACCAGCTGCCCTCAAACTGCCTGCCTGCGTGCCTGCTCAGTCAGCTCAGGGGCTTGGCCCAGCCTGGCACACACCCACTTCCGTGGGCAGAGGCACCGACTGGCCCAACCAGCAGCCAATAAGCCACCTGCCCATGCGCCTGCCAGGAGGGGCTGCCGTGAGACACAGCATGGCCTGGCCCAGACCCACATCCCGACTGACTATCCTCAAGCCGCCCGCACAGGCCCAGACCCACTTACACAGGCAGAGGCACCAACTGGCTCGACCAGCTGCCCACAAGCTGCCAGCCCACTCGCCTGCCAGGGCAGCGGCGCAGCTCGGCCCAGCAAAGCCCAGACCAACTTCCATGGGCAAAGGCACCAACCGGCCAGACTGGGTGCTCTCAAGCTGCCTGCCCAGGCTGACCCAGACCAACCTCCGCGGGCAGAGCCTGCAACCGGCCTGACCAGCTGCCCTCAATCCGCCCGCAAAGGGGCCGGCACTTGCAGAGCCGCGGTGCAGCTCGACCTGGCCCGGCCTAGACCCACACCCACAGGCAGAGGTTCCGACTGTCCCCACACGGCACAGCCCAAACCAGCACAGACCCAATTCCATGGGCAAAGGCACTGACCAGCCTGACTGGCTGCCCTCAAGCCACCTTCCCGCGCCTGCTCAGGCAGCTCCATGTCTCAACCCGGCCCAGCCAATAGCCACTTTCACTTGCAGAGGCTCCAACTGGCCCGAGTGGCTGCCTTCAAGCCATCTGCCCAGGAAGCACCATGGCGTGACTCAGACAGTCCCAACCAAGAACCACTTCCATGGGCAGAGGCACTGACCAGCTGGCTTCAAGATGCCCACCTGTCCGACTGCGTGGGTTGCTCCGTGGCACAGCCCAGCCCAGCACAGACCCACTTACATGGACAGAGTCACTGACCGAGCCGACTGGATGCCCTCAAGCCGCCCACCTGCGCGCCTGCTCGAGCCACGCCATAGCTCAGCCTGGACAGGCCCAAACCCACTTCAGTGGAAAGAAGTTCTGACATGCCTGACATGCTGCCCTCAAGCCACCTGCCTGCATGCATACCCGGAAGCTCTGTGGCACAGCTCGGCACGGTCTGGCGCAGATGCACTTCTATGTGTGGAGGCTCTGACAGGCCCTACCAGCTGTCCTCACTGCACCTACTCAGTCAGTGCAGTGGCCTGGCCCAGCCCCGCCCAGACCCACTTCCGTGGGAGGAGTCACTGAATGGCCTGACCGGCTGCCCTCAAACAACCCGTGTGGTTGCCTGCCCAGCAGCACCACAGCCTGTCTCTATGTGACCCGGACCAGACCTACTTGCACAGGAAGAGGCACCAACCGGCCTGACTGGCTGCCCTCAAGCTGCCCGCCTGCGCTCCTACTTGGGCAGCTCCACGGCTCAGCATGTCATGGGCCAGACCTACTTCAGTGGGCAGAGGCTCTGTGCAGCCTGACAAGCTGCTCTCAAGCCACCTGCCTGCATGCATACCCGCATCACCACAGCATGGCTTGGTCCTGCCCGGCGCAAACCCAATTCCGTGTGTGGAGGCTCTGACAGGCCCTACCAGCTGCCCTCAAGCCACCTGCCGGTGCACCTACTCTGTCAGCGCAGTGGTCTGGCTCGGCCCATCCCAGACCCACTTCCATGGGTGGAGGCACTGACTGGCCCAACCAGCGGCCAATTAGCTGCCTGCCCGGTAGCACAGCCGCGCGGCACAACACGTCCTGGCCCAGACCCACTTCCATGGGCGGAGGCTCCACTGGCCTGACCAGCTGCCTTCTCGTTACCTGCCTGCGTACCTGCCAGGCAATGCCGCGGCCCAGCTCAGCCTGGCCGAGACCCACTTCACCGGGCAGAGGCTCCAACTGGCCCAACTGGCTGCCCTCATGCAGGACATCTGTGCGCCTGCTCGGCAGCACCGAGACTCGGTCTGTCCCAGCCCAGACCCACTTCTGTGGGCAGAGGCTCCCACCATCCCGACAGGCTGCCTTCAAGTAACCTGCCTGCACGCATATCTGGCAGCACCGTAGCACAGCTTGGCCCGGCCCAGCAGAGACACACTTCCATATGCGGAGACTCTGACATGCCCTACAAGTTGCCCTCAAGCTGACTGCCTGTGCACCTACTCAGTCAGCACAGTGACCTGGCCAGGCACCGCTCAGACCCACTTCCATGGGCAGAGGCACCGACTGGCGCGACCGGTGGCCAATAAGCCACCTGCCCATGTGCCTGTCTGGCAGTGCTGCTGCAAGACACAGCACGGCCCAGCCCAGACCCACTTGCGTGGGCGGAGGCACTACTGGCCTGACCAGCGGCCAACAAGCTGCCTGCCTGTGTGCCTGAGCAGCAGTGCTGCCGCAAAACAGAATTCAGCCTGGCTAAGACCCACTTTTCCGGGAAGAGGTTCCAACCGGCCTGGCCGGCAGCCCTCATGCCACCGACCCGTGCACCTGCTCAGGCAGTGCCATGGCTTGGCCTGTCCCGGCCCAGTCCCAATTCCATAGGAGGAGGCACTGACTGGCCCAACCAGAGGCCAACAAGCCACCTGCCCAGCAGTGGCGCCACGCAGCACAGCCCAGCCCAGTCCAGACCCACTTCCGTGGGCGGAGGCACTGACTGGCCCAACCAGTGGCCAACAAGCCACCTGCCCAGCATCAGCGCCATGCAGCACAGCCCTGCCCAGCCCAGACCCACTTCTGTGGGCAGAGGCACTGACTGGCCCAACCAGCTGCCCTCATGCTGCCTGCCTGTGTGCCTGCCAGACAGCACCGTGGCACAGCTCAGCCTGGTCCAGACACACTTCCCTGGGCAGATGCTCAAATTGGTCCAACTGGCTACCCTCATGTCACCTGCCCATGCGCCTCCTCTGGCAGTGCCGCAGCTCGGCCTGTCCCAGCCCAGACCCACTTTAGTGGGCAGAGGCTCCCACTGGCCTGACAGGATGCCCTCATGCTGGCTGACTGCACGCATACCCGGCAGCACCGCGGCATGGTTCGGCCTGGCACAGCGCAGACCCACTTTGATTTGTGGAGGCTCGGACAGGCCCTACCAGATGCCCTCAAGCCGACTGACTGTGCACCTACACAGTCAGAGCATTGGCTTGGCCCAACCCAGACCAGGCCCACTTCTGTGGGCAGAGACACCGACTGGCCTGACCGGCTGCCCTCAAGCCACCCATGCAGATGCCTGCCCGGCATAGCCATGGGCCATCTCAGCCTGACCCGGACTAGACCCACTTCAATGCGCAGAGGCACCAACCGGCCTGACCGGCTGCCCTCAAGCCTGCCCAGCATCACCATGGCCAGTCTCGTCCTGACCCGGATCAGACCCACTTCTACGCACAGAGGCACTAACTGGCCCGACTGGCTTCCCTTAAGCCGCCAGCCCGCACTCCTGCTCGGGTAGCGCTGCGGCTCAGCCTGTCACAGGCCAGATCCACTTCAGCGGGCAGAGGCTCCGACCAGCCCAACAAGCTGCTCTCAAGCCACCTGCCTGCATGCATACCCACAGCACCGTAGCATGGCTCGGCCCGGCCTGTTGCTGACCCACTTCCACATGCAGAGGCTCCAACAGGCCCTACCAGCTGCCCTCAAGCCACCTGCCTGTGTACCTACTCAGTCAGCACAGAGGTCTGGGCCAGTCCTGCCCAGACCCACTTCCGTGGGCAGAGGCAATGACTGGCCTGACCAGCTGCCAATAAGCCGCCTGCCCATGCGCCTGCCTGGCAGAGCATCTGGGAGACACAGCACAGCCCAGCCCATACTCACTTGCATGTGCAGAGACACTGACTGGCCAACCCAGCGGCCAACATGCAGCATAACCGGCAGCGCTGCCATGCAGCACAGCCTGGCCTGGCCCAGACCCACTTACGTGGGCAGAGGCACCGACCGGCCTGACCAGCTGCCGTCAAGCCACCCCCACGGTTGCCTGCCCAGCATTGACACGGACCATCTCAGCCTGACCAGGACCAGACCCACTTCCACACACAGAGACACCAACCAGACCAACCGGCTGTCCTCAACTGCCCACCCACGCTCATGCTCTGGCAGCACCATGGCTCAGCCTGTCCCAGCCCAGACACACTTCAATGGGCAGAGGCTCTGACCGGCCTGACAAGCTGCCCTCAAACCACCTGCATACACACACACTCAGCAGCACCACTGCACGGCTAGGTCCAGGCTGGTGCAGACCCACTTCTGTGTGCCGAGGCTCCAACAGGCCCTACTAGCTGCCTTCAAGCTGCCTGACCACGCACCTACTAGGTCATTGCAGTGGCCTGGCCCGGCCCGGCCTGGCCCAGACCCACTTCTGTGGGCAGAGGCACTGACTGGCCCGACCGGTGGCCAATAAACTGCCTGCCTGTGAGCCTGCCCTGCAGCGCAGCCACGCAGCACAGCCCGGTCCGGCCCAGACCCACTTCCATGGGTGGAGGCTCTGCTGGCCCAACCAGCTGCCCTCAAGCTGCCTGGCTGCATGTTTGCCAGGCAGCGATGCAGCACAGCTAAGCCTGGCCCAGACCCAATTCTACAGGCAGAGGCACCAACCAGCCCGACCGGCTACCCTCATGCCGCATGCCCGTGTGCCTGCTTGGCAGCGCCTCAGCTCGGCCTGTCCAGGCCCAGACCCACTTCAGCGGGCAGAGGTACCGACAGGCCGGAAAGGCTGCCCTCAATCCACCTGCCTGCACACATACCCGGCAGCATGCCTCGGCCTGGCCCAGGGCAGACCCACTTCCACATGCAGGTGCTCTTACAGGCCCTAGCAGCTTCCCTCAAGCCAACAGCCTGTGCACCTCCTCAGTAAGCACAGTGGCCTGGCCTGGCCCCACCTAGACCCACTTCCATGGGTGGAGGCACCAAATGGCCCTTCCGGTGGCCATAAGCTGCCTGCCTATGTGCCTGCTCGGTAGTGCCGCAGCTCAGCCTTTCCCTGCCCAGACCCAATTCAGCGGGCAGAGGCTCTGACTGGCCCAAATGGTGGCCCTCAAGCCACCTGCCTGCACGCATACCTGGCAGCACCATGACACGGGTAGGCCCGGCCAGGCGCAGATCCAATTCCACGTTCGGAGACTCTGACAGGCCCGCAAGGTTACTTGCGAAGACTCTGACCATCTGCCCTCAAGGTGACTGCCCACACTCCTACTCATTCAGCGCAGTGGCCTGGCCCGGCCCTGACCAGACCCACTTCCATGGACAGAGGAACCAACCAGACTGACCGGCTGCCTTCAAGCCACCTGTGCAGTTGATTGCCCGGCATCGCCACAGCCCATCTCGACCTGACTGGGACCAAACCCACTTCCACACGCAGAGGCAACAACCAACAAGCCGCCCATACGTGCTCCTGCTTGGGCAGAGCCATGGCTTGGGTTGTCATGCACCGTGGCATAGGTCGGCCCGGCCAGGAGCAGACCCACTTCCATGTGCAGAGGATCCGACAGGCCCTAACAGCTTCCCTCAGGCCGACTGCCAGCACACTTTATCAATCATCGCAGAGGCCTCGGACAGACACAGCACGGCCCGGCCCAGACCCACTTCCATGTGCAGAGGCACTGACTGGCCCGACCGGCAGCCAACAAGCCGCTTTCCTGCATACCTACTCAATCAACGTAGTGGCCTAGCCTGGCCTGGTCTAGACCCACTTCCGTGGGCCGAGGCACTGAGTGGCCAGACCAGCAGCCAACATGCCTCCTGCCCATGCACCTGCCCGGCAGTGCTGCTGCGCGGCACAGCCCAACCCACCCCAGACCCACTTCCGTGGGCGGAAGCTCTGCTGGCCTGACCAGCTGCCCTCAAGCTACCTGCCTGCATGCATGCCAGACAGTGCCACGGAACAGCTCAGCCTGACCCAGACCAAATTCTCCAGGCAGAGGCTCCAACCAGCCCTACCTGTTGTATTCATGCCGCCTGACTGAGTGCCTGCTCGGCAGTGCTGCTGCTCGGCCTGTCCCAGCCCATGCCCACTTCCGTGGGCAGAGGCTTTGACTGGCATGACAGGCTGCCCTCAAGCCACCTGACTGTACGCATACCCAGCAGCACTGCGGCACGGCTCTGCCCAGCATGGCACAACACACTTCCATGTGTGGAGGCTCCGACAGGCCCTACCAGCTGCCCTCAAGCCGACTGCCTGTGCACCTACTCAGTCAGAGCATTAGCCAGGCACGGCCCAGGCCAGACACACTTCTGTGTGTGGAGGCACCGACTAGCCCAACCGTCAGCCAACAAGCCACCTGCCCGCTCACCTGCCAGGCAGCACATGGCTCAGTCCAGCCCAGCGCAGACCCATTTCTACATGTGGAGGCTCCGACAGGCCCTACCATCTGCCCTCAAGCCAACTGCCTGCACACCTACTCAGTCAGTGCAGTGGCCTGGCCCAACCCAGCCCAGACCCACTTCCTTGGGCGGAAGCACTGACTGTTCAGACTGGAGGACAATAAGCTGCCTGCCAGTGAGCCAGCCCAGCAGCACTGGAGCGAGACACAGCACAGCCAGTCCCAGACCCACTTCCCTGGGCGGAGGCACCAACTGTCGAGACTGATGGCCAACAAGCCGCCTGCCTGCATGCCTGCCCAGCAGCGCCGCCACATGGCACATCCTGGCCCAGCCCAGACCCACTTCTGTGGGCAGAGGCTCCGCTGCACTCAAGCTTCTTGCCTTTGTGCCAGCCAGGCCACCGCAGCACAGTTTATCTGGCCCAGACCCACTTCCCTGGCACAGGCTCCAAAAGGCCCTCATGCCACTTGCCCATGCAACTGCTCGGCAGTGCAGTGGCCTGCCCAGCCCTGACCAGACCCACTTCCATGGGCGGAGGCACCAACTGGCCCAACCAGCAGCCATAAGCCGCCTGCCCGTGTGCCTGCTTGGTAGCGCTGCAGCTCGGCCTGTCCCAGCCCAGACCCACTTCAGCAGGCAGAGGCTCTGACCGGCCCGACTGGCAGCCCTCAAGCCACCTGCCTGCATGCATACCTGGCAGCACCACAGCATGGCTCGTCCCAGCCAGGTGCAGACCCAATTCCGCGTACGGAGACTCTGACAGGCCCTACCATCTGCCCTCAAGCTGACTGTCCACGCACCTACTCAGCACAGTGGCCTGGCCCGGCATGTCTCAGACCCACTTTGGTGGGCAGAGGAAACAACTAGCCTGACTGGCTGCACTCAAGCCACCTGCGCAGTTGCCTGCCCAGCATGGCCAAGGCCCATCTCTGCCTGACACGGACCAGACCCACTTCCACGCGCAGAGGCACCAAACAGCCCAACCAGCTGCCCTCAAGCCGCATGCCCGCGCTCCTGCTCAGGCAGCACTGCGGCTCGGCCTGTCATGGCCCAGACCCCCTTCAGTGGGCAGAGGCTCTGACTGGCCTGACAAGCTGCCCTAAAGCCACCTGCATGCACACATACCTGGAAGCACTGCAGCATGGCTCAGTCCAGCCCGGCGCAGACCCTGTTCCGCGTGCGGAATCTCCTACAGGCCCTACCAGCTGCCCTCAAGCCACCTGCTCGTGCACTTACTTGGTCAGCACAGTGGCCTGGCCCAGCCCGGCCCAGACCCACTTCCATGTGTGGAGGCACTCTGGCCTGACCGGTGGCCAATAATCCCCCTGCCCATGCGTCTGCCCAGCAGCACCGTCATGAGACACAGCACAGCCAGGCCCAGACAAACTTCCATGGGCGGAGGCACCTACTGGCCTGACTGATGGCCAACAAGCCGCCTGCCTGCACGCTTGCCCAGCAGCGCCACCGTGCAGTACAGCACGCCCGGCCCAGACCCACTTCCATGGGCGGAGGCACTGACTGGCCCGACCAGCAGCCAACATGCCACTTGCCCACGTGCCTGCCCAGCAGCGCCGCCTTGCTGCACAAGCCGGCCCATCCGATACCCACTTCCATGGGTGGAGGCATCGTCTGGCCTGACTGGCTGCCTTCAAGTTGCCTGCCTGCCTGCCTGCCAGGCAGTGCCACGGCACAGCTCATCCTGGCCCTGACCCACTTTCCCTGGCAGAGGCTCCAACTGGCCTGACCAGCTGCCATCATGCCACCCACCTGTGGGCCAGCGCAAAGGCTCGGCCTGTCCCGGACCAGACCTAATTCAGCAGGCCGAGTTTCCCACCGGCCCGACAGGCTACCCTCAAGCCACCTGCCTGCATGCATACCCAGCAGCACCGTGGCACAGCTCGACCTGGCACAGCACAGACCCACTTCCACGTGCGGACACTTCGACAGGCCCTACCACCTGCCTTCAAACTGACTGCCCATGCACCTACTCATTCAGTGCAGTGGCCTGGCCCCGCCCGGCCCAGACCCGCTTCCCTGGGCAGAGGAACCAACCAGCCTGACCGGCTGCCCTCAAGCCACCCACGTGGTTGCCTGCCCAACATCACCACAGCCCGTCTCGGCCTGACACAGAACAGACCCAATTCCACAGGTAGAGGCACCAACCGGCCCAATCGGCTGCCCCCCAGCTGCCTGCCCACATGCCTGCCCGGCAGTGAAATAGGGAGGATGGCCTGGCATGGCCCAGACCCAATTAAGAGGGCAGAGGCACTGACCAGCTGGCTTCAAGATGCCTGCCTGTCTGACTGCGTGGCACAGCCCGTCCCAGCCCAGACCCATTTCTGGTGGCAGATGCACAGACAGGCATGACCAGCTGCCCTCAAGCCACCTGCCCTGGCACCTGCCCAGCATCGCCACGGCCCGTCTCAGCCTGTCCCGGACCAGACCCTCTTCCATGGGCTGAGGAACCAACCGGCACAACCAGCTGCCCTCAAGCCGCCCGCCGGTGTGCATGCTCGGGCAGCGCCACAGCTCGGCATGTCCCAGCCCAGACCAAATTCCATGGGCAGAGGCTCTGTTGGGCCTGACAGGCAGCCCTCAAGCCACCTGCCTCCATGAATACCCGGCATCACGCGGCACAGCTCGGCCTGGCCCGGCGCAGACCCATTTCCGTGGGCAGAGGCAACGACTGTCCCGACCAGCAGCCCTCAAGCCACCTGCCTGCGCACCTACTCAGTCAGCGAAGTGGCCTGGCCCAGCCCAGCCCAGACCCACTTCGGTGGGTGGAGTCACCAACTGGGCCAACCCGTGGCCAACAAGCTGCCTGCCTGTGCACCTGCCTGGCAGCGCTGCTGAAAGACACAGCACGGACCGGCCCAGACCCACTTCAGTGGGCAGAGGCACCAACTGGCCCGACTGGCGGCCAACAAGCCGCCTGCCCGCAGGCCTGCCTGAGGGCCTGCCCTGCAGTGCCACCTTGCAGCACAGCCTGGCCTGGCCCAGACCCACTTCGGTGGGCGGAGGTTCCACTGGCCCAACCAGCTGCCCTCAAGCTGCCTGCCTGCATGCCTTCCAGGAAGCACCACAACACAGCTCAGCCTGGCCCAGACCCACTTCCCCGGGCACAGCTCCAAGAGGCCCGACTGGCTGGTCTCATGCCGCCAGTCCGAGCACCAGCTCGACAGCTCAGTGGCTTGGCCTGTCCTGGCCCAGACCCACTTTCGTGGGTAGAGGCACTTACCAGCCCAACAAGCTGCCCTCAAGCTACCTGCCTGCCTGGCCCGGCGCAGACTAACTTCCACGTGCAGAGACTCCGACAGGCCCTACCATCTGCCCTCAAGCTGACTGCCCACGCACCTACTCAGTCAGCGCAGTGGCTTGGCCCAGCCCAACCCAGACCCACTACCGTGGGCGAAGGCACCGACCAGCCTGACCGGCTGCCCTCATACCACCCACGCAGTTGCCTGCCCAGCATCACCACAGCCCATCTTGGCCTTACCCAGAGCAAACACACTTTCATGGGAAGAAGCACCAACCAGCCTGACCGGCTGCTCTAAAGCCGCCTGCCAGCGCTCCTGCTCAGTCAGTGCCGCGGCTCGGCCTGTCCCAGCCCAGACCCACTTCAGTGGGCAGAGGCTCTGATCGGCCCAACAAGCTGCCCTCAAGCCACCTGCCTGAACGCATACCCGGCAGCACCACAGCACGGATCGGTTCGGACCATCAGAGACCCACTTCCATGTGAGGAGACTCCGACAGGCGCTACCAGATGCCCTCAATCCACCTGCCAGTGCACCTACTCGGTCAGCCCAGTGGCCTGGTCTGGCCCGGCCCAGACCCACTTCTGTGGGCGGAGGCACTGACTGGCCAAACCAGCAGCCAATAAGCCGCCTGCCCATGCACCTGCCCGGCAGCGCTGGCACGAGATACAGCACGGCCCAGCCCAGACCCAGTTCCATGGGCGTAGGCACTGACTGGCTCGACTGACACAGCCCCGCCCTGCCCAGACCCACTTCCATGGGTGGAGGCTCCGCTGGCCAGGCCAGCTGCCCTCCAGCTGCCTGCCTGCATGCCTGCCAGGCAGTGCCAAGGCAAAGCTCAGCCTGGCCCAGACACACTTCCCTGGGCAGTGGCTCCAACTGGCCGACTGGTTGCCCTCATGCTGCCCGCCCTTGCACACTCTTGGCAGTGCCGTGGCTTGGCCTGTCCTGGCCCATGCCCACTTCTGCAAGCAGAGGTTCCAACCGGCCTGATAGGCTGCCCTCAAGCCACCTGCCTGCATGCATACCCAGCAGCACCATGGCACGGCTCAGCCAGCCTGGCCCAGACCCACTTCCATGGGTGGAGGCACCAACTGGCCTGACCAGTGGCCAATAATCAGCCTGTCTGTGTGCCTGCCTGGAAGCGCCGCCTGGAGACCCAGCACAGCCCGGCGCAGACCCACTTCTGTGGGCAGAGGCACCGACTGGCTTGACCGGTGGCCAATAAGCCGCCTGCCCATGCACCTGCTAGGCAGCACCATGGCTCGCCCTGACCCAGCCCAGACCAACTTCCGCAGGCAGAAGGTCCGACAGGCCCTACCAGCTGACCTCAGGCCGCCTTCCCACACACCTACTGGGTCAGCGCAGTGGCCTGGCCCAGCCCAGCCCAGACCCACTTCCGTGGGTGGAGGCACCGATTGACCCAACCAGTGGCCAATAAGCCGTATGCCCAGCAGTGCCACCGCGAGACCCAACATGGCCCAGCGCAGACCCACTTCCATGGGCGGAGTCACTGACTGGCTTAACTGGCAGCCCACAAGCCACCTGCCTGCTCGCCTGCCCGGTAGCGCCAACATGCAGCACAGCCCAGCCCAGCCCAGAACCACTTCTGTGGCGGAGGCTATGCTGGCACAACCAGCTGTCCTCATGCTGCCTGCCTGCATGCCTGCCAGGCAGCACAGTGGCACAGCTCAGCCTGGCCGAGACTCATTTCCCCAGGGAGAAGCTCCAACCAGCCTGACCGGCTGCCACCATGCCGCCCGCCCGCACTCCTGCTCAGGCAGTGCGGTGGCTTGGCCTGTCCCGGCCCAGACACACTTCCGCAGACAGAGGCTCCTACCAGCCTGACAGGCTGCCCTCAAGCCACCTGCCTGCACGAATACCCAGCAGCACTGTGGCACGGCTTGGCCAGGCCCGGCGCAGACCCACTTACATGTGCAGAGGCTCCAACACGCCCTACCAGCTTCCCTCAAACCGACTGCCCGAGCACCTACTCAGTCAGCGCATTGGCCTGGCCCGGCCTGACCCAGTCACACTTCTGTGGGCAGAGACATTGACTGGCCTGACCTTCAGTCAATAAGCTGCCTGTCCATGAGCCTGCTCAGCAGTGCTACAGGGAGACCCAGACTCACCTCTGTGGGCGGAGTCACTGACTGGCCCAACCGGCCAGTTGCCAACAAGCTGCCTGCACAGGCCAACAAGCTGCTGTGCTGCACAGCCCGGCTTGGCCCAGACCCACTTCCGTGGGTGGAGGAACTGAATGGATTGTCCGGCTGCACTCAAACCACCTGCGCAGTTGCCTACCCAGCATTGCCATGGCCTGTCTCGGCCTGACCATGACCAGACCCACTTCCACAGGCAGAGGCAACAACTAGCCTGACCAGCTGCCCTCATGCCACCCACCTGCCCACATTCTCGGCAGTGCTGCAGCTCGGCGTATCCAAGCCCAGACACACTTCCACGGGCAGAGGCTCCCACTGGCCCAACAGGCTGTCCTCAAGCCACCTGCCTGCATGCATACTAGGCAGCAACATGGCACAGCTCGGCCCAGCCTGACACAGACCCACTTCCACGTGCGGAGGCTCCAAAAGGCCCTACCAACTGCCCTGAAGCCGAATGCCTGCACACCTACTCTGTCAGCGCAGTGGCCTGTCCTGGCCTGGCACAGACCCACTTCTGTGTGCGGAGGCACTGACTGGCCATACCAGTGACAACAAGCCGCCTGCCTGTGCACATGCCCGGCAGCGCCGCCGTGTGGCACAGCCCGGCCTGGCACAGACCCACTTCCATTGACAGAGGCTCTGGGGGCACGACCAGCTGCCCTAAGCTGCCTGCCTGTGTGCCTGCCAGGCAGTGCCGTGGCACAGCTCAGCCTGGGCCAGACCCACTTCCCCTGGCAGAGGCTCCAAAGAGCCTGACAGGCTGCCATCATGCCACCCGCCCTTGCGCCAGCTCGAGCAGTGCAGCAGCTCGGCCTGTCCTGGCCCAAAACCACTTCAGTGGGCAGAGGCTCCCACTGGCCCAACAGGCTGCCCTCAAGCCACCTGTCTGCATGCATACCTGGAAGCACTGTGGCACATATCGGCCCGGCCTGGTGCATACCCACTTCTGTGGGCAGAGGCACCGACCAGCATGACCGGCTGCCCTCAAGTCTCCCACCTGCGCTCCTGATTGGGCAGGGCCGCAGCTCAGCCTGTCCCGGCCCAGACCCATTTCAGTGGGCAGAGGCTCCGACCAGCCCGACAAGCTGCCCTCAAGCCACCTGCCTGCATGCATATCCAGCAGCACAGCTCGGTCCGGACCAGCGCAGACCCACTTCCACAAGCGGAGGCTCTGACAGGCCCTACCAGCTGTCCTCAAGCTACCTGCCCATGAACCTACATGGTTAGTGCAGTGACCTGATATGGCCCATCCCAGACTCACTTGCTTGGGCAGAGGCACTGACTGGCCCGACCAGTGGCCAATACACCACATGCCCCTGTGCATGCCTGGCAGAGCTGATGCGAGACACAGCGCAGCCCAGCCCAGACACACTTCCGTGGGTGGAGGCACCGACTGGCCCTACCAGCGGACAACAAGCCGCCTGCCCACCTGCCTGCCAGGCAGTGCCGCTTAGCGGCACAGTCCAGCCCAACCCAAACCCACTTCCGTGGGTGGAGGCTCTGTAGCCCGACCAGCTGCCCTCAAGCTGCCTGCCTGCATGCCTGCTAGGCAGCACTTGGAACATCTCAGCCTGGCCCAAACCCACTTCCCCGGGCAGAGGCTCCAACCATCCCAACTGGCTGCCCTCATGCCGCCATCCCATATGCCTGCTCAGCATCAGCGTGGCTCGGCCTGTCCAGGCCCAGACCACTTCAGTGGGCAGAGTCTCCTACCGGCCCAACAGGCTGCCCTCAAGCCACCTGCCTGCATGCATACCTGGTAGGACTGCAACATGGCTCGTCCCGGCCCAGTGCAGATCCACTTCCTTGGGCGGAGGCACCAACTGGCCCAACCAGTGGCCATAAGCTACCTGCCCATGCACCTGCTCGGTAGCACCGCATATTGGCCTGTCCTGGACCAGACCCACTTCAGCTGGCAGAGGCTCCCACCGACCTGACTGGCGGCCCTCAAGCCACCTGCCTGCACCCATACCTGGCAGCACCGTGGCACAGCTTGGCCCTGCCCAGTGCAGACTCAATTCCACGTGCGGAGGCTCCGGCAGGACCTACCAGCTGCCATCAAACCGACTGCCCTCGCACTTAATCAGTCAGTGCAGAGGCCTTGGCCAGCCAGGCCCAAACCCACTTCTGTGGGCGGTGGCACTGTATGGCCCGACCGGCAGCCAATAAGCCGCCTGCCTGTGCGCCTGCCAGGCAGCACTGCTGGGAGACACAGCACGGCCCGTCCCAGACCCACTTTCATGTGCGGAGGCACTGACTTGCCCGACCAGTGGACAAAAAGCTGCCAACCCGTGCACCTACTCGTTCAGCACAGTGGCCTGGCCCAGCCCAGTCCAGATACACTTCTGTGGGCTGAGATTCTGACTGGCCAGACTGGTGGCCAACAAGCCTCCTGCCCATGTGCCTGTCTTGCAGTGCTGCCACGCGGCACAACCCAACCCACACCAGACCCACTTCCATGGGCAGAAGCTCCACTGGCCCGACCAGCTGCCCTCAAGCTACCTGCCTGCATGCCTGCCAGACAGCACCATGGCACAGCTCAGCCTGGCCCAGACCCATTTCTCCAGGCAGAGGCTCCAAGTAGCCCAACCACCTGCACTCACGCCGCCCGCATGAACGCCTGCTCAGCAGTGCCGTGGCTCGGCCTGTCACGGCCCAGACCACTTTATCGGGCAGATGCTCCAACCGGCCCAATAGGCTGCCCTCAAGGCACCTGCCTGCATGAATACAAGGCAGCACCACAGCACAGCTCATCCCGGCCTGGCGCAGACCCACTTCTGTGGGCAGAGGCACCAACTAGCCCTACTGGCGGCCATAAACAGCCTACCCGTGGGCCTGCTCAGCAGGACCTCTGCTCAGCCTGTCCTGGCTCAGACCCACTTCAGCGGGCAGAGGCTCCCACCGGCCTGATTGGCGGCCATCACCACCTGCCTGCACACATACCCGGAAGCACTGTGGCATGGCTCGGGCCAGCCCAGCACAGACCCAATTCCGCATGCAGAGACTCCGACAGGCCCTACCATCTGCCCACAAACTGACTACCCGTGCACCTACTCGTTCAGCACAGTGGCCTGGCCCAGCCCAGTCCAGATACACTTCCGTGGGCCGAGATTCTGACTGGCCGGACTGGTGGCCAACAAGCCTCCTGCCCATGTGCCTGTCCTGCAGTGCTGCCGCGTGGCACAACCCAACCCACACCAGACCAACTTCCGTGGGCGGAAGCTCCACTGGCCTGACCAGCTGCCCTCAAGTTACCTGCCTGCATGCCTGCCAGACAGCACCATGGAACAGCTCAGCCTGGCCCAGACCCATTTCTCCGGGCAGAGGCTCCAACTAGCCCGACCGCCTGCACTCATGCCGCCCGCCTGAGCGCCTGCTCAGCAGCGCCGCGGCTCGGCCTGTCCCGGCCCAGACCACTTTAGTGGGCAGATGCTCCAACCGGTCCAATAGGCTGCCCTCAAGCCACCTGCCTGATGAATACCAGGCAGCACCACAGCACAGCTCATCCCGGCCTGGCGCAGACCCACTTCCATGGGCAGAGGCACCAACTGGCCCTACTGGCGGCCATAAATGGCCTACCCGTGCCACAGTTCAGCTCAGCCTGGCGCAGCCCAGACCCACTTCCGCAGGGGGAGACACAGACCAGGCCAACCGGTTGCCCTCAGTGCACCTGTCCGCTTGCTTCCCTGGGCAGTGCTGCAGCATGTCCCACCCATTTACGTGGGTGGAGGCACTGACTGTCCTGACTGGCTGCTATCAAGAAGCCAACCCATGTACCTGCCCAGGATATGCTGCGGCTTGGCCCGGCCCAACCCAAACTCAGTTCTGCAGGCAGAGGCTCTGACTGGCCCTACCTGCTGCTGTCAAGCCTCCAGGCCGTGCACATTCTCAGGCAGCACCGTGGCATGGACCCCCGGCACAGTCCCACTTCCTCGGATGTAAATTTGACTTGCCAGACTGGCTGCCCACAAGCTGCCAGCCAGCACGCCTGCCAGGGCAGCAGCACAGCTCTGCCCAGCCAAGCCCAGACCCACTCCTGTGGGTAGAGGCACCAACCAGCCAGACTGGGTGCTCTCAAGCCACGTGCCCAGCCCAGCCCAGACGCACTCCATGGGCGGAGGCTGTGACCAGCCTGACCAGCTGCCCTCAAGCCACCCACACAGGGGCAGGTACAGGGCAGGTACATGCAGTTCCGCAGCGCAGCTCAGCCCAGCCTGGCCCAGACCCACTTCCATGGGCAGAGGCACCAACCGGCCAGACCGGTTGCCCTCAAGCTGCCCACCCAGGCACCAGCCCAGGCAGTGCCACGGCTTGGTTCAGCCCAGCCCAGCCCAGACCCACTTCTGCAATAAAGGCTCCGACTGCCCCAACCAGCTGCCCTGAAGCCACCCACCTGGTGCTGGCCCAGTCATCACTGTGGCATGCCTTGGCCCAGCTGGGACCAGATGCACTTACAGAGGTGGAGGCACCAACCGGCCAGACTGGTTGCCCTAAAGACGCCCGCCCGTGCACCTGCTTGGGCAGTGCCGTGGCTTGCCCTGGACCTGCCCAGACCCACATATGCAGGCAGAGGCTCCGACCAGCCTGACCGGCTGCTTTCAAGCTGCTTGCATGGGGGCCATCAAGGGAAGTGCTGTGGTGCGGCTCGGCCTGGGACAGCCCAGACCAACTTCTGCAGGCACAGGCTCCGACAGGCCCGACTGGCTGCCCTGAAGTGACCTGCCCGTGTGCCTGCCTGGCAGTGCTGCGGGGAGGATCGGCCTGGCCTGGCCCAGACCCACTTATGCGGGCAGAGGCACTGACCAGCTGGCTTCAAGACACTCACCTGCCCAACTTCGTGGGATGGGCAGTGGCACAGCCCGTCCCAGCCCAGACCCACTTCAGTGGGTGGAAGCACCGACCAGCCTGTCTGGCTGCCTTCAAGACACCCTACCTGGCACCTGCCTGGGCATTGCCATTGCCCATCTCGGCCTGTCCCAGACCAGACCCACTTCCACGGGCGAAGGCACCAACCGGCCTGACCGATTGCCCTTAAGCCACCCTCCCACACTCCTGCTCTAACAGTGCCGCAGCTCGGCCTGTCCCAACCCAGTCCTCAAATCACCTGCCTGCACGCATACCCGGCAGCACAATGGCACGGCTCAGCCCAGCCCAGCACAGACCCACTTCCGCTTGTGGAGTCTCTGACAGGCCCTACAAGCTGCCCTCAGGACGCCTGCCCACGCACCTACTCGGTCAGTGCAGTGGCCTGGCCCAACCCAGCCCAGAACCACTTCCGTGGGCAGAGGCAGAGACTGGCTCAACTGGCAGCCAATAAGCTGCCTGCCGTTGTGCCTGCCTGGCATCGCTGCTGTGAGACACAGTACAGCCTGAGCCAGACCCACTGCCGTGGGTGGGGGCACCGACTGGCACAACTGGCGGCCAACGTACTGCCTGCCCACGCACCTGCCCTGCAGCGCCGCTGTGCCCGGCCCAGACCCACTTCTGCTGGAGGATGCTCTGACCCGCCCCACTGGCTGCCCTCAAGCAGCCCACCTGCATGACTGCCAGGTAGCGCCATGACACAGCTCGACCTGGCCCAGACCCACTTCCCCAGGCAGAGGCTCCAACCGCCTGAATGGCTGCCCTCATAACGCCCGCCTGCACACCTGCCCTGAAGCCCTGTTGAGCGGATCGTCCTGGTGCAGACCCACTTCCACACGTGGAGGCTCAGACCGGCCCTAACAGCTGCCCTGAAGCCGCCCACCTGGTGGCTACACTGGCAGCGCCGCAGTGCAGCTCAGCTTGGCCTGGCCCAGACCCACTTCCATGGGGGGAGGCACTGACCAGCCCAACCAGCTGCCCTCAATGCACCAGCCCACTTGCTTGCCTAGGCAGTGCCGCGGCACAGCTCAGCCATTCTGGTCCAGACCCACTTACACTGGTGGAGGCACTGACCATCCTGACTGGCTGCTATCCAGAAGCCAACACACGTACCTGCCCAGGCAGCGCCACAGCACGGCTCGGCCCAGCCCAACCCAAACCCACTTCCGTGGGCAAGGCTCCAACTGACCCGACTAGCTGCCATCAAGCCTCCAGGCTGCACGCATTCTTGGGCAGCATCACTGCATGGCCCGCCTGGCCCAGACCCACTTCCTCGGGTGTAAATTTCACTGGCCTGACCAGCTGCCCACAAGCTGCCAGACAGTGTCCCTGCCAGGGCAGCAGTGTACCTCAACCCAGCCAAGCCCAGACCCACTTCCGTGGGTAGAGGCACCGAACAGCCATACTGGTTGCTCTCAAGCCATGTGCCCAGCACGGCCCAGAACCACTTCTGTGGGTGGAGGCTGCGACCGGCCTGACTGGCTGCCCTCAAGCCACCCGCACAGGGGCATGCTGTTCCGTGGCGAAGCTCAGCCCAGCCCAGCCCAGACCCACTTCCGTGGGCAGAGGCACCAACCGGCCAGACCAGCTACCCTCAAGCCGCCCGCCCAGGCACCAGCCCAGGCAGTGCCATGGCATGGATCGGACAGCCCAGCCCAGACCCACTTCCACAATAAAGACTCTGACTGCCCCGACTGGCTGCCCTGAAGCCGCCCACCTGGCGCCGGCCCGGTCATCGCCGTGGCATGACTCGGCCCGGATGGGCCCAGATGCACTTACACAGGCGGAGGCACCAACTGGCCCCACCGGCTGCCCTCAAGACGCCCGCCTGTGCACCTGCTTGGGCAGCTCCGTGGCTTGGCCTGGACCTGCCCAGACCCACTTCCATGGATGGAGGCTCCAACC
This sequence comes from Erinaceus europaeus, assembly GCF_950295315.1. Lineage (NCBI taxonomy): Eukaryota > Metazoa > Chordata > Mammalia > Eulipotyphla > Erinaceidae > Erinaceus > Erinaceus europaeus. The sequence goes on from NC_080169.1 coordinate 41,556,887, forward strand.
AGCCTGACCAGTTGCTTTCAAGCCGCACACATGGGGGCCGTCACGGCTCGGCCTGGCATGGACCACACCAACTTCTACAGGCGTAGGCTCTGACAGGCCTGACTGGCTGCTCTCAGCAGCCTGCCCATGTGCCTGCCTGGCAGCACCGTGGGGAGGATCGGCCTGGCCTGGCCCAGACCCACCTACGTGGACAGAGGCACTGAGGAGCTGGCTTCAAGACACCCACTCAGCGGCACAGCCCGTCCCAGCCCAGACCCACTTCTGTGGGCGGAGGCGCTGACCAGACTGTCCGGCTGCCCTCAAGACACCTGACCTGGCACCTGCTCGGGCATCGCCATTGCCCATCTCAGCCTGTCCCGCACCAGACACACTTCCGTGGGTGGAGGCACCAACCGGCCCGACCGGCTGCCCTCAAGCCGCCCGCCAGCGCTCCTGCTCGGGCAGAACCGTGGCTCGGCCTGTCCTGGCCCAGACCCACTTCCATGGGCAGGGGCTCCCACCGGCCCAACAGGCTGCCCTCAAGCCAACTTCCAGTGTGCATATGCTGCAGCACCGTGGCACAGCTCAGCCTGCCCCAGCGCAGACCCACTTCTGCATGCGGAAGCTCCAACAGGCCCTACTGACTGCCCTCAAGTTGCCTGCCCATGCACCTACTCGGGCAGCACCGCGGCTGGGCCGGTCCACTCCACACCTACTTCCATGAGCAGAACCACCGACTGGCCTGATCTGCAGCCAATAAGTCATCTTACTGCGTGCCTGCTCAGCAACACTGCAGCACGGCACAGCCGGGCATGGCCCAGACCCACTTCCATGGGTGGAGGCTCCACTGGCCCGACCAGCTGAACTCTAGTCACATGCCCACATGTCTCCCCAGTACTGCTGCAAAGAGGTGAGGCCTGGACATGCCCTAGAACTCTTCTGCAGACAGAGGCTCTGACTGGCCTGACTGGATGCCCCAAGCCACCCGCCTGCATGCCTGTCACGCAGAGCTGTGGCACAGCTCGACCTGGCCCAGACCCATTTCCCCGGGCAGGGATTCTAACTGGCCCCACCGGCTGCCCTCATGCCACACACCCGCTCTCCTGCCCTACAGCCCCATTGTGCAGATCGTCCCGACCCAAACACACTTCCATGCTCGGAGGCTCAGACAGGCCTGACCAGCTGCCCTGAAGCTGCCCGCCCGGCAGCCGCACAGGGAGCACCATGGTGCAGCTCAGCCTGGTCCGGCCCAGACCCACTTCCTCTGGCAGATGCTCTGACCCGCCTGACCGGCTGCCCTCAAGCTGCCCACCTGTGTTACTACCAGGCAGCGTCACAGCACAACTGGGCCTGGCCCAGACCCACTACCCCAGGCAGAGGAACCAACTGGCCCAACCGGCTGCCCTCATGCCACCCAACTGCGTGGCTGCCTGGCAGCCCTGTTGTGTGGATAGTTCCGGCCCAGACACACTTCCATGTGCAGCAGCTCAGACAGGCCCAACCGGCTGCCCTGAAGCCGCCTGCCCAGCAGCCGTACTGGCAGCGCCATGGTGCGGCTCAGCATGGACCAACCCAGACCCACTTCTGCAGGGGAAACCACAGACCGGCCCAACCAGCTGCCCTCAATGTGCCTGCCAGCTTGCTTGCCTGGGCAGTGCTGCGGCATGGCTCAGCTCATTCCGGACCAGACCCACTTACGTGGGCGGAGGCACCGACCACCCTGACCGGCTGCTATCAAAAAGCCAACCTGCGTACCTGCCCAGGCAGCGCCACAGCGCGGCTCGGCCCAGGCCAAACCAAACTCACTTCCCCAGGCAGAGGCTCTAACTGGCCCGACCGGCTGCCATCAAACCTCCAGGTTGCACGCATTCTCAGGCAGCACCGCGGCATGGCCCGCTGGGCCAGACCCACTTCCTCGGGTGTAAATTTGACTGGCCTGACTGGCTGCCCACAAGTTGCCAGCCAGCACGTCTGCCAGGGCAATGGCACAGCTCGGCCCAGCCAAGCCCAGACCCACTTCTTTGGATAGAGGCATGGACTGGCCATACTGGGTGTTCTCAAGCCATGTGCCCAGCCCAGCCTAGACCCACTTCCGCAGGCGGAGGCTGTGACCGGCCTGACCAGCTGCCCTCAAGCCGCGGCACAGGGACAGGCACGTGCAGTTCCGTGGTGCAGCTCAGCCCAGCCCGGGCCAGACCCACTTCCACAGGCAGAGGCACCAGCTGGCCAGACTGGCTGCCCTTAAGTTGCAAGTAGTTTGTCTTGGTTGAGCCCATGTGCATGTTGTTTGTAGAATCACACAGAGGTGCTAGTTGTTTGTCTTGATTGCGCCCAGGTGTGTGGTGTTTGTAGAATCACACACAGGTAGAAGTGGTTTGTCTTGATTGCGCCCAGGTGTGTGGAGTTCGTAGAATCACACACAGGTGCAAGTTTTTTGTCTTGATTGTGCCCAGATGAGTGGTCTATGTTGAATCGCACATAGGTGCAAGTAGGTTGTCTTGTTTGCACCCAGCGCATGGTGTTTGTAGAATTGCACACAGCATGCAATGGTTTGTGAATGTGGTTTGTCTTCATTGTGTCTAGGTGTGTGATGTTTGTAGATTCGCACACAGGTGCAAGTTGTTTGTCTTGATTGTGCCCAGGTGTATGGTGTTTGTAGAATGGCATGTAGGTGCAAGTGGTTTGTCTTGATTGAGCTGAGGTTGACGGTGTTTGTATATTCGCACACAGGTGCAAGTTGTTTGTCTTGATTGTGCACAGGTGGGTGGTGTCCGTGGAATTGCACAAAGGTGTATTTTGTTTGTCTTGATTGTACCCACGTGTGTTGTGTTTGTAGAATCACACACATGTGCAAGAGGTTTGTATTAATTGTGCCCAGGTGTGTTCTGTTTGTAGTATCTTGATTATGTCCAAGTGTGTGGTGTTTGTAGACTCACACACAGGTGTAAGTGTTTTGTCTGCACCCAGGGGTGTGGTGCTTGTACATTCCCACACAGGTGTAAGTAGTTAGTCTTGATTGCACCCAGGTGTGTGGTGTTTGTACATTCGCACACAGGTGCAAATTGTTTGTTCTGATTTGGCCCAGTGTGTTGTGTTTGTAGTGTCTTGATTATGCCCAAGTGTGTGATGTTTGTAGAATCGCACACAGGTAAAGTTTTTTGTCTTCATTAGGCCCAGGTGTGTAGAATTTGTATGTAGGCACCTTTGTGCTGGGTGTCTTTCAGGGTTGTGCCCAGATGGCAGTGTTTGGAGAATCGCACACAGGTGCAAGTTGTTTCTCTTGACTGTACCCACGTTCGTTGTGTTTGTAGAATTGGACATAGGAGCAAGTTGTTTGTCTTGACTGTGCCCACATGAGTTGTGTGTGTAGAATCGCACACAGGTGCAATTTGTCGTGATTGTGCCCATGCGGTGGTGTTTGTAGAATCGCACACAGATGCAAGTGGTTTGTCTTGATTGCGCCCAAGTGCCTGTTGTTTGTAGAATTGCACACAGGTGTAAGTGGTTTGTCTTGGTTGTGTCCAGGTGCGTGGTGTTTGCAGGTAAGCACCCATGTGCTGAATGACTGTCAGGGTTTCGCACTGGTGCATGACATTTGTAGAATCTCACACAGGTGCAAGTGGTTTATCTTCATTGCACCCAGGTGTGTGGTGTTTGTAGATTTGAACACAGGTACAGGTGGTTTGTCTTGATTGCACCCAGGTGTGTTGGGTTTGTAGTATATTGATTACACCCAAGTGCTTGGTGTTTGTAGAATTGCACAGAGTTACAAGTGGTTTGTCTTGATTGTGCCCAGGTGCGTGGTGTTTGTTGGTAAGCACACAGGTACAATTGGTTTGTCTTGATTGTGCCCAGGTTTGTGGTGTTTGTAGGTAAGCACCCATGTGCTGATTGTCTGTCAGGGTTTCGCACAGGTGTGTGTTGTTTGTAGAATCGCACACAGGTGATGTTGTTTGTCTTGATTGCACCCAGGTGCGTTGTGTTTGTAGAATTGCTCACAGGAGCAATTTGTCTTGATTGCACCCAGGTGCGTGGTGTTTGTAGCTAAGCACCCATGTGCTGGTGCTACATGGTGGTCTGTCAGGGTTGCGACCAGGTGTGTGGTGTTTGAAGATCTGCACCAAGGTGCAAGTTGTTTGTCTTGATTGCACCCAGGTGTGTGGTGTTTGTAAATTCTCACACAGGTGCAAGTGGTTTATCTTGATTGCACCCAGGTGTGTTGTGTTTATAGATTCAAACACAGGTGCAAGTGGTTTGTCTAGATTGCATCCAGGTGTGTGGTGTTTGTAGAAGCGCACACAGGGGAAGTTATTTGTCTTGATTGCACCAAGGTGTGTGATGTTTGTAGATAAACACACAGGTGAAAGTGGTTTGAAAGTGGTTTGTCTTGACTGCACCCAGGTGTGTGGTGTTTGTAGATTCGAACAAAGGTACAGGTAGTTTGTCTTAATAGCCCCCAGGTGTGTTGTGTTTGTTGTATCTTGATTACAGGCAAGGGTGTGGTGATTGTAGACTCACACACAGGTGCAAGTGGTTTGTCTTCATTGTGCCCAGGTGCATGGTGTTTGTTGGTAAGCACACAGGTACAATTGTTTTGTCTTGATTGTGCCCTGGTGGGTGGTTTTTGTAGAATCCCACACAGGTGCAAGTTGTTTGTATTGATTTCACCTAGGTTGTAGGTGAAATCGCACACAAGTGTAAGTTGTTTTTCTAGTTAGCATCCAGGTTCGTGGTGTTTCTAGAATCGCACACAAGTGCAAGTTATCTGTATTGATTGTGCCTAGGTTGATGGTGTCTGTAGAATCGCACACAGGTGCAAGTTGTTTGTCTTGATTGCACCCAGGTGCGTTGTGTTTGTAGAATAGCTCACAGGAGCAATTTGTCTTGACTGCACCCAGGTGCATGGTGTTTGGAGCTAAGCACCCATGTGCTGGTTGTCTGTCAGGGTTGCGACCAGGTGTGTGGTGTTTGAAGATTTGCACCAAGGTGCAAGTTATTTGTCTTGATTGCACCCAGGTGTGTGGTGTTTGTAGATATCAACAAATCTGCATGTGGTTTGTCTTGATTGCAATCAGGTGTTTTGTGTATGTAGTATAATTATTACAGCTCACATACAGGTGCAAATGGTTTGTCTTGATTGCGCCCAGGTCCGTGGTGTTTGGTGGTTAGCACACAGGCACAAGCAGTTTGTCTTGATTGCACCCAGCTGCATGGTGTTTGTTGGGAAGCATACAGGTGCAAGTGTGCAAGTGGTTTGTCTTGATTGTACCCAGGTTCGTGCTGTTTGTTGGTAAGCACAGAAGTGCAAGTGGTTTGTCTTGATTGCACCCATGTGTGTGGTGTTTGTAGATTCGAACACAGGTACAGGTGGTTTGTCTTATTTGCCCGCAGATGTGTTGTGTTTGTAGTATCTTGATTACCCCCAAGTGCGTGGTGCTTGAAGAATTACACAGAGTTGCAAGTGGTTTATCTTGATTGCACCCAGGTGCGTGGTGTTTGTTGGTAAGCACAAAAGTGCAAGTGGTTTTTCTTGATTGTGCCCAGGTACGTGGTGTTTGTAGGAAAGAATCCATGTGCTGAGTGTCTTTCAGGGTTTCTCACAGGTGCATGTTGCTTGTAGAATCACACACAGGTGATGTTGTTTGTCTTGATTACACCCAGGTGCATGTTGTTTGTAAGTAAGCACCCATGTGCTGGGTTTCTGTCAGGATTTGTCCAGGTGTGTGCTGTTTGTAGATTCGCACACAGGTGCAGGTGGTTTGTCTTGATTGCACCCAGGTGTGTTGTGTTTGTAGTATCTTGATTATCAAGTGCATGGTGTTTGTAGACTCACTCAGAGGTGCAAGTGGTTTTCTTGATTGCGAGAAGGTGCGTGGTGTTTGTTGGTAAGCGCTCAGGTGCAAGTGGTTTGTCTTGATTGAACCCAAGTGCGGGTTGTTTGTAGAATCACACACAGGTGCAAGTTGGTTGTCTTGATTGTGCCAAGGTGGGTGGTGTTTGTAGAATCGCACACAGGGGCAAGTGGTTTGCCTTGATTGTGCTCACGTAGGTGGTATATGTAGGTAAGCACCCCTATTCTGAGTGCCTGTTAGGGTTTCACCCAGGTGCTTGTTGCTTGTAGATTCACACACACTTGCAAGTTGTTTATCTTGATTGCACCCAGGTGCGTTGTGTTTGTAGAATTGCTCACAGGAGCAATTTGTCTTGATTGCACCCAGGTACGTGGTGTTTGTAGCTAAGCACCCATGTGCTGGGTGTCTGTCAGGGTTGCGACCAGGTGTGTGGTGTTTGGAGATTTGCACCAAGGTGCAAGTTGTTTGTCTTGATTGCACCCAGGTGTGTGGTGTTTGTAGATTCCAACACAGGTGCATGTGGTTTCTCTTGATTGCAATCAGGTGTTTTGTGTATGTAGTATCATGATTACAGCTCACATACAGGTGCAAGTGGTTTGTCTTGATTGCGCCCAGGTCCGTGGTGTTTGTTGGTAAGCACACAGGCACAAGTGGTTTGTCTTGATTGCATCCAGGTGCGTGGTGTTTGTCGGTAAGCATACAGTTGCAAGTGTGCAAGTGGTTTGTCTTGATTGTACCCAGGTGCGTGCTGTTTGTTGGTAAGCACAGTAGTGCAAGTGGTTTGTCTTGCTTGTGCCCAGGTACGTGGTGATTGTAGGTAAGCACCCATGTGCTGAGAGTCTGTCAGAATTGTACCCAGGTGCGTGTTGTTTGTAGAATCGCACACAGGTGATGTTGTTTGTCTTGATTGCACACAGTTGCGTCGTGTTTGTAAGTAATTACCCAGGTGCTGGGTGTCTGTCAGGTGTGTGGTGTTTGTAGATTCGCACACAGATGCAAGTGGTTTGTCTTGATTGCACCCAGGTGTGTGGTGTTTGTAGATTCGCACACAGGTGCAGGTGGTTTGTCTTGATTATGCCCAGGTGGGTGGTGTTTGTAGAATCATACACAGGAGCCAGTGGTTTGTCTTGACTGCACCCAGGTGTGTGGTTGTAGATTTGAACACAGGTACAGGTGGTTTGTCTTAATTGCCCCCAGGTGTGTTGTGATTGTAGATTCAAACACAGGTGCAAGTGGTTTGTCTTGATTGCACCCAGGTGTGTTGTGTTTGTAGTATCATGATTACACCAAGTGCGTGGTGTTTGTAGACTCACACACAGGGTGCAAGTGGTTTTTCTTGATTTCACCCAGGTGCGTGGTGTGTGTTGGTAAGCACACAGGTGCAAGAGGTTTGTCTTGATTGCACCCAGGTGCGGGTTGTTAGTAGAACTGCACACAGGTGCAAGTTGTTTGTCTTGATTGTGCCCAGGTTTGTGGTGTTTGTAGAATCGCACACAGGTGCCATTGGTTTGTCTTGATTGCACCCAGTTGTGTTGTGTTTGTAGATTCAAACACAGGTGCAAGTGGTTTGTTTTGATTGCACCCAGGTGTGTTGTGTTGGTAGTATATTGATTACACCATAGTGCGTGGTGTTTTTAGAACTGCACAGAGTTGCAGGTGGTTTGTCTTTATTGCACCCAGGTGCGTGGTGTCTGTTGGTAAGTGGTTTGTCTTGATAGCATCCAGGTGCATGCTGTTTGTTGGTAGACACACAGGTGCAAGTGGTTTGTCCTGATTGCACCCAGGTGCGTGCTGTTTGTTGGTAAGCACAGAAGTGCAAGTGGTTTGTCTTGATTGCACCCACTTGTGTGGTGTTTGTAGATTCGAACACAGGTACAGGTGGTTTGTCTTAATTGCCCGCAGATGTGTTGTGTTTGTAGTATCTTGATTACCCCCAAGTGCGTGGTGCTTGAAGAATTGCACGGAGTTGCAAGTGGTTTGTCTTGATTGTGCCCAGGTGCGTGGTGTTTGTTGGTAAGCACACAGGTACAATTGGTTTGTCTTGATTGTGCCCAGGTTTGTGGTGTTTGTAGGTAAGCACCCATGTGCTGAGTGTCTGTCAGGGTTTCTCACAAGTGCATGTTGTTTTAAGAATCACACGGGAGTCGGGCGGTAGCCCAGCAGGTTAAGCTCACGTGGCACAAAGGCAAGGTCCTGTGTAAACATCCTAGTTCAAGCCCCCGGCTCCCCACCTACAGGGGAGTCGCTTCACAGGCGGTGAAGCAGGTCTGCAGGTGTCTATCTTTCTCTCTCTCTCTGTCTTCCCCTCCTCTCTCCATTTCTCTCTGTCCTATCCAACAACAACAACTTAAATAACAACAACAATAAAAAGACAACAAGGGCAACAAAAGGGAAAATAAAATAAAAAAAAAGAATCATACACAGGTGATGTGTTTGTCTTGATTCCACCCAGGTACATGTTGTTTGTAAGTTAGCACCCATGTGCTGGGTTTCTGTCAGTTTTTGCCCAGGTCTGTGGTGTTTGTAGATTCGCACACACATGCAAGTGGTTTGATTTGATTGCACCCATTTGTGCTGTGTTTTTAGATTCGAACACAGGTGCAAGTGGTTTGTCTTGATTGCACCCAGGTGAGTGATGATTGTAGATTCGCACACAGGTGCAAGTTGTTTGTCTTGATTGCACCCAGGTGCATTGTGTTTGTAGAATTGCTCACAGGAGCAATTTGTCTTGATTACACTTAGATGCGTGGTGTTTGTAGCTAAGCACCCATGTGCTTGGTGTCTGTCAGTGTTGCGACCAGGTGTGTGCTTCTGAAGATTTGCACCAAGGTGCAAGTGGTTTGTCTTGATTGCACCCAGGTGTGGTTTGTAGTTAGTACCTTGATTACACCCAAGTGCGTGGTGTTTGTAGAACTGCACAGAGTTGCAAGTGGTTTGTCTTTATTTCACCCAGCTGCGTGGTGTCTGATGGTAAGCACTCAGGTGCAAGTGGAATTTTTTGATAGCATCCAGGTGCGTGCTGTTTGTTGGTAAGCACACAGGTGCAAATTGTTTCTCTGATTGCACCCAGGTGCTAGCTGTGTGTTAGTAAGCACAGAAGTACAAGTGGTTTGTCTTGATTGCATCCACATGTGTTGTGTTTGTAGATTCGAACACAGGTACAGGCGGTTTTTCTTAATTGCCCGCAGATGTGTTGTGTTTGTAGTACCTTGACTACAACCAAGTGCGTGGTGTTTGATAATTGCACAGAGCTGCAAGTGGTTTGTCTTGATTGCACCCAGCTATGTGGTGTTTGTTGGTAAGCACAGAAGTGCAAGTGGTTTTTCATGATTGTGCCCAGGTACGTGGGGTTTGTAGGTAAGCACCCATGTGTTGATTGTCTGTCCGGGTTTCTCAGAGGTGCATGTTGTTTGTAAAATCACAAAAGGTGATGTTGTTTGTCTTGATTGCACCCAGGTGCATGTTGTTTGTAAGTAAGCACCCATGTGCTGGGTGTCTGTCAGGTTGCACCCAGGTGTGTGGTGTTTGTAGATTTGCACACAGGTGCAAGTGGTTTGTCTTGATTGAACCCAGGTGTGTTGTGTTGGTAGTATCTTGAATAAACCCAAGTGCATGGTGATTGAAGAATTTCCCACAGGAGCAATTTGTATTGATAGCACCCAGGTGCGGGTTGTTTGTAGAATCACACACAGGTGCATGTGGTTTGTCTTGATTGTGCCCAGGTGCGTGGTATTTGTTGGTCAGCAAACAGGTGCAAGTGTGCAAGTGGTTTGTCTTGATTGTACCAAGTGCGTGCTGTTTGTTGGTAAGCACAGTAGTGCAAGTGGTTTGTCTTGCTTGTGCCCAGGTATTGTGGTGTTTGTAGGTAATCAACATGTGCTGAGTGTCTGTCAGGGTTTGCACAGGTGCGTGTTGTTTGTAGAATCGCACACAGGTGATGTTGTTTGTATTGATTGCACACAGTTGCGTGGTGTTTGTAAGTAATTACCCAGGTGCTGGGTGTCTGTCAGGTGTGTGGTGTTTGTAGATTCGCACACGGGTGCAAGTGGTTTGTCTTGACTGCACCCAGGTTTGTGGTGTTTGTAGATTCGCACACAGGTGCACGTGGTTTGTATTGATTGTGCCCAGGTGTGTGGTGTTTGTAGAAGCACACACAGGAGCAAGTGGTTTGACTTGATTGCACCAAGGTATGTGGTGTTTGTATTTTCAAACACAGGTGCAAGTTGTTTGTCTTGATTGCACCCAGATGTGTTGTGTTTGTAGTATCATTATTACACCAAGTGCATGGTGTTCGTAGAATTTCCCACAGGAGCAATTTGTATTGATTGCACCCAGGTGTGTGTTGTTTGTAGAATCACACACAGGTGCAAGTTACTTGTCTTGATTGTGCCAAGGTGGGTGATCTTTGTGGAATCGCACACAGGTACAAGTGGTTTGTCTTGATTGTGCCCTGGTATGTGGCATTTGTAGGCATGCACACCTGTGCTGAGTGTCTGTCAGGGTTTCGCACTGGTGTGTTATGTTTGTAGAATCACACACAGGTGATGTTGTTTGTCTTGATTGCACACATTTGCGTGGTTTTGTAAGTGATTACCCAAGTGCTGGGTGTCTGTCAGGTGTGTGGTGTTTGTAGATTCGCACACAGGTGCAAGTGGTTTGTCTTGAGTGCACCCAGGCGTGTGGTGTTTGTAGATTCACACACAGGTGCAGGTGGTTTGTCTTGATTGTGCCCAGGTGGGTGGTGTTTGTAGAATCGCATACAGGAGCAAGTGGTTTGTCTTGACTGAACCAGGTGTGTGGTGTTTGTAGATTTGAGCACAGGTACAGGTGGTTTGTCTTAATTGCCCCCAGGTGTGTTGTGTTTGTAGATTCAAACACAGGTGCATGTTGTTTGTCTTGATTGCACCCAGATGTGTTGTGTTTGTAGTATCTTGATTACATCAAGTGCGTGGTGTTTTTAGACTCTCACACAGGTGCAAGTCGTTTGTCTTGATTTCACCCAGGTGCGTGGTGTTTGTTGGTAAGCACACAGGTGCATGTGATTTGTCTTGATTGATCCCAAGTGCGGGTTGTTTGTCGTACCACACAGAGGTGATGTTGTTTGTCTTGATTGCACCCAAGTGCATGCTGTTTGTAAGTGAGCACCCATGTGCTGGGTGTCTGTCAGGTTGTGCCCACGTTTGTGGTGTTTTTAGATTCACACACAGGTACAAGTGGTTTGTCTTGATTGAACCCAGCCTTGTTGTGTTTGTAGATTCGAACACAGGTGCAAGTGGTTTCTCTTGATTGCACCCAGGTGTTTTGTGTTGGTAGTATCTTCATTACAACCAAGTGCGTGATGTTTGTAGAACTGCACAGAGTTGCAGGTGATTTGTCTTGATTTTGCTCAGGTGCATGGTGTCTGTTGGTGAGCACACAGGTGCAAGTGGTTTGTCTTCATTGCACCCAGGTAATTGCTTTATGTTGGTGAGCACAGAAGTGCAAGTGGTTTTTCTTGATTGTGCCCAGGTACATGTTGTTTGTAGGTAAGAATCCATGTCCTGAGTGTATGGTAGGGTTTCGCACAGGTATGTGTTTTGTGTAGAATCGCTCACATGTGATGTTGTTTGTCTTGATTGCACACAGGAGCGTGGTTTTTGTAATTAAGCACCCATGTGCTTAGTGTCTGTCAGGTTGCGACCAGGTGTGTGGAGTTTGTGATTCGCACACAGGTGCAAGTGGTTTGTCTTGATTGCGCCTAGGTGAGTGGTGTTTGTTGGTAAGCACAGAGGTGCATGTGGTTTGTCTTGATTGCACCCAGGTGCGGGTTGTTTGTAGAATCACACACATGTGCAAGTTGTCTTGATTGTGCCAAGGTTTGTGGTGTTTGTAGAATCACACACAAGTACAAGTGGTTTGTCTTGATTGCACCCAGGTGTGTTGTGTTGGTAGTATCTTGATTACACCCAAGTGCATAGTGTTTGTAGAACTGCACAGAGTTGGAGGTGGTTTGTCTTGATTGCACCCAGATGCGTGGTGTCTGTTGGTAAGCACACAGGTGCAAGTGGTTTGTCTTGATAGCATCCAGGTGCGTGCTGTTTGTTGGTAAGCACACAGGTGCAAGTGGTTTGTCCTGATTGCACCCAGGTACGTTTTGTTTGTTGGTAAGCACAGAAGTGCAAGTGGTTTTCTTGATTCTGCCCCGGTTTAGGTGTTTGTAGGTAAGCACCCATGTGCTGAATGTCTGTCAGGGTTTCGCACATGTGCGTGTTGTTTGTAGTATCACACACAGGTGATGTTGTTTTTCTTGATTGCACAAAGTTGCGTGGTGTTTGTAATTACCCAGGTTCTGGGTGTCTGTCAGGTGTGTGGTGTTTGTAGATTCGCACACAGGTGCAAGTGGTTTGTCTTGATTGCACCCAGGTGTGTGGAGTTTGTAGATTCGCACACAGGTGAAGGTGGTTTGTCTTGATTGTACTCAGGTGTGTGGAGTTTGTAGATTCGCACACAGGTGCAGGTGGTTTGTCTTGATTGTGCCCAGGTGGGTGGTGTTTGTAGAATCGCACACAGGAGCAAGTGGTTTGTCTTGATTGCACCCAGGTGTGTTGTGTTTGTAGATTCAAACACAGGTGCAAGTGGTTTGTCTTGATTGCACCCAGGTGTGTTGGGTTTGTAGTATCTTGATTACACCAAGTTCATGGTATTTGTAGACTCACACACAGGTGCAAGTGGTTTGTTTTATTTCACCCAGGTGCGTGGTTAGTTGATAAGCACACAGGTGCAAGTCATTTCTCTTGATTGCACCCAGGTGCGGGTCGTTTGTAGAATCGCACACAGGTTTAAGTTGTTTGTCTTGATTGTGCCCATGTTTGTTGTGTTTGTAGATTCGCACACATTGCAAGTGGTTTGTCTTGATTGCACCCAGCTGTGTTGTGTTTGTAGATTCGAACACAGGTGCAAGTGGTTTGTCTTGATTGCACCCAGGTGTGTGGTGTTTGTAGATTCACACACAGGTGCAAGTGGTTTGACTAGATTGCATCCACTTGTGTGGTGTTTGTAGATTCGAAGAGAAGTGCAAGTGGTTTGTCTTGATAGCATCCAGGTGAGTGCTGTTTGTTGGTAAGCACACAGGTGCAAGTGGTTTGTCTTGATTGCACCCAGGTGAGTGCTGTTTGTTGGTAAGCACAGAAGTGCAAGTGATTTGTCTTGATTTCACCCAGTCGCGTGGTGTTTGTTGGTAAACACAGAAGTGCAAGTGGTTTTTCTTGATTGTGCCCAGGTACATGGTGTTTGTAAGTAAGCACCCAAGGGCTGAGTGTCTGTCAGGGTTTCTCAGAGGTGCATGTTGTTTGTAGAATCACACACAGGTGATGTTGTTTGTCTTGACTGCACCCAGGTGCATGTTGTTTGTAAATAAGCACCCTTGTGCTGGGCATCTGTCAGGTTGATCCCAGGTTTGTGGTGTTTGTAGATTTGCACACAGGTGCAAGTGGTTTGTCTTGATTGCACCCAGTGTGTGGTGTTTGTAGATTCGAACACAGGTGCAAATGGTATGACTTGATTGCAACCAAATGTGTTGTGTTTGTAGTATCTTGATTACATCACTGCGTGGTGTTTGTAGACTCACACACAGGTGCAAGTGGTTTGTCTTGATTTCACCCAGGTGTGTTGTGTTTGTAGTATCTTGATTATCAAGTGCGTGGTGTTTGTAGACTCACTCAGAGGTGCAAGTGGTTTTCTTGATTGCGAGAAGGTGCGTGTTGTTTGTTGGTAAGCACACAGGTGCAAGTGGTTTGTCTTGATTGCACCCAGGTGTGGGTTGTTTGTAGAATCGCACAAAGGTGCAAGTTGTTTGTCTTGATTGTGCCAAGGATTGTGGAGTTGTAGAATCGCACACAGGTGCAAGTGGTTTGTCTTGATTGCACCCAAGAGTGTTGTGTTGGTAGTATCTTGATTACACCCAAGTGCGTGCTGTTTGTTTGTAAGCACTGAAGTGCAAGTCATTTGTCTTGATTGCACCCAGGTGCGTGCTGTTTGTTTGTAAGCACTGAAGTGCAAGTCATTTGTCTTGATTGCACCCACGGGTGTGGTGTTTGTTGGTAAGCACACAGGTTCAAGTGGTTTGTCCTGATTGCACCCAGGTGTGTGCTGTTTGTTGGTAAGCACAGAAGTGCAAGCCGTTTTTCTTGATTGCACCCACATGTGTGGTGTTTGTAGATTCGAACACAGGTACAGGTGGTTTGTCTTAATTGCCCACAGATGTGTTGTGTTTGTAGTATCTTGATTACCCCCAAGTGCATGGTGTTTAAAAAATTGCACAGATTTGCAAGTGGTTTCTCTTGATTCTACCTAGGAGCGTGGTGTTTGCTGGTAAGCTCAGAGGTGCAAGTGGTGTTCTTGATTGTGCCCAGGTATGTGGTGTTTATAGGTAAGCACCCATGTGTTGAGTGTCTGTCAGGGTTTCGCACATGTGCGTGTTGTTTGTAGAATCGCACACAGGTGATGTTGTTTGTCTTGATTGCACACAGTTGTGTCGTGTTTGTAAGTAATTACCATGTGCTGTATGTCTTTCAGGTGTGTGGTGTTTGTAGATTCGCACACAGGTGCAAGTGGTTTGTCTTGATTGCACCCAGGTGTGTGGTGTTTGTAGATTCGCACACAGGTGAAGGTGGTTTGTCTTGATTGTGCCCAGGTGGGTGGTGTTTGTAGAATCGCATACAGGAGCAAGTGGATTGTCTTGATTGCCCCCAGGTGTGTGGTGTTTGTAGATTTGAACACAGGTACAGGTGGTTTGTCTTAATTGCCCCCAGGTGTGTTGTGTTTGTAAATTCAAACACAGGTGCAAGTGGTTTGTCTTTATTGCACCCATATGTGTTGTGTTTGTAGTATCTTGATTACACCAAGTGCATGGTGTTTGTAGACTCACACAGAGGTGCAAGTGGTTTGTCTTTATTTCACCCAGGTGTGTGATGTTAGTTGATAAGCACACAGGTGCAAGTGGTTTGTCTTGATTGCACCCAGGTGCAGGTTGTTTGTAGAATCACACACAGGTGCAAGTTGTATGTCTTGATTGTGCCCAGGTTTGTGGTGTTTGTAGATTCGCACACAGGTGCAAGTGGTTTGTCTTGATTGCACCCAGCTGTGTTGTGTTTGTAGATTCGAACACAGGTGCAAGTGGTTTGTCTTGATTGCACCCAGGTGTGTGGTGTTTGTAGATTCACACACAGGTGCAAGTGGTTTGACTAGATTGCATCCACTTGTGTGGTGTTTGTAGATTCGAAGAGAAGTGCAAGTGGTTTGTCTTGATAGCATCCAGGTGAGTGCTGTTTGTTGGTAAGCACACAGGTGCAAGTGGTTTGTCTTGATTGCACCCAGGTGAGTGCTGTTTGTTGGTAAGCACAGAAGTGCAAGTGATTTGTCTTGATTTCACCCAGTCGCGTGGTGTTTGTTGGTAAACACAGAAGTGCAAGTGGTTTTTCTTGATTGTGCCCAGGTACATGGTGTTTGTAAGTAAGCACCCAAGGGCTGAGTGTCTGTCAGGGTTTCTCAGAGGTGCATGTTGTTTGTAGAATCACACACAGGTGATGTTGTTTGTCTTGACTGCACCCAGGTGCATGTTGTTTGTAAATAAGCACCCTTGTGCTGGGCATCTGTCAGGTTGATCCCAGGTTTGTGGTGTTTGTAGATTTGCACACAGGTGCAAGTGGTTTGTCTTGATTGCACCCAGTGTGTGGTGTTTGTAGATTCGAACACAGGTGCAAATGGTATGACTTGATTGCAACCAAATGTGTTGTGTTTGTAGTATCTTGATTACATCACTGCGTGGTGTTTGTAGACTCACACACAGGTGCAAGTGGTTTGTCTTGATTTCACCCAGGTGTGTTGTGTTTGTAGTATCTTGATTATCAAGTGCGTGGTGTTTGTAGACTCACTCAGAGGTGCAAGTGGTTTTCTTGATTGCGAGAAGGTGCGTGTTGTTTGTTGGTAAGCACACAGGTGCAAGTGGTTTGTCTTGATTGCACCCAGGTGTGGGTTGTTTGTAGAATCGCACAAAGGTGCAAGTTGTTTGTCTTGATTGTGCCAAGGATTGTGGAGTTGTAGAATCGCACACAGGTGCAAGTGGTTTGTCTTGATTGCACCCAAGAGTGTTGTGTTGGTAGTATCTTGATTACACCCAAGTGCGTGCTGTTTGTTTGTAAGCACTGAAGTGCAAGTCATTTGTCTTGATTGCACCCAGGTGCGTGCTGTTTGTTTGTAAGCACTGAAGTGCAAGTCATTTGTCTTGATTGCACCCACGGGTGTGGTGTTTGTTGGTAAGCACACAGGTTCAAGTGGTTTGTCCTGATTGCACCCAGGTGTGTGCTGTTTGTTGGTAAGCACAGAAGTGCAAGCCGTTTTTCTTGATTGCACCCACATGTGTGGTGTTTGTAGATTCGAACACAGGTACAGGTGGTTTGTCTTAATTGCCCACAGATGTGTTGTGTTTGTAGTATCTTGATTACCCCCAAGTGCATGGTGTTTAAAAAATTGCACAGATTTGCAAGTGGTTTCTCTTGATTCTACCTAGGAGCGTGGTGTTTGCTGGTAAGCTCAGAGGTGCAAGTGGTGTTCTTGATTGTGCCCAGGTATGTGGTGTTTATAGGTAAGCACCCATGTGTTGAGTGTCTGTCAGGGTTTCGCACATGTGCGTGTTGTTTGTAGAATCGCACACAGGTGATGTTGTTTGTCTTGATTGCACACAGTTGTGTCGTGTTTGTAAGTAATTACCATGTGCTGTATGTCTTTCAGGTGTGTGGTGTTTGTAGATTCGCACACAGGTGCAAGTGGTTTGTCTTGATTGCACCCAGGTGTGTGGTGTTTGTAGATTCGCACACAGGTGAAGGTGGTTTGTCTTGATTGTGCCCAGGTGGGTGGTGTTTGTAGAATCGCATACAGGAGCAAGTGGATTGTCTTGATTGCCCCCAGGTGTGTGGTGTTTGTAGATTTGAACACAGGTACAGGTGGTTTGTCTTAATTGCCCCCAGGTGTGTTGTGTTTGTAAATTCAAACACAGGTGCAAGTGGTTTGTCTTTATTGCACCCATATGTGTTGTGTTTGTAGTATCTTGATTACACCAAGTGCATGGTGTTTGTAGACTCACACAGAGGTGCAAGTGGTTTGTCTTTATTTCACCCAGGTGTGTGATGTTAGTTGATAAGCACACAGGTGCAAGTGGTTTGTCTTGATTGCACCCAGGTGCAGGTTGTTTGTAGAATCACACACAGGTGCAAGTTGTATGTCTTGATTGTGCCCAGGTTTGTGGTGTTTGTAGATTCGCACACAGGTGCAAGTGGTTTGTCTTGATTGCACCCTGCTGTGTGGTGTTTGTAGATTCGAACACAGGTGCAAGTAGTTTGTCTTGATTGCACCCAGGTGTGTTGTGTTGGTAGTATCTTGATTATACCCAAATACGTGGTGTTTGTAGAACTGCACAGAGTTGCAGGTGGTTTGTCTTGATTGAACCCAGATGCGTAGTGTCTCTTGTTAAGCACACTGATGCAAGTGGTTTGTCTTGATAGCATCCAGGTGCGTGCTGTTTGTTGGTTAGCACACAGGTGCATGTGGTTTGTCTTGATTGCACCCAGATGAGTGCTGTTTGTTGGTATGCACAGAAGTGCAAGTGATTTGTCTTGATTTCACCCAGTCGCGTGGTGTTTGTTGGTAAACACAGAAGTGCAAGTGGTTTTTCTTGATTGTGGCCAGGTATGTGGTGTTTGTAAGTAAGCACCCATGTGCTGAGTGTCTGTCAGGGTTTCTCAGAGGTGCATGTTGTTTGTAGAATCACACACAGGTGATGTTGTTTGTCTTGATTGCACCCAGGTGTGTGGTGTTTGTAGATTCGAACACAGGTTCAAGTGGTTTGTCTTGATTGCACCCAGATTTGTTGTGTTTGAAGTATATTGATTACACTAAGTGCGTGGTGTTTGTAGACTCACACACAGGTGCAGTGGTTTGTCTTGATTTCACGCAGATGCGTGGTGTTTGTTGTTAAGCACACAGGTGCAATTGGTTTGTCTTGATTGCACCCAGGTGCGGGTTGTTAGTAGAACTGCACACAGGTGCAAGTTGTTTGTCTTGATTGTGCCCAAGTTTGTGATGTTTGTAGAATCGCACACAGGTTCAAGTGGTTTGTCTTGATTGCACCCAGCTATTTTGTGTTTGTAGATTCGAACACAGGTGCAAGTGGTTTGTGTTGATTGCACCCAGGTGTGTTGTGTAGTTAGTGTCTTGATTACACTCAAGTTCGTGGTGTTTGTAGAACTGCACAGAGTTGCAGGATTTTTGTCTTGATTGCGCTCAGGTGCATAGTGTCTGTTTGTAAGCACACTGGTGCAAGTGGTTTGTCTTGATTGCACCCAGGTGCAGGCTGTTTGTTGGTAAGCACAGAAGTGCAAGTGGTTTTTCTTGATTTTGCCCAGGTACATGTTGTTTGTAGGTAAGAATCCACGTCCTGAGTGTCTGGTAGGGTTTCACACAGGTACGTGTTTTTGTAGAATCACATACATGTGATGTTGTTTGTCTTGATTTCACCTAGATGCCTGCTGTTTGTAAGTAAGCACCCATGTGCTGTGTGTCTGTCAGGTTTCGAGCAGGAGTGTGGTGTTTGTAGATTCGCACACAGGTGCAAGTGGTTTGTCTTGATTGCACCCAGGTATGTTGTGTTGGTAGTATCTTGATTACACCCAAGTGCATGGTGTTTGAGGAATTGCCCATAGGAGCAATTTGTATTGATTGCACCCAGGAGAATGTTGTTTGTAGAATCAAAAACAGGTGCAAGTGGTTTCTCTTGATTGCACCCAGGTGAGTGGTGTTTGTAGATTCGAACACAGGTGCATGTGGTTTGTCTTGATTGCGCCCGGGTGAATGGTGTTTGTTGGTAATCACACAGGTGCAAGTGGTTTGTCTTGATTGAACCCAAGTGCGTGGTGTTTGTAGAATCGTACACAGGTGCAAGTTGTTTTTCTTGATTTTGACCAGGTGGGTGGAGTTTGTAGAATCACACACAGGTGCATGTTGTTTGTATTGATTGAACCTAGGTTGTTGCTATTTGTAGATTCGCACACAAGTGTAAGGTGTTTTTCTAGATAGCATCCAGGTTTGTGGTGTTTCCAGAATCGCACACAAGTTCAAGTGTTTGTACTGATTGCGCCTAGTTTGATGGTGTCTGTAAATTCACAAACAGGTGCAAGTGGTTTGTATTGATTGCGCCCAGGTGCTTTGTGTTTTAGAATTTCCCACAGGAGCAATTTGTTTTGATTCCACCCAGGTGTGTGGTGTTTGTATACTCGAACACAGGTACAGGAGGTTTTTCTTAATTGCCCCCAGCTGTGTTGTGTTTGTAGATTCGAACAGAGGTGCATGTGGTTTGTCTTCATTGAACCCAAGTGCGGGTTGTTTGTAGAATCACACACAGGTGCAAGTTGCTTGTCTTGATTATGCCAAGGTGGGTGGTGTTTCTGGAATCGCACACATGTACAAGTGGTTTGTCTTGAATATGCCCAGGTACCTGGTATTTGTAGGTAAGCACCTCTGTGCAGAGTGTCTGTCAGGGTTTCACCCAGGTGCTTGTTGTTTGAGATTCGCACACAGGTGCAAGTGGTTTGTCTTGACTGTGCCCGGGTGTGTGGTGTTTGTAGATTCACACACAGGTGCAAGGGGTTTGACTAAATTGCATCCACTTGTGTGGTGTTTGTAGATTCGAACATAGGTGCAAGTGGTTTGTCTGGATTGCACCCAGGTGTGTTATGTTTGTAGTATCTTGATTATCAAGTGTGTGGTGTTTGTAGACTCACTCAGAGGTGCAAGTGGTTTTCTTGATTGCGAGAAGGTGCGTGGTGTTTGTTGGTAAGCACACAGGTGCAAGTGGTTTGTCTTGATTGCACCCTGGTGAGGGTTATTTTTAGAATCGCACACAGGTGTAAGACATTTGTCTTGATTGTGCCCAGGTTTGTGGTGTTAGTAGCGTGGTGTTTGTAGGTAAGCACCCATGTGCTGGGTTTTTGTCAAGTTTGCAATCAGGTGTGTTTGTTTGAAGATTTGCACCAAAGTGCAAGTTGTTTGTCTTGATTGCACCCAGGTGTGTGGGGTTTGTAGATTCCCACACAGGTGCATGTGGTTTGTCTTGATTACACTCAGGTGGGTTGTGTTTGATTACGGCACACACACAGGAGCAAGAGGTTTGTGTTGATTGCGCCCATGTCCGTGGTTGTTCATAAGCACACAGGCACCAGTGGTTGGTCTTGATTTCACCTTGGTGCGTGGTATTTGTTGGTAAGCACACAGGTGCAAGTATGCAAGTGGTTTGTTGTGATTATACCAAGTGCGTGCTGTCTGTTGGTAAGCACAGTAGTGCAAGTGGTTTGTCTTGCTTGTGCCCAGGTACGTGGTGTTTCTAGGTAAGCAACATGTGCTGAGTGTCTCAGGGTTTGCACAGGTGCGTGTTGTTTGTAGAATCGCACACAGGTGATGTTTGTCTTGATTGCAAACAGTTGTGTGCTGTTTGTAAGTAATTACCCATGTGCTGGGTCTCTTTCAGGTGTGTGGTGTTTGTAGATTTGCACACAGGTGCAGGTGGTTTGTCTTGATTGCACCCAGGTGTGTGGTGTTTGTAGATTCGCACACAGGTGCAGGTGGTTTGTCTTGATTGTGCCCAGGTGGGTGGTGTTTGTAGAATCGCACACAGGAGCCAGTGGTTTGTGTTGATTGCACCCAGTTGTGTGGTGTTTGTAGATCATACACAGTTGCAAGTGCTTTGTCTTGATTGCACCCAGATGTGTTTTGTTTGTAGTATCTTGATTACACCAAGTGATTGGTGTTTGCAGACTCACACACAGGTGCAAGTGGTTGGTCTTGATATCATCCAGGTGTGTGGTGTTTGTTCGTAAGCACACATGGGCAAGTGGTTTGTCTTGATTGCACCCTAGTGGGGGTTATTTTCAGAATTGCACTCAGGTGTAAGATATTTGTGTTGATTGTGCCCAGGTTTGTGCTGTTAGTAGAATCGCACACAGGTGCAAATGGTTTGTCTTGAATGCACACAGCTGTGTTGTGTTTGTAGATTTGAAAACAGATGCAAGTGGTTTGTCTTGATTGCACCCAGGTGTGTTGTGTTGGTATTATCATGATTACACCCAAGTGCGTGGTGTTTATAGAACTGCACAGAGGTGCAGGTGTTTTGTCTTCATTTCACACAGGTTTGTGGTGTTTGTTCGTAAGCACACAGGTGCTAGTCGTTTGTCTTGATTGCACCCAGGTGCGGGTTTATTGTAGAATCGCACACAGGTGCAAGATGATTGTCTTGTTTGTGCCCAGGTTTGTGGTGCTTGTAGAATCACACAAAGGTGCAAGTGGTTTGTTTTGATTCAACCAGGTGTGTGGTGTTTGTATATTCACACACAGGTGCAAGTGGTTTGTCTTGATTGCACCCAGGTGAGTTGTGTAGGTAATATCGTGATTACACCCAAGTTCACGGTATTTGGAGAATTGCCCACAGGTGCTATTTTTATTGATTGCACCAGGTGCGTGTTGTTTGTAGAATTGCACAGAGAACACAGTTGCAAGTGGTTTGTCTTGATTGCACCCAGATGAGTGTTGTTTGTAGATTCGAACACTGTTGCATGTGGTTTGTCTTGATTGCCTTCAGTCGCATGGTTTTTGTTGGTAAGCACACAGGTGCAAGTTGTTTGTCTTGATTGAACCCAAGTGCGGATTGTTTGTTGAATTGCACAAAGGTGCAAATTGTTTTCTTAATTGTGCCCAGGTACGTGGTATTTGTAGGTAAGGACCCCAATGCTAGTGTCTGTCATGGTATCACCCAGGTGCGTGTTGCTTGTAGATTCGCACACAGGTGCAAGTGGTTTCTCTTGATTGCACCCAGGTGCGTTGTGTTTGTAGAATTGCTCACAGGAGCAATTTATCTTGATTGCACCCAGGTGTGTGGTGTTTGTAGCTAAGCACCCATGTGCTGGGTGTTTGTCAAGTTTGCTATAAGGTGTGTTTGTTTGAAGATTTGCACCAAAGTGCAAGTTGTTTGTCTTGATTGCACCCAGGTGCGGGTTTATTGTAGAATCGAACACAGGTGCAAGATGTTTGTCTTGATTGTGCCCAGGTTTGTGGTGTTTGTTTAATTGCACACAGGTGCAAGTGGTTTGTTTTCATTGCACCCAGCTGTGTTGTGCTTGTAGATTCGAACACAGGTGCAAGTGGTTTGTCTTGATTGCACCCAGGTGTTTTGTGTTGGTACTATCTTGATTACACCCAAGTGCGTGGTGTTTATAGAACTGCACAGAGTTGCAGGTGGTTTGTCTTGATTACACGCAGGTGTGTGGTGTTTGTTGGTAAGCACACAGGTGCTAGTGGTTTGTCTTGATTGCACCCAGGTGCGGGTTTATTGTAGAATCGAACACAGGTGCAAGATGTTTGTCTTGATTGTGCCCTGGTTTGTGGTGTTTGTAGAATCGCATACAAGTGCAAGCGGTTTGTCTTGATTCACAAGGTGTGTGGTGTTTGTGGATTCACACACAGGTGTAGGTGGTTTGTCTTGATAGCACCGAGGTGAGTTGTGTTGGTAGTATCTTGATTACACACCCCTTGGCTCAATCAAGATCAACCAATTGCACCTGTGTGTGAATCTAAAATAAGAAAATCCTAGGCGCAATCAAGACAAACCACTTGCACCTGATTTCGAATCTATAAACAACACACACCTGGGCGCAATCATGACAAACCACGTGCACCTGTGTGGGAATCTGGAAACAACACACACCTGGACAAAATCAAGACAAACCAATAGCACCTGTGTGGGAGTATCCAAAAAAAAATTAGGCACAATCAACACTAACCACTTGCATCTGTGTTCGAATCTATAAACAACAAACACCTGGGTGCAATCATGAAAAAAACCACGTGCACCTGTGTGGGAATCTGCAAACAACACACACCTGGGCAAATCAAGACTAACCACTTGCATCTGTGTTCAAATCTACAAAAAACACACACCTGGGCGCAGTCATGACAAACCACGTGCACCTGTGTGTGAAACTCCAAAAAAAAAAAAAACTTAGGCACAATCAAGACAAACCACTTGCACCTGTGTGCGAATCTCCAAAAAAAAAAAAAAAAAAAAAAACGCTAGGCGCAATCAAGACAAACCACTTGCACCTGTGTTCCAATCAACAATCAACACACAGCTGGGCGCAATCATGACAAACCACTTGCACCTGTGTGGGTATCTGCAAACACACACACCTGGGGACATCAAGATAAACCAATTGCAATTGTGTGCGAATATTCAAAAAAAAACCCAGGCGCAATCAAAAGAAACCACTTGCACCTGTGTGCAAATCTCCAAAAAAAAAAAAAAAAAAAAAAACCTAGGCACACTCAAGACAAACCACTTGCACCTCTGTGCAAATGTACAAAAAAAAAAAAAAACCTAGGGGCAATCAAGACAAACCACTTGCACCTCTGTGCGAATCTAAAAAAAAAAAAAACCTCGGGGCAATCAAGACAAACCACTTGCACCTGTTGGTAATATGGAAACAACAGACACCTGGGCACAATCAATACAAACCACTTGCACTTGTGTGCGAATCTCCAAATAAAAAACCTAGGCGCAATGAAGACAAATTGCATCTGTGTGTGAATCTACAAAAAACAAAAACCTAGGCGCAATCATAACAAACCACTTGCACTTGTGTGGGAATCTGAAAACAACACATACCTGGGTACAGTCAAGACAAACCACTAGCACCTGTGTGTGAATCTCCAAAAAAAAAAAACCTAGGCCCAATCAAGAAACACCACTTGAACCTGTGGTCCAATCAACAAACAACACACAACTGGGCGCAATCATAACAAATCATTTGCACTTGTGTGGGTATCTGCAAACACACACACCTGGGATAATGAAGACAAACCACTGGCACCCGTGTGTGAAACTCCAAAAAAAAAAAGAACTTAGGCACAATCAATACAAACCTATTGCACCTGTTTTCGAATCTATAAACAACACACACCTGGGTGCAATCATGACAAACCACTGCACCACTGTGTGAATCTACAAAGAAAAAAAAACCTAGGCGCAATCAAGACAAACCACTTGCACCTGTGTGGGAATCTCAAAAAAAAAAAAAACCTAGCACAATCAAGTCAAACCACTTGCACCTGTGTGTGAAACTCCAAAAAAAAAAAAAATAGGCATAATCAAGAGTAACCACTTGCATCTGTGTTTGAATCTATAAACAACACACACCTGGTTGCAATCATGACAAACCACGTGCACCTTTGTGGGAATTTGCAAACAACACACACCTGGGCACAATCAAGACAAACCACTTGCACCTGTGTGCGATTCTCCAGAAAAAAAAAAAAAAACCTAGGCGCAATCAAGACAAACCAATTGCACCTGTGTTCAAATCTATAAACAACACACATCTGGGCGCAATCATGACAAACCACGTGCACCTGTGTGCGAATCTACAACAAACAAAAACCTACGTGCAATCAACACAAACCACTTGCACCTGTGTGGGAATATACAAAAAACAAAAACCTAGGCGCAATCAAGACAAACCACTAGCACCTGTGTGCAAATCTCCAAAAAAAAAATCTAGGCCAGTCAATACAAACCACTTGTACCTCTGTGAAAATCTACAAAAAAAAAAAAAAACCTTGGCTCAATCAAGACACACCACTTGCACCTCTGTGCTAATCTAGAAAAATAAAAAACCTAGGCGCAATCAAGACAAACCACTTGCACCTGTGTGCGAAACTACGAAAAACAAAAACCTAGGCGTAATCAAGACAAAGCCATAGCACCTGTGTTCGAATCTATAAACAACACACACCTGGGTGGAATCATGACAAACCACATGCACCTGTGTGGGAATCTGCAAACAACACACACCTTGGCACAATGAAGACTAACCACTTGCATCTGTGTTCGAATATATAAACAACACACACCTGGGGGCAATCAAGACAAACCACTTGCACCTGTGAGCGAATCTCCAAAAAAAAAAAAAAACCTAGGCAAAATCAAGACAAACCACTTGCACCTGTGTTCGAACCTATAAACAACACACACCTGGGTGCAATCAATACAAACCACTTGCACCTTTGTTCGAATCTATAAACAACACACACCTGGGCGCAAGCAAGACAAACCACTTGCACCTGTGTGACAATCTACAAACAACACACACACCTGGGTGCAATCATGACAAATACTTGCACCTGTGTGGGAATCTGAAAACAACACACACCTGGGCACAATCAAGACAGACCACCAGCACCTGTGTGCGAACCTCCAAAAAAAAAAAAACTTAGGCCAGTCAATACAAACCACTTGCATCTCTCTGCGAATCTACAAAAAAAAAAAAAAAAAAAAAAAACCATAGGCGCAATCAAGACACACCACTTGCACCTCTGTGCGAATCTACAAAAATAAAAACCTAGGCGCAATCAAGACAAAGCACTTGCACCTGTGTGTGAATCTATGAAAAACTAAAACCTAGGGTCAATCAAGACAAACCACTTGCATTGTGTGCGGATCTACAAACAAAACACCCCTGGGCACAAACATGACAAACCACGTGCACCTGTGTGGGAATCTCCAAAAAAAAAAAAAAAAAAAAAAAAAAACTAGGCACGATCAAGACAAATCACTTGCACCAGTGTGCAAATCTCAAAAAAAAAAAAAAAAAAAAAAAGGCACAGTCAAGACAAACCATTTGCAGCTGTGTCCAAATCTACAAACAACACAACCCCGGGCACAATCAATATCAACCAATTGCACCTGTGTGTCAATCTACAAAAATCAAAATCCTAGGCGCAATCATGACAAACCACTTGCACCTGTGTGGGAATCTAAAAACAACACACACCTCGGCACATGCAAGACAAACCACTAGCACCTGTGTGCGAATCTCCAAAAAAAAAAAAAAAAAGAAACCTAGGCGCAATCAAGACAAGTCACATGCACCTGTGTTCCAATCAACAAACAGCACATAGATGGGCACAATCCTGACAAATCACTTGCACCTGTGTGGATATCTGCAAACACACACACCTGGGCACATCAAGAGAAACCACTAGCACCTGTGTGGGAATCTCCAAAAAAAAAATCCTAGGTGCAATCAAGACAAAACACTTGCACCTGTGTGTGAAACTCCAAAAAAAAAATTAGACACAATCAAGACAAACCACTTGCACCTGTGTTCAAATCCATAAACAACACACACCTGGGTGCAATCATGACAAACTACGTGGACCTGTGTGGGAATCTTCAAACAACAAACACCTGGACACAATCAAGACTAACCACTTGCATCTCTGTTCGAATCTATAAACAACACACACCTGGGCGCAATCAAGACAAACCACTTGCACCTGTGTGCCAATCTCCAAAAAAAAAAAATCCTAGGCGCATTCAAGACAAAACACTTGCACCTGTGTGGCAATCTACAAATAAAAAAACGTAGGTGCAATCATGACAAATTACTTGCACCTGTGTGCGTATCTTCAAAAACACACACCTGGGTACATCAAGATAAACCAATTTTACCTGTGTGTGAAACGTCAAAAAAAAAAACAAAAACCTAGGCTCTATCAATACAAACCACTTGCACCTGTGTGCAAATCTCAAAAAAAAAAAAAAAAAACCTAAGAACAGTCAAGAGAAACCACTTGCACCTCTGTGCGAATCTACAAAAAAAAAAACCTAGGCGCAATCAAGGCAAACCACTTGCACCTGTGTTCCAATCAACAAACAACACATAGCTGGACGCAATCTTGACAAATCACTTGCACCTGTGTGGATATCTGCAAACACACACACCTGGGCACATCAAGACAAACCACTAGCACCTGTGTAGGAATCTCCAAAAAAAAAAACCTAGGCGCAATCAAGACAAAACACTTGCACCTGTGTGTGAAACTACAAAAAAAAAAAAAAACCTAAGAACAGTTAAGAGAAACCACTTGCACCTCTGTGCTAATCTACAAAAAAAAACTAGGCGCAATCAAGACAAACCACTTGCACCTGTGTTCAAATCTATAAACAACACAGATTGGCGCAATCATGACAAACCACGTGCACCTGTGTGCAAATCAACAAAAAACAAAAACCTACGCGAAATCAAGACACACCACTTAAACCTGTGTACAGATCTACAAACAACACACACCTGGGCGCAATCATGACAAAACACTTGCACCTGTGTGGGAATCTGAAAACAACACACACCTGGTCACAATCATGACAAACAACTAGCACCTGTGTGCGAATCTCCAAAAAAAAAAAAACCTAGGCGCAATCAAGACAAACCAATTCCACCTCTGTTCGAATCTATAAACTACACACACCTGGGCGCAATCATGACAAACTACGTGCACCTGTGTGGGAATCTGGAAACAACACACACCTGGGCACGATGAAGACTGACAACTTCCATCTGTGTTCGAATCTATAAACAACACACACCTGGGCGCAATCAAGACAAACCACTTGCACCTGTGTGCGAATCTACAAAAAACAAAACCCTTCGTGCAATCAAGACACACCACTTGCACCTGTTTGCGGATCTACAAACAACATAAACCTGGTCGCAATAATGACAAAAAATGTGCACCTGTGTGGGAATCTGCAAACAACATTCACCTGGGCACAAATAAGACTAACCACTTCCATCTGTGTTCGAATCTATAAACAACACACACCTGTGCGCAATCAAGAAAAACCACTTGCACCTGTGTGCGAATCTACAAAAAACAAAATCTTAGGCGTAATCAAGACAAAACACTTGCACCTGTGTGCCAATGTACAAACAACACACACAGCTTAGGCGTAATCAAGACAAAACACTTGCACCTGTGTGCCAATCTACAAACAACACATACAGCTGGGTGCAATCATGACAAACCACGTGCACCTGTGTGGGAATCTGCAAACAACAAACACCTGGGCACAATCAAGACTAACCACTTGCATCTGTGTTAGAATCTATAAACAACACACATCGGGGCGGAATCAAGACAAACCACTTGCACCTGTGTGGGTATCTGCAAACACACACACCTGGACACATCAAGATAAACCAATTGCACCTGTGTGCGAATCTTCAAAAAAAAAACCTAGGCACGATCAAGAGAAACCACTTGCAGCTGTGTGCAAATCTCCAAAAAAAAAAAAAAAAAAAAAACTAGCCACAGTCAAGACAAACAACATGCACCTGTGTTTGAAACTATAAACAACACACACCTGGGCGCAATCAAGACAAAACACTTGCACCTGTGTGCGAATCTCCTAAAAAAAAAAAAACCTATGCACAGTCAAGACAAAACACTTGCACCTGTGTGGGAAACTACAAAAAACAAATACCTAGGCGAAATCAAGACAAACCACTTGCACCTGTGTGCGAATCTACAAACAACACACACCTGGGCCCAATCATGACAAACAACTTGCACCTGTTGGGAATCTGAAAACAACACACAACTGGGCACAATCAAGAGAAACCACTTGCAGCTGTGTGCAAATATACAAACAACACATACCAGGGCGCAATCAAGTTCAACCAATTGCACCTGTGTGTGTATCTGCAAAAAACAAAATCCTAGTTGCAATCAAGACAAACCACTTGCACGTGTGATCCAATCAAAAATAACACACAGCTGGGCGCAATCATGACAAACCACTTGCACCTGTGTGGGAATCTGAAAACAACACACACCTGGGCACAATCAAGACAAACCACTAGCTCCTGTGTCCGAATCTCCAAAAAAAAAAAAAAAAAAGCCTAGGTGCAATCAAGACAAACCACTTGCACGTGTGATCAAATCAAAAATAACACACAGCTGGGCGCAATCATGACAAATCACTTGCACCTGTGTGGGTATCTGCAAGAACACACACCTGGGCACATCAACACAAACCAATAGAACCTGTGTGCGAATCTTCAAAAAAAAAAAAAAAACCGAGGCGCAATCAAGAGAAACCACTTGCACCTGTGTGCAAATCTCCAAAAAAAAAACTAGGCACAGTCAAGACAAACCACTTGCACACCTGTGTGAATCTACAAAAAAAAAAAAAAAAAACGTAGGTGCAATCAAGACAAACCACGTGAACCGAGTGCGAATCTAAAAAAAAAAAAACCTAGGCGCAATCAAGACAAACCACTTGCACCTGTGTTCAAATCTATAAACAACAAACATCTGGGCGCAATCATGACAAACCACGTGCACCTGTGTGCCAATCTACAAAAAACAAAAAACTTCGTGCAATCAAGACACACCACTTAAACCTGTTTGAGGATCTACAAACAACACAGACCTGGTCGCAATCATGACAAACAACGTGCACCTGTGTGGGAATCTGCAAACAACATACACCTGGGAACAAATAAGACTAACCACTTCCATCTGTGTTCGAAACTATAAACAACACACACCAGTG
Source organism: Erinaceus europaeus (assembly GCF_950295315.1). NCBI lineage: Eukaryota > Metazoa > Chordata > Mammalia > Eulipotyphla > Erinaceidae > Erinaceus > Erinaceus europaeus. The sequence goes on from NC_080169.1 coordinate 41,586,191, forward strand.
CGCAATCAAGAAAAACCACTTGCACCTGTGTGCGAATCTACAAAAAACAAAAACTTAGGCGTAATCAAGACAAAACACTTGCACCTGTGTGCCAATCTACAAACAACACACACAGCTGGGTGCAATCATGACAAACCACGTGCACCTGTGTGGGAATCTGCAAACAACAAACACCTGGGCACAATCAAGACTAACCACTTGCATCTGTGTTAGAATCTATAAACAACACACATCGGGGCGGAATCAAGACAAACCACTTGCACCTGTGTGGGTATCTGCAAACACACACCTGGACACATCAAGATAAACCAATTGCACCTGTGTGCGAATCTTCAAAAAAAAAAACCAAGGCACGATCAAGAGAAACCACTTGCAGCTGTGTGCAAATCTCCAAAAAAAAAAAAAAAAAACCTAGGCACAGTCAAGACAAACAACTTGCACCTGTGTTCGAAACTATAAACAACACACACCTGGGCGCAATCAAGACAAAACACTTGCACCTGTGTGCGAATCTCCTAAAAAAAAAAAAAAAAAAACTATGCACAATCAAGACAAAACACTTGCACCTGTGTGGGAAACTACAAAAAACAAATACCTAGGCGAAATCAAGACAAACCACTTGCACCTCTGTTCGAATCTAAAAAAAAATCCTAGGCGCAATAAGACAAACCACTTGCACCTGTTGGGAATATGAAAACAACACACACGTGGGCACAATCAAAAGAAATCACTTGCAGCTGTGTGCAAATTTACAAACAACACACACATGGGCGCATTCAAGATCAACCAATTGCACCTGTGTGTGAATCTAAAAAAACAAAATCCTAGGTGCAATCAAGACAAACCACTTCCACCTGTTTTCGAATCTATAAAATACACACACCTGAGCGCAATCATGACAAACCACGTGCACCTGTGTGGGAATCTGCAAACTACACACACCTGCGCACAATCAAGACTGACAACTTCCATATGTGTTCGAATCTAGAAAAAACACACACCTGGGCGCAATCAAGACAAACCACTTGCACCTGTGGTGCAATCAACAAACAACACACAGTTGGGCGCATTCATGACAAATCATTTGCACCTGTCTGGGTATCTACAAACACACACACCTGGGCACATCAAGACTAACCATTGCACCTGTGAGCGAATCTTAAAAAAAAATACCTAGGCGCAATCAAGACAAACGACTTGCACCTGTGTGCAAATCCCCCCACCCAAAAAAAAAAACCTATGCACAGTCAAGAGAAACCACTTGCACCTCTGTGCGAATCTACAAAAAAAAAAAATACCTAGGCGCAATCAAGACACACCACTTGCACCTATGTGCGAATCTACAAAAAAAAAAAAACCTAGGCGCAATCAAGAAAAACCACTTGCACCTGTGTGTGAAACTCCAAAAAAAAAAAAAAAAAACGTAGGCACAATCAAGACAAACCACTTGCACCTGTGTGCGAATCTACAAAAAACAAAAACTTAGGGGTAATTAAGACAAACCACTTGCACCTGTGTTCCAATCTATAAACAACACACACCTGGGTGCAATCATGACAAACCACGTGCCCCTGTGTGTGAATCAGCAAACAACACACACACCTAGGTGCAATCATGAAAAACAACTTGCAACAGTGTGGGAATCTGCAAACAACACACACCTGGGCGCAATGAAGACAAACCACTTGCACTTGTGTTCAAATCTATAAACAACACACACCTGTGCACAATCATGACAAACCACGTGCACCTGTGTGGAAATCTCAAAAAAAAAAAAAAAAACCTAGGCGCAATCAAGACAAACCACTTGCACCTGTGTGTGAAATTCCAAAAAAAAAAAAAAAAACCTAGGAACAATCAAGACAAAACACTTGCACCTGTATCGGAATCTACAAAAAACAAAAACCTAGGCACATTCAAGACAAAACACTTGCACCTGTGTGGGAATCTACAAATAAAAAAAACGTAGGCGCAATCATGACAAATTACTTGCACCTGTGTGCGTATCTTCAAAAACACACACCTGGGTACATCAAGATAAACCAATTTTACCTGTGTGTGAAACGTCAAAAAAAAAAACCTAGGCTCTATCAATAAAAACCACTTGCACCTATGTGCAAATCTCCAAAAAAAAAAAAAAAAAAAAAAAAAACTAAGAACAGTCAAAGGAAACCACTTGCACCTCTGTGCGAATCTACAAAAAAAAAACCTAGGCGCAATCAAGGCAAACCACTTGCACCTGTGTTCCAATCAACAAACAACACATAGCTGGACACAATCCTGAAAAATCACTTGCACCTGTGTGGATATCTGCAAACACACACACCTGGGCACATCAAGACAAACCACTAGCACCTGTGTGGGAATCTCCAAAAAAAAAAACCTAGGCGCAATCAAGACAAAACACTTGCACCTGTGTGTGAAACTACAAAAAAAAAAAAAAAAAAAAACCTAAGAACAGTTAAGAGAAACCACTTGCACCTCTGTGCTAATCTACAAAAAAAAAAACTAGGTGCAATCAAGACAAACCACTTGCACCTGTGTTCAAATCTATAAACAACACAGATTGGCGCAATCATGACAAACCACGTGCACCTGTGTGCAAATCAACAAAAAACAAAAACCTACGTGAAATCAAGACACACCACTTAAACCTGAGTACAGATCTACAAACAACACACACCTGGGCGCAATCATGACAAACACTTGCACCTGTGTGGGAATCTGAAAACAACACACACCTGGTCACAATCATGACAAACCACTAGCACCTGTGTGCGAATCTCCAAAAAAAAAAAAAACCTAGGCGCACTCAAGACAAACCAATTCCACCTCTGTTCGAATCTATAAACTACACACACCTGGGCGCAATCGTGACAAACTACGTGCACCTGTGTGGGAATCTGGAAACAACACACACCTGGGCACGATCAAGACTGACAACTTCCATCTGTGTTCGAATCTATAAACGACACACACCTGTGCGCAATCAAGACAAACCACTTGCACCTGTGTGCGAATCTACAAAAAAAAAAAAAAAACCTAGGAGCAATCAAGACAAAACACTTGCACCTGTGTGGGAATCTACAAAAAACAAAAACCTAGGCACAATCAAGACAAACCACTTGCACCTGTTGGGAATCTGAAAACAACACACACCTGGGCACAATGAAGAGAAACCACCTGCAAGTGTGTGTACATCTACAAACAACACACCCCTATGTGCAATGAAGATCAACCAATTGCACCTGTGTGTGAATCTACAAAAAACAAAATCCTAGGCGCTATCAAGACAAAACACTTGCACCTGTGTCAAATCTATAAACAACACACACCTGGGCACAATCAAGACTGACAACTTCTATCTGTGTTCTAAACTATAAACAACACACACCTGGGCGCATTCAAGACAAACCACTTGCACCTCTGTGCCAATCTACAAACAACACACACAACTGGGTGCAATCATGACAAACCACGTGCACCTTTGTGGGAATCAGCAAACAACACACACCTGGGCACAATCAAGACTGACAACTTCCATCTGGGTTCGAATCTATAAACAACACACACCTGGGTGCAATCAAGACAAACCACTTGCACCGTGTGTGAATCAAGAAAAAACAAAATCCTAGGTGCAATCAAGACAAACCACTTGCACCTGTGTTCGAATCTATAAACAACACACCTGGGCGCAATCATGACAAACCACGTGCACCTGTGTGGGAATCAGCAAACAACACAGACCTGGGCACAATCAAGACTGACAACTTCCATCTGGGTTCGAACCTATAATAAACACACACCTGGGCGCAATCAAGACAAACCACTTGCACCTGTGTGCCAATCTACAAACAACACACACACCTAGGTGCAATCATGACAAACCACGTGCACCTGTGTGGGAATATCAAAAAAAAAAAAAAACAAAGGCGCAATCAAGACAAACCACTTGCACCTGTGTGTGAAACTACAAAAAAAAAAAAAAAAAAAAAAAAACCTAGGCGCAATCAAGACAAAAGACTTGCACCTGTGTGGGAATCTACAAAAAACAAAAACCTAGGCGCAATCAAGACAAACCACTTGCACCTGTGTTCAAATCTATAAACAACACACACCTGGTCACAATCAAGACTGACAACTTCTATCTGTGTTCTAATCTATAAACAACACACACCTGGGTGCAATCAAGACAAACCACTTGAACCTGTGTGCGAATCTCCAAATAAAAATACCTAGGCGCAATCAAGACAACTTGCACCTGTGTGTGAAGCTATAAATAAGAAAAACCTAGGAGAAATCATGACAAACCACTTGCACCTGTGTGGGAATCTAAACACAACACACACCTCGGCACATGCAAGACAAACCACTAGCAACTGTGTGCGAATCTCCAAAAAAAATTATAACCTAGGCTCAATCAAGACAAACCACTTACACCAGTGTTCCAATCAACAAACAACACATAGCTGGGCGCAATCCTGACAAATCACTTGCACCTTTGTGGATATCTGCAAACACACACTACTGGGCAAATCAACACAAACCACTAGCACATTATGTGGGAATCTCCAAAAAAAAAAAAAAAATTGGCACAATCAAGACAAACCACTTGCACCTGTGTGTGAAACTCCAAAAAAAATTAGACACAATCAAGACAAACCAATTGCACCTGTGATCGAATCTATAAACAACACACACCTGGGTGCAATCATGACAAACCACATGCACCTGTGTGGGAATCTGCAAACAACAAACACCTGGGCACAATCAAGACTAACCACTTGCATCTGTGTTCGAATCTATAAACAACACACAGCTGGGCGCAATCAAGACAAACCATTTGCACCTGTGTGCAAATCTCCAAAAAAAAAAAAAAAAAACCTAGGCACAATCAAGACAAAACACTTGCACCTGTGTGGGAATCTACAAACATAAACGTTGGCAAAATCTAGACAAACCACTTGCACCTGTGTTCAAATCTATAAACAACACACAACTGGGCGCAATAATGACAAATCATGTGCACCTGTGTGTAAATCTACAAAAAATTAAAACCTACGTGAAATCAGGACACACCACTTAAACCTGTGTGCAGATCTACAAACCACACACATCTGGGCGCAATCATGACAAACCACGTGCACCTTTGTGGGAATCAGCAAACAACACACAACTGGGCACAATCAAGACTGACAACTTCCATCTGGGTTCGAATCTATAAACAACACACACCTGGGTGCAATCAAGACAAACCACTTGCACCGTGTGTGAATCAAGAAAAAACAAAATCCTAGGTGCAATCAAGACAAACCACTTGCACCTGTGTTCGAATCTATAAACAACACACCTGGGCGCAATCATGACAAACCACGTGCACCTGTGTGGGAATCAGCAAACAACACAGACCTGGGCACAATCAAGACTGACAACTTCCATCTGGGTTCGAACCTATAATAAACACACACCTGGGCGCAATCAAGACAAACCACTTGCACCTGTGTGCCAATCTACAAACAACACACACACCTAGGTGCAATCATGACAAACCACGTGCACCTGTGTGGGAATATCAAAAAAAAAAAAAAAAAACAAAGGCGCAATCAAGACAAACCACTTGCACCTGTGTGTGAAACTACAAAAAAAAAAAAAAAAAAAAAAAAAAAACCTAGGCGCAATCAAGACAAAAGACTTGCACCTGTGTGGGAATCTACAAAAAACAAAAACCTAGGCGCAATCAAGACAAACCACTTGCACCTGTGTTCAAATCTATAAACAACACACACCTGGTCACAATCAAGACTGACAACTTCTATCTGTGTTCTAATCTATAAACAACACACACCTGGGTGCAATCAAGACAAACCACTTGAACCTGTGTGCGAATCTCCAAATAAAAATACCTAGGCGCAATCAAGACAACTTGCACCTTTGTGAAGCTATAAATAAGAAAAACCTAGGAGAAATCATGACAAACCACTTGCACCTGTGTGGGAATCTAAACACAACACACACCTCGGCACATGCAAGACAAACCACTAGCAACTGTGTGCGAATCTCCAAAAAAAATTATAACCTAGGCTCAATCAAGACAAACCACTTACACCAGTGTTCCAATCAGCAAACAACACATAGCTGGGCGCAATCCTGACAAATCACTTGCACCTTTGTGGATATCTGCAAACACACACTACTGGGCAAATCAACACAAACCACTAGCACATTATGTGGGAATCTCCAAAAAAAAAAAAATTGGCACAATCAAGACAAACCACTTGCACCTGTGTGTGAAACTCCAAAAAAAATTAGACACAATCAAGACAAACCAATTGCACCTGTGATCGAATCTATAAACAACACACACCTGGGTGCAATCATGACAAACCACATGCACCTGTGTGGGAATCTGCAAACAACAAACACCTGGGCACAATCAAGACTAACCACTTGCATCTGTGTTCGAATCTATAAACAACACACAGCTGGGCGCAATCAAGACAAACCATTTGCACCTGTGTGCAAATCTCCAAAAAAAAAAAAAAAAACCTAGGCACAATCAAGACAAAACACTTGCACCTGTGTGGGAATCTACAAACATAAACGTTGGCAAAATCTAGACAAACCACTTGCACCTGTGTTCAAATCTATAAACAACACACAACTGGGCGCAATAATGACAAATCATGTGCACCTGTGTGTAAATCTACAAAAAATTAAAACCTACGTGAAATCAGGACACACCACTTAAACCTGTGTGCAGATCTACAAACCACACACATCTGGGCGCAATCATGACAAACCACGTGCACCTGTGTGTGAAACTCCAAAAAAAAAAACAAACTTAGGCACAATCAAGACAAACCACTTGCACCTGTGTGCGAATCTCCAAAATAAAAAAAAAGCTAGGAGCAATCAAGACAAACCACTTGCACCTATTGGGAATATGAAAACAACACACACCTGGGCACAATCAATACAAACCACTTGCACCTGTGTGCGAATCTCCAAATAAAAAACGTAGGCGCAATCAAGTAAAACCACTTGCACCTGTGGTCCAATCAACAAACAACACACAGCTGGGCACAATCATAACAAATCATTTGCACTTGTGTGGTTATCTGCAAACACACACACCTAGGCACATCAAGACAAACCACTGGCACCCGTGTGTGAAACTCCAAAAAAAAAAAATTAGGCACAATCAAGACAAACCACTTGCACCTGCTTTCGAATCTATAAACAACACACACCTGGGTGAAATCATGAAAAACCACGTGCACCTGTGTGGGAATCTGCAAACAACACACACCTGGGCGCAATCAAGACAAACTACTGCACCTCTGTGCGAATCTACAAAGAAAAAAAAAACCTAGGGGCAATCAAGACAAACCACGTGCACCTATGTTGGAATTTGCAAACAACACACACCTGGGCACAATCAAGACAAACCACTTGCACCTGTGTGCGAATCTCCAAAAAAAAAAAAAAAAACCTAGGCGCAATCAAGACAAACCACTTGAACCTGAGTGGGAATCTACAAAAAACAAAAATCTAGGCGCAATCAAGACAAACAACTTGCACTGTGTGCGAATCTACAAACAACACACACCTGGGCGCAATCAAGATAAACCACTTGCACCTGTGTTCTAATCTCCAAAAAAAAAACCTAGGCACAATCATGACAAACCACTGGCACCTGTGTTTCAATCAACAAACAACACACAACTGGGCGCAATCATGACAAATCACTTGCACCTGTGTGGGTATCTGCAAACACACACACCTGGGCATATCAAAATAAACCAATTGCACCTGTGTACGAATCTTCAAAAAAAAAAAAAAACCTATGCGCAATCAAGACAAACCACTTGCACTGTGTGCAAATCACCAAAAAAAAAAACCTAGGCACAGTGAATACAAACAACTTGCACCGTGTGTGAATCAACAAAAAACAAAATCCTATGCGCAATCAAGACAAACCACTTGCACCTGTGTTCGAATCTATAAACAACACACCTGGGTGCAATCATGACAAACCACGTGCACCTGTGTGGGAATCAGCAAACAACACACACATGGGCACAATCAAGACTGACAACTTGCATCTGGGTTCAAACCTATAAAAAACACACACCTGGGCGCAATCAAGACAAACCACTTGCACCTGTGTGCCAATCTACAAACAACACACACACCTAGGAGCAATCATGACAAACCACGTGCACCTGTGTGGGAATCTCAAAAAAAAAAAAAAAAAAAACCTAGGCGCAATCAAGACAAACCACTTGCACCTGTGTGTGAAACTACAAAAAAAAAAAAAAAAAAAAAAACCTAGGCGCAATCAAGACAAAAGACTTGCACCTGTGTGGGAATCTACAAAAAACAAAAACCTAGGCGCAATCAAGAAAAACGACTTGCACCTGTGTGCGAATCAACAAAAAACAAAAACCTAGGTGCAATCAAGACAAACCACTTGCACCTGTGTTCAAATCTATAAACAACACACACCTGGTCACAATCAAGACTGACAACTTCTATCTGTGTTCTAATCTATAAACAACACACACCTGGGTGCAATCAAGACAAACCACTTGCACCTCTGTGCCAATCTATAAACAACACACACACCTGGGTGCAATCATGACAAACCACTTGCACCTGTGTGCGAATCTCCAAATAAAAATACCTAGGCGCAATCAAGACAATTTGCACCTGTGTGTGAATCTACAAATAACAAAAACCTAGGCGAAATCATGACAAACCACTTGCACCTGTGTGGGAATCTAAAAGCAACACACACCTCGGCACATGCAAGACAAACCACTAGCACCTGTGTGCGAATCTCCAAAAAAAAGTTATAACCTAGGCTCAATCAAGAAAAACCACTTACAACTGTGTTCCAATCAACAAACAACACATAGCTGGGCGCAATCCTTACAAATCACTTGCACCTTTGTGGATATATGCAAACACACACCTGGGCACATCAACACAAACCACTAGCACCTTGTGTGGGAATCTCAAAAAAAAAAAAAAAAAAAACCTAGGCACAATCAAGACAAACCACTTGCACCTGTGTGTAAAACTCCAAAAAAAATTAGAAACAATCAAGACAAACCACTTGCACCTGTGTTTGAATCTTTAAACAACACACACCTGGGTGCAATCATGACAAACCACGAGCACCTGTGTGGGAATCTGCAAACAACAAACACCTGGGCACAATCAAGACTAACCACTTGCATCTGTGTTCAAATCTATAAACAACAGACAGCTGGGCGCAATCAAGACAAACCACTTGCACCTGTGTGCAAATCTCCAAAAAAAAAAAAAAAAAAAACCTAGGCACAATCAAGACAAAACACTTGCACCTGTGTGGGAATCTACAAAAATAAACGTAGGCAAAATCTAGACAAACCACTTGCACTTGTGTTCAAATCTATAAACAACACACAACTGGGCGCAATAATGACAAACCATGTGCACCTGTGTGCAAATCTACAAAAAATTAAAACCTACGTGAAATCAAGACACACCACTTAAACCTGTGTGTACATCTACAAACAACACACATCTGGGCGCAATCATGACAAACCACGTGCACCTGTGTGTGAAACTCCAAAAAAAAAAAAAAAAACTTAGGCACAATCATGACAAACCACTTGCACCTGTGTGCAAATCTCCAAAATAAAAAAAAAAGCTATTGGCAATCAAGACAAACCACTTGCACCTGTTGGGAATATGAAAACAACACACACCTGGGCACAATCAATACAAACCACTTGCACCTGTGTGCGAATCTCCAAATAAAAATACCTAGGTGCAATCAAGACAACTTGCACCTGTGTGTGAATCTACAAATAACAAAAACCTAGGCGCAATCATGACAAACCACTTGCACCTGTTTGGGAATTTGAAAACAACACATACCTCGGTACAGTAAAGACAAACCACTAGCACCTGTGTGCGAATCTCCAAAAAAAAACTAGGCGCAATCAAGAAAAACCACTTGCACCTGTGGTCCAATCAACAAACAACACACAGCTGGGCACAATCATAACAAATCATTTGCACCTGTGTGGGAATCTGCAAACAACACACACCGGGGCGCACTCAAGACAAACTACTGCACCTCTGTGCTAATCTACAAAGAAATAAAAAACCTAGGCGCAATCAATACAAACCATGGGCACCTATGTGGGAATTTGCAAACAACACACACCTGGGCACAATCAAGACAAATCACTTGCACCTGTGTGCGATTCTCCAGAAAAAAAAAAAAAAAACCTAGGTGCAATCAAGACAAACCACTTGAACCTGAGTGGGAATCTACAAAAAACAAAAACCTAGGCGCAATCAAGAAAAACGACTTGCACCTGTGTGCGAATCAACAAAAAACAAAAACCTAGGTGCAATCAAGACAAACCACTTGCACCTGTGTTCAAATCTATAAACAACACACACCTGGTCACAATCAAGACTGACAACTTCTATCTGTGTTCTAATCTATAAACAACACACACCTGGGTGCAATCAAGACAAACCACTTGCACCTCTGTGCCAATCTATAAACAACACACACACCTGGGTGCAATCATGACAAACCACTTGCACCTGTGTGCGAATCTCCAAATAAAAATACCTAGGCGCAATCAAGACAATTTGCACCTGTGTGTGAATCTACAAATAACAAAAACCTAGGCGAAATCATGACAAACCACTTGCACCTGTGTGGGAATCTAAAAGCAACACACACCTCGGCACATGCAAGACAAACCACTAGCACCTGTGTGCGAATCTCCAAAAAAAAGTTATAACCTAGGCTCAATCAAGAAAAACCACTTACAACTGTGTTCCAATCAACAAACAACACATAGCTGGGCGCAATCCTTACAAATCACTTGCACCTTTGTGGATATATGCAAACACACACCTGGGCACATCAACACAAACCACTAGCACCTTGTGTGGGAATCTCAAAAAAAAAAAAAAAAAAAAACCTAGGCACAATCAAGACAAACCACTTGCACCTGTGTGTAAAACTCCAAAAAAAATTAGAAACAATCAAGACAAACCACTTGCACCTGTGTTTGAATCTTTAAACAACACACACCTGGGTGCAATCATGACAAACCACGAGCACCTGTGTGGGAATCTGCAAACAACAAACACCTGGGCACAATCAAGACTAACCACTTGCATCTGTGTTCAAATCTATAAACAACAGACAGCTGGGCGCAATCAAGACAAACCACTTGCACCTGTGTGCAAATCTCCAAAAAAAAAAAAAAAAAAAAACCTAGGCACAATCAAGACAAAACACTTGCACCTGTGTGGGAATCTACAAAAATAAACGTAGGCAAAATCTAGACAAACCACTTGCACTTGTGTTCAAATCTATAAACAACACACAACTGGGCGCAATAATGACAAACCATGTGCACCTGTGTGCAAATCTACAAAAAATTAAAACCTACGTGAAATCAAGACACACCACTTAAACCTGTGTGTACATCTACAAACAACACACATCTGGGCGCAATCATGACAAACCACGTGCACCTGTGTGTGAAACTCCAAAAAAAAAAAAAAAAAACTTAGGCACAATCATGACAAACCACTTGCACCTGTGTGCAAATCTCCAAAATAAAAAAAAAAGCTATTGGCAATCAAGACAAACCACTTGCACCTGTTGGGAATATGAAAACAACACACACCTGGGCACAATCAATACAAACCACTTGCACCTGTGTGCGAATCTCCAAATAAAAATACCTAGGTGCAATCAAGACAACTTGCACCTGTGTGTGAATCTACAAATAACAAAAACCTAGGCGCAATCATGACAAACCACTTGCACCTGTTTGGGAATTTGAAAACAACACATACCTCGGTACAGTAAAGACAAACCACTAGCACCTGTGTGCGAATCTCCAAAAAAAAACTAGGCGCAATCAAGAAAAACCACTTGCACCTGTGGTCCAATCAACAAACAACACACAGCTGGGCACAATCATAACAAATCATTTGCACCTGTGTGGGAATCTGCAAACAACACACACCGGGGCGCACTCAAGACAAACTACTGCACCTCTGTGCTAATCTACAAAGAAATAAAAAACCTAGGCGCAATCAATACAAACCATGGGCACCTATGTGGGAATTTGCAAACAACACACACCTGGGCACAATCAAGACAAATCACTTGCACCTGTGTGCGATTCTCCAGAAAAAAAAAAAAAAAAACCTAGGTGCAATCAAGACAAACCACTTGAACCTGAGTGGGAATCTACAAAAAACAAAAACCTAGGCGCAATCAAGACCAACCACTTGCACTGTGTGCAAATCTACAAACAACACACACCTGGGCGCAATCAAGATAAACCACTTGCACCTGTGTGTGAATCTCCAAAAAAAAAAATCCTAGGCGCAATCAAGACAAACCACTGGCACCTGTGTTTCAATCAACAAACAACACACAGCTGGGCGCAATCATGACAAATCACTTGCACCTGTGTGGGTATCTGCAAACACACACACCTGGGCATATCAAAATAAACCAATTGCACCTGTGTGCGAATCTTCAAAAAAAAAAAAAAACCTATGAGCAATCAAGACAAACCACTTGCACCTGTGTTCAAATCTATAAACAACATACACCTGAGCCTAATCTTGACAAAGCACATGCACAGGTGTGTGAATCTACAAAAAACAAAAACCTACGTGTAATCGAGACAAACCACTTGCACCTATGTGCAGATCTACAAACAAAACACACCTGGGCGCAATCATGACAAACCACGTGCACCTGTGTGGGAATCAGCAAACAACACACACCTGGGCACAATCAAGGCTGACAACTTCCATCTGTGTTCGAATCTATAAACAACACACACCTGGGCGCAATCAAGACAAACCACTTGCACCTGTGTGCCAATCTAAAAAAACACACACACGTGGGTTCAATCATGACAAACCACGTGCAACTGTGTGGGAATCTGCAAACAATACACAATTGGGCACAATCAAGACTAACCACTTGCATCTGTGTTCGAATCTATAAACAACACACAGCTGGGCGCAATCAAGACAAACCACTTGCACCTGTGTGCAAATCGCCAAAAAAAAAAAAAAAAAAAAAACCTAGGCACAATCAAGACAAAACACTTGCACCTGTGTGGGAATCTACAAAAATAAACGTAGGCAAAATCTAGACAAACCACTTGCACCTGTGTTCAAATCTATAAACAACACACATCTGGGCGCAATAATGACAAACCATGTGCACCTGTGTGCAAATCTACAAAAAATTAAAACCTACGTGAAATCAAGACACACCACTTAAACCTGTGTGCACATCTACAAACAACACACATCTTGGCGCAATCATGACAAACCACGTGCACCTGTGTGTGAAACTCAAAAAAAAAAAAAAACTTAGGCACAATCATGAGAAACCACTTGCACCTGTGTGCGAATCTCCAAAATAAAAAAAAAAAAGCTATTGGCAATCAAGACAAACCACTTACACCTGTTGGGAATATGAAAACAACACACACCTGGGCACAATCAATACAAACCACTTGCTCCTGTGTACGAATCTCCAAATAAAAATACCTAGGCGCAATCAAGACAACTTGCACCTGTGTGTGAATCTACAAATAACAAAAACCTAGGCGCAATCATGACAAACCACTTGCACCTGTTTGGGAATCTGAAAACAACACATACCTGGGTACAGTCAAGACAAACCACTAGCACCTGTGTGCGAATCTCCAAAAAAAAACTAGGCGCAATCAAGAAAAACCACTTGCACCTGTGGTCCAATCAACAAACAACACACAGCTGGGCACAATCATAACAAATCATTTGCACCTGTGTGGGAATCTGCAAACAACACACACCGGGGCGCACTCAAGACAAACTACTGCACCTCTGTGCTAATCTACAAAGAAATAAAAAACCTAGGCGCAATCAATACAAACCATGGGCACCTGTGTTCAAATCTATAAACAACATACACCTGAGCGTAATCTTGACAAAGCACGTGCACAGGTGTGTGAATCTACAAAAAACAAAAACCTACGTGAAATCTAGACAAACCACTTGCAACTATGTGCAGATCTACAAACAAAACACACCTGGGCGCAATCATGACAAACCACGTGCACCTGTGTGGGAATCTCAAAAAAAAAAAAAAAAAAAAAAAACAAAGGCACAATCAAGGCAAACCACTTGCTCTTGTGTTTGAAACTCAAAAAAAAACTTAGGTACAATCAATACAAACCTCTTGCACCTGTGTTCGAATCTATAACAACACAAACCTTGGTGCAATCATGACAAACCACGTACACCTGTGTGGGAATCTGCAAACAACACACACCTGGGCACAATCAAGACTAACCACTTGAATTTGTGTTCGAATCTATAAACAACAGACACCTGGGCTCAATCAAGACAAACCACTTGCACCTGTGTGCGACTCTCCAGAAAAAAAAAAAAAAACTAGGGGCAATCAAGAAAAAACACTTGGACCTGTGTGGAAATCTACAAAAAACAAAAACTAGGCGCAATCAAGACAAACCACTTGCACCTGTGTGCAAATCTACAAAAAACACACCTGGGTGCAATCATTACAAACCACTTGCACTGCTGGGAATCTGAAAACAATACACACCTGGCCACAATCAAGAGAAACCACTGGCAGCTTTGTGCAAATTTACAAACAACACACCCCTGGGCGCAATGAAGTTCAACCAATTGCACCAGTGTGTGAATCTACAAAAAACAAAATCCTAGGCGCAATCAAGACAAACCACTTGCACCTGTGTTCGAATCTATAAACAACACACACCTGGGCGCAATCATGACAAACCACGTGCACCTGTGTGGGAATCAGCAAACAACACACACCTGGGCACAATCAAGGCTGACAACTTCCATCTGTGTTCGAATCTATAAACAACACATACCTGGGCGCAATCAAGACAAACCACTTGCACCTGTGTGCCAATCTAAAAAAACACACACACCTGGGTTCAATCATGACAAACCACGTGCAACTGTGTGGGAATCTGCAAACAATACACAATTGGGCACAATCAAGACTAACCACTTGCATTTGTGTTCGAATCTATAAACAACACACACGCCTGGGTGCAATCAAGACAAACCACATGGCACCTGTGTGCGAATCTCCAAATAAAAAACCTAGGCACAATGAAGACAACTTGCACCTGTGTGTGAATCTACAAAAAAAAAAACCTAGGCGCAATCATGACAAACCACTTGCACCTGTGTGAGAATCTGAAAACAACACACACCTGGGCACAATCAAGACAAACCACGTGCACCTGTGCGCGAATGTCCAAAAAAAAAACCTAGAGGCAATCAAGACAAACCATTTGCACCTGAGTTCCAATCAACAAACAACACATGGCGTAATCATGACAAATAACTTGCACCTGTGTGGGTATCTGCAAACACGCACACCTGGGCACATCAACACAAACCAATTGCACCTGTGTGCGAATCCTTAAAAAAAAAAAAAAAACCTAGGCTCAATCAAGACAAACCACTTGCACCTGTGTGCAAATCTCCAAAAAAAAAAAACCTAGGCACAGTGAATACAAACAACTTGCACCGTGAGTGAATCAACAAAAAACAAAATCCTATGCGCAATCAAGACAAACCACTTGCACCTGTGTTCGAATCTATAAACAACACACCTGGGTGCAATCATGACAAACCACGTGCACCTGTGTGGGAATCAGCAAACAACACACACATGGGCACAATCAAGACTGACAACTTGCATCTGGGTTCAAACCTATAAAAAACACACACCTGGGCGCAATCAAGACAAACCACTTGCACCTGTGTGCCAATCTACAAACAACACACACACCTAGGAGCAATCATGACAAACCACGTGCACCTGTGTGGGAATCTCAAAAAAAAAAAAAAAAAAAAAAAAACCTAGGCCCAATCAAGACAAACCACTTGCACCTGTGTGTGAAACTACAAAAAAAAAAAAAAAAAAACCTAGGCGCAATCAAGACAAAAGACTTGCACCTGTGTGGGAATCTACAAAAAACAAAAACCTAGGCGCAATCAAGAAAAACGACTTGCACCTGTGTGCGAATCAACAAAAAACAAAAACCTAGGCGCAATCAAGACAAACCACTTGCACCTGTGTTCAAATCTATAAACAACACACACCTGGTTACAATCAAGACTGACAACTTCTATCTGTGTTCTAATCTATAAACAACACACACCTGGGTGCAATCAAGACAAACCACTTGCACCTCTGTGCCAATCTATAAACAACACACACACCTGGGTGCAATCATGACAAACCACTTGCACCTGTGTGCGAATCTCCAAATAAAAATACCTAGGCGCAATCAAGACAATTTGCACCTGTGTGTGAATCTACAAATAACAAAAACCTAGGCGAAATCATGACAAACCACTTGCACCTGTGTGGGAATCTAAAAGCAACACACACCTCGGCACATGCAAGACAAACCACTAGCACCTGTGTGTGAATCTCCAAAAAAAAGTTATAACCTAGGCTCAATCAAGAAAAACCACTTACAACTGTGTTCCAATCAACAAACAACACATAGCTGGGCGCAATCCTTACAAATCACTTGCACCTTTGTCGATATATGCAAACACACACCTGGGCACATCAACACAAACCACTAGCACCTTGTGTGGGAATCTCAAAAAAAAAAAAAAAAACCTAGGCACAATCAAGACAAACCACTTGCACCTGTGTGTAAAACTCCAAAAAAAAAATAGAAACAATCAAGACAAACCACTTGCACCTGTGTTTGAATCTTTAAACAACACACACCTGGGTGCAATCATGACAAACCACGTGCACCTGTGTGGGAATCTGCAAACAACAAACACCTGGGCACAATCAAGACTAACCACTTGCATCTGTGTTCAAATCTATAAACAACAGACAGCTGGGCGCAATCAAGACAAACCACTTGCACCTGTGTGCAAATCGCCAAAAAAAAAAAAAAAACAAAAAACCTAGGCACAATCAAGACAAAACACTTGCACCTGTGTGGGAATCTACAAAAATAAACGTAGGCAAAATCTAGACAAACCACTTGCACCTGTGTTCAAATCTATAAACAACACACAACTGGGCGCAATAATGACAAACCATGTGCACCTGTGTGCAAATCTACAAAAAATTAAAACCTACGTGAAATCAAGACACACCACTTAAGCCTGTGTGCACATCTACAAACAACACACATCTGGGCGCAGTCATGACAAACCACGTGCACCTGTGTGTGAAACTCCAAAAAAAAAAAAAAAAACTTAGGCACAATCATGACAAACCACTTGCACCTGTGTGCAAATCTCCAAAATAAAAAAAAAAGCTATTGGCAATCAAGACAAACCACTTACACCTGTTGGGAATATGAAAACAACACACACCTGGGCACAATCAATACAAACCACTTGCTCCTGTGTGCGAATCTCCAAATAAAAATACCTAGGCGCAATCAAGACAACTTGCACCTGTGTGTGAATCTACAAATAACAAAAACCTAGGCGCAATCATGACAAACCACTTGCACCTGTTTGGGAATCTGAAAACAACACATACCTGGGTACAGTCAAGACAAACCACTAGCACCAGTGTGCGAATCTCCAAAAAAAAAATAGGCGCAATCAAGAAAAACCACTTGCACCTGTGGTCCAATCAACAAACAACACACAGCTGGGCACAATCATAACAAATCATTTGCACTTGTGTGGGTATCTGCAAACACACACACCTGGGCACATCAAGACAAACCACTGGCACCCGTGTGTGAAACTCCAAAAAAAAAAAAATTAGGCACAATCAAGACAAACCACTTGCACCTGATTTCGAATCTATAAACAACACACACCTGGGTGAAATCATGACAAACCACGTGCACCTGTGTGGGAATCTGCAAACAACACACACCGGGGCGCAGTCAAGACAAACTACTGCACCTCTGTGCTAATCTACAAAGAAAAAAATAACCTAGGCACAATTAAGACAAACCATGGGCACTTATGTGGGAATTTGCAAACAACACACACCTGGGCACAATCAAGACAAATCACTTGCACCTGTGTGCGATTCTCCAGAAAAAAAAAAAACCTAGGCGCAATCAAGACAAACCACTTGCACCTGTGTGGGAATCTACAAAAAACAAAAACCTAGGCGCAATCAAGACAAACCACTTGCACTGTGTGCAAATCTACAAACAACACACACCTGGGCGCAATCAAGATAAACCACTTGCACCTGTGTGTGAATCTCCAAAAAAAAAAAAATCCTAGGCGCATTCAAGACAAACCACTGGCACCTGTGTTTCAATCAACAAACAACACACAGCTGGGCGCAATCATGACAAATCACTTGCACCTGTGTGGGTATCTGCAAACACACACACCTGGGCATATCAAAATAAACCAATTGCACCTGTGTGCGAATCTTCAAAAAAAAAAAAAAACCTATGAGCAATCAAGACAAACCACTTGCACTTGTGTTCAAATCTATAAACAACATACACCTGAGCGTAATCTTGACAAAGCACGTGCACAGGTGTGTGAATCTACAAAAAACAAAAACCTACGTGCAATCGAGACAAACCACTTGCACCTATGTGCAGATCTACAAACAAAACACACATGGGAGCAATCATGACAAACCAAGTGCACCTGTGTGGGAATCAGCAAACAACACACACCTGGGCACTATCAAGGCTGACAACTTCCATCTGTGTTCGAATCTATAAACAACACACACCTGGGCGCAATCAAGACAAACCACTTGCACCTGTGTGCCAATCTAAAAAAACACACACACCTGGGTTCAATCATGACAAACCACGTACAATTGTGTGGGAATCTGCAAACAATACACAATTGGGCACAATCAAGACTAACCACTTGCATTTGTGTTCGAATCTATAAACAATACACACGCCTGGGTGCAATCAAGACAAACCACATGGCACCTGTGTGCGAATCTCCAAATAAAAAACCTAGGCACAATGAAGACAACTTGCACCTGTGTGTGAATCTACAAAAAACAAAAACCTAGGCGCAATCATGACAAACCACTTGCACCTGTGTGAGAATCTGAAAACAACACACACCTGCGCACAATCAAGAAAAACCACGTGCACCTGTGTGCGAATGTCCAAAAAAAAACCTAGAGGCAATCAAGACAAACCATTTGCACCTGAGTTCCAATCAACAAACAACACACAGCTTGGCGTAATCATGACAAATAACTTGCACCTGTGTGGGTATCAGCAAACACACACACCTGGGCACATCAACACAAACCAATTGCACCTGTGTGCGAATCCTTAAAAAAAAACAAAAAAAACCTAGGCTCAATCAAGACAAACCACTTGCACCTGTGTGCAAATCTCCAAAAAAAAAAAAAACCTAGGCACAGTGAATACAAACAACTTGCACCGTGTGTGAATCAACAAAAAACAAAATCCTAGGCGCAATCACGACAAACCACTTGCACCTGTGTTCGAATCTATAAACAACACACCTGGTCGCAATCATGACAAACCACGTGCACCTGTGTGGGAATCAGCAAACAACACACACCTGGGCACAATCAAGTCTGACAACTTCCATCTGGGTTCGAACCTATAAAAAACACACACCTGGGCGCAATCAAGACAAACCACGTGCACCTGTGTGCCAATCTACAAACAACACACACACCTAGGTGCAATCATGACAAACCACGTGCAGCTGTGTGGGAATCTCAAAAAAAAAAAAAAAAAAAACCTAGGCGCAATCAAGACAAACCACTTGCACCTGTGTGTGAAACTACAAAAAAAAAAAACAAAAAAACAAAACAAAAACCTAGGCGCAATCAAGACAAAAGCCTTGCACATGTGTGGGAATCTACAAAAAACAAAAACCTAGGCGCAATCAAGAAAAACGACTTGCACCTGTGTGCGAATCAACAAAAAACAAAAACCTAGGCGCAATCAAGACAAACCACTTGCACCTGTGTTCGAATCTATAAACAACACACACCTGGGTGCAATCATGACAAACCACGTGCACCTGTGTGGGAATCTGCAAACAACAAACACCTGGGCACAATCAAGACTAACCACTTGCATCTGTGTTCGAATCTATAAACAACACACAGCTGGGCGCAATCAAGACAAACCACTTGCACCTGTGTGCAAATCGCCAAAAAAAAAAAAAAAACCTAGGCACAATCAAGACAAAACACTTGCACCTGTGTGGGAATCTACAAAAATAAACGTAGGCAAAATCTAGACAAACCACTTGCACCTGTGTTCAAATCTATAAACAACACACATCTGGGCGCAATAATGACAAACCATGTGCACCTGTGTGCAAATCTACAAAAAATTAAAACCTACGTGAAATCAAGACACACCACTTAAACCTGTGTGCACATCTACAAACAACACACATCTGGGCGCAATCATGACAAACCACGTGCACCTGTGTGTGAAACTCCAAAAAAAAAAAAAAACTTAGGCACAATCATGACAAACCACTTGCACCTGTGTGCGAATCTCCAAAATAAAAAAAAAAAAAGCTATTGGCAATCAAGACAAACCACTTACACCTGTTGGGAATATGAAAACAACACACACCTGGGCACAATCAATACAAACCACTTGCTCCTGTGTGCGAATCTCCAAATAAAAATACCTAGGCGCAATCAAGACAACTTGCACCTGTGTGTGAATCTACAAATAACAAAAACCTAGGCGCAATCATGACAAACCACTTGCACCTATGTGCAGATCTACAAACAAAACACACATGGGAGCAATCATGACAAACCAAGTGCACCTGTGTGGGAATCAGCAAACAACACACACCTGGGCACAATCAAGGCTGACAACTTCCATCTGTGTTCGAATCTATAAACAACACACACCTGGGCGCAATCAAGACAAACCACTTGCACCTGTGTGCCAATCTAAAAAAACACACACACCTGGGTTCAATCATGACAAACCACGTGCAACTGTGTGGGAATCTGCAAACAATACACAATTGGGCACAATCAAGACTAACCACTTGCATCTGTGTTCGAATCTATAAACAACACACAGCTGGGCGCAATCAAGACAAACCACTTGCACCTGTGTGCAAATCGCCAAAAAAAAAAAAAAAACCTAGGCACAATCAAGACAAAACACTTGCACCTGTGTTCAAATCTATAAACAACATACACCTGAGCCTAATCTTGACAAAGCACATGCACAGGTGTGTGAATCTACAAAAAACAAAAACCTACGTGTAATCGAGACAAACCACTTGCACCTATGTGCAGATCTACAAACAAAACACACCTGGGCGCAATCATGACAAACCACGTGCACCTGTGTGGGAATCAGCAAACAACACACACCTGGGCACAATCAAGGCTGACAACTTCCATCTGTGTTCGAATCTATAAACAACACACACCTGGGCGCAATCAAGACAAACCACTTGCACCTGTGTGCCAATCTAAAAAAACACACACACCTGGGTTCAATCATGACAAACCACGTGCAACTGTGTGGGAATCTGCAAACAATACACAATTGGGCACAATCAAGACTAACCACTTGCATCTGTGTTCGAATCTATAAACAACACACAGCTGGGCGCAATCAAGACAAACCACTTGCACCTGTGTGCAAATCGCCAAAAAAAAAAAAAAAAACCTAGGCACAATCAAGACAAAACACTTGCACCTGTGTGGGAATCTACAAAAATAAACGTAGGCAAAATCTAGACAAACCACTTGCACCTGTGTTCAAATCTATAAACAACACACATCTGGGCGCAATAATGACAAACCATGTGCACCTGTGTGCAAATCTACAAAAAATTAAAACCTACGTGAAATCAAGACACACCACTTAAACCTGTGTGCACATCTACAAACAACACACACCTGGGCACAATCAAGGCTGACAACTTCCATCTGTGTTCGAATCTATAAACAACACACACCTGGGCGCAATCAAGACAAACCACTTGCACCTGTGTGCCAATCTAAAAAAACACACACACCTGGGTTCAATCATGACAAACCACGTGCAACTGTGTGGGAATCTGCAAACAATACACAATTGGGCACAATCAAGACTAACCACTTGCATCTGTGTTCGAATCTATAAACAACACACAGCTGGGCGCAATCAAGACAAACCACTTGCACCTGTGTGCAAATCGCCAAAAAAAAAAAAAAAAAAAAAAAAAAACCTAGGCACAATCAAGACAAAACACTTGCACCTGTGTGGGAATCTACAAAAATAAACGTAGGCAAAATCTAGACAAACCACTTGCACCTGTGTTCAAATCTATAAACAACACACATCTGGGCGCAATAATGACAAACCATGTGCACCTGTGTGCAAATCTACAAAAAATTAAAACCTACGTGAAATCAAGACACACCACTTAAACCTGTGTGCACATCTACAAACAACACACATCTGGGCGCAATCATGACAAACCACGTGCACCTGTGTGTGAAACTCCAAAAAAAAAAAAAAACTTAGGCACAATCATGACAAACCACTTGCACCTGTGTGCGAATCTCCAAAATAAAAAAAAAAAAAGCTATTGGCAATCAAGACAAACCACTTACACCTGTTGGGAATATGAAAACAACACACACCTGGGCACAATCAATAAAAACCACTTGCTCCTGTGTGCGAATCTCCAAATAAAAATACCTAGGCGCAATCAAGACAACTTGCACCTGTGTGTGAATCTACAAATAACAAAAACCTAGGCGCAATCATGACAAACCACTTGCACCTGTTTGGGAATCTGAAAACAACACATACCTGGGTACAGTCAAGACAAACCACTAGCACCTGTGTGCGAATCTCCAAAAAAAAAACT
The DNA here is from genome assembly GCF_950295315.1 of Erinaceus europaeus. NCBI lineage: Eukaryota > Metazoa > Chordata > Mammalia > Eulipotyphla > Erinaceidae > Erinaceus > Erinaceus europaeus. The sequence continues at coordinate 41,609,138 of NC_080169.1, forward strand.
AGGCGCAATCAAGAAAAACCACTTGCACCTGTGGTCCAATCAACAAACAACACACATCTGGGCACAATCATAACAAATCATTTGCACTTGTGTGGGTATCTGCAAACACACACACCTGGGCACATCAAGACAAACCACTGGCACCCGTGTGTGAAACACCAAAAAAAAAAAATTAGGCACAATCAAGACAAACCACTTGCACCTGATTTCGAATCTATAAACAACACACACCTGGGTGAAATCATGACAAACCACGTGCACCTGTGTAGGAATCTGCAAACAACACACACCGGGGCGCACTCAAGACAAACTACTGCACCTCTGTGCTAATCTACAAAGAAAAAAATAACCTAGGCACAATTAAGACAAACCATGGGCACTTATGTGGGAATTTGCAAACAACACACACCTGGGCACAATCAAGACAAATCACTTGCACCTGTGTGCGATTCTCCAGAAAAAAAAAAAACCTAGGCGCAATCAAGACAAACCACTTGCACCTGTGTGGGAATCTACAAAAAACAAAAACCTAGGCGCAATCAAGACAAACCACTTGCACTGTGTGCAAATCTACAAACAACACACACCTGGGCGCAATCAAGATAAACCACTTGCACCTGTGTGTGAATCTCCAAAAAAAAAAAAAATCCTAGGCGCAATCAAGACAAACCACTGGCACCTGTGTTTCAATCAACAAACAACACACAGCTGGGCGCAATCATGACAAATCACTTGCACCTGTGTGGGTATCTGCAAACACACACACCTGGGCATATCAAAATAAACCAATTGCACCTGTGTGCGAATCTTCAAAAAAAAAAACCTATGAGCAATCAAGACAAACCACTTGCACTTGTGTTCAAATCTATAAACAACATACACCTGAGCGTAATCTTGACAAAGCACGTGCACAGGTGTGTGAATCTACAAAAAACAAAAACCTACGTGCAATCGAGACAAACCACTTGCACCTATGTGCAGATCTACAAACAAAACACACATGGGAGCAATCATGACAAACCAAGTGCACCTGTGTGGGAATCAGCAAACAACACACACCTGGGCACAATCAAGGCTGACAACTTCCATCTGTGTTCTAATCTATAAACAACACACACCTGGGCGCAATCAAGACAAACCACTTGCACCTGTGTGCCAATCTAAAAAAACACACACACCTGGGTTCAATCATGACAAACCACGTGCAACTGTGTGGGAATCTGCAAACAATACACAATTGGGCACAATCAAGACTAACCACTTGCATCTGTGTTCGAATCTATAAACAACACACAGCTGGGCGCAATCAAGACAAACCACTTGCACCTGTGTGCAAATCGCCAAAAAAAAAAAAAAAAACCTAGGCACAATCAAGACAAAACACTTGCACCTGTGTGGGAATCTACAAAAATAAACGTAGGCAAAATCTAGACAAACCACTTGCACCTGTGTTCAAATCTATAAACAACACACATCTGGGCGCAATAATGACAAACCATGTGCACCTGTGTGCAAATCTACAAAAAATTAAAACCTACGTGAAATCAAGACACACCACTTAAACCTGTGTGCACATCTACAAACAACACACATCTGGGCGCAATCATGACAAACCACGTGCACCTGTGTGTGAAACTCCAAAAAAAAAAAAAAACTTAGGCACAATCATGACAAACCACTTGCACCTGTGTGCGAATCTCCAAAATAAAAAAAAAAAAAAGCTATTGGCAATCAAGACAAACCACTTACACCTGTTGGGAATATGAAAACAACACACACCTGGGCACAATCAATACAAACCACTTGCTCCTGTGTGCGAATCTCCAAATAAAAATACCTAGGCGCAATCAAGACAACTTGCACCTGTGTGTGAATCTACAAATAACAAAAACCTAGGCGCAATCATGACAAACCACTTGCACCTATGTGCAGATCTACAAACAAAACACACATGGGAGCAATCATGACAAACCAAGTGCACCTGTGTGGGAATCAGCAAACAACACACACCTGGGCACAATCAAGGCTGACAACTTCCATCTGTGTTCGAATCTATAAACAACACACACCTGGGCGCAATCAAGACAAACCACTTGCACCTGTGTGCCAATCTAAAAAACACACACACACCTGGGTTCAATCATGACAAACCACGTGCAACTGTGTGGGAATCTGCAAACAATACACAATTGGGCACAATCAAGACTAACCACTTGCATTTGTGTTCGAATCTATAAACAACACACATGCCTGGGTGCAATCAAGACAAACCACATGGCACCTGTGTGCGAATCTCCAAATAAAAAACCTAGGCACAATGAAGACAACTTGCACCTGTGTGTGAATCTACAAAAAACAAAAACCTAGGCGCAATCATGACAAACCACTTGCACCTGTGTGAGAATCTGAAAACAACACACACCTGCGCACAATCAAGAAAAACCACGTGCACCTGTGTGCGAATGTCCAAAAAAAAAACCTAGAGGCAATCAAGACAAACCATTTGCACCTGAGTTCCAATCAACAAACAACACACAGCTTGGCGTAATCATGACAAATAACTTGCACCTGTGTGGGTATCAGCAAACACACACACCTGGGCACATCAACACAAACCAATTGCACCTGTGTGCGAATCCTTAAAAAAAAAACAAAAAAACCTAGGCTCAATCAAGACAAACCACTTGCACCTGTGTGCAAATCTCCAAAAAAAAAAAAACCTAGGCACAGTGAATACAAACAACTTGCACCGTGTGTGAATCAACAAAAAACAAAATCCTAGGTGCAATCAAGACAAACCACTTGCACCTATGTGCAGATCTACAAACAAAACACACCTGGGCGCAATCATGACAAACCACGTGCACCTGTGTGGGAATCAGCAAACAACACACACCTGGGCACAATCAAGTCTGACAACTTCCATCTGGGTTCGAACCTATAAAAAACACACACCTGGGCGCAATCAAGACAAACCACGTGCACCTGTGTGCCAATCTACAAACAACACACACACCTAGGTGCAATCATGACAAACCACGTGCAGCTGTGTGGGAATCTCAAAAAAAAAAAAAAAAAAAAACCTAGGCGCAATCAAGACAAACCACTTGCACCTGTGTGTGAAACTACAAAAAAAAAAAAAAAAACCTAGGCGCAATCAAGACAAAAGCCTTGCACCTGTGTGCGAATCAACAAAAAACAAAAACCTAGGCGCAATCAAGACAAACCACTTGCACCTGTGTTCGAATCTATAAACAACACACACCTGGGTGCAAACATGACAAACCACGTGCACCTGTGTGGGAATCTGCAAACAACAAACACCTGGGCACAATCAAGACTAACCACTTGCATCTGTGTTCGAATCTATAAACAACACACAGCTGGGCGCAATCAAGACAAACCACTTGCACCTGTGTGCAAATCGCCAAAAAAAAAAAAAAAAAAAAAAAAAAAAAAAAAACCTAGGCACAATCAAGACAAAACACTTGCACCTGTGTGGGAATCTACAAAAATAAACGTAGGCAAAATCTAGACAAACCACTTGCACCTGTGTTCAAATCTATAAACAACACACATCTGGGCGAAATAATGACAAACCATGTGCACCTGTGTGCAAATCTACAAAAAATTAAAACCTACGTGAAATCAAGACACACCACTAAAACCTGTGTGCACATCTACAAACAACACACATCTGGGCACAATCATGACAAACCACGTGCACCTGTGTGTGAAACTCAAAAAAAAAAAAAAAAACTTAGGCACAATCATGACAAACCACTTGCAGCTGTGTGGGAATCTCCAAAATAAAAAAAAAAGCTATTGGCAATCAAGACAAACCACTTACACCTGTTGGGAATATGAAAACAACACACACCTGGGCACAATCAATACAAACCACTTGCTCCTGTGTGCGAATCTCCAAATAAAAATACCTAGGCGCAATCAAGACAACTTGCACCTGTGTGTGAATCTACAAATAACAAAAACCTAGGCGCAATCATGACAAACCACTTGCACCTGTTTGGGAATCTGAAAACAACACATACCTGGGTACAGTCAAGACAAACCACTAGCACCTGTGTGCGAATCTCCAAAAAAAAACTAGGCGCAATCAAGAAAAACCACTTGCACCTGTGGTCCAATCAACAAACAACACACAGCTGGGCACAATCATAACAAATCATTTGCACTTGTGTGGGTATCTGCAAACACACACACCTGGGCACATCAAGACAAACCACTGGCACCCGTGTGTGAAACTCCAAAAAAAAAAAAAATTAGGCACAATCAAGACAAACCACTTGCACCTGATTTCGAATCTATAAACAACACACACCTGGGTGAAATCATGACAAACCACGTGCACCTGTGTAGGAATCTGCAAACAACACACACCGGGGCGCACTCAAGACAAACTACTACACCTCTGTGCTAATCTACAAAGAAAAAAATAACCTAGGCACAATTAAGACAAACCATGGGCACTTATGTGGGAATTTGCAAACAACACACACCTGGGCACAATCAAGACAAATCACTTGCACCTGTGTGCGATTCTCCAGAAAAAAAAAAAAACTTGGCGCAATCAAGACAAACCACTTGCACCTGTGTGGGAATCTACAAAAAACAAAAACCTAGGCGCAATCAAGACAAACCACTTGCACTGTGTGCAAATCTACAAACAACACACACCTGGGTGCAATCAAGATAAACCACTTCCACCTGTGTGTGAATCTCCAAAAAAAAAAAAAAATCCTAGGCGCAATCAAGACAAACCACTGGCACCTGTGTTTCAATCAACAAACAACACACAGCTGGGCGCAATCATGACAAATCACTTGCACCTGTGTGGGTATCTGCAAACACACACACCTGGGCATATCAAAATAAACCAATTGCACCTGTGTGCGAATCTTCAAAAAAAAAAAAAAACCTATGAGCAATCAAGACAAACCACTTGCACTTGTGTTCAAATCTATAAACAACATACACCTGAGCGTAATCTTGACAAAGCACGTGCACAGGTGTGTGAATCTACAAAAAACAAAAACCTACGTGCAATCGAGACAAACCACTTGCACCTATGTGCAGATCTACAAACAAAACACACATGGGAGCAATCATGACAAACCAAGTGCACCTGTGTGGGAATCAGCAAACAACACACACCTGGGCACAATCAAGGCTGACAACTTCCATCTGTGTTCGAATCTATAAACAACACACACCTGGGCGCAATCAAGACAAACCACTTGCACCTGTGTGCCAATCTAAAAAAACACACACACCTGGGTTCAATCATGACAAACCACGTGCAACTGTGTGGGAATCTGCAAACAATACACAATTGGGCACAATCAAGACTAACCACTTGCATTTGTGTTCGAATCTATAAACAACACACACGCCTGGGTGCAATCAAGACAAACCACATGGCACCTGTGTGCGAATCTCCAAATAAAAAACCTAGGCACAATGAAGACAACTTGCACCTGTGTGTGAATCTACAAAAAACAAAAACCTAGGCGCAATCAAGACAAACCACTTGCACCTGTGTGAGAATCTGAAAACAACACACACCTGCGCACAATCAAGAAAAACCACGTGCACCTGTGTGCGAATGTCCAAAAAAAAACCTAGAGGCAATCAAGACAAACCATTTGCACCTGAGTTCCAATCAACAAACAACACACAGCTTGGCGTAATCATGACAAATAACTTGCACCTGTGTGGGTATCAGCAAACACACACACCTGGGCACATCAACACAAACCAATTGCACCTGTGTGCGAATCCTTAAAAAAAAACAAAAAAACCTAGGCTCAATCAAGACAAACCACTTGCACCTGTGTGCAAATCTCCAAAAAAAAAAAAAACCTAGGCACAGTGAATACAAACAACTTGCACCGTGTGTGAATCAACAAAAAACAAAATCCTAGGCGCAATCAAGACAAACCACTTGCACCTGTGTTCGAATCTATAAACAACACACCTGGGCGCAATCATGACAAACCACGTGCACCTGTGTGGGAATCAGCAAACAACACACACCTGGGCACAATCAAGTCTGACAACTTCCATCTGGGTTCGAACCTATAAAAAACACACACCTGGGCGCAATCAAGACAAACCACGTGCACCTGTGTGCCAATCTACAAACAACACACACACCTAGGTGCAATCATGACAAACCACGTGCAGCTGTGTGGGAATCTCAAAAAAAAAAAAAAAAAAAAAAACCTAGGCGCAATCAAGACAAACCACTTGCACCTGTGTGTGAAACTACAAAAAAAAAAAAAAAAAAAAAAAACCTAGGCGCAATCAAGACAAAAGCCTTGCACATGTGTGGGAATCTACATAAAACAAAAACCTAGGCCCAATCAAGAAAAACGACTTGCACCTGTGTGCGAATCAACAAAAAACAAAAACCTAGGCGCAATCAAGACAAACCACTTGCACCTGTGTTCGAATCTATAAACAACACACACCTGGGTGCAAACATGACAAACCACGTGCACCTGTGTGGGAATCTGCAAACAACAAACACCTGGGCACAATCAAGACTAACCACTTGCATCTGTGTTCGAATCTATAAACAACACACAGCTGGGCGCAATCAAGACAAACCACTTGCACCTGTGTGCAAATCGCCAAAAAAAAAAAAAAAAAAAAAAAAAAACCTAGGCACAATCAAGACAAAACACTTGCACCTGTGTGGGAATCTACAAAAATAAACGTAGGCAAAATCTAGACAAACCACTTGCACCTGTGTTCAAATCTATAAACAACACACATCTGGGCGCAATAATGACAAACCATGTGCACTTGTGTGCAAATCTACAAAAAATTAAAACCTACGTGAAATCAAGACACACCACTTAAACATGTGTGCACATCTACAAACAACACACATCTGGGCACAATCATGACAAACCACGTGCACCTGTGTGTGAAACTCCAAAAAAAAAAAAAAAACTTAGGCACAATCATGACAAACCACTTGCACCTGTGTGCGAATCTCCAAAATAAAAAAAAAAAGCTATTGGCAATCAAGACAAACCACTTACACCTGTTGGGAATATGAAAACAACACACACCTGGGCACAATCAATACAAACCACTTGCTCCTGTGTGCGAATCTCCAAATAAAAATACCTAGGCGCAATCAAGACAACTTGCACCTGTGTGTGAATCTACAAATAACAAAAACCTAAGCGCAATCATGACAAACCACTTGCACCTGTTTGGGAATTTGAAAACAACACATACCTGGGTACAGTCAAGACAAACCACTAGCACCTGTGTGCGAATCTCCAAAAAAAAACTAGGCGCAATCAAGAAAAACCACTTGCACCTGTGGTCCAATCAACAAACAACACACAGCTGGGCACAATCATAACAAATCATTTGCACCTGTGTGGGAATCTGCAAACAACACACACCGGGGCGCACTCAAGACAAACTACTACACCTCTGTGCTAATCTACAAAGAAATAAAAAACCTAGGCGCAATCAATACAAACCATGGGCACCTATGTGGGAATTTGCAAACAACACACACCTGGGCACAATCAAGACAAATCACTTGCACCTGTGTGCGATTCTCCAGAAAAAAAAAAAAAAAAACCTAGGCGCAATCAAGACAAACCACTTGCACCTGTGTGGGAATCTACAAAAAACAAAAACCTAGGCGCAATCAAGACCAACCACTTGCACTGTGTGCAGATCTACAAACAACACACACCTGGGCGCAATCAAGATAAACCACTTGCACCTGTGTGTGAATCTCCAAAAAAAAAAATCCTAGGCGCAATCAAGACAAACCACTGGCACCTGTGTTTCAATCAACAAACAACACACAGCTGGGCGCAATCATGACAAATCACTTGCACCTGTGTGGGTATCTGCAAACACACACACCTGGGCATATCAAAATAAACCAATTGCACCTGTGTGCGAATCTTCAAAAAAAAAAAAACCTATGAGCAATCAAGACAAACCACTTGCACCTGTGTTCAAATCTATAAACAACATACACCTGAGCCTAATCTTGACAAAGCACATGCACAGGTGTGTGAATCTACAAAAAACAAAAACCTACGTGTAATCGAGACAAACCACTTGCACCTATGTGCAGATCTACAAACAAAACACACCTGGGCGCAATCATGACAAACCACGTGCACCTGTGTGGGAATCAGCAAACAACACACACCTCGGCACAATCAAGGCTGACAACTTCCATCTGTGTTCGAATCTATAAACAACACACACCTGGGCGCAATCAAGACAAACCACTTGCACCTGTGTGCCAATCTAAAAAAACACACACACCTGGGTTCAATCATGACAAACCACGTGCAACTGTGTGGGAATCTGCAAACAATACACAATTGGGCACAATCAAGACTAACCACTTGCATCTGTGTTCGAATCTATAAACAACACACAGCTGGGCGCAATCAAGACAAACCACTTGCACCTGTGTGCAAATCGCCAAAAAAAAAAAAAAAACCTAGGCACAATCAAGACAAAACACTTGCACCTGTGTGGGAATCTACAAAAATAAACGTAGGCAAAATCTAGACAAACCACTTGCACCTGTGTTCAAATCTATAAACAACACACATCTGGGCGCAATAATGACAAACCATGTGCACCTGTGTGCAAATCTACAAAAAATTAAAACCTACGTGAAATCAAGACACACCACTTAAACCTGTGTGCACATCTACAAACAACACACACCTGGGCACAATCAAGGCTGACAACTTCCATCTGTGTTCGAATCTATAAACAACACACACCTGGGCGCAATCAAGACAAACCACTTGCACCTGTGTGCCAATCTAAAAAAACACACACACCTGGGTTCAATCATGACAAACCACGTGCAACTGTGTGGGAATCTGCAAACAATACACAATTGGGCACAATCAAGACTAACCACTTGCATCTGTGTTCGAATCTATAAACAACACACAGCTGGGCGCAATCAAGACAAACCACTTGCACCTGTGTGCAAATCGCCAAAAAAAAAAAAAAAAAAACCTAGGCACAATCAAGACAAAACACTTGCACCTGTGTGGGAATCTACAAAAATAAACGTAGGCAAAATCTAGACAAACCACTTGCACCTGTGTTCAAATCTATAAACAACACACATCTGGGCGCAATAATGACAAACCATGTGCACCTGTGTGCAAATCTACAAAAAATTAAAACCTACGTGAAATCAAGACACACCACTTAAACCTGTGTGCACATCTACAAACAACACACATCTGGGCGCAATCATGACAAACCACGTGCACCTGTGTGTGAAACTCCAAAAAAAAAAAAAAACTTAGGCACAATCATGACAAACCACTTGCACCTGTGTGCGAATCTCCAAAATAAAAAAAAAAAAGCTATTGGCAATCAAGACAAACCACTTACACCTGTTGGGAATATGAAAACAACACACACCTGGGCACAATCAATACAAACCACTTGCTCCTGTGTGCGAATCTCCAAATAAAAATACCTAGGCGCAATCAAGACAACTTGCACCTGTGTGTGAATCTACAAATAACAAAAACCTAGGCGCAATCATGACAAACCACTTGCACCTGTTTGGGAATCTGAAAACAACACATACCTGGGTACAGTCAAGACAAACCACTAGCACCTGTGTGCGAATCTCCAAAAAAAAACTAGGCGCAATCAAGAAAAACCACTTGCACCTGTGGTCCAATCAACAAACAACACACATCTGGGCACAATCATAACAAATCATTTGCACTTGTGTGGGTATCTGCAAACACACACACCTGGGCACATCAAGACAAACCACTGGCACCCGTGTGTGAAACACCAAAAAAAAAAAATTAGGCACAATCAAGACAAACCACTTGCACCTGATTTCGAATCTATAAACAACACACACCTGGGTGAAATCATGACAAACCACGTGCACCTGTGTAGGAATCTGCAAACAACACACACCGGGGCACACTCAAGACAAACTACTGCACCTCTGTGCTAATCTACAAAGAAAAAAATAACCTAGGCACAATTAAGACAAACCATGGGCACTTATGTGGGAATTTGCAAACAACACACACCTGGGCACAATCAAGACAAATCACTTGCACCTGTGTGCGATTCTCCAGAAAAAAAAAAAACCTAGGCGCAATCAAGACAAACCACTTGCACCTGTGTGGGAATCTACAAAAAACAAAAACCTAGGCGCAATCAAGACAAACCACTTGCACTGTGTGCAAATCTACAAACAACACACACCTGGGCGCAATCAAGATAAACCACTTGCACCTGTGTGTGAATCTCCAAAAAAAAAAAAAAATCCTAGGCGCAATCAAGACAAACCACTGGCACCTGTGTTTCAATCAACAAACAACACACAGCTGGGCGCAATCATGACAAATCACTTGCACCTGTGTGGGTATCTGCAAACACACACACCTGGGCATATCAAAATAAACCAATTGCACCTGTGTGCGAATCTTCAAAAAAAAAAACCTATGAGCAATCAAGACAAACCACTTGCACTTGTGTTCAAATCTATAAACAACATACACCTGAGCGTAATCTTGACAAAGCACGTGCACAGGTGTGTGAATCTACAAAAAACAAAAACCTACGTGCAATCGAGACAAACCACTTGCACCTATGTGCAGATCTACAAACAAAACACACATGGGAGCAATCATGACAAACCAAGTGCACCTGTGTGGGAATCAGCAAACAACACACACCTGGGCACAATCAAGGCTGACAACTTCCATCTGTGTTCTAATCTATAAACAACACACACCTGGGCGCAATCAAGACAAACCACTTGCACCTGTGTGCCAATCTAAAAAAACACACACACCTGGGTTCAATCATGACAAACCACGTGCAACTGTGTGGGAATCTGCAAACAATACACAATTGGGCACAATCAAGACTAACCACTTGCATCTGTGTTCGAATCTATAAACAACACACAGCTGGGCGCAATCAAGACAAACCACTTGCACCTGTGTGCAAATCGCCAAAAAAAAAAAAAAAACCTAGGCACAATCAAGACAAAACACTTGCACCTGTGTGGGAATCTACAAAAATAAACGTAGGCAAAATCTAGACAAACCACTTGCACCTGTGTTCAAATCTATAAACAACACACATCTGGGCGCAATAATGACAAACCATGTGCACCTGTGTGCAAATCTACAAAAAATTAAAACCTACGTGAAATCAAGACACACCACTTAAACCTGTGTGCACATCTACAAACAACACACATCTGGGCGCAATCATGACAAACCACGTGCACCTGTGTGTGAAACTCCAAAAAAAAAAAAAAACTTAGGCACAATCATGACAAACCACTTGCACCTGTGTGCGAATCTCCAAAATAAAAAAAAAAAAAGCTATTGGCAATCAAGACAAACCACTTACACCTGTTGGGAATATGAAAACAACACACACCTGGGCACAATCAATACAAACCACTTGCTCCTGTGTGCGAATCTCCAAATAAAAATACCTAGGCGCAATCAAGACAACTTGCACCTGTGTGTGAATCTACAAATAACAAAAACCTAGGCGCAATCATGACAAACCACTTGCACCTATGTGCAGATCTACAAACAAAACACACATGGGAGCAATCATGACAAACCAAGTGCACCTGTGTGGGAATCAGCAAACAACACACACCTGGGCACAATCAAGGCTGACAACTTCCATCTGTGTTCGAATCTATAAACAACACACACCTGGGCGCAATCAAGACAAACCACTTGCACCTGTGTGCCAATCTAAAAAAACACACACACCTGGGTTCAATCATGACAAACCACGTGCAACTGTGTGGGAATCTGCAAACAATACACAATTGGGCACAATCAAGACTAACCACTTGCATCTGTGTTCGAATCTATAAACAACACACAGCTGGGCGCAATCAAGACAAACCACTTGCACCTGTGTGCAAATCGCCAAAAAAAAAAAAAAAAACCTAGGCACAATCAAGACAAAACACTTGCACCTGTGTTCAAATCTATAAACAACATACACCTGAGCCTAATCTTGACAAAGCACATGCACAGGTGTGTGAATCTACAAAAAACAAAAACCTACGTGTAATCGAGACAAACCACTTGCACCTATGTGCAGATCTACAAACAAAACACACCTGGGCGCAATCATGACAAACCACGTGCACCTGTGTGGGAATCAGCAAACAACACACACCTGGGCACAATCAAGGCTGACAACTTCCATCTGTGTTCGAATCTATAAACAACACACACCTGGGCGCAATTTAGACAAACCACTTGCACCTGTGTGCCAATCTAAAAAAACACACACACGTGGGTTCAATCATGACAAACCACGTGCAACTGTGTGGGAATCTGCAAACAATACACAATTGGGCACAATCAAGACTAACCACTTGCATCTGTGTTCGAATCTATAAACAACACACAGCTGGGCGCAATCAAGACAAACCACTTGCACCTGTGTGCAAATCGCCAAAAAAAAAAAAAAAATAAAAAAAATAAAAAACCTAGGCACAATCAAGACAAAACACTTGCACCTGTGTTCAAATCTATAAACAACACACATCTGGGCGCAATAATGACAAACCATGTGCACCTGTGTGCAAATCTACAAAAAATTAAAACCTACGTGAAATCAAGACACACCACTAAAACCTGTGTGCACATCTACAAACAACACACATCTGGGCACAATCATGACAAACCACGTGCACCTGTGTGTGAAACTCCAAAAAAAAAAAAAAACTTAGGCACAATCATGACAAACCACTTGCACCTGTGTGCGAATCTCCAAAATAATAAAAAAAAAAAAAGCTATTGGCAATCAAGACAAACCACTTACACCTGTTGGGAATATGAAAACAACACACACCTGGGCACAATCAATACAAACCACTTGCTCCTGTGTGCGAATCTCCAAATAAAAATACCTAGGCGCAATCAAGACAACTTGCACCTGTGTGTGAATCTACAAATAACAAAAACCTAGGCGCAATCATGACAAACCACTTGCACCTGTTTGGGAATCTGAAAACAACACATACCTGGGTACAGTCAAGACAAACCACTAGCACCTGTGTGCGAATCTCCAAAAAAAAACTAGGCGCAATCAAGAAAAACCACTTGCACCTGTGGTCCAATCAACAAACAACACACAGCTGGGCACAATCATAACAAATCATTTGCACTTGTGTGGGTATCTGCAAACACACACACCTGGGCACATCAAGACAAACCACTGGCACCCGTGTGTGAAACTCCAAAAAAAAAAATTAGGCACAATCAAGACAAACCACTTGCACCTGATTTCGAATCTATAAACAACACACACCTGGGTGAAATCATGACAAACCACGTGCACCTGTGTAGGAATCTGCAAACAACACACACCGGGGCGCACTCAAGACAAACTACTGCACCTCTGTGCTAATCTACAAAGAAAAAAATAACCTAGGCACAATTAAGACAAACCATGGGCACTTATGTGGGAATTTGCAAACAACACACACCTGGGCACAATCAAGACAAATCACTTGCACCTGTGTGCGATTCTCCAGAAAAAAAAAAAACCTAGGCGCAATCAAGACAAACCACTTGCACCTGTGTGGGAATCTACAAAAAACAAAAACCTAGGCGCAATCAAGACAAACCACTTGCACTGTGTGCAAATCTACAAACAACACACACCTGGGCGCAATCAAGATAAACCACTTCCACCTGTGTGTGAATCTCCAAAAAAAAAAAAATCCTAGGCGCAATCAAGACAAACCACTGGCACCTGTGTTTCAATCAACAAACAACACACAGCTGGGCGCAATCATGACAAATCACTTGCACCTGTGTGGGTATCTGCAAACACACACACCTGGGCATATCAAAATAAACCAATTGCACCTGTGTGCGAATCTTCAAAAAAAAAAACCTATGAGCAATCAAGACAAACCACTTGCACTTGTGTTCAAATCTATAAACAACATACACCTGAGCGTAATCTTGACAAAGCACGTGCACAGGTGTGTGAATCTACAAAAAACAAAAACCTACGTGCAATCGAGACAAACCACTTGCACCTATGTGCAGATCTACAAACAAAACACACATGGGAGCAATCATGACAAACCAAGTGCACCTGTGTGGGAATCAGCAAACAACACACACCTGGGCACAATCAAGGCTGACAACTTCCATCTGTGTTCGGATCTATAAACAACACACACCTGGGCGCAATCAAGACAAACCACTTGCACCTGTGTGCCAATCTAAAAAAACACACACACCTGGGTTCAATCATGACAAACCACGTGCAACTGTGTGGGAATCTGCAAACAATACACAATTGGGCACAATCAAGACTAACCACTTGCATTTGTGTTCGAATCTATAAACAACACACACGCCTGGGTGCAATCAAGACAAACCACATGGCACCTGTGTGCGAATCTCCAAATAAAAAACCTAGGCACAATGAAGACAACTTGCACCTGTGTGTGAATCTACAAAAAACAAAAACCTAGGCGCAATCAAGACAAACCACTTGCACCTGTGTGAGAATCTGAAAACAACACACACCTGCGCACAATCAAGAAAAACCACGTGCACCTGTGTGCGAATGTCCAAAAAAAAAACCTAGAGGCAATCAAGACAAACCATTTGCACCTGAGTTCCAATCAACAAACAACACACAGCTTGGCGTAATCATGACAAATAACTTGCACCTGTGTGGGTATCAGCAAACACACACACCTGGGCACATCAACACAAACCAATTGCACCTGTGTGCGAATCCTTAAAAAAAAACAAAAAAACCTAGGCTCAATCAAGACAAACCACTTGCACCTGTGTGCAAATCTCCAAAAAAAAAAAAACCTAGGCACAGTGAATACAAACAACTTGGACCGTGTGTGAATCAACAAAAAACAAAATCCTAGGCGCAATCAAGACAAACCACTTGCACCTGTGTTCGAATCTATAAACAACACACCTGGGCGCAATCATGACAAACCACGTGCACCTGTGTGGGAATCAGCAAACAACACACACCTGGGCACAATCAAGTCTGACAACTTCCATCTGGGTTCGAACCTATAAAAAACACATACCTGGGCGCAATCAAGACAAACCACGTGCACCTGTGTGCCAATCTACAAACAACACACACACCTAGGTGCAATCATGACAAACCACGTGCAGCTGTGTGGGAATCTCAAAAAAAAAAAAAAAAAAACCCTAGGCGCAATCAAGACAAACCACTTGCACCTGTGTGTGAAACTACAAAAAAAAAAAAAAAAAAAAAACCTAGGCGCAATCAAGACAAAAGCCTTGCACATGTGTGGGAATCTACAAAAAACAAAAACCTAGGCGCAATCAAGACAAACCACTTGCACCTGTGTTCGAATCTATAAACAACACACACCTGGGTGCAATCATGACAAACCACGTGCACCTGTGTGGGAATCTGCAAACAACAAACACCTGGGCACAATCAAGACTAACCACTTGCATCTGTGTTCGAATCTATAAACAACACACAGCTGGGCGCAATCAAGACAAACCACTTGCACCTGTTTGCAAATCTCCAAAAAAAAAAAAAAAAAAACGTAGGCACAATCAAGACAAAACACTTGCACCTGTGTGGGAATCTACAAAAATAAACGTAGGCAAAATCTAGACAAACCACTTGCACCTGTGCTAAAATCTATAAACAACACACAACTGGACGCAATAATGACAAACCATGTGCACCTGTGTGCAAATCTACAAAAAATTAAAACCTACGTGAAATCAAGACACACCACATAAACCTGTGTGCACATCTACAAACAACACACATCTGGGCGCAATCATGACAAACCACGTGCACCTGTGTGTGAAACTCCAAAAAAAAAAAAAAACTTAGGCACAATCATGACAAACCACTTGCACCTGTGTGCGAATCTCCAAAATAAAAAAAAAAAGCTATTGGCAATCAAGACAAACCACTTGCACCTGTTGGGAATATGAAAACAACACACACCTGGGCACAATCAATACAAACCACTTGCACCTGTGTGCGAATCTCCAAATAAAAATACCTAGGCGCAATCAAGACAACTTGCACCTGTGTGTGAATCTACAAATAACAAAAACCTAGGCGCAATCATGACAAACCACTTGCACCTGTCTGCGAATCTCCAAAATAAAAAAAAAAAAGCTATTGGCAATCAAGACAAACCACTTGCACCTGTTGGGAATATGAAAACAACACACACCTGGGCACAATCAATACAAACCACTTGCACCTGTGTGCGAATCTCCAAATAAAAATACATAGGCGCAATCAAGACAACTTGCACCTGTGTGTGAATCTACAAATAACAAAAACCTAGGCGCAATCATGACAAACCACTTGCACCTGTTTGGGAATTTGAAAACAACACATACCTGGGTACAGTCAAGACAAACCACTAGCACCTGTGTGCGAATCTTCAAAAAAAAACTAGGCGCAATCAAGAAAAACCACTTGCACCTGTGTTCCAATCAAAAAGCAACACACAGCTGGGCACAATCATAACAAATCATTTGCACTTGTGTGGGTATCTGCAAACACACACACCTGGGCACATCAAGACAAACCACTGGCACCCGTGTGTGAAACTCCAAAAAAAAAAAATTAGGCACAATCAAGACAAACCACTTGCACCTGATTTTGAATCTATAAACAACACACACCTGGGTGAAATCATGACAAACCACGTGCACCTGTGTGGGAATCTGCAAACAACACACACCGGGGCGCACTCAAGACAAACTACTGCACCTCTGTGCTAATCTACAAAGAAAAAAAAAACCTAGGCGCAATCAAGACAAACCATGGGCACCTATGTGGGAATTTGCAAACAACACACACCTGGGCACAATCTAGACAAATCTCTTGCACCTGTGTGCGATTCTCCAGAAAAAAAAAAAACCTAGGCACAATCAAGACAAACCACTTGCACCTGTGTGGGAATCTACAAAAAACAAAAACCTAGGCGCAATCAAGACAAACCACTTGCACTGTGTGCAAATCTACAAACAACACACACCTGGGCGCAATCAAGATAAACCACTTGCACCTGTGTGTGAATCTCCAAAAAAAAAAATCCTAGGCGCAATCAAGACAAACCACTGGCACCTGTGTTTCAATCAACAAACAACACACAGCTGGGCGCAATCATGACAAATCACTTGCACCTGTGTGGGTATCTGCAAACACACACACCTGGGCATATCAAAATAAACCAATTGCACCTCTGTGCGAATCTTCCAAAAAAAAAAAAAAACCTATGAGCAATCAAGACAAACCACTTGCACCTGTGTTCAAATCTATAAACATCATACACCTGAGCGTAATCTTGACAAAGCACGTGCACAGGTGTGTGAATCTACAAAAAAAAAAACCTACGTGCAATCGAGACAAACCACTTGCACCTATGTGCAGATCTACAAACAAAACACAATTGGGCGCAATCATGACAAACCACGTGCACCTGGTGTGGGAATCAGCAAACAACACACAACTGGGCACAATCAAGGCTGACAACTTCCATCTGTGTTCGAATCTATAAACAACACACACCTTGGCGCAATCAAGACAAACCACTTGCACTTGTGTGCCAATCTACAAACAACACACACACCTGGGTTCAATCATGACAAACCACGTGCAACTCTGTGGGAATCTGCAAACAATACACAATTGGGCACAATCAAGACTAACCACTTGTATTTGTGTTCGAATCTATAAACAACACACACGCCTGGGTGCAATCAAGACAAACCACATGGCACCTGTGAGCGAATCTCCAAATAAAAAACCTAGGCACAATGAAGACAACTTGCACCTGTGTGTGAATCTACAAAAAACAAAAACCTAGGCGCAATCATGACAAACCACTTGCACCTGTGTGAGAATCTGAAAACAACACACCTGGGCACAATCAAGACAAACCACGTGCACCTGTGTCCGAATGTCCAAAAAAAAAACCTAGAGGCAATCAAGACAAACCATTTGCACCTGAGTTCCAATCAACAAACTACACACAGGTTGGCGTAATCATGACAAATAACTTGCACCTGTGTGGGTATCTGCAAACACACACACCTGGGCACATCAACACAAACCAATTGCACCTGTGTGCGAATCCTTAAAAAAAAAAAAAAAAACCTAGGCTCAATCAAGACAAACCACTTGCACCTGTGTGCAAATCTCCAAAAAAAAAACCAAGGCACAGTGAATACAAACAACTTGCACCGTGTGTGAATCAACAAAAAACAAAATCCTAGGCGCAATCAAGACAAACCACTTGCACCTGTGTTCGAATCTATAAACAACACACCTGGACGCAATCATGACAAACCACGTGCACCTGTGTGGGAATCAGCAAACAACACACACCTGGGCACAATCAAGACTGACAACTTCCATCTGGGTTCGAACCTATAAAAAGCACACACCTGGGCGCAATCAAGACAAACCACTTGCACCTGTGTGGGAATCTCAAAAAAAAAAAAAAAAAACCTAGGCGCAATCAAGACAAACCACTTGCACCTGTGTGAAACTAAAAAAAAAAAAAAAAAAAAAAACACCTAGGTGCAATCAAGACAAAAGACTTGCACCTGTGTGGGAATCTACAAAAAACAAAAACCTAGGCGCAATCAAGAAAAACGACTTGCACCTGTGTGCGAATCAACAAAAAACAAAAACCTAGGCGCAATCAAGACAAACCACTTTCACCTGTGTTCAAATCTATAAACAAAACACACCTGGTCACAATCAAGACTGACAACTTCTATCTGTGTTCTAATCTATAAACAACACACACCTGGGTGCAATCAAGACAAACCACTTGCACCTCTGTGCCAATCTACAAACAACACACACACCTGGGTGCAATCATGACAAACCACTTGCACCTGTGTGCGAATCTCCAAATAGAAATACCTAGGCGCAATCAAGACAACTTGCACCTGTGTGTGAATCTACAAATAACAAAAACCTAGGCGAAATCATGACAAACCACTTGCACCTGTGTGGGAATCTAAAAATAACACACACCTCGGCACATGTAAGACAAACCACTAGCACCTGTGTGCGAATCTCCAAAAAAAAATTATAACCTAGGCTCAATCAAGAAAAACCACTTACAATTGTGTTCCAATCAACAAACAACATATAGCTGGGCGCAATCCTGACAAATCACTTGCACCTTTGTGGATATCTGCAAACACACACACCTGGGCACATCAACACAAACCACTAGCACCTTGTGTGGGAATCTCAAAAAAAAAAAAAAAAACCTAGGCACAATCAAGACAAACCACTTGCACCTGTGTGTAAAACTCCAAAAAAAAATTAGAAACAATCAAGACAAACCACTTGCACCTGTGTTCGAATCTATAAACAACACACACCAGGGTGCAATCATGACAAACCATGTGCACCTGTGTGGGAATCTGCAAACAACAAACACCTGGGCACAATCAAGACTAACCACTTGCATCTGTGTTCAAATCTATAAACAACACACAGCTGGGCGCAATCAAAACAAACCACTTGCACCTGTGTGCAAATCTCCAAAAAAAAAAAAAAAAAAAAAACCTAGGCACAAGCAAGACAAAACACTTTCACCTGTGTGGGAATCTACAAAAATAAACGTAGGCAAAATCTAGACAAACGACTTGCACCTGTGTTCAAATCTATAAACAACACACAACTGGGCGCAATAATGACAAACCATGTGCACCTGTGTGCAAATCTACAAAAAATTAAAACCTACGTGAAATCAAGACACACCACTTAAACCTGTGTGCACATCTACAAACAACACACATCTGGGCGCAATCATGACAAACCACGTGCACCTGTGTGTGAAACTCCAAAAAAAAAAAAAAAAAACTTAGGCACAATCATGACAAACCACTTGCACCTGTGTGCGAATCTCCAAAAAAAAAAAAAAAAGCTATTGGCAATCAAGACAAACCACTTGCACCTGTTGGGAATATGAAAACAACACACACCTGGGCACAATCAATACAAACCACTTGCACCTGTGTGCGAATCTCCAAATAAAAATACCTAGGCGCAATCAAAACAACTTGCACCTGTGTGTGAATCTACAAATAACAAAAACCTAGGCGCAATCATGACAAACCACTTGCACCTGTTTGGGAATCTGAAAACAACACATACCTGGGTACAGTCAAGACAAACCACTAGCACCTGTGTGCGAATCTCCAAAAAAAAACTAGGCGCAATCAAGAAAAACCACTTGCACCTGTGGTCCAATCAACAAACAACACACAGCTGGGCACAATCATAACAAATCATTTGCACTTGTGTGGGTATCTGCAAACACACACACCTGGGCACATCAAGACAAACCACTGGCACCCGTGTGTGAAACACCAAAAAAAAAAAAATTAGGCACAATCAAGACAAAACACTTGCACCTGATTTCGAATCTATAAACAACACATACCTGGGTGAAATCATGACAAACCACGTGCACCTGTGTGGGAATCTGCAAACAACACACACCGGGGCGCACTCAAGACAAACTACTACACCTCTGTGCTAATCTACAAAGAAAAAAAAAACCTAGGCGCAATCAAGACAAACCATGGGCACCTATGTGGGAATTTGCAAACAACACACACCTGGGCACAATCAAGACAAATCACTTGCACCTGTGTGCGATTCTCCAGAAAAAAAAAAACCTAGGCGCAATCAAGACAAACCACTTGCACCTGTGTGGGAATCTACAAAAAACAAAAACCTAGGCGCAATCAAGACAAACCACTTGCACTGTGTGCAAATCTACAAACAACACACACCTGGGCGCAATCAAGATAAACCACTAGCACCTGTGTGTGAATGTCCAAAAAAAAAAAAAAAGACTTGGGCGCAATCAAGACAAACCACTGGCACCTGTGTTTCAATCAACAAACAACACACAGCTGGGCGCAATCATGACAAATCACTTGCACCTGTGTGGGTATCTGCAAACACACACACCTGGGCATATCAAAATAAACCAATTGCACCTGTGTGCGAATCTTCAAAAAAAAAAAAAACCTATGAGCAATCAAGACAAACCACTTGCACCTGTGTTCAAATCTATAAACAACATACACCTGAGCGTAATCTTGACAAAGCACGTGCACAGGTGTGTGAATCTACAAAAAACAAAAACCTACGTGCAATCGAGACAAACCACTTGCACCTATGTGCAGATCTACAAACAAAACACACCTGGGCGCAATCATGACAAACCACGTGCACCTGTGTGGGAATCTCCAAAAAAAAAAAAAAAAAAACATAGGCACAATCAAAGCAAACCACTTGCTCCAGTGTTTGAAACTCAAAAAAAAAACTTAGGTACAATCAAGACAAACGACTTGCACCTGTGTTCGAATCTATAACAACACAAACCTTGGTGCAATCATGACAAACCACGTACACCTGTGTGGGAATCTGCAAACAACACACACCTGGGCACAATCAAGACTAACCACTTGAATTTGTGTTCGAATCTATAAACAACAGACACCTGAGCTCAATCAAGACAAACCACTTGCAACTGTGTGCGAATCTCCAGAAAAAAAAAAACCTAGGGGCAATGAAGAAAAAACACTTGCACCTGTGTGGAAATCTACAAAAAACAAAAACTAGGCGCAATCAAGACAAACCACTTGCACCTGTGTGCAAATCTACAAACAACACACACCTGGGCGCAATCATTACAAACCACTTGCACTGCTGGGAATCTGAAAACAATACACACCTGGCCACAATCAAGAGAAACCACTGGCAGCTTTGTGCAAATCTACAACAACACACCCCTGGGCGCAATGAAGTTCAACCAATTGCACCAGTGTGTGAATCTACCAAAAACAAAATCCTAGGCGCAATCAAGACAAACCACTTGCACCTGTGTTCGAACCTATAAACAACACACACCTGGGCGCAATCATGACAAACCACGTGCACCTGTGTGGGAATCAGCAAACAACACACACCTGGGCACAATCAAGGCTGACAACTTCCATCTGTGTTCGAATCTATAAACAACACACACCTGGGCGCAATCAAGACAAACCACTTGCACCTGTGTGCCAATCTAAAAACACACACACACCTGGGTTCAATCATGACAAACCACGTGCAACTGTGTGGGAATCTGCAAACAATACACAATTGGGCACAATCAAGACTAACCACTTGCATTTGTGTTCGAATCTATAAACAACACACACACCTGGGTGCAATCAAGACAAACCACATTGCACCTGTGTGCGAATCTCCAAATAAAAACACCTAGGCACAATGAAGACAACTTGCACCTGTGTGTGAATCTACAAAAAACAAAAACCTAGGCGCAATCATGACAAACCACTTGCACCTGTGTGGGAATCTGAAAACAACACACAACTGGGCACAATCAAGAGAAATCACTTTCACCTGTGTGCAAATCTACAAACAACACACACCTGGGCGCAATCAAGATCAACCAATTGCACCTGTGTGTGAATCTAAAAAAACAATATCCTAGGTGCAATCAAGATAAACCACTTCCACCTCTGTTCGAATCTATAAACTACACACACCTGGGCACAATCATGACAAACCACGTGCACCTGTGTGGGAATCTGCAAACAACACACACCTGGGCACAATCTAGACAAACCACTTGCACCTGTGTGCGAATCTCCAAATAAAAATACCTAGGCGCAATCAAGACAACTTTCACGTGTGTGTGAATCTAAAATAACAAAAACATAGGCGCAATCATGACAAACCACTTGCACCTGTGTGGGAATCTAAAAACAACACACACCTCGGCAGATGCAAGACAAACCACTAGCACCTGTGTGCGAATCTCCAAAAAAAAAAAATTAAAACCTAGGCGCAATCAAGACAATCCACTTGCACCTGTGTTCCAATCAACAAACAACACAAAGCTGGGCGCAATCCTGACAAATCACTATCACCTGTGTGGATATATGCAAACACACACACCTGGGCACATCAAGAGAAACCACTAGCACCTGTGTGGGAATCTCCAAAAAAAAAAAAAAAACCTAGGCGCAATCAAGACAAACCACTTGCACCTGTGTGTGAGACTCCAAAAAAAAAATTAGACACAATCAAGACAAACCACTTGCACCTGTGTTGGAATCTATAAATAACACACACCTGGGTGCAAAAATGACAAACCACGTGCACCTGTGTGGGAATCTGCAAACAATAAACACCTGGGCACATTCAAGACAATCCACTTGCACCTGTGTGCGAATCTCCAAAAAAAAAAAAAAAAAGCTAGGTGCAATCAAGACAAACCACTTGCACCTGTGTTCCAATCAACAAACAACACACAGCTGGGCGAAATCATGACAAATCACTTGCACCGTGTGCCTATCTGCAAACACACACACCTGGGAACATCAAGATAAACCAATTGCACCTGTGTGCGAATCTTAAAAAAAAAAAAAAAAACCTAGGCTCAATCAGTACAAACCACTTGCACCTGTGTGCAAATCTCCAAAAAATAAACCTAAGAATAGTCAAGAGAAACCACTTGCAACTCTGTGCGAATCTAGAAAAAACAAACAAAAAAAAAACTAGGCGGAATCAAGAGAAACCACTTGCACCTGTGTGCAAACCTCCAAAAAAAAAAAAAAAAAACCTAGGCACAGTCTAGACAAACCAATTGCACCTCTGTGCGAATCTACAACAACAACAAAAAAAAAAATAGGCGCAATCAAGACAAACCACTTGCACCTGTTGGGAATATGAAAAACACACACACCTGGGCACAATCAAGAGAAATCACTTGCAGCTGTTTGCAAATCTATAAACAACACACACCTGGGCGGAATCAAGATCAACCAATTGCACCTGTGTGTCAATCTAAAAAAACAAAATCCTAGGTGCAATCATGACAAACCACTTCCACCTGTGTTCGAATTTATAAACTACACACACCTGGCACAATCATGACGAAAAATGTGCACCTCCGTGGGAATCTCAAAAAAAAAAAAAAAACCTAGGCGCAATCAAGACAAACCACTTGCACCTGTATGTGAAACTCCAAGAAAAAAAACCTAGGCGCAATCAAGACAAACCACTTGCACCTGTGTAGGAATCTACAAAAAACAAAAATCTAGGCGCAATTGAGACAAACCACTTACACCTGTGTGCTAATCTACAAACAACACACACCTGGGCGCAATCATAACAAACGACTTGCACCTGTTGGGAATCTGAAAACAACACACACCTGGGCACAATCAAGAGTAACCACCTGTAGCTGTGTGCAAATCTACAAACAACACACCCCTGGGCGCAATCAAGATCAACCAATTAGACCTGTGTGTGAATCTACAAAAAACAAAATCCTAGGTGAAATCAAGACAAACCACTTGCACCTGTGTTCCAATCAACAAACAACACAAGGCTGGGAGCAATCAAGACAAACCACTTGCACCTGTGTGCGAATCTCAAAAAAAAAAAAAAAAATCCTAGGCACAATCAAGTCAAAACACTTGCACCTGTGTGGGAATATACAAAAATAAAAATAAAAAAACTTAGGCACAATCAAGACAAAATACTTGCTCCTATGTGCGAATCTCCAAAAAAAAAAAAAAAACTTAGGCACAATCAAGACAAAATACTTGCACCTGTGTGGGAATCTACAAAAAACAAATACCGAGGTGAAATCAAGACAAACCACTTGCACCTGTTGGAAATCTGAAAACAACACACACCTGGGCACAATCAAGAGAAACCACTTGTTGCTGTGTGCAAATCTACAAACAACAGACCCCTGGGCGTAATCAAGATCAACCAATTGCGCCTGAGTGTGAATCTACAAAAAACAAAATCCTAGTCGCAATCAAGACAAACCACTTGCACCTGTTTTCGAATCTATAAGGAACACACACCTGGGCGCAATCATGACAAACCACGTGCACCTGTGTGGGAATCTGCAAATAACACACACCTGGGCACAATCAAGAGTAACCACTTACATCTGTGTTCGAATCTATAAACAACACACACCTGGGGGCAATCAAGACAAACCACTTGCACCTGTGAGAGAATCTCCAAAAAAAAAAAAACCTAGGCGAAATCACGACAAAACACTTGCACCTGTGTTCGAACCTATAAACAACACACAACTGGGCGCAATCATGACAAACCACGTGCACCTGTGTGGGAATCTGAAAACAACACACACCTGGGCACAATCAAGACAAACCAAGAGCACCTGTGTGAGAATCTCCAAAAAAAAAAAAATACCTAGGAGCAATCAAGACAAACCAAGTGCACCTGTGTTCCAATCAACAAACGACACATAGCTGGGCGCAATCCTGACAAATCACTTTCACCTGTGTATCTACCTACAAACACACACACCTGGGCACATCAAGACAAACCACTAGCACCTTTGTGGGAATCTCCAAAAAAAAAAAAACCTAGGCGCAATGAAGACAAACCACTTGCACCTTTGTGTGAAACTCCAAAAAAAAAATTAGACACAATCAAGACAAACCACTTGCACCTGTGTTCGAATCTATAAACAACACACACCTGGGTGCAATCATGACAAACCACGTGCACCTGTGTGGGAATCTGCAAACAACAAACACCTGGGCACAATCAAGACAAACAACTTGCAGTTATGTGCGAATCTCCAAAAAAAAAGAAAAAAAAAAAACCTAGGCGCAATCAAGACAAAACACTTGAACCTGTTTGGGAATCTACAAATAAAAAACGTAGGCACAATCAAAACAAACCACCTGCACCTGTGTGCGAATCTCCAAAAAAAAAAAAAAAAAAAAAAAGCTATGTGCAATCAAGACAAACCACTTGCACCTGTGTTCCAATCAACAAACAACACACAACTGGGCGCAATCATGACAAATCACTTGCACCTGTGTGCGTATCTGCAAACACACAAACCAGGGCTCATCAAGATAAACCAATTGCACCTGTGTGCGAATCTTCAAAAAAAAAAACCTAGGCACAATCAAGAGAAACCACTTGCACCTGTGTGCAAATCTCCAAAAAAAAAAAAACCTAGGCACAGTGTAGACAATCCAATGCACCTCTGTGTGAATCTACAAAAAAAAAAAAACCTAGGCGCAATCAAGACAAGCCACTTGCATCTGTTGGGAATATGAAAACCACACACACCTAGGCAAATCAAGAGAAATCACTTACAGCTGTGTGCAAATCTATAAACAACACACCCCTGGGTGCAATCAAGATCGACCAATTGCACCTGTGTGTGAATCTGAAAAAACAAAATCCTAGGTGCAATCAAGACAAACCACTTCCACCTGTCTTTGAATGTATAAATTACACACACCAGGGCGCAGTCATGACAAACCATGTGCACCTGTGTGGGAATCTGCAAACAACACACCTGGGCACAATCAAGACTGACAACTTCTATCTGTGTTCGAATCTATAAACAACACACACCAGGGTGCAATCAAGACAAACCACTTGCACCTGTGTGCCAATCTACAAACAACACACACACCTGGGTACAATCATGACAAACCACTTGCACCTGTGTGGGAATCTGCAAACAACACACACTTGGGCACAATCATGACAAACCACTTGCACCTGTGTGGCAATCTAAATACAACACACACCTCGGCACATGCAAGACAAACCAGTAGCACCTGTGTGGGAATCTCAAAAAAAAAAACCTAGGTGCAATCAAGACAAACCACTTGCACCTGTGTGTGAAACTCCAAAAAAAAGAAATTAGACACTATCAAGACAAACCACTTGCACCTGTGTTTGAATCTATAAACAACACACACCTGCGTGCAACCATAACAAACCACGTGCACCTGTGTGGGAATCTGCAAACAACAAACACCTGGGCACAATCATGACTAACCACTTGCATCTATGTTCGAATCTATAAACAACACACACCTGGGCGCAATCAAGACAAACCGCTTGTATCTGTGTGTGAATCTCCAAAAAAAAAAAAACCCTAGGCACAATCATGAAAAAACACTTCCACCTGTGTGGGAATCTACAAAAAAAAAAAAAAAAACTTAGGCACAATCAAGACAAACCAATTGCACCTGTGTGCGAATCTCCAAAAAAAAAAAAAAAAAGCAAGGCACAATCAAGACAAACCACTTGCACCTGTGTTCCAATCAACAAACAACACACAGCTGGACACAATCATGACAAATCACTTGCACCTGTGTGCGTATCTGCAGACACACACACCTGGGCACATCAAGATAAACCAATTGCACCTGTGTGAGAATCTTCAAAAAAAAAAAAAAACCTAGTCTCAATCAAGAGAAACCATTTGCATTTGTGTGCAAATCTACAAAAAAAAAAAAACCTAAGAACAGTCAAGAGAAACCACTTGCACCTCTGTGTGAATCTAGAAAAAAAAAAACCTAGGCGCAATCAAGACAAACCACTTGCACCTGTGTTCAAATCTATAAACAACACACACATGGGCGCAATCATGAAAAACCACGTGCACCTGTGTGAGAATCTACAAAAAAGAAAAACCTACATGCGGGAATCCCCCCCCAAAAAAAAAAAAAAACCTAGGCGCAATCAAGACAAACAATTTGCACCTGTGTGTGAAAATCCAAAAAAAAAAAAACTTAGGCACAATCATGACAAACCACTTGCACCTGTGTTCCAATCAACAAAAAACACACAGCTGGGCGCAATCATGATAAATCACTCGCAGCTGTGTGGTTATCTGCAAACACACACACACCTGGGAACATCAAGATAAACCAATTGCACCTGTGTGCGAATCTCCAAAAAATAAAAATCCTAGGAGCAATCAAGTCAAAACACTTGCACCTGTGTGCGAATCTCAAAAAAAAAAAAAAAAAAACAACCTTGCCCAGTCAATAGAAACCACTTGCACCTCTGTGCGAATAATAATAAAAAAAAAAAACAACCTAGGCGCTATCAAGAAAAACCACTTGCACCTGTGTGCGAATCTACGAAAAACTAACACCTAGGCACAATCAAGACAAACCACTTGCACCTTTGTGCGAATCTACGAAAAACTAAAACCTAGGCGCAATCAAGAAAAACAACTTGCACGTTTGTGCGGATCTACAAACAAAACACACCTGGGCGCAATCATGACAAAACACGTGCACCTCTGTGGGAATCTCCAAAAAAAAAAAACCCTAGGCGCAATCAAGACAAACAATTTGCACCTGTGTGTAAAACTCCAAAAAAAAAAAAAAAAAACTTAGGCACCATCAATACAAACCACTTGCACCTGTGTGTGAATCTACAAAAAACAAAAATATAGGCATAATCAAGACAAACCACTTGCAGCTGTTCAAATCTATAAATGACACACACCTGGGTGCAATAATGACAAACCACATGCACCTGTGTGGAATCTGCAAAGAACATACACCTTGGCACAATCAAGACTAACCACTTGCATCTGTGTTCGAATCTATAGACAACACACAGATGGGTGCAATCAAGACAAACCAGTTGCACCTGTGTGGGAATCTACAAAAAACAAAAACCTAGGCGCAATCGAGACAAACCACTTGCACCTGTGTGCGAATCTACAAACAACACACACCTGGGCTCAATCATGACAAAACCACTTGCACCTGTTGGGAATCTGAAAACAACACACACCTGGGCACAATCAAGAGAAACCACCTGCAGCTGTGTGCAAATCTACAAACAACACACCCCTGGGCGCAATCAAGATCAACCAATTGCACCAGTGTGTAAATCTACAAAAAACAAAATCCTAGGCGCAATCAAGACAAATCACTTGCACCTGTGTTCGAATCTATAAACAACACACACCTGGGCGCAATCAAGACAAACCACTTGCACCTGTGTGCCTATCTACAAACAACACACACACCTGGGTGCAATCATGACAAACCACTTGCACCTGTGTGCGAATCTCCAAAAAAAAAAAAAAGCTAGGCACAATCAAGACAAACCACTTGCACCTGTGTGCAAATATCCAAAAAAAAAAAACCTAGGCACAGTCAAGACAAACAACTTGCAACTGTGTTCGAATCTATAAACAACACACACCTGGGCGCAATCAAGACAAACCACTTGCGCCTGTGTGCGAATCTCCAAAAAAAAAAAAAAAAAAAAAAAAAACCTAGGCACAATCAAGACTATACACTTGCACCTGTGTGGGAATCTACAAAAAACAAAAACCTAGGCGCAATCAAGACAAACCACGTGCACCTGTGTTCAAATCTATAAACAACACACACCTGGGCTCAATCATGACAAACCACGTGCACCTGAGTGGAAATCAGCAAAGAACACACACCTGGGCACAATCAAGACAGACAACTTCCATCTGTGTTCGAATCTATAAGCAATATACACCTGGGTGCAATCAAGACAAACCACTTGCACCTCTGTGCCAATCAAAAAAAAAAAACACACACACCTGTGTGCAGTCATGACAAACCACTTACAGCTGTGTGGGAATCTGCAACAACACACACCTGCGCACAATCAAGACAAACCACTTGCACCTGTGTGCGACTCTCCAAATAAAAAAACCTAGGCGCAATGAAGAAAAATTGCACCTGTGTGTGAATCCACAAAAAACAAAAACCTAGGCGCAATCATGACAAACCACTTGCACCTGTGTTCCAATCAACAAAAAACATACAGCTCGGCGCAATCATGACAAATCACTCGCACCTGTGTGGGTATCTGCAAACACACACACACCTGGGAACATCAAGATAAACCAATTGCACCTGTGTGAGAATCTTCAAAAAAAAAACCTAGACTCAGTCAAGACAACTCACTTGCACCTCTGTGCGAATCTACAAAAAAAAAAAAAAAAAAAAAACCTAGGCGCAATAAAGACAAACCACTTGCACCTCTGTGGGAATCTGAAAAAAACACACACCTGGGTGCAATCAAGACAAACCACTTGCATCTGTGTGCGAATATTCAAAAAAAAAAAAAAAACCTAGGCGCAATCAAGACAAAACACTTGCACCTGTGTGGGTATATACAAAAAAAAAAAAAAGCTAAGCGCAATCATGACAAATCACTTGCACCTGTGTGGGTATCTGCAAACACACACACCTGGGCACATCAACACAAACCAATAGCACCTGTGTGCGAATCTTCAAAAAAAAAAAAAAAAACTGAGGCGCAATCAAGAGAAACCACTTGCACCTGTGTGCAAATCTCCAAAAAAAAAAAAAAAAAAAAAACCTAGGAATAGTCAAGGCAAACCACTTGCATTCTTTGCGAATCTACAAAAAAAAAAAAAAAAAAAAAAAACCTAGGCGCAATCAAGACAAACCACTTGCACCTGTTTGCGGATCTACAAACAACACACACCAGGTCGCAATCATGACAAACCACGTGCACCTGTGTGGGAATCTGCAAACAGCACACACCTGGGCACAATCAAAATTAACCACTTACATGTGTGTTCGAATCTATAAACAACACACAGATGGGTGCAATCAAGACAAAACACTTGCACCTGTGTGGGAATCTACAAAAAAAAAAATATAGGCACAATCAAGACAAATCACTTGCACCTGTGTTCCAATCAACAAACAACACACAGCTGGGCGAAATCATGACAAATCACTTGCACCTGTGTGGGTATCTGCAAACACACACACCTGGGCACATCAAGATAAACCAATTGCACCTGTGTGAGAATCTTCAAAAAAAAAAAACCTAGCCACAATCAAGAGAAACCACTTGCACCTGTGTGCAAATCTATAAATGACACACACCTGGGTGCAATCATGACAAACCACGTGCACCTGTGTGGGAATCTGCAAAGAACACACACCTTGGCACAATCAAGACTAACCACTTGCATCTGTGTTCGAATCTATAAACAACACACACCTGGGCGCAATCAAGACAAACCACTTGCACATGTGATCAAATCTATAAACAACACACACATGGGCGCAATCATGACAAAAAACGTGCACCTGTGTGAGAATCTACATAAAAGAAAAACCTACGTGAAATCAAGACACACCATTAAACCGGTGTGCAGATCCACAAACAACACATACCTGGGCGAAATCAAGAGAAACCACGGGCACCTGTGTGGGAATCTCAAAAAAAAAAAAAAATAGGCGCAATCTAGACAAACCACTTGCATCTGTGTGTGAAACTCCAAAAAATAAAGTTAGGCACAATCACGACTAACCACTTGCATCTCTGCTCGAATCTATAAACAACACACACCTGGGTGCAATCATGACAAACCACGTGCACCTGTGTGGGAATCTGCAAACAACACACACCTTGGCACAATCAAGACTAACCACTTGCATCTGTGTTCAAATCTACAAACAACACACACCTGGGCGCAATCAAGACAAACCACTTGCACCTGTGTGGGAATCTACAAAAAACAAAAACCTAGGCGCAATCGAGACAAACCACTTAAACCTGTGTGCAGATCCACAAACAACACATACCTGGTTGCAATCAAGAGAAACCACGTGCACCTGTGTGGGAATCTCAAAAAAAAAAAAAAAAAAAAACCTAGGCGCAATCTAGACAAACCACTTGCACCAGTGTGTGAAACTCCAAAAAAAAAGTTAGGCACAATCACGACAAACCACTTGCATCTGTGCTCGAATCAACACAAACCTGGGTGCAATTATGACAAACCACGTCCACCTGTGTGAAAATCTGCAATAAACACACACCTGGGCACAATCAAGACTAACCACTTGCATCTGTGTTCGAATCTATAAACAACATACACCTGGGCGCAATCAAGACAAACCACTTGCACCTGTGTGCGAATCTGAAAAAAAAAAACTTAGGCACAATCAAGACAAACCACTTGCTCCTGTGTGCGAATCTCCAAAAAAAAAAAAAAAAAAAACCTTGGCCAGTCAATAGAAACCACTTGCACCTCTGTGCGAATCTAAAAAAAAAAAAAAACCTAGGCGCAATCAAGACACACCACTTGCACCTGTGTGCGAATCTACAAAAATAAAAAACCTAGGCTCTATCAAGAAAAACCACTTGCACCTGTGTGCGAATCTACGAAAAACTAAAACCTAGGCGAAGTCAAGACAAACCACTTGCACCCCTGTGCGGATCTACAAACAAAACACACCTGGGCACAATCATGACAAAACACGTGCACCTGTGTGGGAATCTCCAAAAAAAAAAAAAATACTTAGGCGCAATCAAGACAAACAATTTGCACCTGTGTGTGAAACTCCAAAAAAAAAAAAAAACTTAGGCACCATCAATACAAACCACTTGCACCTGTGTGTGAATCTACAAAAAACAAAAATCTAGGCATAATCAAGACAAACCACTTGCACCTGTTCGAATCTATAAACAACATACACCTGGGTGCAATCATGACAAACCACGTGCACCTGTCGGGAATCTGCAAAGAACACACACCTTGGCACAATCAAGACTAAGCACTTGCATCTGTGTTCGAATCTATAAACAACACACACATGGGCGCAATCAAGACAAACCAGTTGCACCTGTGTGGGAATCTACAAAAAACAAAAACATAGGCGTAATCGAGACAAACCACTTGCACCTGTGTGCGAATCTACAAACAACACACACCTGGGCGCAATCATGACAAACCACTTGCACCTGTGTGCGAATCTACAAACAACACACACCTGGGCGCAATCATGACAAACCACTTGCACCTGTTGGAAATCTGAAAACAACACACACCTGGGCACAATCAAGAGAAACCACCTGCAGCTGTGTGAAAATCTACAAACAACACACCCCTGGGCGCAATCAAGATCAACCAATTGCACCAGTGTTTGAATCTACAAAAAACAAAATCCTAGGCGCAATCAAGACAAACCACTTGCACCTGTGTTCGAATCTATAAACAACAC
This sequence comes from Erinaceus europaeus, assembly GCF_950295315.1. Taxonomy (NCBI): domain Eukaryota; kingdom Metazoa; phylum Chordata; class Mammalia; order Eulipotyphla; family Erinaceidae; genus Erinaceus; species Erinaceus europaeus. Next base: position 41,642,140 of record NC_080169.1, read on the forward strand.
ACACCTGGGCACAATCAAGACTGACAACTTCTATCTGTGTTCGAAACTATAAATAATACACACCAGGGCGCAATCAAGACAAACCACTGGCACCTGTGTGCCAATCTACAAACAACACACATACCTGGGTGCAATCATGACAAACCACTTGCACATGTTTGGGAATCTGCAAACAACACACACCTGGGCACAATCAAGACAAACCACTTGCACCTGTGTGCGAATTTCCAAAAAAAAAAAAAGCTAGGCACAATCAAGACAAACCACTTGAACCTGTGTGCCAATCTACAAACAACACACACACATGCTGCAATCATGACAAACCACTTGCACCTGCGTGGAAATCTAAAAACAACACACACCTCGGCACATGCAAGACAAACCACTAGCACCTGTGTGCGAATCTCCAAAAAAAAAAAATAAATAAAAACCTAGGCACAATCAAGACAAACCACTTGCACCTGTGTTACAATCAACAAACAACACATAGCTGGGCGCAATCCTGACAAATCACTTTCACCTGTGTGGATATCTACAAAAACACACACCTGGGCACATCAAGATAAACCAATTGCACCAGTGTGCGAATCTTCAAAAAAAAAAAAAACCTAGGCCCAATCAAGAGAAACCACTTGCACCTGTGTTCAAATCTCCAAAAAAAAAAAAAACCTAGGCACAGTCTAGACAAACCAATTGCACCTCTGTGCGAATCTACAAAAAAAAAAAAAAAAAAAAAAAACTAGGCGCAATCCAAGACAAACCACTAGCACCTATTGGGAACATGAAAACCACACACACCTGGGCACAATCAAGAGAAATCACTTGCAGCTGTGTGCAAATCTATAAACAACACACTCCTGGGCGCAATCAAGATCAACAAATTGACCTGTGTGTGAATCTAAAAGAACAAAATCCTAGGTGCAATCAAGACAAACCACTTCCACCTGTGTTTGAATATATAAATTACACACACCTGGGCGCAATCATGACAAACCACGTGCACCTGTGTGTGAATCTGCAAACAACACACACCTGGGCACAATGAAGACTGACAACTTCTATCTGTGTTCGAATCTATAAACAACACACACCTGGGCGCAATCAAGACAAACCACATGCACCTGTGTGCCTATCTACAAACAACACACACACTTGGGTGCAATCATGACAAACCACTTGCACCTGTGTGGGAATCTACAAACAACACACACCTGGGCACGATCAAGACAAACCACTTGCACCTGTGTGCGAATCTCCAAATAAAAATGCCTAGGCGCAATCAAGACAACTTGCACCTGTATGTGAATCTACAAAAAACAAAAACCGAGGCGCAATCATGACAAACCACTTGCACCTGTGTGGGAATCTAAATACAACACACACCTCGGCACACGCAAGACAAACCATTAGCACCTGTGTGCGAATCTCCAAAAAAAATAAAAACCTAGGCGCAATCAAGACAAACCACTTGCACCTGTGTTCCAATCAACAAAAAACACATAGCTGGGCGCAATCCTGACAAATCACTTTCACCTGCGTGGATATCTGCAAACACACACACCTGGGCACATCAAGACAAACCACTAGCACCTGTGTGGGAATCTCCAAAAAAAAAAAACCTAGGCGCAATCAAGACAAACCACTTGCACCTGTTTGCGGATCTACAAACAACACACACCAGGTCGCAATCATGAAAAACCACGTGCACCTGTGTGGGAATCTGCAAACAACACACACCTGGGCACAATCAAAATTAACCACTTACATGTGTGTTCGAATCTATCAACAACACACAGATGGGTGCAATCAAGACAAAACACTTGCACCTCTGTGGGAATCTACAAAAAAAAAACATAGGCACAATCAAGACAAACCACTTGCACCTGTGTTCCAATCAACAAACAACACACAGCTGGGCGAAATCATGACAAATCACTTGCACCTGTGTGGGTATCTGCAAACACACACACCTGGGCACATCAAGATAAACCAATTGCACCTGTGTGCGAATCTTCAAAAAAAAAAACCTAGGCACAATCAAGAGAAACCACCTGCAGCTGTGTGCAAATCTCCAAAAAAAAAAAAAAACCTAGGCACAGTCAAGACAAACCACTTGCACCTGTGTTCGAATCTATAAACAACACACACCTGGGCGAAATCAAGACAAACCGCTTGCGCCTGTGTGCGAATATCCCAAAAAAAAAAACCTAGGCAGAATCAAGACAAAAAACTTGCACCTGTGTGGGAATCTACAAAAAACAAATACCTAGGCGAAAGCAAGACAAACCACTTGCAGCTGTGTGCAAATCTACAAACAACACACACCTGGGCTCAATCATGACAAACCACTTGCACCTGTTGGGAATCTGAAAACAACACACACCTGGGAACAATCAAGAGAAACCACTTGCACCTGTGTGCAAATCTCCAAAAAAAAAAAAAAAACAAAAAACCTAAGAACAGTCAAGATAAACCACTTGCACCTCTGTGCGAATCTAGAAAAAAAAAAAAAAACCTAGGCGCAATCAAGACAAACCACTTGCCACTTGATCAAATCTATAAACAACACACACATGGGCGCAATCATGACACACCACGTGCACCTGTGTGAGAATCTACAAAAAAGAAAATCCTACGTGAAATCAAGACACACCATTAAACCTGTGTGCAGATCCACAAACAACACATACCTGGGCGCAATCAAGACAAACCACGTGCACCTGTGTGGGAATCTCATTAAAAAAAAATCCATGGCGCAATCTAGACAAACCACTTGCACCTGTGTGTGAAACTCCAAAAAAAAAAGTTAGGCACAATCACGACTAACCACTTGCATCTATGCTCGAATCTATAAACAACACACAACTGGGTGCAATTATGACAAACCACGTGCACCTGTGTGGGAATCTGCAATAAACACACACCTGGGCACAATCAAGACTAACCAATTGCATCTGTGTTCGAATCTATAAACAACATACACGTGGGCGCAATCAAGACAAACCACTTGCACCTGTGTGCGAATCTCCAAAAAATAAAAATCCTAGGCGTAATCAAGTCAAAACACTTGCACCTATGTGGGAATCTAAAAAAAAAAAAAACTTAGGAACAGTCAAGACAAACCACTTGCTCCTGTGTGCGAATCTCCAAAAAAAAAAAAACCTTGGCCAGTCAATAGAAATCACTTCCACCTATATGCGAATCAAAAAAAAAAAAAAAAAAAAAACCTAGGTGCAATCAAGACACACCACTTGCACCTCTGTGCGAATCTACAAAATAAAAAACCTAGGCGCAATCAAGAAAAACCACTTGCACCTGTGTGCGAATCTCCGAAAAACTAAAACCTAGGCGCAATCAAGACAAACCACTTGCTCCTTTGTGAGGATCTACAAACAAAACACACCTGGGCGCAATCATGACAAAACACGTGCACCTGTGTGGGAATCTCCAAAAAAAAAAAAAAACCTAGGCGCAATCAAGACAAACAATTTGCACCTGTGTGTGAAACTCCAAAAAAAAAAAAAAAACTTAGGCACCATCAATACAAACCACTTGCACCTGTGTGTGAATCTACAAAAAAAAAATCTAGGCATAATCAAGACAAACCACTTGCACCTGTTCGAATCTATAAACGACACACACCTGGGTGCAATCATGACAAACCACGTGCACCTGTGTGGGAATCTGCAAAGAACACACACCTTGGCACAATCAAGACTAAGCACTTGCATCTGTGTTCGAATCTATAAACAACACACACCTGGGCGCAATCAAGACAAACCACTTGCACCTGTGTGCGAATCTATAAACAAAACACACCTGGGCACAATCAAGACTGACAACTTCTATCTGTGTTCGAAACTATAAACAACACAACCCTGGGCGCAATCAAGATCAACCAATTAGACCTGTGTGTGAATCTACAAAAAACAAAATCCTAGGTGAAATCAAGACAAACCACTTGCACCTGTGTTCCAATCAACAAACAACACAAGGCTGGGAGCAATCAAGACAAACCACTTACACCTGTGTGCGAATCTCAAAAAAAAAAAAAAATCCTAGGCACAATCAAGTCAAAACACTTGCACCTGTGTGGGAATATACAAAAATAAAAATAAAACAACTTAGGCACAATCAAGACAAACTACTTGCTCCTATGTGCGAATCTCCAAAAAAAAAAAAAATCTTAGGCACAATCAAGACAAAATACTTGCACCTGTGTGGGAATCTACAAAAAACAAATACCGAGGTGAAATCAAGACAAACCACTTGCACCTGTTGGAAATCTGAAAACAACACACACCTGGGCACAATCAAGAGAAACCACTTGTTGCTGTGTGCAAATCTACAAACAACAGACCCCTGGGCGTAATCAAGATCAACCAATTGCGCCTGAGTGTGAATCTACAAAAAACAAAATCCTAGTCGCAATCAAGACAAACCATTTGCACCTGTTTTCGAATCTATAAGGAACACACACCTGGGCGCAATCATGACAAACCACGTGCACCTGTGTGGGAATCTGCAAATAACACACACCTAGGCACAATCAAGAGTAACCACTTACATCTGTGTTCGAATCTATAAACAACACACACCTGGGGGCAATCAAGACAAAACACTTGCACCTGTGAGAGAATCTCCAAAAAAAAAAAAAAAAAACCTAGGCGAAATCACGACAAAACACTTGCACCTGTGTTCGAACCTATAAACAACACACACCTGGGCGCAATCATGACAAACCACGTGCACCTGTGTGGGAATCTGAAAACAACACACACCTGGGCACAATCAAGACAAACCAAGAGCACCTGTGTGAGAATCTCCAAAAAAAAAATACCTAGGAGCAATCAAGACAAACCATTTGCACCTGTGTGCCAATCTACAAACAACACACACATGGTGCAATCATGACAAACCACTTGCACCTGTATGGGAATCTGCAAACAACACACACCTGGGCACAATCTAGACAAACCATTTGCAACTGTGTGCGAATCTCCAAATAAAAATACCTAGGCGCAATCAAGACAACTTTCACCTGTGTGTGAATCTACAAATAACAAAAACCTAGGCGCAATCATGACAAACCACTTCCACCTATGTGGGAATCTAAAAGCAACACACACCTCCTCGGCACATGCAAGACAAACCACTAGCACCTGTGTGCGAATCTCCAAAAAAAAAAAAAACCTAGGTGCAATCAAGACAAACCAAGTGCACCTGTGTTCCAATCAACAAACGACACATAGCTGGGCGCAATCCTGACAAATCACTTTCACCTGTGTAGATATCTACAAACACACACACCTGGGCACATCAAGACAAACCACTAGCACCTGTGTGGGACTCTCCAAAAAAAAACCTATGCGCAATCAAGACAAACCACTTGCACCTGTGTGTGAAACTCCAAAAAAAAATTAGAAACAATCAAGACAAACCACTTGCACCTGTGTTCGAATCTATAAACAACACACACCTGGGTGCAATCATGACAAACCACGTGCACCTGTGTGGGAATCTGCAAACAACAAACACCTGGGCACAATCAAGTCTGACAACTTCCATCTGGGTTCGAACCTATAAAAAACACACACCTGGGCGCAATCAAGACAAACCACGTGCACCTGTGTGCCAATCTAAAAAAACACACACACCTGGGTTCAATCATGACAAACCACGTGCAACTGTGTGGGAATCTGCAAACAATACACAATTGGGCACAATCAAGACTAACCACTTGCATCTGTGTTCGAATCTATAAACAACACACAGCTGGGCGCAATCAAGACAAACCACTTGCACCTGTGTGCAAATCTCCAAAAAAAAACCTAGGCACAATCAAGACAAAACACTTGCACCTGTGTGGGAATCTACAAAAATAAACGTAGGCAAAATCTAGACAAACGACTTGCACCTGTGTTCAAATCTATGAAAAACACACAACTGGGCGCAATAATGACAAACCATGTGCACCTGTGTGCAAATCTACAAAAAATTAAAACCTACGTGAAATCAAGACACACCACTTAAACCTCTGTGCACATCTACAAACAACACACATCTGGGCGCAATCATGACAAACCACGTGCACCTGTGTGTGAAACTCCAAAAAAAAAAAACTTAGGCACAATCATGACAAACCACTTGCACCTGTGTGCGAATCTCCAAAATAAAAAAAAAAAAGCTATTGGCAATCAAGACAAACCACTTGCACCTGTTGGGAATATGAAAACAACACACACCTGGGCACAATCAATACAAACCACTTGCACCTGTGTGCGAATCTCCAAATAAAAATACCTAGGCGCAATCAAGACAACTTGCACCTGTGTGTGAATCTACAAATAACAAAAACCTAGGCGCAATCATGACAAACCACTTGCACCTGTTTGGGAATCTGAAAACAACACATACCTGGGTACAGTCAAGACAAACCACTAGCACCTGTGTGCGAATCTCCAAAAAAAAACTAGGCGCAATCAAGAAAAACCACTTGCACCTGTGGTCCAATCAACAAACAACACACAGCTGGGCACAATCATAACAAATCATTTGCACTTGTGTGGGTATCTGCAAACACACACACCTGGGCACATCAAGACAAACCACTGGCACCCGTGTGTGAAACACCAAAAAAAAATTAGGCACAATCAAGACAAAACACTTGCACCTGATTTCGAATTTATAAACAACACACACCTGGGTGAAATCATGACAAACCACGTGCACCTGTGTGGGAATCTGCAAACAAAACACACCACTTGCACCTGTGTGCAAATCTCCAAAAAAGAAAAAAAATCCTAGGCACAGTCAAGACAAACCACTTGCACCTCTGTGCGAATCTACAAAAAAAAAAACTGAGGCACAATCAAGACAAACCACTTGCACCTGTGTTCCAATCTATAAACAACACACACCTGTGTGCAATCATGACAAACCACGTGAACCTGTGTGGGAATCTGCAAATAACACACACATGGGCACAATCAAGACTAACCACTTGCATCTGTGTTCAAATCTATAGACAACACACACCTGGATGCAATCGAGACAAACCACTAGCATCTGTGTGTGAATCAACAAAAAACAAAATCCTAGGCGCAATCATGACAAACCACATGCACCTGTGTGGGAATCTCCAAAAATAAAATACCTAGGCGATATCAAGACAAACCTCTTGCACCTGTGTGTGATACTCCAAAAAAAAAAAAAAAAAACTTAGCACAATCAAGACAAACCACTTGCACCTGTGTTCCAGTCTATAAACAACACACACCTGGGTGCAATCATGACAAATCACGTGAACCTGTGTGGGAATCTGCAAACAACACACACGGACACAATCAAGACTAACCACTTGCATCTGTGTTCGAATCTATAGACAACACACACCTGGGTGCAATCGAGACAAACCACTTGCACCTGTGTGTGAATGAACAAAAAACAAAATCCTAGGCCCAATCAAGACAAACCACTTGCACCTGTGTTCGAATCTATAAACAACACACACCTGGGTGCAAGCATGACAAACCACATGCCCCTGTGTGGGAATCAGGAAACAACACACACCTGGGCACAATCAAGACTGACAACTTCCATCTGTTTTTGAATCTATAAACAGAACACACCTGGGCGCAATCAAGACAAACCACTTGCACCTGTGTTCCAATCAACAAACAACACACAGCAGGGCGCCAATCATGACTAATCACTTGCACCTGTGTGGGTATCTGCAAACACACACACATGGGCACATCAAGATCAACCAATTGCACCACGTGTGGGAATCTCCAAAAAAAAAAAAAAAAAAACCTAGGCGCAATCAAGACAAACCACTTGCACCAGTGTTCAAATCTATGAACAGCACACACCTGGATGCAATCGATACAAACCACTAGCATCTGTGTGTGAATCAACAAAAAACAAAATCCTAGGCGCAATCATGACAAACCACATGCACCTGTGTGGGAATCTCCAAAAATAAAATACCTAGGCGATATCAAGACAAACCTCTTGCACCTGTGTGTGATACTCCAAAAAAAATAAAAAAAAAAACTTAGCACAATCAAGACAAACCACTTGCACCTGTGTTCCAGTCTATAAACAACACACACCTGGGTGCAATCATGACAAATCACGTGAACCTGTGTGGGAATCTGCAAACAACACACACGGACACAATCAAGACTAACCACTTGCATCTGTGTTCGAATCTATAGACAACACACACCTGGGTGCAATCGAGACAAACCACTTGCACCTGTGTGTGAATGAACAAAAAACAAAATCCTAGGCCCAATCAAGACAAACCACTTGCACCTGTGTTCGAATCTATAAACAACACACACCTGGGTGCAAGCATGACAAACCACATGCCCCTGTGTGGGAATCAGGAAACAACACACACCTGGGCACAATCAAGACTGACAACTTCCATCTGTTTTTGAATCTATAAACAGAACACACCTGGGCGCAATCAAGACAAACCACTTGCACCTGTGTTCCAATCAACAAACAACACACAGAAGGGCGCCAATCATGACTAATCACTTGCACCTGTGTGGGTATCTGCAAACACACACACATGGGCACATCAAGATCAACCAATTGCACCACGTGTGGGAATCTCCAAAAAAAAAAAAAAAAAACCTAGGCGCAATCAAGACAAACCACTTGCACCAGTGTTCAAATCTATGAACAGCACACACCTGGGAGCAATCATGACAAACCACGAGCACCTGTGTGCAAATCTACAAAAAAAAAAAAAAGCTAGGTCCAATCAAGACACACCACTTGCACCTGTGTGCGGATCTACAAACAACACACACCTGGGCACAATCATGACAAACCACGTGCACCAGTGTGGGAATCTCAAAAAAAAAAACCTAGGTGCAATCAAGACAAACCACTTGCACCTGTGTGCGAATCTCCAAAAAAAAAAAAAAAAAGCTAGGCGCAATCATAACAAATCGCTTGCACCTGTGTGGGTCTCTACAAACACACTCACGTGGGCATGTCAAGATAAACCAATTGCACCTGTGTGCGAATCTTCCAAAAAAAAACAAACCTAGGCTTAATCAATACAAGCTACTTGCACCTGTGTGCAAATCTCCAAAATAAAAACCTAGGCAGAGTCAAGACAAACCACTTGCACCTCTGAGCGAATCTACAAAAAAAAAAAAAAACCTAGGCGCAATCAAGACAAACCACTTGCACCTCTGTGCGAATCTACAAAAAAAAAAACCTAGGCGCAATCAAAACAAACCACTTGCACCTGTGTTCAAATCTATAAACAACACACACTTGGGCGCAATCATGACAAACCACGTGCACCTGAGTGGGAATCAGCAAACAACACACACCTGCGCATAATCAAGACAGACAACTTCCATCTGTGTTCTAATCTATAAACAACACACACCTGGGCGCAATCAAGAGAAACCACTTGAACCTCTGTGCCAATCTAAAAAAAAGACACACACCTGGGTGCAATCATGACAAACCACTTACACCTGTGTGGGAATCTGGAACAACACACACCTGCGCACAATCATGACAAACAACTTGCACATGTGTGCGACTCTCGAAATAAAAAAACCTAGGTGCAATGAAGAAAACTTGCACCTGTGTGTGAATCTACAAAAAACAAAAACCTAGGCGCAATCATGACAAACCACTTGCACCTGTGTTCCAATCAACAAAAAACACACAGCTGGGCGCAATCATGACAAATGACTCGCACCTGTGTGGGTATCTGCAAACACACACACACCTGGGAACATCAAGATAAACCAACTGCACCGGTGTGCGAATCTTCAAAAAAAAAAAAACCTAGGCTCAGGCAAGACAAACCACTTGCACCTCTGTGCGAATCTACAAAAAAAAAAAAAAAAAAAAAAAAACTATGCGCAATAAAGACAAACCACTTGAACCTCTGTTCAAATCTATAAACAACACACACCTGGGCGCAATCATGACAAACCACGTGCACCTGTGTGGGAATCGGCAAACAACAAACACCTTGGCACAATCAAGACAAACCACTTGCATCTGTGTTAGAATCTATAAACAACACACATCTGGGCGCAATCAAGACAAACAACTTGAACCTGTGTGGGTATCTGCAAACACACACACCTGGGTACATCAAGATAAACCAATAGCACCTGTGTGCGAATCTTCAAAAAAAAAAAAAAACTTAGGCACAGTCAAGACAAACAACTTGCACCTGTGTTCGAATTTATAAGCAACACACACCTGGGCGCAATCAAGACAAACCTCTTGCACCTGTGTGCGAATCTCCAAAAAAAAAAAAAAAACTTAGGCACAATCAAGACAAAACACTTGCATCTGTGTGGGAATCTACAAAAAACAAATACCTAGGCGAAATCAAGACAAACCACTTGCACCTGTGTGCAAATCTACAAACAACATACACCTGGGCGCAATCATGACAAACCACTTGCACCTGTTGGAAATCTGAAAACAGCACACACCTGGGCACAATAAAAAAAACCACTTGTTGCTGTGTGCAAATCTACAAACAACAGACCCCAGGGCACAATCAAGATCCACCAATTGCACCTGTGTTTGAATCTACAAAAAACAAAATCCAAGTCTCAATCAAGACAAACCACTTGCACCTGTTTTCGAATCTATAAGGAACACACACCTGGGCACAATCAAGACAAACCACTTGCACCTGTGTGCAAATCTCCAAAAAAAAAAAAAAAGCTAGGTGCAATCATGACAAATCACTTGCACCTGTGTGGGTATCTACAAACACACTCACGTGGGCACATCAAGATAAACCAATTGCACCTGTGTGTGAATCTTCAAAAAAAAAAAAAAACCTAGGCTCAATCAATACAAACTACTTGCACCTGTGTACAAACCTCCAAAAAAAAAAAAACTAGGCAGACTCAAGACAAACCACTTGCACCTCTGAGCGATTCTACAAAAAAAAAAAAAAAAAAAAAGAAAAAAAACCCTAGGCTCAATCAAGACAAACCACTTGCACCTCTGTGCGAATCTACAAAAAAAAAAAAAAAAAAAAAAAACCTAGGCACAATCAAGACAAACCACTTGCACCTGTGTTCAAATCTATAAACATCACACACATGGGCGCAATCATGACAAACCACGTGCACCTGAGTGGGAATCAGCAAAGAACACACACCTGGGCACAATCAAGACAGACAACTTCCATCTGTGTTCGAATCTATAAACAACACACACCTGGGCGCAATAAAGACAAACAACTTGCACCTGTTTTCAAATCTATAGGGAACACACACCTGGGCGCAATCATGACAAACCAAGTGCACCTGTGTGGGAATCTGCAAACAACACACACCTGGGCATAATCAAGACTAACCACTTGCATCGGTGTTCGAATCTATAACAACACACACCTGGGGGCTATCAAGACAAACCACTTGCACCTGTGAGCGAATCTCCAAAAAAAAAAACCTAGGCTAAATCAAGACAAAACACTTGCACCTGTGTTCGAACCTATAAACAGCACACACCAGGGCGCAATCATGACAAACCACGTGCACCTGTGTGGGAATCTGAAAACAACACACACCTGGGCACAATCAAGACAAACCACTAGCACCTGTGAGCGAATCTCCAAAAAAAAAAAAAACCTAGGCGCAAACAAGACAAACCACTTGCACCTGTAGTCCAATCAACAACACACAGCTCGGTGCAAACATGACAAATCACTTGCACCTGTGTGGGTATCTGCAAACACACACACCTAGGCACATCAACACAAACAATTAGCACCTGTGTGCGAATCTTCAAAAAAAAAAAAAAAACCTAGGCGCAATCAAGAGAAACCACTTGCACCTGTGTGAAAATCCCCCCCCCCAAAAAAAAACCTAGGCACAGTCTAGACAAACAACTTGCACCTGTGTTCGAGTCTGTAAACAACACACACCTGGGCGCAATCAAGACAAACCACTTGGACCTGTGTGCGAATCTCCAAAAAAAAAACCTAGACACAATCAAAACAAAACACTTGCACGTGTGTGGGAATCTACAAAAAACAAAATCCTAGTCGAAATCAAGACAAACAACTTGCACCTGTGTGCGAATCTACAAACAACACACACCTGGGCGCAATCATGACAAACCACTTGCACCTGTTTGGAATCTGAAAACAACACACACCTGGGCACAATCAAGAGAAACCACATTCTGCTGTGTGCAAATCTACAAACACACCCCTGGGCGCAATCAAGATCAACCAATTGCACCTGTGTGTGAATCTACAAAAAACAAAATCCTAGGCGCAATCAAGACAAACCACTTGCACCTGTTTTCGAATCTATAAACATCACACACCTGGGCGCAATCATGACAAACCACGTGCACCTGTGTGGGTATCTGAAAACAACACACACTTGGGCACAATCAAGACAAACCACGAGCACCTGTGTGTGAATCTTCAAAAAAAAAAAAAAAAAACCGAGGCACAATCAAGAGAAACCACTTACACCTGTGTGCAAATCTCCAAAAAAAAAAAAAAAAAACCAAAAACCTAGGCACAATCAAGACAGCCACTTGCACATCTGTGCGAATCTACAAAAAAAAAAAAAAGCTAGGGCAATCAAGACAAACCACTTGCACCTCTGGGCGAATCTAAAAAAAAAAACAAACCTAGGCGCAATCAAGACAAACCAATTGCACCTGTGTTCAAATCTATAAACAACAAACACCTGGGAAAATCATGACAAACCACGTGCACCGGTGTGCGAATCTACAAAAAACAAAAACCTACGTGCAATCAAGACAAACCACTTGCACCTGTTTGCGGATCTACAACAACAAACACCTGGTCGCAATCATGACAAACCAGGTGCACCTGTGTGGGAATCTGCAAACAACACACACCTGGACACAATCAAGATTAACCACTTGCATATGTGTTCGAATATATAAACAACACACAGCTGGGTGCAATCAAGACAAAACACTTGCACGTGTGTGGGAATCTACAAAAAAAAAAGCTTAGGCACAATCAAGACAAACCACTTGCACCTGTGTTCCAATCAACAAACAACACACAGCTGGGCGAAATCATGACAAATCACTTGCACCTGTGTGGGTATCTGCAAACACACACACCTGGGCACATCAAGATAAACCAATTGCACCTGTGTGCGAATCTTCAAAAAAAAATAACTAGGCTCAATCAAGAGAAAACACTTGCACCTGTTTGCAAATCTCCAAAAAAAAAAAAAAAACGTAGGCACAGTCAAGACAAACCACTTGCACCTTTGTGCGAATCTAAAAAAAAAAAAAAAAAAAAAACCTAGGCGCAATCAAGACAAACCATTTGCACCTGTGTTCCATTCTATAAACAACACACACCTGGGTGCAATCATGACAAACCACGTGCACATGTGTGGGAATCTCCAAAAATAAAAAACCTAGGCGCAATCAAGAAAAACCACTTGCACCTGTGTGTGAAACTCCAAAATAAAAATAACTTAGGCACAATCAAGTCAAACCACTTGTACCTGTGTGCGAATCTACAAAAAACAAAAACCTAGGCGTAATCAAGACAAACCACTTGCTCCTGTGTTCGAATCTATAAACAACACACACCTGGGTGCAATCATGACAAACCACATGCACCTGTGTGGAAATCTGCAAACAACAAACATCTGGGCAGAATCAAGAATAACCACTTGCACCTGTTTGCGAATCTACAAACAACACACAATCAAGACTAACCACTTGGACCTCTGTGCGAATCTCCAAAAAAAAAAAAAAAAAAAAACCTAGGCACAATCAAGACAAAACACTTGCACCTGTGTGGGAATCTACAAAAAACAAAATCCTAGGCAAAATCAAGACAAACTACTGGCACCTGTGTGCGAATCTTCAAACAACACACACCTGGGTGCAATCATGACAAACCACTTGCACTTGTTGAGAATCTGAAAACAACACACACCTGGGCACAATAAAGAGAAACCACTTGCTGCTGTGTGCAAATCTAAAAACAACACACCCCTGGGCGCAATCAAGATCAACCAATTGCACCTGTGTGTGAATCTACAAAAAACAAAATCCTAGGTGCAATCAAGACAAACCACTTGCACCTGTTATCGAATCTATAAACAACACACACCTGGGCATAATCATGACAAACCACGTGCACCTGTGTGGGAATCTGAAAACAACACACAACTGGGCACAATCAAGACAAACCACTAGCACCTGTGTGCGAATCTCCAAAAAAAAAAAAAAACCTAGGCGCAATCAAGACAAACCACTTGCACCTGTGTTCCAAGCAACAAAACACAGCTGGGCGCAAGCATGACAAATCACTTGCACCTGTGTGGGTATCTTCAAACACACACACCTGGGCACATCAACACAAACCATTAGCACCGGTGTGCGAATCTTCAAAATAAAAAATAAACCGATGCGCAATCAAGAGAAACCACTTTCACCTGTGTGAAAATCTCAAAAAAAAAAAAAAAACCTAGGCACAGTCAAGACAAACCACTTGCACATCTGTGCAAATGTACAAAAAAAAAAAAACCCTAGGCACAATCAAGACAAACCACTTGTACCTCTGTGCGAATCTAAAAAAAAAAAAAAAAAACTAGGCGCAATCAAGACAAACCACTTGCACCTGTGTGGATATCTGCAAACACACACACCTGGGCACATCAAGATAAACCAATTGCACCTGTGTGCGAATCTTCAAAAAAAAATAACTAGGCTCAATCAAGAGAAACCACTTGCACCTGTGTGCAAATCTCCAAAAAAAAAACAAAAAAAACCTAGGCACAGTCAAGACAAACCACTTGCACCTTTGTGCGAATCTAAAAAAAAAAAAAAAAAAAAAAAAAAAACCTAGGCGCAATCAAGACAAACCACTTGCACCTGTGTTCCAATCAACAAAACACAGCTGGGCGCAAACATGACAAATCACTTGCACCTGTGTGGGTATCTTCAAACACACAACTTGGGCACATCAACACAAACCATTAGCACCGGTGTGCGAATCTTCAAAAAAAAAAATAAACCGATGCGCAATCAAGAGAAACCACTTTCACCTGTGTGAAAATCTCCAAAAAAAAAAAAAAAAAAAACCTAGGCACAGTCAAGACAAACCACTTGCACATCTGTGCGAATCTAAAACAAACAAACAAAAAAAACCTAGGCAAAATCAAGACAAACCACTTGACCTGTGTTCAAATCTATAAACAACAAACACCTGGGCGCAATCATGACAAACCACGTGCACCTGTGTGTGAATCTACAAAAAACAAAAAGCTACGTGCAATCAAGACAAACCACTTGCACCTGTTTGCGGATCTACAAACAAAACACACCTGGTCGCAATCATGACAAACCACGTGCACATGTGTGGGAATCTGCAAACAACACACACCTGGGCACAATCGAGATTAACCACTTGCATCTGTTTTCGAATCTATAAACAACACACAGATGGGTGCAATCAAGACAAAACACTGTGTGGGAATCTACAAAAAAAAAAAAAAAACCTAGGCACAATCAAGACAAACCACTTGCACCAGTGTTCCAATCAACAAATAACACACAGCTGTGCGAAATCATGACAAATCACTTGCATCTGTGTGGGTATCTGCAAACACACACACCTGGGCACATCAAGATAAACCCATTGCACCTGTGTGCGAATTTTCAAAAAAAAAAAAAAAAACTAGGCGCAATCAAGAGAAACCACTTGCACCTGTGTTCCATTCTATAAACAACACACACCTGGGTGCAATCATGACATACCACGTGCACATGTGTGGGAATCTCCAAAAATAAAAAACCTAGGAGCAATCAAGACAAACCACTTGCAGCTGTGTGCAAATCTACAAAAAACAAAAACCTAGGCGCAATCAAGACAAACCACTTGCACCTGTGTGAATCTACAAACAACAGACACCTGGGCACAATCAAGAGAAACCACTTGCAGCTGTGTGCAAATCTACAAACAACACACCCCTGGTCCCAATCAAGATCAACCAATTGCACCTGTGTGTGAATCTACAAAAAACAAAATCCTAGGTGCAATCAAGACAAACCACTTGCACCAGTGTTCGAATCTAGAAACAACACAACCTGGGTGCAATCATGACAAACCACGTACACCTGTGTGGGAATCAGCAAACAACACACACCTGGGCGCAATCAAGACAAACCAGTTGCACCTGTGTGCCAATCTACAAACAACACACACAAATGAGTGCAATTATGACAAACCATATGCACCTGTCTGGGAATCTGCAAACAACACAAACCTGGGCACAATCAAGAAAAACCACTTGCACCTGTGTGCGAATCTCCAAATAAAAATACCTAGGCGCAATCAAGACAACTTGCACCTGTGTGTGAATCTAAAAATAACAAAAACCTATTCGCAATCATGACAAACCACTTGCACCTGTGTAGGAATCTGCAAAAAACACACACCTGGGCACATCAAGATAAACCAATTGCACCTGTGTGCGAATCTTCAGAAAAAAAAAAATTGGCTCAATCAATACAAACTACTTGCACCTGTGTGCAAATCTCCAAAAAAAAAAAAACCTAGGTAGAGTCAAGACAAACCACTTGCACCTCGGAGCGAATCTACAAAAAAAAAAAAAAAAAAAACCTAGGCGCAATCAAGACAAACCACATGCCCCTCTGTGCGAATCTAAAAAAAAAAAACCTAGGCGCAATCAAGACAAACCACTTGCACCTGTGTTCAAATCTATAAACAACACACACCTGTGCGCAATCATGACAAACCACATGCACCTGTGTGGGAATCTCCAAAAATAAAGAACCTAGGCGCAATCAACACAAACCACTTGCCCCTGTGTTTGAATCTATAAGTAACACACAGCTGGGCCAATCATGAAATTCCACGTGCACTGTGTGGGAATCAGCAAACAACACACACCTGGGCACAATCAAGACTGACAACATCCATCTGTGTTCGAATCTATAAACAACACACACCTTGGCACAGTCAAGACAAACCACTTGCACCTCTGTGCCAATCTAAAAAAACACACATACCTGGGTGCAATCATGACAAACCACTTGCACCTGTGTGGGAATCTGCAACAACACAAATTGGGCACAATCAAGGCAAACCACTTGCACCTGTGTGCGAATCTCCAAATAAAAATACCTAGGCGCAATGAAGACAACTTGCACCTGTGTGTGAATATACAAACAACAAAAACCTAGGCGCAATCTGACAAACCACTTGCACCTGTGTGGGAATCTGAAAACAACACACACCTGGGCGCAATCAAGACAAACCACTTGCATCTGTGTGTGAATCTTCAAAAAAAAAAAAAAACCTAGGCACAATCAAGACAAAACACTTGCACCTGTGTGGGTATCTACAAAAAAAAACTTAGGCAAAATCAAGACAAACCACTAGCACCTGTGTGAGAATCTCCAAAAAAAAATTAAAAACCTAGGTGCAATCAAGACAAACCACGTGCACCTGACTTCCAATCAACAAACAACACACAGCTGGGCATAATCAAGACAAAGAACTTTCACCTGTGTAGGTATCTGCAAACACACACACCTGGGAACATCAACACAAACCAATTGCACCTGTGTGCTAATCTTCAAAAAAAAAAACCTAGGCTCAATCAAGACAAACCACTTGGACCTGTGTGGAAAAGTCCAAAAAAAAAAAAAAAAAAAAAACAGGCACAATCAAGACAAACCACTTGTAGCTGTGTGCGAATCTCCAAAAAAAAAAAAAAAAAAGCTAGGCGTAATCAAGACAAACCACTTACACCTGTGTTCGAATCTATAAACAATACACATGGGTGCAATCATGACAAACCATGTGCACCTGTGTTCGAATCTCCAAATAAAAATACCTAGGCGCAATCAAGACAACTTGCACCTGTGTGTGAATCTACAAATAACAAAAACCTATTCGCAATCAAGACAAACCACTTGCACCTGTGTGGGTATCTGCAATCAACACACACCTGGGCACATCAAGATAAACCAATTGCAACTGTGTGCGAATCTTCAGAAAAAAAAAACCTAGGCTCCATCAATACAAACTACTTGCACCTGTGTGCAAATCGCCAAAAAAAAAAAACCTAGGTAGAGTCAAGACAAACCACTTGCACCTCTGAGCAAATCTACAAAAAAAACCTAGGCGCAATCAAGACAAACCACTTGCACCTGTGTTTGAATCTATAAGTAACACACACCTGGGCGCAATCATGACAAACCACGTGCACTGTGTGGGAATCAGCAAACAACACACACCTGGGCACAAACAAGACTGACAACATCCATCTGTGTTCGAATCTATAAACAACACACACCTTGGCACAATCAAGACAAACCACTTGCACCTCTATGCCAATCTAAAAAAACACACACAACTGGGTGCAATTATGACAAACCACTTGCACCTGTGTGGGAATCTGAAAACAACACACACCTGGATGCAATCAAGACAAACCACTTGCATCTGTGTGCGAATCTTCAAAAAAAAAAAAAAAACCTAGGCGCAATCAAGACAAAACACTTGCACCTGTGTGGGTATCTACAAAAAAAAAAAAAAAAACTTAGGCAAAATCAAGACAAACCACTAGCACCTGTGTGAGAATCTCAAAAAAAAAAAAAAAAAAAAAAAAACCTTGGTGCAATCAAGACAAACCACGTGCACCTGACTTCCAATCAACAAACAACACACAGCTGGGGGTAATCAAGACAAACCAATTGCACCTGTGTGCGAATCTTCAAAAAAAAAAAAAACCTAGGCTCAATCAAGACAAACCACTTGCACCTTTGTGTAAAACTCCAAAAAAAAAAAAAAAAAACAGGCACAATCAAGACAAACCACTTGCAGCTGTGTGCGAATCTCCAAAAAAAAAAAAAAAAAAACTAGGCGTAATAAAGACAAACCACTTGCACCTGTGATCGAATCTATAAACAATACACATGGGTGCAATCATGACAAACCATGTACACCTGTGTGGGAATCTGCAAAAAACACACACCTGGGCACAATCAAGACTAACCACTTGCATATGTGTTCCAATCTATAAACAACACACACGTGGGGGCAATCAAGACAAACCACTTGCACCTG
This sequence comes from Erinaceus europaeus, assembly GCF_950295315.1. Classification (NCBI taxonomy): domain Eukaryota; kingdom Metazoa; phylum Chordata; class Mammalia; order Eulipotyphla; family Erinaceidae; genus Erinaceus; species Erinaceus europaeus. Next base: position 41,661,281 of record NC_080169.1, read on the forward strand.
TGTGCGAATCTCAAAAAAAAAAAAATCTAGGCGCAATCAAGACAAACCACTTGCACCTGTGTGCGAATCTCAAAAAAAAAAAAAAAATCTAGGCGAAATCAAGACAAAACACTTGCACCTGTGTAGGAATCTCCAAAAAAAAAAAAACTGGGCACAATCAAGAAAAACCACTAGCACCTGTGTGCGAATCTACAAACAACACACACCGAGCACAATCATGACAAACCAAGTGCACCTGTTGGGAATCTGAAAACAACACACACCTGGTTGCAATCATGACAAATCACGTGCACCTGTGTGGGAATCTGCAAACAACAAACACCTGGGCACAATCAAGACTAACCACTTGCACCTGTGTGCGAATCTAAAAACAACACACGATCAAGACTAACCACTTGGACCTGTGTACGAATCTCCAAAAAAAAAAAACTTAGGCACAATCAAGACAAAACACTTGCACCCATGTGGGAATCTACAAAAAACAAAATCCTAGGCGAAATCAAGACAAACCACGTGCACCTGTGTTCCAATCAACAACACACAGCTGGGCGCAAACATGACAAATCACTTGCACTGTGTTGGTATCTGCAAAAACACACACCTGGGAACATCAACACAAACCATTAGCACCTGTGTGCGAATCTTCAAAAAAAAAAAAAAAACCGAGGCGCAATCAAGAGAAACCACTTGCACCTGTGTGAAAATCTCAACAACAACAAAAAAAAAAACCTAGGCACAGTCAAGACAAACCACTTGCACATCTGTGCGAATCTACAAAAAAAAAAAAAACCTAGGCACAATCAAGACAAACCACTTGCACCTGTGTTCCAATCAACAAACAACACACAGCTGGGCGAAATCATGACAAATCACTTGCATCTGTGTGGGTATCTGCAAACACACACCTGGGCACATCAAGATAAACCCATTGCACCTGTGTGCGAATCTTCAAAAAAAAAAAAAGACTAGGCGCAATCAAGAGAAACCACTTGCACCTGTGATCCAGTCTATAAACAACACACACCTGGGTGCAATCATGACAAACCACGTGCACATGTGTGGGAATCTCCAAAAATAAAAAACCTAGGCGCAATCAAGACAAACCACTTGCACCTGTCTGTGAAACTCCAAAAAAAATAATAACTTAGGTACAGTCAAGACAAACCACTTGCACCTGTGTGCGAATCTACAAAAAACAAAAACCTAGGCGTAATCAAGTCAAACCACTTGCACCTGTGTTCGAATTTATAAACAACACACACCTGGGTGCAATCATGACAAACCACGTGCACCTATGTAGGAATCTGAAAACAACAAACACCAAGGCGCAATCAAGGCAAACCACTTGCAGCTGTGTGCAAATCTACAAAAAACAAAAACATAGGCGCAATCAAGACAAACCACTTACACATGTGTGAATCTACAAACAACAGACACCTGGGCACAATCAAGAGAAACCACTTGCAGCTGTGTGCAAATCTACAAACAACACACCCCTGGTCGCAATCAAGATCAACCAATTGCACCTGTGTGTGAATCTACAAAAAACAAAATCCTAGGCGCAATCAAGACAAACCATTTCCACCTCTGTTTGAATGTATAAACTACACACACCTGGGTGCAATCATGACAAACCACGTGCACCTGTGTGGGAATCTGCAAACAACACACATCTTGGTACAATCAAGACTAACCACTTGCATCTGTGTTCGAATCTATAAACAACAGACACCTGGGTGCAATCAAGACAAACCACTTGCACCTGTGTGGGAATCTACAAAAAACAAAAACCTAGGCGCAATCGAGACAAACCACTTGCACCTGTGTGCGAATCTACAAACAACACACACCTGGGCGCAATCATGACAAACCACTTCCACCTGTTGGAAATCTGAAAACAACACACACCTGGGCACAATCAAGAGAAACCACTTGCTGCTGTGTGCAAATCTACAAACACACCCCTGGGTGCAATCAAGATCAACCAACTGCACCTGTGTGTGAATCTACAAAAAACAAGAATCCTAGGCGCAATCAAGACAAACCAGTTGCACCTGTGTGCCAATCTACAAACAACACACACAAATGAGTGCAATTATGACAAACCATATGCACCTGTCTGGGAATCTGCAAACAACACACACCTGGGCACAATCAAGACAAACCACTAGCACCTGTGTGCGAATCTCCAAATAAAAATACCTAGGCGCAATCAAGACAACTTGCACCTGTGTGTGAATCACAAATAACAAAAACCTATTCGCAATCATGACAAACCACTTGCACCTGTGTGGGAATCTGCAAACAAAGACACCTGGGCACATCAAGATAAACCTATTGCGCCTGTGTGAATCTTCAGAAAAAAAAAAAAAAAACACTTGTACCTTGGAGCGAATCTACAAAACAAACAAACAAAAAAAACCTAGGCACAATCAAGACAAACCACATGCACCTCTGTGCGAATCTACAAAAAAAAAAAAAAAAAACATAGGCGCAATCAAGACAAACCACTTGCACCTGTGTTCAAATCTATAAACAACACACACCTGGGCGCAATCATGACAAACCACGTACACTATGTGGGAATCAGCAAACAACACACACCTGGGCACAATCAAGACTGACAACTTCCATCTGTGTTCGAATCTATAAACAACACACACCTTGGCGCAATCAAGACAAACCACTTGCACCTCTGTGCGAATCTAAAAAAACACACACACCTGGGTGCACATGACAAACCACTTGCACCTGTGTGGGAATCTGCAACAACACAAACCTGGGCACAATCAAGACAAACCACTTGCACCAGTGTGCGAATCTCCAAATAAAAAAACTTAAGCGCAATGAAGACAACTTGCACCTGTGTGTGAATCTACAAACAACAAAAACCTAGGCGCAATCATGACAAACCACTTGCACCTGTGTGGGAATCTGAAAACAACACACACCTGGGCGCAATCAAGACAAACCACTTGCATCTGTGTGCGAATCTTCAAAAAAAAAAACAAAAACCTAGGCACAATCAAGACAAAACACTTGCACCTGTGTGGGTATCTACAAAAAAAAAAAAACTTAGTCAAAATCAAGACAAACCACTAGCACCTGTGTGAGAATCTCCAAAAAAAAAAAAAAAACCTAGGTGCAATCAAGACAAACCACGTGCACCTGACTTCCAATCAACAAACAACACACAGCTGGGCGTAATCAAGACAAATAACTTGCACCTGTGTGGGTATCTGCAAACACACACACGTGGGCACATCAACACAAACCAATTGCACCTGTATGCGAATCTTCAAAAAAAAAACCTAGGCTCAATCAAGACAAACCACTTGCACCTGTGTGTAAAACTCCAAAAAAAAAAAAAAAGGCACAATCAAGACAAACCACTTGCAGCTGTGTGCGAATCTCCAAAAAAAAAAAAAAAAAAAAAAAAAAACTAGGCGAAATCAAGACAAAACACTTGCACATGTGTAGGAATCTACAAAATAAAAAACCTGGGCGCAATCAAGAAAAACCACTTGCACCTGTGTGCGAATCTACAAACAACACACACCGAGCGCAATCATGACAAACCACTTGCACCTGTTGGGAAACTGAAAACAACACACGCCTGGGCACAATCAAGAGAAACCACTTGCAGCTATGAGCAAATCTACAAACAACAGACCCCTGGTTGAAATCAAGATCAACCAATGGCACCTGTGTGTGAATCTACAACAAACAAAATCCTAGGCGAAATCAAGACAAACCACTTGGACCTCTTTTCGAATCTGTAAACAACACAAACCTGGGCGCAATCGTGACAAACCACGTGCACCTGTTGGGAATCTGAAAAAAACACACACCTGGGCACAATCAAGACCAACCACTAGCACCTGTGTTCGAATCTCAAAAAAGGAAAAAAAAAAAACTTAGGCGTAATCAAGACAAACCACTTGCACCTGAGTTCCAATCAACAAACAACACACTGCTGCGCACAATCATGACAAATCACTTGCACCTGTGTGGCAATCTGCAAACACACAGACCTGGGCACAACAACACAAACCAAATGCACCTGTTTGCGAATCTTCAAAAAAAAAAAAAAAAAACCTAGGCTCAATCAAGACAAACCACTTGCAACTGTGTGAAATCTCCAAAAAAAAAAAAAAAAAAAAAAACACCTAGGCACAGTCAAGACAAACCACTTGCACCTGTGTTCAAATCTATAAACAACACACACCTGGGCGCAATCATGACAAACCACGTGCAGCTGTGTGCAAATCTACAAAAAACAAAAACCTATGTGAAATCAAGACACACCACTTAAATCGGTGTGCAGATCTACAAACAACACACACCTGGGTGGAATCATGACAAACCACATACACCTGTGTGTGAATCTCAAAAAACAAAAAAACCTAGGCGCAATCAAGACAAACCACTTGCATCTGTATGTGAAACTCCAAAAAAAAAAAAAAAAAAGTACGCACAATCAAGACAAACCACTTGCACCGGTGTGTAAATCTCCAAAAAAAATAAAGGTAGGTGCAATCAAGACAAACCACTTGCACATGTGTTCCAATCAACAAACAACACACAGCAGGGTGCATACATGACAAATCACTTGCACCTGTGTGGGTATCTGCAAACACACACACCTGGGCACATCAAGATAAACCAATTGCAGCTGTGTGCGAATCTTCAAAAAAAAAAAAAAAACCCTAGGGTCAATCAATACAACCACTTGCACCTGTGTACAAATCTCCAAAAAAAATAAAACCTAGGCACAGTCAAGACAAACCACTTGCACCTCTCTGCGAATCTACAAAAAAAAAAAAAAAAAAAACCTAGGCACAATCAAGACAAACTACTTGCACCTGTGTTCAAATCTATAAACAATACACACCTGGGCGCAATCATAACAAACAACGTGCACCTGTGTGGGAATCTCCAAAAATAAAAAATACCTAGGCAAAATCAAGACAAACCTCTTGCACCTGTGTGTGAAACTCCAAAACAAAAAAACAAAACAAAAAAAACTTAGGCACAATCAAGACAAACCACTTGCACCTGTGTTCCAATTTATAAACAACACACACCTGGGTGCAATCATGACAAACCACATGAACCTGTGTGGGAATCTGCAAATAACACACACATGGGCACAATCAAGACTAACCACTTGCATCTGTGTTCGAATCTATAGACAACACACACCTGGGTGCAATCGAGACAAACCACTAGCACCTGTGTGTGTGAATCAACAAAAAACAAAATCCTAGGCGCAATCAAGACAAACCACTTGCACCTGTGTTCGAATCTATAAACAACACACACCTGGGTGCAATCATGACACAACACGTGCACCAGTGTGGGAATCAGGAAACAACACAAACCTGGGCACAATCAAGACTGACAACTTCCATCTGTGTTCGAATCTATAAACAGAACACACCTGGGCGCAATCAAGACAAACCACTTGCACCTGTGTTCCAATCAACAAACAACACACAGCTGGACGCAATCATGACAAATCACTTGCACCTGTGTGGGTATCTGCAAACACACACACCTGGGCCCATCAAGATCAACCAATTGCACCACGTGTGGGAATCTCCAAAAAAAAAGAAACCTAGGCGCAATCAAGACAAACCACTTTCACCTGTGTTCAGATCTATAAACAACACACAACTGGGCGCAATCATAACAAACCACGTGCACCTGTGTGGGAATCTCCAAAAATAAATACCTAGGCGATATCAAGACAAACCTCTTGCACCTGTGTGTGAAACTCCAAAAAAAAAAAAAAACTTAGGCACAATCAAGACAAACCACTTGCACCTGTGTTCCAATCTATAAACAACACACACCTGTGTGCAATCATGACAAACCACGTGCCCTGTGTGGGAATCAGGAAACAACACACACCTGGGCACAATCAAGACTGACAACTTCCATCTGTGTTCGAATCTATAAACAGAACACACCTGGGCACAATCAAGACAAACTACTTGCACCTGTGTTCCAATCAACAAACAACACACAGCTGGGCGCAATCATGACAAATCAATTGCACCTGTGTGGGTATCTGCAAACACACACACCTGGGCACATCAAGATCAACCAATTGCACCACGTGTGGGAATCTCCAAAAAAAAAAAAACCTAGGCACAATCAAGACAAACCACTTGCAACTGTGTTCAAATCTATAAACAACTCACACCTGGGCGCAATCATAACAAACCACGTGCACCTGTGTCGGAATCTCCAAAAATAAATACCTTGGCGAAATCAAGACAAACCTCTTGCACCTGTGTGTGAAACTCCAAAAAAAAAAAAAAAAAAAAAAAAACTTAGGCACAATCAAGACAAACCACTTGCACCTGTGTTCCAATCTATAAACAAAACACACCTGTGTGCAATCATGACAAAACACGTGCACCTGTGTGGGAATCTGCAAACAACACACACATGGGCACAATCAAGACTAACCACTTGCATCTGTGTTCGAATCTATAGACAACACACACCTGGGTGCAATCGAGACAAACCACTTGCACCTGTGTGTGAATCAACAAAAAAACAAAATCCTAGGCCCAATCAAGACAAACCACTTGCACCTGTGTTCAAATCTATAAACAACACACACCTGGGCGCAATCATGACAAACGACATGCACCAGTGTGGGAATCTCCAAAAATAAAATACCTAGGCGAAATCAAGACAAACCTCTTGCACCTGTGTGTGAAACTCCAAAAAAAAAAAAAAAAAAAAAAACTTAGGCACAATCAAGACAAACCACTTGCACCCGTGTTCCAATCTATAAACAACACACAGCTGGGTGCAATCATGACAAACCACGTGAACCTGTGTGGGAATCTGCAAACAACACACACGGGCACAATCAAGGCTAACAACTTGCATCTGTGTTCGAATCTATAGACAACACACACCTGGGTGCAATCAAGACAAACCACTTGCACCTGCGTGTGAATCAACAAAAAACAAAATCCTAGGCTCAATCAAGACAAACCACTTGCACCTGTGTTAACAACACACACCTGGGCGCAATCATGACAAACCACATGCACGTGTGTGGGAATCAGGAAACAAAACACACCTGGGCACAATCAAGACAAACCACTTGCACCTGTGTTCCAATCAACAAACAACACACAGCTGGGCACAATCATGACAAATCACTTGTACCTGTGTGGGTATCTGCAAACACACACACCTGGGCACATAAAGATAAACCAATTGCACCACGTGTCGCAATATCCAAAAAAAAAAAAAAACTAGGCGCAATCAAGACAAACCACTTGCACCTGTGTTCAAATCTATAAACAACACACTACTGGGCGCAATCATAGCAAACCACGTGCACCTGTGTGGGAATCTCCAAAAATAAATACCTAGGCGAAATCAAGACAAGCCTCTTGCACCTGTGTGTGAAACTCCAAAAAAAAAAAAAAAACTTAGGCACAATCAAGACAAACCACTTGCACCTGTGTTCCAATCTATAAACAACACACACCTGTGTGCAATCATGACAAACCACGTGAACCTGTGTGGGAATCTGCAAAGAACACACACATGGGCACAATCAAGACTAACCACTTGCATCTGTGTTCAAATCTATAGACAACACACACCTGGATGCAATCGAGACAAACCACTTGCACCTGTGTGTGAATCAACAAAAAACAAAATCCTAGGCCCAATCAAGACAAACCACTTGCACCTGTGTTCAAATCTATAAACAACACACACCTGGGCGCAATCATGACAAACCACATGCACCTGTGTGGGAATCTCCAAAAATAAAATACCTAGGCGAAATCAAGACAAACCTCTTGCACCTGTGTGTGAAACTCCAAAAAAAAAAAAAAAAAAAAAAACTTAGGCACAATCAAGACAAACCACTCGCACCCGTGTTCCAATCTATAAACAACACACAGCTGGGTGCAATCATGACAAACCACGTGAACCTGTGTGGGAATCTGCAAACAACACACACGGGCACAATCAAGACTAACAACTTGCATCTGTGTTCGAATCTATAGACAACACACACCTGGGTGCAATCAAGACAAACCACTTGCACCTGTGTGTGAATCAACAAAAAACAAAATCCTAGGCGCAATCAAGACAAACCACTTGCACCTGTGTTAACAACACACACCTGGGCGCAATCATGACAAACCACATGCACGTGTGTGGGAATCAGGAAACAAAACACACCTGGGCACAATCAAGACAAACCACTTGCACCTGTGTTCCAATCAACAAACAACACACAGCTGGGCACAATCATGACAAATCACTTGTACCTGTGTGGGTATCTGCAAACACACACACCTGGGCACATAAAGATAAACCAATTGCACCACGTGTGGCAATATCCAAAAAAAAAAAACCTAGGCGCAATCAAGACAAACCACTTGCACCTGTGTTCAAATCTATAAACAACACACTACGGGACGCAATCATAACAAACCACGTGCACCTGTGTGGGAATCTCCAAAAATAAATACCTCGGCGAAATCAAGACAAACCTCTTGCACCTGTGTGTGAAACTCCAAAAAAAAAAAAAAAAAAAAAACTTAGGCACAATCAAGACAAACCACTTGCACCTGTGTTCCAATCTATAAACAACACACACCTGTGTGCAATCATGACAAACCACGTGAACCTGTGTGGGAATCTGCAAATAACACACACATGGGCACAATCAAGACTAACCACTTGCATCTGTGTTCAAATCTATAGACAACACACACCTGGATGCAATCGAGACAAACCACTTGCACCTGTGTGTGAATCAACAAAAAACAAAATCCTAGGCGCAATCAGGACAAACCACTTGCACATGTGTTCAAATTTATAGACAACACACACCTGGGCGCAATCATGACAAACCACATGCACCTGTGTGGGAATCTCCAAAAATAAAATACCTAGGCGATATCAAGACAAACCTCTTGCACCTGTGTGTGATACTCCAAAAAAAAAAAAAAAAAAAAAAACTTAGCACAATCAAGACAAACCACTTGCACCTGTGTTCCAGTCTATAAACAACACACACCTGGGTGCAATCATGACAAATCACGTGAACCTGTGTGGGAATCTGCAAACAACACACACGGACACAATCAAGACTAACCACTTGCATCTGTGTTCGAATCTATAGACAACACACACCTGGGTGCAATCGAGACAAACCACTTGCACCTGTGTGTGAATGAACAAAAAACAAAATCCTAGGCCCAATCAAGACAAACCACTAGCACCTGTGTTCGAATCTATAAACAACACACACCTGGGTGCAAGCATGACAAACCACATGCCCCTGTGTGGGAATCAGGAAACAACACACACCTGGGCACAATCAAGACTGACAACTTCCATCTGTTTTCGAATCTATAAACAGAACACACCTGGGCGCAATCAAGACAAACCACTTGCACCTGTGTTCCAATCAACAAACAACACACAGCTGGGCGCCAATCATGACTAATCACTTGCACCTGTGTGGGTATCTGCAAACACACACACATGGGCACATCAAGATCAACCAATTGCACCACGTGTGGGAATCTCCAAAAAAAAAAAAAAAAACCTAGGCGCAATCAAGACAAACCACTTGCACCTGTGTTCAAATCTATAAACAACACACACCTGGGCGCAATCATGACAAACCACATGCACCTGTGTGGGAATCTCAAAAAATAAAATACCTTGGCGAAATCAAGACAAACCTCTTGCACGTGTGTGTGAAACTCCAAAAAAAAAAAAATTAAGCACAATCAAGACAAACCACTTGCACCTGTGTTCCAATGTATAAACAACACACACCTGGGTGCAATCATGACAAACCACGTGAACCTGTGTGGGAATCTGCAAACAACACACACACGGGCACAATCAAGACTAACCACTTGCATCTGTGTTCGAATCTATAGACAACACACACCTGGGTGCAATCGAGACAAACCACTTGCACCTGTGTGTGTGAATCAACAAAAAACAAAATCCTAGGCGCAATCAAGACAAACCACTTGCACCTGTGTTAACAACACACACCTGGGCGCAATCATGACAAACCACATGCACGTGTGTGGGAATCTGGAAACAACACACACCTGGGCACAATCAAGACTGACAACTTCCATCTGTGTTCGAATCTATAAACAAAACACACCTGGACGCAATGAAGACAAACCACTTGCACCTGTGTTCCAATCAACAAACAACACACAGCTGGGCGCAATCATGACAAATCACTTGCACCTGTGTGGGTGTCTGCAAACACACACACACCTGGGCACATCAAGATAAACCAATTGCACCACGTGTGGCAATCTCCAAAAAAAAAAAAAAAAACCTAGGCGCAATCAAGACAAACCACTTGCACCTGTGTTCAAATCTATAAACAACACACACCTGGGCGCAATCATAACAAACCACGTGCACCTGTGTGGGAATCTCCAAAAATAAATACCTAGGCGAAATCAAGACAAACCTCTTGCACCTGTGTGTGAAACTCCAAAAAAAAAAAAAAAACTTAGGCACAAACAAGACAAATCACTTGCACCTGTGTTCCAATCTATAAACAACACACACCTGTGTGCAATCATGACAAACCACGTGCACCTGTGTGGGAATCTGCAAACAACACACACATGGGAACAATCAAGACTAACCACTTGCATCTGTGTTCGAATCTATAGACAACACACACCCTGGTGCAATCAAGACAAACCACTTCCACCTGTGAGTGAATCTTGATTATGCCTAGATTTTTGTTTTTTGTAGCTTCACACACAGGTGCAATTTGTCTTCATTGCGCCTAGTTTTTTATTTGGAGATTCGCACACAGGTGCAAGTGGTTTGTCTTGATTTCAACTAAACTTTTTTTTTTGAGATTCCCCTCACAGGTGCACGTGGTTTGTCAAGATGCGCCCAGGTGTGTGGTTTTTGTAGACCCTCACACAGGTGCAAGTGGTGTGTCTTGATTGCACTTAGGTTTCTGTTTTTTGTAGATTCGCACACAGGTGCAAGTGGTTTGTCTTGATTGCGCCTAGGTTTTTTTTTTTTTTTTTTTTTTGAGATTCACACAGGTCCTAGTGGTTTGTCTTGTGTGCGTAGTTGTGTGTTGTTTTCAGATTCCCACCCAGGTGCAAGTGGTTTGTCATGATTGCGCCTAGGTTTTTGTTTTTTGTAGATTCACACACAGATGCAAGTTGTCTTCATTGCGCCTAGGTTTTTTTATTTGGCGATTCACACACTGGTGCAAGTGGTTTGTCTTGATAGTGCCCAGGTGTGTGTTGTTTGCACATTCCCACACAGGTGCAAGTGGTTTGTCATGATTGCACTCAGGTGTGTGTGTGTTTTGTAGATTGGCACACAGGTGCAAGTGGTTTGTCTTGATTGCTCCCAGGTGTGTGTTGTTTATAGATTCGATCACAGAAGGAAGTTGTCAGTCTTGATTGTGCCCAGGTGTGTGTTGTTTATAGATTCGAACACAGGTGCAAGTGGTTTGTCTTGATTGCGCCTAGTAGTTTGATTTTTAGATTCACACACAGGTGCAACTGGATGATCTTGATTGTGCCCAGGTGTGTGTTGTTTGTAGATTTGCACACAGCTGCAAGCGGTTTCTCTTGATTGTCCCCAGGTGTGTGTTGTTTATAGATTTGAATACAGGTGCATGTGGTTTGTCTTGATTGCGCCCAGGTGTGTGTTGTTTGTAGATTCGCACCCAGGTGAAAGTGGTTTGTCTTGATTGCGCCTAGTTTTTTGTTTTTTTGTAGATTCCCACACAGGTGCAAGTGGTTTGTCTTGATTGCACCTAATTGTTTTTTTTTTTTTTTTTTGAGATTCGCACACAGGTGCAAGTGGTTTGTCTTGATTGCGCCCAGTTGTGTGTTGTTTATAGATTCGAACACAGATGCAAGTGGTTAGTCTTGATTGTTCCCTGGTGTGTGTTTTTTGCAGATTCCCACACAGGTACACGTGGTTTGTCATGATTGTGCCCAGGTGTGTGTTGTTTATAGATTGGAAAACAGGTGCAAGTTGTTTGTCTTGATTGTACCTAATTTTTTTTTTTTTTGGAGTTTCACACACTGGTGCAAGTGGTTTGTCTTGATTGCGCCCAGGTGTGTTTTGTTTGTAGATCCACACAGGTGCAAGTGGTTTGTCTAGAGTGCACGTAGGTTTTTGGTTTTTGTAGATTCGCACATGGTTCACGTGGTTTGTCAAGATTGCGCCCAGGTGTGTGTTGTTTATATATTTGAACACAGGTGCAAGTGGTTTGTGTTGAATGCGCCTAGGTTTTTTTTTTTTTTTTTTTTTTTTTTTTGTAGATTCGCACAGAGGTGCAAGTGGTTTGTCTTGACTCTGCCTAGGTTTTTTTTTTTTTTTTTTTGCAGATTTGCACACAGGTGCAAGTGGCTTGTCTTGATTGCGCCTAGGTTTTTTTTTTTTTTGAAGATTCGCACACAGGTGCAATTGTTCAGTCTTGATGTGCCCAGGTGTGTGTGTTTGCAGATACCCACACAGGTGCAAGTGATTTGTCATGATTGTGCCCAGCTGTGTGTTGTTTGTTGATTGGAACACAGGTGCAAGTGGTTTGTCTTTTTTGCTCCTAGTTTTTTTTTTTTTTTTTTTTGGAGATTCGCACACAGGTGCAAGTGGTTTGTCTTGATTGTCCCAAGGTGTGTGTTGTTTGTAGATTCGCACACAGGTGCAAGTGGTTTGCCTTGATTGCGCCCAGGTGTGTGTTGTTTGTAGATTCGCACACAGGTGCAAGTGGTTTGTCTTGATTGCACCTAGGTTTTTGTTTTTTTGTAGATTCCCACACATTTGCAAGTGGATTGTCTTGATTGCGCCTAGGTTCTTTTTTTTTTTTTTTTTTTGGAGATTCACACACTGTTGCAAGTGGTTTGTCTTGATTGAGCCCAGGTGTGTGTTGTTTATAGATTCGAACACAGATGCAAGCGGTTAGTCTTGATTGTACCCTGGTGTTTGGTGTTTGCAAATTCCCACACAGGTGCACGTGGATGTCATGATTGCACCCAGGTGTGTGTTGTTTATAGCTTCAAACACAGGTGCAAGTGGTTTGTCTTGATTACGCCTAAGTTTTTGTTTTTTGTAGATCCGCACACAGGTGCAAGTGGCTTGTCTTGATTGCGCCTAGGTTTTTTTTTTTTTGAAGATTCGCACACAGGTGCAATTGTTTAGTCTTGATGTGCCCAGGTGTGTGTGTTTGCAGATACCCACACAGGTGCAAGTGATTTGTCATGATTGCGCCCAGCTGTGTGTTATTTGTTGATTGGAACACAGGTGCAAGTGGTTTGTCTTTTTTGCTCCTAGTTTTTTTTTTTTTTGGAGATTCGCACACAGGTGCAAGTGGTTTGTCTTTATTGCGCCCAGGTGTGTGTTGTTTGTAGATTCGCACACAGGTGCAAGTGGTTTGTCTTGATTGCTCCTAGGTTTTTGTTTTTTGTAGATTCACACACATTTGCAAGTGGATTGTCTTGATTGCGCCTAGGTTTTTTTTTTTTTTTTTGGAGATTCACACACTGTTGCAAGTGGTTTGTCTTGATTGCGCCCTGGTGTGTGTTGTTTATAGATTCAAACACAGATGCAAGCGGTTAGTCTTGATTGTGCCCAGTTATTTGTTATTTGCAAATTCCCACACAGGTGCACGTGGATGTCATGATTGCACCCAGGTGTGTGTTGTTTATAGCTTCAAACACAGGTGCAAGTGGTTTGTCTTGATTACGCCTTATTTTTTTTTTTTTTAGATCCGCACACAGGTGCAAGTGGTTTGTCTTGATTGCACTTAGGATTTGTTTTTTGTAGATTCGGACACAGGTGCACGTGGTTTGTCATGATTGCGTCCAGGTGTGTGTTGTTTATAGATTCGAATACAGGTGCAAGTGGTTTGTCTTGTTTGTGCCTAGGTTTTTTTTTTCTTTTTGGAGATTCGCACACAGGTGCAAGTGGTTTGTCTAGATTGCGCTCAGGTGTGTGTTGTTTATAGATTTGAACTCAGATGCAAGCGGTTAGACTTGATTGTGCCCATGTGTGTGTTGTTTGTAGATTCCCACACAGGTGCACGTGGTTTATCATGATTGCACCCAGGTGTGTTTTGTTTATAGATTCGAACACAGGTGCAAGTGGTTTATCTTGTTTGTGCCTAATTTTTTTTTTTTTGGAGTTTCACACACAGGTTCAATTGGTTTGTCTTGATTGCGCCTAGGTTTTTTTTTTTGGAGATTCCCACACAGGTGCTAGTGGTTTGTCATGATGTGCCCCAGTCTGTGTGTTTGCAGATATCCACACAGGTGCAAGTGATTTGTCAGGATTGCGCCCAGCTGTGTGTTGTTTGTTGATTGGAACACAGGTGCAAGTGGTTTGTCTTGATTGCACCTAGGTTTTTCTTTTTTTTTTTTTTTTTTTTGGAGATTCGCACACAGGTGCTACTGTTTGTCTTGAAGGTGCCTAGGTGTTTGTTGTTTTTAGATTCCCATACAGGTGCAAGTGGTTTGTCATGATTGCGCCTAGGTTTTTGTTATTTGTAGATTCACACACAAATGCAAGTTGTCTTGATTGCGCCTAGGTATTTTTATTTGGAGATTCGCACACAGGAGCAAGTGGTTTGTCTTGATTGTGCCCAGGTGTATGTTGTTTGCAGATTCCCACACAGGTGCAAGTGGTTTGTCATGGTTGCACCCAGGTGTGTGTGTTGTTTGTAGATTGGCACACAGGTGCAAGTGATTTGTCTTGATTACGCCTAAGTTTTTGTTTTTTGTAGATTCGCACACAGGTGCTAGTGGTTTGTCTTGATTGTGCCTAATTTTTTTTTTTTTTTGGAGTTTCCCACACAGGAGCAAGTGGTTTTTCTTGATTGCACCTAGGTTTTTTAATTGTGGAGATTCCCACACAGGTGCACGTGGTTTGTCATGATTGCCCCTAGGTTTTTGTTTTTTGTAGATTCACACACAGGTGCTAGTTGTCTTCATTGCGCCTAGGTTTTTTCTATTTGGAGATTCGCACACAGGTGCAAGTGGTTTATCTTGAAAGTACCCAGGTGTGTGTTGTTTGCAGATTCCCACACAGGTGCAAGTGGTTTGTCATGATTGCACTCAGGTGTGTGTGTTGTTTGTAGATTGGCACACAGGTGCAAGTTGTTTGTCTTGATTGCGCCCAGGTGTGTGTTGTTTATATATTCGAACACAGATGGAAGTTGTCAGTCTTGATTGTGCCCAGGTGTGTGTTGTTTGCAGATTCCCACACAGGTGCACGTGGTTTGTCATGATTGCGCCCATGTGTGTGTATTTTATAGATTCGAATACAGGTGGAAGTGCTTTGTCTTGATTGCACCTAGGATTTTGTTTTTTTAGATTCACACACAGGTGCAATTGGTTGATCTTGAATGCGCCCAGGTGTGTGTTGTTTGTAGATTTGCACACAGCTGAAAGTGATTTCTCTTTATTGTGCCCAGGTGTGTGTTGTTTTCATATTCCCAACAGGTGCAAGTGGTTTGTCTTGATTGGGCCTAGGTTTTTTTTTTTTAGATTCGCACAGAGGTGCAAGTGGTTTGTCTTGATTGCGCCTAGGTTTTCTTTTTTTTTTTTTTGTAGATTCACACAGAGGTGCAAGTGGTTTGTCTTGACTGTGCCTAGGTTTTTTGTTTTTTTTTGGAAATTTTCACACAGGTGAAAGTTGTTTCTCTTGATTGCGCCTAGGTTTTTTTTTTGAAGATTCACACACAGGTGCAATTGGTTTATCTTGATGTGCCCAGGTGTGTGTTGTTTGTTGATTAGAACACAGGTGCAAGTTGTTTGTCTTGATTGTGCCTAAGTTTTTTTTTTGGAGTTTCACACACAGGTGCAAGTGGTTTGTCATGATTGCGCCCAGGTGTGTGTTGTTTATAGATTTGAACACAGGTGCAAGTGGTTTGTCTTGATTCCGCCTAGTTTTTTTTTTTTTTTTTTTTTTTTTTTTGTAGATTCAGACAGAGGTGCAAGTGGTTTGTCTGATTGCACCTAGGTTTTTTTTTTTTTTTTTTGTAGATTCGCACAGAGGTGCAAGTGGTTTGTATTGACTGTCCTAGGTTTTTTTTTTTTTTTGGAGATTTGCACACAGGTGCAAGTGGTTTGTCTTCATTGAGCCTAGGTTTTTTTTTTTTTTTGAAGATTCACAAACAGGTGCAATTGGTTTGTGTTGATGTGCCCAGGTGTGTGTGTTTGCTGATACCCACACAGGTGCAAGTTATTTGTCATGATTATGCCCAGCTGTGTGTTGTTTGTTGATTGGAACTCAGGTTCAATTGGTTTATCTTGATTGCGCCTAGGTTTTTTTTTTTTTTTTTTTTTGGAGATTCGCACACAGGTGCTAGTGGTTTGTCTTGATTGTGCCCAGGTGTGTGTTGTTTTCAGATTCCCACACAGGTGCAAGTGGTTTGTCATGATTGCGCCTAGGTTTTTTTTTTTTTTTGTAGATTCACACACAGTTGCAAGTTGTATTCATTGCGCCTAGGTTTTTTTATTTGGAGATTCGCACACAGGTGCAAGTGGTTCATCTTGATTGTGCCCAGTTGTGTGTTGTTTGCAGATTCCCACACAGGTGCAAGTGGTTTGTCATGATTGCACCCAGGTGTGTGTCTTTTTAGAATGGCACACAGGTGTTGTTGTGGCGGTCTGGTGTCGGGCTGCACCACGGAGAAGAGAGCGGACGTCCGGAGCAAAGGGGTACACAAATCTTTATAATAGGATTGGGGGGGGTTGGTTCAGACCACGTGGAGCTAGCTGACCATGGCCGACCACGGGGGAGAGCAGGGAGCGAGACCTCAGAGAGGGAGAGCCGAGAGCCCCGTGAGAGAGAGGGGAGGGGTGAGGGGGCTTTTTATTGGGCAACAACCAGGGGTGACGTGTAGGGCCAGGATTGGTTGAAAGGGGGCACTCTAGGATTTAGGGGGGCATAGAAAAACCTGGGGGTGGAGCCAGGATTGATTGAAAGGGGGCAATCTAGGATTTAGCGGGGCATAGAAAACCTGGGGGCGGAGACTGCATCAGAATAACTCCTCAGCAACATCTCCTCCTATCCCTTTATATCTTAATGGACACAGTAAAGAAAAATGGAGCAGGCTTAAATGTTTTAGAGGAATTCTATGCTGAGGTGGGAAGATGTAGGACTTTCTGTGGAGGAGGGAAGGATTAAATGGCTGCCAACCTTGTGAGATTTATGCATCCTCCTGTGCTCAACCCCTCTTTAGAGAGACTTACCTGGAGAGACTCATATCATAGGTTTAAGCACAGCCTGCTCAACCATCTCTTCACAATATCTTTACATCTTTTCTATCTTTCTATCTAGTAATTGCATAAGATGTACAAAGTCTATAAAAGACTATCATGGGGCAGAAACCTTTTGGGCATAAGCCTAAATTATATAACAAAATAGGAAGGGACAAGTAGGGGAGAAGTAAAAGCCAGTGTGGTGTGAAGGGAAGGATTGGTGTGTGAAGGAACATTCCCTGTTTGGGTGGGGAAAGGGGCAAGGGTACATAATGAGGTGGAGGCGGGAGGCATGACCCACCAAACAGAGGGGCTATTTGGCATTGTATAGTCCTCAAGGCAACAGTCTGTAAAGTCTATGAATTACTCAGGATCAGTCTATGAAAAACCAGCAGCGTGAAGGGAAATAAGCTGCTTCAAAATTGTGCAAAATGTATATAGGGTATGTCAGAAAGTCCGATACAAGTCTCAGTCTGAAGTAGATGGCTGGGGGAGAACTGGCAGGGGATGCGACGCTGCATGAGGGAGGCCAGCCGCTGCAATGTTGTTCCTCTGTAGATAGCTAGCTGGAACTGACAACACGCAACAAGCAGGTCAAAAGCAGGAACGGCAACCAGGCATGAAGAAAGTTCCGTCCTTGGAGTTTGTGTATCAGGTTCTTCAGATCGTGTTGAGTGACATCTAGGGTTTCGGGGGGGGTGTGCCACGGTAGTCGTGCCATCTAGTGAGTGACGTCAGGGTGTGCAGGGATTCAGATGGTTTTTCCGGGATTCCTGTGAAAGAAACATAAACAATCTGCTTCTCGTGGTTAGCAGGGTATCTGATTTGAATGCTTTATAGAAAAAGAGGTTTGGTGCCTTGACCAACTGAGTATTGGGGGATGTATCTTTCCTATTCATTTATGATTATATTTTATATTATTTGTCATGGTAGTCAGCCGTTTATCTGGAAGGTCCTGGGTGATTCATGGGGAAAAAGACCTTATCTTTAACAAAGACTCTAAGGTGTAGGGAAGCGGGAACTATCTTATCCCTTTTTTTTTTTTGTATCTTGCCTTTTGTTGCCCTAGTTGTTCTTGTTGTAATTATATTGTTATTATTGCTGATATTGTGGTTGTTGGATAGAACAGAGAGAAATGGAGAGAGGAGGGAAAGACAGAGGGAGAGAAAGATACCTGTAGACCTGCTTCACCGCCTGTGAAGTGATTCCCCTGCAGGTGAGGAGCCAGAGGCTCAAACTGGGATCCTCAAGCCAGTTCTTGCTAAACCCACTGCGCCACCACCCGATTCCCAGGAACTATCTTTTAACATAAACTCTATGGCCATGCCAATAGCAACCTTGAGGGCACATGTGGCTCCCCACATGTCCCCCTGTCTTATATCATGTTTTGATGTTTGGCGGACTTTGTTTTGTGGCAGGGTGGACTGTGCCTGTCTTAGGTTGGGGATCAGCCTTCCATCTTACCCGTCATTGGAACACCTGGTCATTTTTGCCCAGTAGTACCAGATGCCCTGTCTTAGGTTGACTGAATAGCGCTAGTTTCCTCTTACCCGTCATTGGCTAGCCAGCCCTCTACATAGTGGACGTTCTGATGGAGGGGGGCAAATCCTCCACAGCAACTCAATATTCTGCCATGTCCAGCCTATGATAGTGACTTTGTATAGGTTGCATCTTTATGACATCAATCTGTTGCCGCAAAAGGCCATGAGCTTGTTAAGAATTATAGGACTGTGGTCCGGGAGGTGATGCAGTGACTAAAGCCTTGGACTCTTAGGCATGAGGTCCTGAGTTCGATCCCTGGCAGCATATGTACCAGAGTGAGTCTGGTTCTCTCTCTCTTTCTCAATAATAAATAAATTTAAAATGTTGAAAAAAAGGAATTATAGGACCTATTGTGATTAGAAGAAGTAAAACAAGCTAGGGTCCCACAACTAAGGGTTGCGTGCGAAGCTGTGTGTTGTTTGTTGATTGGAACTCAGGTGCAAGTGGTTTGTCTTGATTGCGCCTAGGGTTTTTTTTTTTTTAATTTGGAGATTCGCACACAGGTGCAAGTGGTTTGTCTTGATTGTGCCCAGTTGTGTGTTGTTTGCAGATTCCCACACAGGTGCAAGTGGTTTGTCATGATTGCACCCAGGTGTGTGTGTTTTTTTAGGTTGGCACACAGGTGCAAGTTGTTTGTCTTGATTGCGCCCAGGTGTGTGTTGTTTATAGATTCGAACACAGATGGAAGTTGTCAGTCTTGATTGTGCCCAGTTGTGTGTTGTTTGCTGATTCCCACAAAGGTGCACGTGGTTTGTCATGATTGCGCCCAGGTGTGTGTTGTTTATGGATTCAAACACAGGTGCAAGTGGTTTGTCTTGACTGCGCCTAGGATTTTGTTTTTTGTAGATTCACACACAGGTGCAAGTGGTTTTTCTTGATTATGCCTAATTTTTTGTTTTTTGTAGATTCGCACACAGGTGTAAGTGGTTTGTCTTGATTGTGCTTAAATTTTTTTTTTTTTTTGGAGTTTCACACACAGGTGCAATGGTTTGTCTTGATTGCGCCTAGGTTTTTGATTTTAGGAGATTCCCACAGAGGTGCACGTGGTTTGTCATGATTGTGCCCAGGTGTGTGTTGTTTATAGATTTGAACACAGGTGCAAGTGGTTAGTTTTGATTCCGCCTAGGTTTTTTTTTTTTTTTTTGTAGAGTCGCACCGAGGTGCAAGTGGTTTGTCTGAGTGCGATTGTTTTTTTTTTTGTAGATTCGCACAGAGGTGCAAGAGGTTTGTATTATCTGTGCCTAGGTTGTTTTTTTTTTTTTTTTGGATATTTGCACACAGGTGCAAGTGGTTTGTCTTGATTGAGCCTAGGTATTTTTTTT
This sequence comes from Erinaceus europaeus, assembly GCF_950295315.1. Taxonomy (NCBI): domain Eukaryota; kingdom Metazoa; phylum Chordata; class Mammalia; order Eulipotyphla; family Erinaceidae; genus Erinaceus; species Erinaceus europaeus. The sequence goes on from NC_080169.1 coordinate 41,681,436, forward strand.
GAAGATTTGCCAACAGGTGCAATTGGTTTGTGTTGATGTGCCCAGGTGTGTGTGTTTGCAGATACCCACACAGGTGCAAGTCATTTGTTATGATTGCGCCCAGCTGTGTGTTGTTTGTTGATTGGAACACAGGTGCAAGTGGTTTGTCTTGATTGCGCCTAAGTTTTTTTTTTTTTTTTGGAGATTCGCACACAGGTGCTAGTGGTTAGTCTTGATTGTGCCCAGTTGTGTGTTGTTTGCAGATTCCCAGACAGGTGCAAGTGGTTTGTCATGATTGCACCCAGGTGTGTGTGTTTTTTTAGGTTGGCACACAGCATCAGAATAACTCCTCAGCAACACACAGGTGCAAGTGGTTTGTCTTGATTGTGCCCAGGTGTGTGTTGTTTATAGATTCGAACACAGATGGAAGTTGTCAGTCTTGATTGTGCCCTGATGTGTGTTGTTTCCTGATTCCCACAAAGGTGCACGTGGTTTGTCATGATTGCGCCCAGGTGTGTGTTCCTTATAGATTCAAATACAGTTGCAAGTGCTTTGTCTTGATTGCGCCTAGGATTTTGTTTTTTGTAGATTCACACACAGGTGCAAGTGGTTTGTCTTGATTACGCCTAATTTTTTGTTTTTTGTAGATTTACACACAGGTGTAAGTGGTTTGTCTTGATTGTGCCTAATTTTTTTTTGGAGTTTCACACACAGGTGGAAGTGGTTTGTCTTGATTGAGCCTAGGTTTTTTATTTTTGGAGATTCCCACACAGGTGCACCTGGTTTGTCATGATTGCACCCAGGTGTGTTGTTTATAGATTTGAACACAGGTGCAAGTGGTTTGTCTTGATTCCGCCCAGGTTTATTTTTGTTTTTTTTTTTTCTTTTTTGTAGATTCGGACAGAGGTGCAAGTGGTTTGTCTGATTGCGCCTAGGTTTTTTTTTTTTTTTTTTTTTTTTTTTTTTTTTTTGGTAGATTTGCACAGAGGTGCAAGTTGTTTGTATTGACCGGCCTAGGTTTTTTTTTTTTTTTGGAGATTTGCACACAGGTGCAAGTGGTTTGTCTTCTTTGAGCCAAGGTTTTTTTTTTTGAAGATTCACAAACAGGTGCAATTGGTCTGTGTTGATGTGCCCAGGTGTGTGTGTTTGCAGATACCCACACAGTTGCAAGTCATTTGTTATGATTGCGCCCAGCTGTGTGTTGTTTGTTGATTGAAACACAGGTGCAAGTGGTTTGATTGCGCCTTAAGTTTTTTTTTGGAGATTCGCACACAGGCGCTAGTGTTTTGTCTTGATTGTGCCCAGGTGTGTGTTTTTTTCAGATTCCCACACAGGTGCGAGTGGTTTGTCTTGATTGCGCCTAGGTTTTTTTTTTTTTTTTTGGAGATTCCGACACAGGTGCAAGTGGTTTGTCTTGATTACGCCTAGGATTTTGTTTTTTGTAGATTCACACACAGGTGCAAGTTGTTTGTCTTGATTACGCCTAATTTTTTGCTTTTTGTAGATTCGCACACAGGTGTAAGTGGTTTGTCATGACTGTGCTTAATTTTTTTTTTGGAGTTTCACACACAGGTGCAATGGTTTGTCTTGATTGCGCCTAGGTTTTTGATTTTAGGAAATTCCCACACAGGTTCACGTGGTTTGTCATGATTGCGCCCAGGTGTGTGTTGTTTATAGATTTGAACACAGGTGCAAGTGGTTAGTTTTGATTCCGCCTAGGATTTTTTTTATTTTGTAGAGTCGCACAGAGGTGCAAGTGGTTTGTCTGAGTGTGCCTAGGTTTTTTTTTTGTAGATTCACACAGAGGTGCAAATGGTATGTATTGACTGGCCTAGGTTGTTTTTTTTTTTTTTTTTTGGAGATTTGCACGCAGGTGCAAGTGGTTTGTCTTGATTGAGCCTATGTTTTTTTTTTTTTTTTGAAGATTCGCAAACAGGTGTAATTGGTTTGTGTTGATGTGCCCAGGTGTGTGTGTTTGCAGATACCCACACAGGTGCAAGTCATTTGTTATGATTGCGCCCAGCTGTGTGTTGTTTGTTGATTGGAACACAGGTGCAAGAGGTTTGTCTTGATTGTGCCCAGTTGTGTGTTGTTTGCAGATTCCCACACAGGTGCAAGTGGTTTGTCATGATTGCACCCAGGTGTGTGTGTGTTTTTTTTAGGTTGGCACACAAGTGCAAGTGGTTTGTCTTGATTGCGCCCAGGTGTGTGTTGTTTATAGATTCGAACACAGATGGAAGTTGTCAGTCTTGATTGTGCCCAGGTGTGTGTTGTTTGCTGATTCCCACAAAGGTGCATGTGGTTTGTCATGATTGCACCCAAGTGTGTGTTAGTTATAGATTCGAACACCTGTGCAAGTGGTTTGTCTTGATTGCGCCTAAGATTTTGTTTTTTGTAGATTCACACACAGGTGCAAGTGGTTTGTCTTGTTTACGCCTAATTTTTTGTTTTTTGTAGATTCGCACACAGGTGTAAGTGGTTTATCTTGATTGTGCTTATTTTTTTTTTTTTTTTTGGAGTTTCACACACAGGTGCAACGGTTTGACTTGATTGCCCCTAGGTTTTTGATTTTAGGAGATTCCCACACAGGTGCACGTGGTTTGTCATGATTGCGCCCAGGTGTGTGTTGTTTATAGATTTGAACACAGGTGCAAGTGGTTAGTTTTGATTCCGCATAGGTTTTTTTTTTTTGTAGATTCGCACAGAGGTGCAAATGGTTTGTATTGACTGGGCTAGTTTATTTTTTTTGGAGATTTGCACACAGGTGCAAGTGGTTTGTCTTGATTGAGTATAGGTTTTTTTTTTTGAAGATTCGCAAACAGGTGCAATTGGTTTGTGTTGATGTGCCCAGGTGTGTGTGTTTGCAGATACCCACACAGGTGCAAGTCATTTGTTATGATTGCGCCTAGCTGTGTGTTGTTTGTTGATTGGAACACAGGTGCAAGTGGTTTGTATGATTGCGCCTAATTTTTTTTTTTTGGAGATTCGCACACAGGTGCTAGTGGTTTGTCTTGATTGTGCCCAGGTGTGTGTTGTTTCAGATTCCCACAAGGTACGAGTGGTTTGCCTTGATTGCGCCTAGGTGTTTTGTTTTGTTTTGTTTGGAGATTCCCACACAGGTGCAAGTGGTTTCTCTTGATTGTGCCTAGGGTTTTTTTTTTTTTTGAAGATTCGCACAGAGGTGCAATTGGTTTATCTTGATGTGCCCTGGTGTGTGTGTTTGCAGATACCCACACAGGTGCAAGTGATTTGTCATGATTGTGCCCAGCTTTGTGTTGTTTGTTGATTGGAACACTGGTGCAGGAGTTTTGTCTTGATTGCGCCTACCTTTTTTTTTTTTTATGGAGATTAGCACACAGGTGCAAGTGATTTGTCTTGATTGTGCCCAGTTGTGTGTTGTTTGCAGATTCCCACACAGGTGCAAGTGGTTTGTCATGATTGCACCCAGGTATGTGTGTTTTTTTAGGTTGGCACACAGGTGCAAGTGGTTTGTCTAGATTGCTCCCAGGTGTGTGTTGTTTATAGATTTGAACACAGATGGAAGTTGTCAGTCTTGATTGTGCCCAGGTGTGTGTTGTTTGCTGATTCCCTGAAGGTGCACGTGGTTTGTCAGGATTGTGCCCAGGTGTGTTTTCCTTATAGATTTGAACACAGGTGCTAGTGGTTTGTCTTGATTGCGCCTAGGATTTTGTTTTTTGTAGATTCACACACAGGTGCAAGTGGTTTGTCTTGATTACGCCTAATTTTCTGTTTTTTGTAGATTCGCACACAGGTGTAAGTGGTTTGTCTTGATTGTGCTTAATTTTTTTTTTGGAGTTTCACACACAGGAGCAATGGTTTGTCTTGATTGCGCCTAGTTTTTTGATTTTAGCAGATTCCCACACAGGTGCATGTGGTTTGTCATGATTGCACCCAGGTGTGTGTTGTTTATAGATTTGAACACAGGTGCAAGTGGTTAGTTTTGATTCCGCCTAGGTATTTTTTTTTGTAGAGTCGCACACCGTGCAAGTGGTTTGTCTGAGTGCGCCTAGTTTTTTTTTTTTGTTTTTTTTTTTGTAGATTCGCACAGAGATGCAAATGGTTTGTATTGACTGGCCTAGGTCGTTTTTTTTTTTTTTTTGGAGATTTGCACTCAGGTGCAAGTGGTTTGTCTTGATTGAGCCTAGGTTTTTTTTTTTTGAAGATTGCAAACATGTACAATTGGTTTGTGTTGATGTGCCCAGGTGTGTGTGTTTGCAGATACCCACACAGGTGCAATTCATTTGTTATGATTGCGCCCAGCTGTGTGTTGTTTGTTGACTGGAACTCAGTGCAAGTGATTTCTCTTGATTACGCCTAGGTTTTTTTTTTGAAGATTCGCACAGAGGTGCAATTGGTTTATCTTGATGTGCCCAGGTGTGTATGTTTGCAGATACCCACACAGGTGCAAGTGATTTGTCATGATTGCGCCCAGCTTTGTGTTGTTTGTTGATTGGAACACTGGTGCAGGAGGTTTGTCTTTATTGCGCCTACCTTTTTTTTTTTTTTTGGAGATTCGCCCACAGGTGCAAGTGGTTTGTCTTGATTGTGCCCAGTTGTGTGTTGTTTGCAGATTCCCACACAGGTGCAAGTGGTTTGTCATGATTGCACTAAGGTGTGTGTGTTTTTTTAGGTTGGCACACAGGTGCAAGTGGTTTGTCTTGATTGCTCCCAGGTGTGTGTTGTTTATAGATTCGAACACAGATGGAAGTTGTCAGTCTTGATTGTGCCCAGGTGTGTGTTGTTTGCTGATTCCCTGGAGGTGCACGTGGTTTGTCCTGATTGCGCCCAGGTGTGTTTTCCTTATAGATTCGAAAACAGGTGCAAGTGGTTTGTCTGAGTGCGATTGTTTTTTTTTTTTTTTTTTGTAGATTCGCACAGAGGTGCAAATGGTTTGTATTGACTGGCCTAGGTCGTTTTTTTTTTTTTTTTTTTTCTTGGAGATTTGCACTCAGGTGCAAGTGGTTTGTCTTGATTGAGCCTAGGTTTTTTTTTTTGAAGATTGCAAACATGTGCAATTGTTTGTGTTGATGTGCCCAGGTGTGTGTGTTTGCAGATACCCACACAGGTGCAAGTCATTTGTTATGAGTGCGCCCAGCTGTGTGTTGTTTGTTGATTGGGACACAGGTGCAAGAGGTTTGTCTTGATTGTGCCCAGTTGTGTGTTGTTTGCAGCTTCCCACATAGATGCAAGTGGTTTGTCATGATTGCACCCAGGTGTGTGTGTTTTTTTAGGTTGGCACACAGGCGCAAGTGGTTTGTCTTGATTGCGCCCAGGTGTGTGTTGTTTATAGATTCGAACACAGATGGAAGTTGTCAGTCTTGATTGTGCCCAGGTGTGTGTTGTTTGCTAATTCCCACAAAGGTGCATGTGGTTTGTCATGATTGCACCCAAGTGTGTGTTCGTTATAGATTCGAACACCTGTGCAAGTGGTTTGTCTTGATTGCGCCTAGGATTTTGTTTTTTGTAGATTCACACACAGGTGCAAGTGGTTTGTCTTGATTACGCCTAGTTTTTTGTTTTTTGTAGATTCGCACACAGGTCTAAGTGGTTTATCTTGATTGTGCTTAATTTTTTTTTTTTTGGAGTTTCACACACAGGTGCAACGGTTTGACTTGATTGCCCCTAGGTTTTTGATTTTAGGAGATTCCCACACAGGTGCACGTGGTTTGTCATGATTGCGCCCAGGTGTGTGTTGTTTATAGATTTGAACACAGTTGCAAGTGGTTAGTTTTGATTCCGCATAGGTTTTTTTTTTTTTGTAGATTTGCACAGAGGTGCAAATGGTTTGTATTGACTGGGCTAGTTTGTTTTTTTTGGAGATTTGCACACAGGTGCAAGTGGTTTGTCTTGATTGAGCATAGGTTTTTTTTTTGAAGATTCGCAAACAGGTGCAATTGGTTTGTGTTGATGTGCCCAGGTGTGTGTGTTTGCAGATACCCACACAGGTGCAAGTCATTTGTTATGATTGCGCCTAGCTGTGTGTTGTTTGTTGATTGGAACACAGGTGCAAGTGGTTTGTATGATTGCGCTTAATTTTTTTTTTTGGAGATTCGCACACAGTTGCTAGTGGTTTGTCTTGATTGTGCCCATGTGTGTGTTGTTTTCAGATTCCCACAAGGTACGTGTGGTTTGCCTTGATTGCGCCTAAGTGTTTTGTTTTGTTTTTTTTGGAGATTCCCACACAGGTGCAAGTGGTTTCTCTTGATTGTGCCTAGGTTTTTTTTTTTTTTTTGAAGATTCGCACAGAGGTGCAATTGGTTTATCTTGATGTGCCCAGATGTGTGTGTTTGCAGATACCCACACAGGTGCTAGTGATTTGTCATGATTGCGCCCAGCTTTGTGTTGTTTGTTGATTGGAACACTGGTGCAGGAGTTTTGTCTTGATTGCGCCTACCTTTTTTTTTTTATGGAGATTAGCACACAGGTGCAAGTGATTTGTCTTGATTGTGCCCAGTTGTGTGTTGTTTGCAGATTCCCACACAGGTGCAAGTGGTTTGTCATGATTGCACCCAGGTGTGTGTGTTTTTTTAGGTTGGCACACAGGTGCAAGTGGTTTGTCTTGATTGCTCCCAGGTGTGTGTTGTTTATAGATTCGAACACAGATGAAAGTTGTCAGTCTTGATTGTGCCCAGGTGTGTGTTGTTTGCTGATTCCCTGAAGGTGCACGTGGTTTGTCATGATTGTGCCCAGGTGTGTTTTCCTTATAGATTTGAACACAGGTGCAAGTGGTTTGTCTGATTGCGCCTAGGATTTTGTTTTTTGTAGATTCACACACAGGTGCAAGTGGTTTGTCTTGATTACGCCTAATTTTTTGTTTTTTGTAGATTCGCACACAGGTGTAAGTGGTTTGTCTTGATTGTGCTTAATTTTTTTTTTTTTTTGGAGTTTCACACAAAGGAGCAATGGTTTGTCTTGATTGCGCCTAGATTTTTGATTTTAGGAGATTCCCACACAGGTGCACGTGGTTTGTCATGATTGCGCCCAGGTGTGTGTTGTTTATAGATTTGAACACAGGTGCAAGTGGTTAGTTTTGAATCCGCCTAGGTTTTTTTTTTTTGTAGAGTCGCACACCGTGCAAGTGGTTTGTCTGAGTGTGCCTAGTTTTTTTTTTTTGTAGATTCGCACAGAGGTGCAAATGGTTTGTTTTGACTGGCGTAGGTCGTTTTTTTTTTTTTTTTTTTTTTTTTTTTTTGGAGATTTGCACTCAGGTGCAAGTGGTTTTTCTTGATTGAGCCTTGGTTTTTTTTTTTTTTTTGAAGATTGCAAACATGTGCAATTGGTTTGTGTTGATGTGCCCAGCTGTGTGTTGTTTGTTGATTGGAACACAGGTGCAAGTGGTTTGTCTTGATTGCGCCTACTTTTTTTTTTTTTTTGGAGATTCGCACACAGGTGCTAGTGGTTTTTCTTGATTGTGCCAGGTGTGTGTTGTTTTCAGACTCCCACACAGGTGTGAGTGGTTTGTCTTGATTGCGCCTAGGTTTTTTTTTTTTTTTTTTTTGTAGATTACCACACTGGTGCAAGTGGTTTCTCTTGATTGTGCCTAGTTTTTTTTTTTTTTTTTTGAGGATTCGCACAGAGGTGCAATTGGTTTATTTTGATGTGCCCAGGTGTGTGTGTTTGCAGATACCCACACAGGTACCAGTGATTTGTCATGATTGCGCCCAGCTGTGTGTTGTTTGTTGATTGGAACTCAGGTGCAAGTGGTTTCTCTTGATTGCGCCTAGTTTTTTTTTTTTTTGAAGATTCGCACAGAGGTGCAATTGGTTTATCTTGATGTGCCCAGGTGTGTATGTTTGAAGATACCCACACAGGTGCAAGTGATTTGTCATGATTGCGCCCAGCTTTGTGTTGTTTGTTGATTGGAACACTGGTACAGGAGGTTTGTCTTGATTGCGCCTACCTTTTTTTTTTTTTTGAGATTCGCACACAGGTGCAAGTGGTTTGTCTTGATTGTGCCCAGTTGTGTGTTGTTTGCAGATTCCCACACAGGTGCAAGTGGTTTGTCATGATTGCTCCCAGGTGTGTGTGTTTTTTTAGGTTGGCACACAGTGCAAGTGGTTTTTCTTTATTGCGCCCAAGTGTGTGTTGTTTATAGATTCGAACACAGATGGAAGTTGTCAGTCTTGATTGTGCCCAGGTGTGTGTTGTTTGCTGATTCCCACAAAGGTGCTCGTGGTTTGTCCTGATTGCGCCCAGGTGTGTGTTCCTTATAGATTCGAACACATGTGCAAGTGGTTTGTCTTGATTTCGCCTGGGATTTTGATTTTTTGTATATTCACACACAGGTGCAAGTGGTTTGTCTTGATTACGCATAATTTTTTGTTTTTTGTAGATTCGCACACAGGTGTAAGTGGTATGTCTTGATTGTGCTTAGTTTTTTTTTTTTTTTTTTGGAGTTTCACACACAGGTGCAATGGTTCGTCTTGATTGCGCCTAGGTTTTTGATTTTAGGAGATTCCCACACAGGTGCACGTGGTTTGTCATGATTGCGCCCAGGTGTGTGTTGTTTATAGATTTGAACACAGGTGCAAGTGGTTAGTTTTGATTCTGCCTAGGTTTTTTTTTTTTTTTTTTTTTTTGTAGAGTCGCACAGAGGTGCTAGTGGTTTGTCTGAGTGCACTTGGTTTTTTTTTTTTTTTTTTTTTTTTTTTTTAGATTCGCACAGAGGTGCAAGTTGTTTGTATTTACTGGCCTAGGTTGTTTTTTTGGAGATTTGCACACAGGTGCAAGTGGTTTGTCTTGATTGAACCTAGGTTTTTTTTTTTGTAGATTCGCACATAGGTGCCAGTGGTGTGTCTTGATTGCGCCTAGGTTTTTTTTTTTTTTTTTTTTTTTTGTAGATTCACACAGAGGTGCAAGTGTTTTTTATTGACTGTGCCTAGGTTTTTTTTTTTTTTCCAGTTTTGCACACAGGTGCAAGTGGTTTGTCTTGATTAAGCCTAGATTTTTTTGAAGATTCTCACACAGGTGCAATTGGTTTGTGTTGATGTGCCCAGGTGTGTGTGTTTGCAGATACCCACACAGGTGCAAGTTATTTGTCATGATTACGCCCAGCAGTGTGTTGTTTGTTGATTGGAACTCAGGTGCAGGAGGTTTGTCTTGATTGCGCCAAGGGTTATTATTATTTTTTTTTGGAGATTCGCACACAGGTGCTAGTGGTTTGTCTTGATTGTGCCCAGGTGTGTGTTGTTTTCAGATTCCCACACATGTGGAAGTGGTTTGTCATGATTGCGCCTAGGTTTTTGTTTTTTGTAGATTCACACACAGTTGCAAGTTGTCTTCATTGTGCCTAGGTTTTTTTATTTGGAGATTCGCACACAGGTGCAAGTGGTTTGTCTTGATTGTGCCCTGTTGTGTGTTTTTTGCAGATTCCCACACAGGTGCAAGTGGTTTGCATGATTGCACCCAGGTATGTGTGTTTTTTTAGGTTGGAACACAGGTGCAAGTGGTTTCTCTTGATTGTGCCCAGGTGTGTGTTGTTTATAGATTCGAGCACAGATGGAATTTGTCAGTCTTGATTGTGCCCGGGTGTGTGTTGTTTGCTGATTCCCACAAAGGTGCACATGGTTTGTCATGATTGCGCTCAGGTGTCTGTTCGTTATAGCTTCGAACACAGGTGCAAGTGTTTTGTCTTGATTGCGCTTAGGATTTTGTTTTTTGTAGATTCACAAACAGGTGCAAGTGGTTTGTCTTGATTACGCCTAATTTTTTGTTTTTTGTAGATTCGCACACAGGTGTAAGTGGTTTGTATTGACTGTGCCTATGTTTTTTTTTTCTTTGGAGATTTGCACACAGGTGCAAGTGGTTTGTCTTGATTGAGCCTAGATTTTTTTTTGAAGATTCTCACACAGGTGCAATTGGTTTGTTTTGATATGCCCAGGTGTGTGTGTTTGCAGATACCCACACAGGTTCAAGTGATTTGTCATGAATGCACCCAGGTGTGTGTTGTTTGTAGATCTGCACACAGGTTTAAATGGTGTGTCTTGATTTCACGTAGATTTTTGTTTTAAGTAGATTTGCACACAGGTGCACCCACGTGGGTTGTCATGATTGCGCCCAGGTGTGTGTTTTTTATAGATTTGAACACAGGTAAAAGTGGTTTTTCTTGATTGAGCCTAGGTGTTTTTTATTGAAGATTTGCAAACAGGTGCAATTGGTTTGTGTTGATGTGTCCAGATGTGTGTGTTTGCAGAAACCCACACAGGTGCAAGTCATTTGTTATGATTGCGCCCAGCTGTGTGTTGTTTGTTGATTGCGACACAGGTGCAAGTGGTTTGTCTTGATTGCGTGTAAGTTTTTTTTTTTTTTTTGGAGATTCGCACACAGGTGCTAGTGGTATGTCTTGATTGTGCCTAGGTGTGTGTTGTTTTCAGATTCCCACACAGGTATGAGTGGTTTGTCTTGATTGCGCCTAGGTTTTTTTTTTTTTTTTGAAGATTCGCACAGAGGTGCAATTGGTTTATCTTGATGTGCCCAGGTGTGTGTGTTTGCAGATACCCACACAGGTGCAAGTGATTTGTCATGATTGCGCCTAGCTGTGTGTTGTTTGTTGATTGGAACACTGGTGCAGGAGGTTTGTCTTGATTGCGCCTAGCTTTTTTTTTTTTTTTTTTTGCTGATTCGCACACAGATGCTAGAGGTTTGTCTAGATTGTGCCCAGGTGTGTGTTGTCTTCAGATTCCCACACAGGTGCGAGTGGTTTGTCTTGATTGTGCCTAGGTGTTTTTTTTTTTTTTTTGAAGATTCGCACAGAGGTGCTATTGGTTTATCTTGATGTGCCCAGGTGTGTGTGTTTGCAGATACCCACACAGGAGCAAGTGATTTGTCATGATTGCGCCCAGCTTTGTGTTGTTTGTTTATTGGAAAACTGGTGCAGGAGGTTTGTCTTGATTGCGCCTATCTTTTTTTTTTTTTTTTTTTGGAAATTCGCACACGTGCAAGTGGTTTGTCTTGATTGCACCTAGGTTTTTTTTTTTTTTTTGTAGATTCCCACAGAGGTGCCAGTGGTGTGTCTTGATTGCGCATAGGTTTTTTTTTTTTTTTTTTTTTTTTTTTTGTAGATTCGCACAGAGGTGCAAGTGGTTTGTATTGACTGTGCCTTGGTTGTTTTTTTTTTTTTGGAGATTTGCACACAGGTGCAAGTGGTTTGTCTTGATTGAGCCTAGGTTTTTTTTTTTTTGAAGATTCGCAAACAGGTGCAATTGCTTTGTGTTGATGTGCCCAGGTGTGTGTGTTTGCAGATACCCACACAGGTGCAAGTCATTTGTTATGATTGCGCCCAGCTGTGTGTTGTTTGTAGATTGGAACACAGGTACAAGTGGTTTGTCTTGATTGCGCCTAAGTCTTTTTTTTTTTTTTTTTTTGGAGATTCGCACACAGGGGCTAGTGGTTTGTCTTGATTGTGCCCAGGTTTGTGTTGTTTTCAGATTCCCACACAGGTGTGAGTGGTTTGTCTTGATAGCGCCTAGGTTTTTTTTTTTTTTTTGAAGATTCGCACACAGGTGCAAGTGGTTTCTCTTGATTGCGCCTAGGTTTTTTTTTTTTTTTTTTTTGAAGATTCGCACAGAGGTGCAATTGGTTTATCTTGATTTGCCCAGGTGTGTGTGTTAGCATATACCCACACAGGTGCAAGTGATTTGTCATGATTGCGCCCAGATGTGCGTTGATTGTTGATTGGAACACAGATGCAAGTTGTTTGTCTTGATTGTGCCTAGCTTTTTTATTTTTTTTGGAGATTCGCACACAGGTGCAAGTGGTTTCTCTTGATTGCGCCTAGGTTTTTTTTTTTGAAGATTCGCACAGAGGTGCAATTGGTTTTTCTTGATTTGCCCAGGTGTGTGTGTTAGCATATACCCACACAGGTGCAAGTGATTTGTCATGATTGCGCCCAGCTGTGCGTTGTTTGTTGATTGGAACACTGGTGCAGGAGGTTCGTCTTGATTGTGCCTACCTTTTTTTTTTTTTTGGATATTCGCACACAGGTGCAAGTGGTTTGTCTTGATTGCACCTTTTTTTTTTTTTTTTTTGTAGATTCGCACAGAGGTGCAAGTGGTTTGTATTGACTGTGCCTAGGTTTATTTATTTATTTTTTTTTTGGAGATTTGCACACAGGTGCAAGTGGTTTGTCTTGATTAAGCCTAGATTTTTTTTTGAAAATTCTCATATAGGTTCAATTGGTTCGTGTTGATGTTCCCTGGTGTGTGTGTTTGCAGATACCCACACAGGTGCAAGTTATTTGTCATGATTGCGCCCAGCTGTGTGTTGTTTGTTGATTGGAACTCAGGTGCAAGTGGTTTGTCTTGATTGCGCCTAGTGTTTTTTTTTTTTTTTTTTTTTTTTTTGGAGATTCGCACACAGGTGCTAGTGGTTTGTCTTGATTGTGCCCAGGTGTGTGTTGTTTTCGGATTCCCACACAGGTGCAAGTGGTTTATCATGATTGTGCCTAGGTTTCTGTTTTTTGTAGATTCACACCCAGTTGCAAGTTGTCTTCATTGCGCCTAGGTTTTTTTTATTTGGAGATTCCCACACAGGTGCAAGTGGTTTGTCTTTATTGTGCCCAGTTGTGTGTTGTTTGCAGATTCCCACACAGGTGCAAGTAGTTTGTCATGATTGCACCCAGGTGTGTGTGTTTTTTTAGGTTGGCACACAGGTGCAATGGTTTGTCTTGATTGCGCCCAGGTGTGTGTTGTTTATAGATTCGAACACAGATGGAAGTTGTCAGTCTTGATTGTGCCCAGGTGTGTGTTGTTTGCTGATTCCCACAGAGGTGCACGTGGTTTGTCATGATTGCGCCCAGGTGTGTGTTCCTTATAGATTTGAACACATGTGCAATTGATTAGTTTTGATTCCGCATAGGTTTTTTTTTTTTTTTGTAGAGTCGCACAGAGGTTCAAGTGGTTTGTCTGAGTGAGCTTGGTTTTTTTGTTTTTTTTTTTTGTAGATTCGCACAGAGATGCAAATGGTTTGTATTGACTGGCCTAGGTCGTTTTTTTTTTTTTTTTGGAGATTTGCACTCAGGTGCAAGTGGTTTGTCTTGATTGAGCCTAGGTTTTTTTTTTTTGAAGATTGCAAACATGTACAATTGGTTTGTGTTGATGTGCCCAGGTGTGTGTGTTTGCAGATACCCACACAGGTGCAATTCATTTGTTATGATTGCGCCCAGCTGTGTGTTGTTTGTTGACTGGAACTCAGTGCAAGTGATTTCTCTTGATTACGCCTAGGTTTTTTTTTTGAAGATTCGCACAGAGGTGCAATTGGTTTATCTTGATGTGCCCAGGTGTGTATGTTTGCAGATACCCACACAGGTGCAAGTGATTTGTCATGATTGCGCCCAGCTTTGTGTTGTTTGTTGATTGGAACACTGGTGCAGGAGGTTTGTCTTTATTGCGCCTACCTTTTTTTTTTTTTTTGGAGATTCGCCCACAGGTGCAAGTGGTTTGTCTTGATTGTGCCCAGTTGTGTGTTGTTTGCAGATTCCCACACAGGTGCAAGTGGTTTGTCATGATTGCACTAAGGTGTGTGTGTTTTTTTAGGTTGGCACACAGGTGCAAGTGGTTTGTCTTGATTGCTCCCAGGTGTGTGTTGTTTATAGATTCGAACACAGATGGAAGTTGTCAGTCTTGATTGTGCCCAGGTGTGTGTTGTTTGCTGATTCCCTGAAGGTGCACGTGGTTTGTCCTGATTGCGCCCAGGTGTGTTTTCCTTATAGATTCGAAAACAGGTGCAAGTGGTTTGTCTGAGTGCGATTGTTTTTTTTTTTTTTTTTTGTAGATTCGCACAGAGGTGCAAATGGTTTGTATTGACTGGCCTAGGTCGTTTTTTTTTTTTTTTTTTTTTCTTGGAGATTTGCACTCAGGTGCAAGTGGTTTGTCTTGATTGAGCCTAGGTTTTTTTTTTTGAAGATTGCAAACATGTGCAATTGTTTGTGTTGATGTGCCCAGGTGTGTGTGTTTGCAGATACCCACACAGGTGCAAGTCATTTGTTATGAGTGCGCCCAGCTGTGTGTTGTTTGTTGATTGGGACACAGGTGCAAGAGGTTTGTCTTGATTGTGCCCAGTTGTGTGTTGTTTGCAGCTTCCCACATAGATGCAAGTGGTTTGTCATGATTGCACCCAGGTGTGTGTGTTTTTTTAGGTTGGCACACAGGCGCAAGTGGTTTGTCTTGATTGCGCCCAGGTGTGTGTTGTTTATAGATTCGAACACAGATGGAAGTTGTCAGTCTTGATTGTGCCCAGGTGTGTGTTGTTTGCTAATTCCCACAAAGGTGCATGTGGTTTGTCATGATTGCACCCAAGTGTGTGTTCGTTATAGATTCGAACACCTGTGCAAGTGGTTTGTCTTGATTGCGCCTAGGATTTTGTTTTTTGTAGATTCACACACAGGTGCAAGTGGTTTGTCTTGATTACGCCTAGTTTTTTGTTTTTTGTAGATTCGCACACAGGTCTAAGTGGTTTATCTTGATTGTGCTTAATTTTTTTTTTTTTGGAGTTTCACACACAGGTGCAACGGTTTGACTTGATTGCCCCTAGGTTTTTGATTTTAGGAGATTCCCACACAGGTGCACGTGGTTTGTCATGATTGCGCCCAGGTGTGTGTTGTTTATAGATTTGAACACAGTTGCAAGTGGTTAGTTTTGATTCCGCATAGGTTTTTTTTTTTTTGTAGATTTGCACAGAGGTGCAAATGGTTTGTATTGACTGGGCTAGTTTGTTTTTTTTGGAGATTTGCACACAGGTGCAAGTGGTTTGTCTTGATTGAGCATAGGTTTTTTTTTTGAAGATTCGCAAACAGGTGCAATTGGTTTGTGTTGATGTGCCCAGGTGTGTGTGTTTGCAGATACCCACACAGGTGCAAGTCATTTGTTATGATTGCGCCTAGCTGTGTGTTGTTTGTTGATTGGAACACAGGTGCAAGTGGTTTGTATGATTGCGCTTAATTTTTTTTTTTGGAGATTCGCACACAGGTGCTAGTGGTTTGTCTTGATTGTGCCCATGTGTGTGTTGTTTTCAGATTCCCACAAGGTACGTGTGGTTTGCCTTGATTGCGCCTAAGTGTTTTGTTTTGTTTTTTTTGGAGATTCCCACACAGGTGCAAGTGGTTTCTCTTGATTGTGCCTAGGTTTTTTTTTTTTTTTTTGAAGATTCGCACAGAGGTGCAATTGGTTTATCTTGATGTGCCCAGATGTGTGTGTTTGCAGATACCCACACAGGTGCTAGTGATTTGTCATGATTGCGCCCAGCTTTGTGTTGTTTGTTGATTGGAACACTGGTGCAGGAGTTTTGTCTTGATTGCGCCTACCTTTTTTTTTTTATGGAGATTAGCACACAGGTGCAAGTGATTTGTCTTGATTGTGCCCAGTTGTGTGTTGTTTGCAGATTCCCACACAGGTGCAAGTGGTTTGTCATGATTGCACCCAGGTGTGTGTGTTTTTTTAGGTTGGCACACAGGTGCAAGTGGTTTGTCTTGATTGCTCCCAGGTGTGTGTTGTTTATAGATTCGAACACAGATGAAAGTTGTCAGTCTTGATTGTGCCCAGGTGTGTGTTGTTTGCTGATTCCCTGAAGGTGCACGTGGTTTGTCATGATTGTGCCCAGGTGTGTTTTCCTTATAGATTTGAACACAGGTGCAAGTGGTTTGTCTGATTGCGCCTAGGATTTTGTTTTTTGTAGATTCACACACAGGTGCAAGTGGTTTGTCTTGATTACGCCTAATTTTTTGTTTTTTGTAGATTCGCACACAGGTGTAAGTGGTTTGTCTTGATTGTGCTTAATTTTTTTTTTTTTTTGGAGTTTCACACAAAGGAGCAATGGTTTGTCTTGATTGCGCCTAGATTTTTGATTTTAGGAGATTCCCACACAGGTGCACGTGGTTTGTCATGATTGCGCCCAGGTGTGTGTTGTTTATAGATTTGAACACAGGTGCAAGTGGTTAGTTTTGAATCCGCCTAGGTTTTTTTTTTTTGTAGAGTCGCACACCGTGCAAGTGGTTTGTCTGAGTGTGCCTAGTTTTTTTTTTTTGTAGATTCGCACAGAGGTGCAAATGGTTTGTTTTGACTGGCGTAGGTCGTTTTTTTTTTTTTTTTTTTTTTTTTTGGAGATTTGCACTCAGGTGCAAGTGGTTTTTCTTGATTGAGCCTTGGTTTTTTTTTTTTTTTGAAGATTGCAAACATGTGCAATTGGTTTGTGTTGATGTGCCCAGCTGTGTGTTGTTTGTTGATTGGAACACAGGTGCAAGTGGTTTGTCTTGATTGCGCCTACTTTTTTTTTTTTTTTGGAGATTCGCACACAGGTGCTAGTGGTTTTTCTTGATTGTGCCAGGTGTGTGTTGTTTTCAGACTCCCACACAGGTGTGAGTGGTTTGTCTTGATTGCGCCTAGGTTTTTTTTTTTTTTTTTTTGTAGATTACCACACTGGTGCAAGTGGTTTCTCTTGATTGTGCCTAGTTTTTTTTTTTTTTTTTGAGGATTCGCACAGAGGTGCAATTGGTTTATTTTGATGTGCCCAGGTGTGTGTGTTTGCAGATACCCACACAGGTACCAGTGATTTGTCATGATTGCGCCCAGCTGTGTGTTGTTTGTTGATTGGAACTCAGGTGCAAGTGGTTTCTCTTGATTGCGCCTAGTTTTTTTTTTTTTTGAAGATTCGCACAGAGGTGCAATTGGTTTATCTTGATGTGCCCAGGTGTGTATGTTTGAAGATACCCACACAGGTGCAAGTGATTTGTCATGATTGCGCCCAGCTTTGTGTTGTTTGTTGATTGGAACACTGGTACAGGAGGTTTGTCTTGATTGCGCCTACCTTTTTTTTTTTTTTGAGATTCGCACACAGGTGCAAGTGGTTTGTCTTGATTGTGCCCAGTTGTGTGTTGTTTGCAGATTCCCACACAGGTGCAAGTGGTTTGTCATGATTGCTCCCAGGTGTGTGTGTTTTTTTAGGTTGGCACACAGTGCAAGTGGTTTTTCTTTATTGCGCCCAAGTGTGTGTTGTTTATAGATTCGAACACAGATGGAAGTTGTCAGTCTTGATTGTGCCCAGGTGTGTGTTGTTTGCTGATTCCCACAAAGGTGCTCGTGATTTGTCCTGATTGCGCCCAGGTGTGTGTTCCTTATAGATTCGAACACATGTGCAAGTGGTTTGTCTTGATTTCGCCTGGGATTTTGATTTTTTGTATATTCACACACAGGTGCAAGTGGTTTGTCTTGATTACGCATAATTTTTTGTTTTTTGTAGATTCGCACACAGGTGTAAGTGGTATGTCTTGATTGTGCTTAGTTTTTTTTTTTTTTTTTGGAGTTTCACACACAGGTGCAATGGTTCGTCTTGATTGCGCCTAGGTTTTTGATTTTAGGAGATTCCCACACAGGTGCACGTGGTTTGTCATGATTGCGCCCAGGTGTGTGTTGTTTATAGATTTGAACACAGGTGCAAGTGGTTAGTTTTGATTCTGCCTAGGTTTTTTTTTTTTTTTTTTTTTTGTAGAGTCGCACAGAGGTGCTAGTGGTTTGTCTGAGTGCACTTGGTTTTTTTTTTTTTTTTTTTTTTTTTTTTTTAGATTCGCACAGAGGTGCAAGTTGTTTGTATTTACTGGCCTAGGTTGTTTTTTTGGAGATTTGCACACAGGTGCAAGTGGTTTGTCTTGATTGAACCTAGGTTTTTTTTTTTGTAGATTCGCACATAGGTGCCAGTGGTGTGTCTTGATTGCGCCTAGGTTTTTTTTTTTTTTTTTTTTTTTTTGTAGATTCACACAGAGGTGCAAGTGTTTTTTATTGACTGTGCCTAGGTTTTTTTTTTTTTTCCAGTTTTGCACACAGGTGCAAGTGGTTTGTCTTGATTAAGCCTAGATTTTTTTGAAGATTCTCACACAGGTGCAATTGGTTTGTGTTGATGTGCCCAGGTGTGTGTGTTTGCAGATACCCACACAGGTGCAAGTTATTTGTCATGATTACGCCCAGCAGTGTGTTGTTTGTTGATTGGAACTCAGGTGCAGGAGGTTTGTCTTGATTGCGCCAAGGGTTATTATTATTTTTTTTTTGGAGATTCGCACACAGGTGCTAGTGGTTTGTCTTGATTGTGCCCAGGTGTGTGTTGTTTTCAGATTCCCACACATGTGGAAGTGGTTTGTCATGATTGCGCCTAGGTTTTTGTTTTTTGTAGATTCACACACAGTTGCAAGTTGTCTTCATTGTGCCTAGGTTTTTTTATTTGGAGATTCGCACACAGGTGCAAGTGGTTTGTCTTGATTGTGCCCTGTTGTGTGTTTTTTGCAGATTCCCACACAGGTGCAAGTGGTTTGCATGATTGCACCCAGGTATGTGTGTTTTTTTAGGTTGGAACACAGGTGCAAGTGGTTTCTCTTGATTGTGCCCAGGTGTGTGTTGTTTATAGATTCGAGCACAGATGGAATTTGTCAGTCTTGATTGTGCCCGGGTGTGTGTTGTTTGCTGATTCCCACAAAGGTGCACATGGTTTGTCATGATTGCGCTCAGGTGTCTGTTCGTTATAGCTTCGAACACAGGTGCAAGTGTTTTGTCTTGATTGCGCTTAGGATTTTGTTTTTTGTAGATTCACAAACAGGTGCAAGTGGTTTGTCTTGATTACGCCTAATTTTTTGTTTTTTGTAGATTCGCACACAGGTGTAAGTGGTTTGTATTGACTGTGCCTATGTTTTTTTTTTCTTTGGAGATTTGCACACAGGTGCAAGTGGTTTGTCTTGATTGAGCCTAGATTTTTTTTTGAAGATTCTCACACAGGTGCAATTGGTTTGTTTTGATATGCCCAGGTGTGTGTGTTTGCAGATACCCACACAGGTTCAAGTGATTTGTCATGAATGCACCCAGGTGTGTGTTGTTTGTAGATCTGCACACAGGTTTAAATGGTGTGTCTTGATTTCACGTAGATTTTTGTTTTAAGTAGATTTGCACATAGGTGCACCCACGTGGGTTGTCATGATTGCGCCCAGGTGTGTGTTTTTTATAGATTTGAACACAGGTAAAAGTGGTTTTTCTTGATTGAGCCTAGGTGTTTTTTATTGAAGATTTGCAAACAGGTGCAATTGGTTTGTGTTGATGTGTCCAGATGTGTGTGTTTGCAGAAACCCACACAGGTGCAAGTCATTTGTTATGATTGCGCCCAGCTGTGTGTTGTTTGTTGATTGCGACACAGGTGCAAGTGGTTTGTCTTGATTGCGTGTAAGTTTTTTTTTTTTTTTTGGAGATTCGCACACAGGTGCTAGTGGTATGTCTTGATTGTGCCTAGGTGTGTGTTGTTTTCAGATTCCCACACAGGTATGAGTGGTTTGTCTTGATTGCGCCTAGGTTTTTTTTTTTTTTTTGAAGATTCGCACAGAGGTGCAATTGGTTTATCTTGATGTGCCCAGGTGTGTGTGTTTGCAGATACCCACACAGGTGCAAGTGATTTGTCATGATTGCGCCTAGCTGTGTGTTGTTTGTTGATTGGAACACTGGTGCAGGAGGTTTGTCTTGATTGCGCCTAGCTTTTTTTTTTTTTTTTTTTGCTGATTCGCACACAGATGCTAGAGGTTTGTCTAGATTGTGCCCAGGTGTGTGTTGTCTTCAGATTCCCACACAGGTGCGAGTGGTTTGTCTTGATTGTGCCTAGGTGTTTTTTTTTTTTTTTTGAAGATTCGCACAGAGGTGCTATTGGTTTATCTTGATGTGCCCAGGTGTGTGTGTTTGCAGATACCCACACAGGAGCAAGTGATTTGTCATGATTGCGCCCAGCTTTGTGTTGTTTGTTTATTGGAAAACTGGTGCAGGAGGTTTGTCTTGATTGCGCCTATCTTTTTTTTTTTTTTTTTTTGGAAATTCGCACACGTGCAAGTGGTTTGTCTTGATTGCACCTAGGTTTTTTTTTTTTTTTTTGTAGATTCCCACAGAGGTGCCAGTGGTGTGTCTTGATTGCGCATAGGTTTTTTTTTTTTTTTTTTTTTTTTTGTAGATTCGCACAGAGGTGCAAGTGGTTTGTATTGACTGTGCCTTGGTTGTTTTTTTTTTTTTGGAGATTTGCACACAGGTGCAAGTGGTTTGTCTTGATTGAGCCTAGGTTTTTTTTTTTTTGAAGATTCGCAAACAGGTGCAATTGCTTTGTGTTGATGTGCCCAGGTGTGTGTGTTTGCAGATACCCACACAGGTGCAAGTCATTTGTTATGATTGCGCCCAGCTGTGTGTTGTTTGTAGATTGGAACACAGGTACAAGTGGTTTGTCTTGATTGCGCCTAAGTCTTTTTTTTTTTTTTTTTTTTGGAGATTCGCACACAGGGGCTAGTGGTTTGTCTTGATTGTGCCCAGGTTTGTGTTGTTTTCAGATTCCCACACAGGTGTGAGTGGTTTGTCTTGATAGCGCCTAGGTTTTTTTTTTTTTTTTTGAAGATTCGCACACAGGTGCAAGTGGTTTCTCTTGATTGCGCCTAGGTTTTTTTTTTTTTTTTTTTTTGAAGATTCGCACAGAGGTGCAATTGGTTTATCTTGATTTGCCCAGGTGTGTGTGTTAGCATATACCCACACAGGTGCAAGTGATTTGTCATGATTGCGCCCAGATGTGCGTTGATTGTTGATTGGAACACAGATGCAAGTTGTTTGTCTTGATTGTGCCTAGCTTTTTTTTTTTTTTTGGAGATTCGCACACAGGTGCAAGTGGTTTCTCTTGATTGCGCCTAGGTTTTTTTTTTTGAAGATTCGCACAGAGGTGCAATTGGTTTTTCTTGATTTGCCCAGGTGTGTGTGTTAGCATATACCCACACAGGTGCAAGTGATTTGTCATGATTGCGCCCAGCTGTGCGTTGTTTGTTGATTGGAACACTGGTGCAGGAGGTTCGTCTTGATTGTGCCTACCTTTTTTTTTTTTTTGGATATTCGCACACAGGTGCAAGTGGTTTGTCTTGATTGCACCTTTTTTTTTTTTTTTTGTAGATTCGCACAGAGGTGCAAGTGGTTTGTATTGACTGTGCCTAGGTTTATTTATTTATTTTTTTTTTGGAGATTTGCACACAGGTGCAAGTGGTTTGTCTTGATTAAGCCTAGATTTTTTTTTGAAAATTCTCATATAGGTTCAATTGGTTCGTGTTGATGTTCCCTGGTGTGTGTGTTTGCAGATACCCACACAGGTGCAAGTTATTTGTCATGATTGCGCCCAGCTGTGTGTTGTTTGTTGATTGGAACTCAGGTGCAAGTGGTTTGTCTTGATTGCGCCTAGTGTTTTTTTTTTTTTTTTTTTTTTTTTTTGGAGATTCGCACACAGGTGCTAGTGGTTTGTCTTGATTGTGCCCAGGTGTGTGTTGTTTTCGGATTCCCACACAGGTGCAAGTGGTTTATCATGATTGTGCCTAGGTTTCTGTTTTTTGTAGATTCACACCCAGTTGCAAGTTGTCTTCATTGCGCCTAGGTTTTTTTTATTTGGAGATTCCCACACAGGTGCAAGTGGTTTGTCTTTATTGTGCCCAGTTGTGTGTTGTTTGCAGATTCCCACACAGGTGCAAGTAGTTTGTCATGATTGCACCCAGGTGTGTGTGTTTTTTTAGGTTGGCACACAGGTGCAATGGTTTGTCTTGATTGCGCCCAGGTGTGTGTTGTTTATAGATTCGAACACAGATGGAAGTTGTCAGTCTTGATTGTGCCCAGGTGTGTGTTGTTTGCTGATTCCCACAGAGGTGCACGTGGTTTGTCATGATTGCGCCCAGGTGTGTGTTCCTTATAGATTTGAACACATGTGCAATTGATTAGTTTTGATTCCGCATAGGTTTTTTTTTTTTTTTTGTAGAGTCGCACAGAGGTTCAAGTGGTTTGTCTGAGTGAGCTTGGTTTTTTTTTTTTTTTTTTGTAGATTCGCACAGAGGTGCAAGTGGTTTGTATTGACTGGCCTAGGTTGTTTTTTTTTTTTTTTTTTGGAGTTTTGCACACAGGTGCAAGTGGTTTGTCTTGATAGAGCCTAGTTTTTTTTTTTTTTTTGAAGATTCGCAAACAGGTGCAATTGGTTTGTGTTGATGTGCCCAGGTGTGTGTGTTGGCAGATACCCACACAGGTGAAAGTCATTTGTTATTATTGTGCCCAGCTGAGTATTGTTTGTTGATTGGAACACAGGTGCAATTGGTTTGTCTTAATTGCGCCTAAGTTTTTTTTTTTTTTTTTGGAGATTTGCACACAGGTGCTAGTGGTTTGTCTTGATTGTGCCCAGGTGTGTGTTGTTTTCAGATTCCCAAACAGGTGCGAGTGGTTTGTCTTGATTGCACCTAGGCTTTTTTTTTTTTTTTGAATATTCGCACAGAGGTGCAATTGGTTTATCTTGATGTGCCCAGGTGTGTGTTTTGCATATACCCACACAGGTAAAAGTGATTTTTCATGATTGCGCCCAGCTTTGTGTTGTTTCTTGATTGGAACACTGGTGCAGGAGGTTTGTCTTGATTGCGCCTACATTTTTTTTTGGGGGGGGATTCACAACAGGTGCAAGTGGTTTGTCTTGATTGCAACTAGGTTTTTTTTTTTGTAGATTCGCACAGAGGTGCCAGTGGTGTGTCTTGATTGCGCCTAGGTTTTTTTTTTTTTTGTAGATTCGCACAGAGGTGCAAGTGGTTTGTATTGACAGTGCCTATGTTTTTTTTTTTTTTTTGGAGATTTGCACACATGTGCAAGTGGTTTGTCTTGATTGAGCCTAGATTTTTTTTGAAGATTCTCTCACAGGTGCAATTGGTTTGTGTTGATGTGCCCAGGTGTGTGTGTTTGCAGATACCCACACAGGTCCAAGTGATTTGTCATGAATCCACCCAGGTGTGTGTTGTTTGTAGATCTGCACACAGGTTTAAATGGTGTGTCTTGATTTCACGTAGGTTTTTGTTTTATGTAGATTTGCACACAGGTGCACGTGGCTTGTCATGATTGCGCCCAGGTGTCTGTTGTTTATAGATTTTAACACAGGTGCAAGTGGTTTGCCTTGATTGCGTCTAGGTTTTTTTTTTTTTTTTTTGTAGATTTGCACAGAGGTGCAAGTAGTTTGTCTTGATTGTGCCTAGGTTTTTTTTTTTTTTTGTAGATTCGCACAGAGGTGCAAGTGGTTTGTCTTGATTGCACCTAGGCTTTTTTTTTTTGAGATTCCCACACAGGTGCACGTGGTGTGTCATGATTGCACCCAGGTGTGTGTTGTTTGTAGATCTGCACACAGGTTTAAACGGTGTGTCTTGATTTCACTTAGGTTTTTTTTAATGGGATTTGCACACCGGTGCACGTGGCTTGTCATGATTGCGCCCAGGTGTGTGTTGTTTATCGATTTGAACACAGGTGAAAGTGGTTTGTCTTGATTGAGCCTAGGTTTTTTTTTTTTTTTGGAGATTCGCACACAGGTGCTAGTGGTTTTTTCTTGATTGTGCCCAGGTGTGTGTTGTTTTCAGATTCCCACACAGGTGCAAGTGGTTTGTCATGATTGCGCCTAGGTTTTTGTTTTTTGTAGATTCACACACAGTTGCAAGTTTTCTTCATTGCGCCTAGGTTTTTTTATTTGGAAATTCGCACACAGGTGCAAGTGGTTTGTCTTGATTGTGCCTAGTTGTGTGTTTTTTGCAGATTCCCACACAGGTGCATGCGGTTTGTCATGATTGCATCCAGGTTTGTGTGTTTTTTTAGATTGGTACACAGATCCAAGTGGTTTGTCTTGATTGCGCCTAGGATTTTGTTTTTTGTATATTCACAGACAGGTGCAAGTGGTTTGTTTTGATTACGCCTAATTTTTTGTTTTTTGTAGATTCGCACACAGGTGTTAGGGGTTTGTCTTGATTGTGCTTAATTTTTTTTTTTTTTTTTTTGGAGTTTCACACACAGGTGCAAGTGGTTTGTCTTGATTGCACCTAAGTTTTTGATTTTAGGAGATTCCCACACAGGTGCACGTGGTTTGTCACGATTGGGCCTAGGTTTTTGGTTTTTGTAGATTCACACACAGGTGCAAGTTGTCTTCATTGCGCCTAGGATTTTTTATTTGGAGATTCGCACACAGGTGCAAGTGGTTTGTCTTCACTGTGCCCAGGTGTGTGTTGTTTTCAGATTCCTACACAGGTGCAAGTGGTTTGTCATGATTGCACTCAGGTGTGTGTGTTGTTTGTAGATTGGCACACAGGTGCAAGTGGTTTGTCTTGATTGTGCCCAGGTGTGCGTTGTTTATAGATTCGAACACAGATGGAAGTTTTCAGTCTTGATTGTGCCCAGGTGTGTGTTGTTTGCAGATTCCCACACAGGTGCACGTGGTTTGTCATGATTGAGCCCAGGTGTGTGTAGTTTATAGATTCGAACACAGGTGGAAGTGGTTTCTCTTGATTGCACCTAGGATTTTGTTCTTTTAGATTCACACACAGGTGCAATTGGTTGATCTTGATTGCGCCCAGGTGTGTTTTGTTTGTAGATCCACACACAGGTGCAAGTGGTTTGTCTAGATTGCACCTAGGTTTTTGTTTTTTGTAGATTCGCACATGGGTGCACGTGGTTTGTCAAGATTGCGCCCTAGTGTGTGTTGTTTATATATTTGAACACAGGTGCAAGTGGTTTGTGTTGAATGCGCCTAGATTTTTTTTTTTTTTTAGACTCGCACAGAGGTGCAAGTCGTTTGTTTTGACTCTGCCTAGGTTTTTTTTTTTTTTTTTTTTGGAGATTTGCACACAGGTGCAAGTGGCTTGTCTTGATTTCACCTAGGTTTTTTTTTTTTTTTGAAGATTCGCACACCGGTGCAATTGTTTAGTCTTGATGTGCCCAGGTGTGTGTGTTAGCATATACCCACACAGGTGCAAGTGATTTGTCATGATTGCGCCCAGATGTGCGTTGATTGTTGATTGGAACACAGATGCAAGTTGTTTGTCTTGATTGTGCCTAGCTTTTTTTTTTTTTTTTTTTGGAGATTCGCACACAGGTGCAAGTGGTTTCTCTTGATTGCGCCTAGGTTTTTTTTTTTTTTTTTTTTGAAGATTCGCACAGAGGTGCAATTGGTTTATCTTGATTTGCCCAGGTGTGTGTGTTAGCATATACCCACACAGGTGCAAGTGATTTGTCATGATTGCGCCCAGCTGTGCGTTGTTTGTTGATTGGAACACTGGTGCAGGAGGTTCGTCTTGATTGTGCCTACCTTTTTTTTTTTTTTTGGATATTCGCACACAGGTGCAAGTGGTTTGTCTTGATTGCACCTTTTTTTTTTTTTTTAGATTCGCACAGAGGTACCAGGGTTGTGTCTTGATTGCACCTAGGTTTTTTTTTTTTTTTTTTTTTGTAGATTCGCACAGAGGTGCAAGTGGTTTGTATTGACTGTGCCTAGGTTTTTTTTTTTTTTTTTTTTTTTGGAGATTTGCACACAGGTGCAAGTGGTTTGTCTTGATTAAGCCTAGATTTTTTTTGAAAATTCTCATATAGGTTCAATTGGTTCGTGTTGATGTTCCCTGGTGTGTGTGTTTGCAGATACCCACACAGGTGCAAGTTATTTGTCATGATTGCGCCCAGCTGTGTGTTGTTTGTTGATTGGAACTCAGGTGCAAGTGGTTTGTCTTGATTGCGCCTAGTGTTTTTTTTTTTTTTTTTTTTTTTTTGGAGATTCGCACACAGGTGCTAGTGGTTTGTCTTGATTGTGCCCAGGTGTGTGTTGTTTTCGGATTCCCACACAGGTGCAAGTGGTTTATCATGATTGTGCCTAGGTTTCTGTTTTTTGTAGATTCACACCCAGTTGCAAGTTGTCTTCATTGCGCCTAGGTTTTTTTTATTTGGAGATTCCCACACAGGTGCAAGTGGTTTGTCTTTATTGTGCCCAGTTGTGTGTTGTTTGCAGATTCCCACACAGGTGCAAGTAGTTTGTCATGATTGCACCCAGGTGTGTGTGTTTTTTTAGGTTGGCACACAGGTGCAATGGTTTGTCTTGATTGCGCCCAGGTGTGTGTTGTTTATAGATTCGAACACAGATGGAAGTTGTCAGTCTTGATTGTGCCCAGGTGTGTGTTGTTTGCTGATTCCCACAGAGGTGCACGTGGTTTGTCATGATTGCGCCCAGGTGTGTGTTCCTTATAGATTTGAACACATGTGCAATTGATTAGTTTTGATTCCGCATAGGTTTTTTTTTGGAGTTTTGCACACAGGTGCAAGTGGTTTGTCTTGATAGAGCCTAGTTTTTTTTTTTTTTTGAAGATTCGCAAACAGGTGCAATTGGTTTGTGTTGATGTGCCCAGGTGTGTGTGTTGGCAGATTCCCAAACAGGTGCGAGTGGTTTGTCTTGATTGTTTGTCTTGGCAGATACCCACACAGGTGAAAGTCATTTGTTATTATTGTGCCCAGCTGAGTATTGTTTGTTGATTGGAACACAGGTGCAATTGGTTTGTCTTAATTGCGCCTAAGTTTTTTTTTTTTTGGAGATTTGCACACAGGTGCTAGTGGTTTGTCTTGATTGTGCCCAGGTGTGTGTTGTTTTCAGATTCCCAAACAGGTGCGAGTGGTTTGTCTTGATTGCACCTAGGCTTTTTTTTTTTTTGAATATTCGCACAGAGGTGCAATTGGTTTATCTTGATGTGCCCAGGTGTGTGTTTTGCATATACCCACACAGGTAAAAGTGATTTTTCATGATTGCGCCCAGCTTTGTGTTGTTTGTTGATTGGAACACTGGTGCAGGAGGTTTGTCTTGATTGCGCCTACATTTTTTTTGGGGGGGGGATTCACAACAGGTGCAAGTGGTTTGTCTTGATTGCAACTAGGTTTTTTTTTTTGTAGATTCGCACAGAGGTGCCAGTGGTGTGTCTTGATTGCGCCTAGGTTTTTTTTTTTTTTGTAGATTCGCACAGAGGTGCAAGTGGTTTGTATTGACAGTGCCTATGTTTTTTTTTTTTTTTTTTGGAGATTTGCACACATGTGCAAGTGGTTTGTCTTGATTGAGCCTAGATTTTTTTTGAAGATTCTCTCACAGGTGCAATTGGTTTGTGTTGATGTGCCCAGGTGTGTGTGTTTGCAGATACCCACACAGGTCCAAGTGATTTGTCATGAATCCACCCAGGTGTGTGTTGTTTGTAGATCTGCACACAGGTTTAAATGGTGTGTCTTGATTTCACGTAGGTTTTTGTTTTATGTAGATTTGCACACAGGTGCACGTGGCTTGTCATGATTGCGCCCAGGTGTCTGTTGTTTATAGATTTTAACACAGGTGCAAGTGGTTTGCCTTGATTGCGTCTAGGTTTTTTTTTTTTTTTTGTAGATTTGCACAGAGGTGCAAGTAGTTTGTCTTGATTGTGCCTAGGTTTTTTTTTTTTTTTTGTAGATTCGCACAGAGGTGCAAGTGGTGTGTCTTGATTGCTCCTAGGTTTTTTTTTTTTTTTTTTTTGGTAGATTCGCACAGAGGTGCAAGTGGTTTGTCTTGACTGTGCCTAGGTATTTTTTTTTGGAGATTCGCACACAGGTGCAAGTGGTTTGTCTTGATTGCACCTAGGCTTTTTTTTTTTGAGATTCCCACACAGGTGCACGTGGTGTGTCATGATTGCACCCAGGTGTGTGTTGTTTGTAGATCTGCACACAGGTTTAAACGGTGTGTCTTGATTTCACTTAGGTTTTTTTTAATGGGATTTGCACACCGGTGCACGTGGCTTGTCATGATTGCACCCAGGTGTGTGTTGTTTATCGATTTGAACACAGGTGAAAGTGGTTTGTCTTGATTGAGCCTAGGTTTTTTTTTTTTTTGGAGATTCGCACACAGGTGCTAGTGGTTTTTTCTTGATTGTGCCCAGGTGTGTGTTGTTTTCAGATTCCCACACAGGTGCAAGTGGTTTGTCATGATTGCGCCTAGGTTTTTGTTTTTTGTAGATTCACACACAGTTGCAAGTTTTCTTCATTGCGCCTAGGTTTTTTTATTTGGAAATTCGCACACAGGTGCAAGTGGTTTGTCTTGATTGTGCCTAGTTGTGTGTTTTTTGCAGATTCCCACACAGGTGCATGCGGTTTGTCATGATTGCATCCAGGTTTGTGTGTTTTTTTAGATTGGTACACAGATCCAAGTGGTTTGTCTTGATTGCGCCTAGGATTTTGTTTTTTGTATATTCACAGACAGGTGCAAGTGGTTTGTATTGATTACGCCTAATTTTTTGTTTTTTGTAGATTCGCACACAGGTGTTAGGGGTTTGTCTTGATTGTGCTTAATTTTTTTTTTTTTTTTGGAGTTTCACACACAGGTGCAAGTGGTTTGTCTTGATTGCACCTAAGTTTTTGATTTTAGGAGATTCCCACACAGGTGCACGTGGTTTGTCACGATTGGGCCTAGGTTTTTGGTTTTTGTAGATTCACACACAGGTGCAAGTTGTCTTCATTGCGCCTAGGATTTTTTATTTGGAGATTCGCACACAGGTGCAAGTGGTTTGTCTTCACTGTGCCCAGGTGTGTGTTGTTTTCAGATTCCTACACAGGTGCAAGTGGTTTGTCATGATTGCACTCAGGTGTGTGTGTTGTTTGTAGATTGGCACACAGGTGCAAGTGGTTTGTCTTGATTGTGCCCAGGTGTGCGTTGTTTATAGATTCGAACACAGACGGAAGTTTTCAGTCTTGATTGTGCCCAGGTGTGTGTTGTTTGCAGATTCCCACACAGGTGCACGTGGTTTGTCATGATTGAGCCCAGGTGTGTGTAGTTTATAGATTCGAACACAGGTGGAAGTGGTTTCTCTTGATTGCACCTAGGATTTTGTTCTTTTAGATTCACACACAGGTGCAATTGGTTGATCTTGATTGCGCCCAGGTGTGTTTTGTTTGTAGATCCACACACAGGTGCAAGTGGTTTGTCTAGATTGCACCTAGGTTTTTGTTTTTTGTAGATTCGCACATGGGTGCACGTGGTTTGTCAAGATTGCGCCCTAGTGTGTGTTGTTTATATATTTGAACACAGGTGCAAGTGGTTTGTGTTGAATGCGCCTAGATTTTTTTTTTTTTTTAGACTCGCACAGAGGTGCAAGTCGTTTGTCTTGACTCTGCCTAGGATTTTTTTTTTTTTTTTTGGAGATTTGCACACAGGTGCAAGTGGCTTGTCTTGATTTCACCTAGGTTTTTTTTTTTTTTTTTGAAGATTCGCACACCGGTGCAATTGTTTAGTCTTGATGTGCCCAGGTGTGTGTGTTAGCATATACCCACACAGGTGCAAGTGATTTGTCATGATTGCGCCCAGATGTGCGTTGATTGTTGATTGGAACACAGATGCAAGTTGTTTGTCTTGATTGTGCCTAGCTTTTTTTTTTTTTTTTTTTTGGAGATTCGCACACAGGTGCAAGTGGTTTCTCTTGATTGCGCCTAGGTTTTTTTTTTTTTTTTTTTTTTTGAAGATTCGCACAGAGGTGCAATTGGTTTATCTTGATTTGCCCAGGTGTGTGTGTTAGCATATACCCACACAGGTGCAAGTGATTTGTTATGATTGCGCCCAGTTGTGCGTTGTTTGTTGATTGGAACACTGGTGCAGGAGGTTCGTCTTGATTGTGCCTACCTTTTTTTTTTTTTTTGGATATTCGCACACAGGTGCAAGTGGTTTGTCTTGATTGCACCTTTTTTTTTTTTTTTAGATTCGCACAGAGGTACCAGGGTTTTGTCTTGATTGCACCTAGGTTTTTTTTTTTTTTTTTTTTTTTTTTGTAGATTTGCACAGAGGTGCAAGTGGTTTGTATTGACTGTGCCTAGGTTTTTTTTTTTTTTTTTTGGAGATTTGCACACAGGTGCAAGTGGTTTGTCTTGATTAAGCCTAGATTTTTTTTTGAAAATTCTCATATAGGTTCAATTGGTTCGTGTTGATGTTCCCTGGTGTGTGTGTTTGCAGATACCCACACAGGTGCAAGTTATTTGTCATGATTGCGCCCAGCTGTGTGTTGTTTGTTGATTGGAACTCAGGTGCAAGTGGTTTGTCTTGATTGCGCCTAGTGTTTTTTTTTTTTTTTTTTTTTTTTTTTTTGGAGATTCGCACACAGGTGCTAGTGGTTTGTCTTGATTGTGCCCAGGTGTGTGTTGTTTTCGGATTCCCACACAGGTGCAAGTGGTTTATCATGATTGCGCCTAGGTTTCTGTTTTTTGTAGATTCACACCCAGTTGCAAGTTGTCTTCATTGCGCCTAGGTTTTTTTTATTTGGAGATTCCCACACAGGTGCAAGTGGTTTGTCTTTATTGTGCCCAGTTGTGTGTTGTTTGCAGATTCCCACACAGGTGCAAGTAGTTTGTCATGATTGCACCCAGGTGTGTGTGTTTTTTTAGGTTGGCACACAGGTGCAATGGTTTGTCTTGATTGCGCCCAGGTTTTTGTTCTTTATAGATTCGAACACAGATGGAAGTTGTCAGTCTTGATTGTGCCCAGGTGTGTGTTGTTTGCTGATTCCCACAGAGGTGCACGTGGTTTGTCATGATTGCGCCCAGGTGTGTGTTCCTTATAGATTTGAACACAGGTGCAATTGATTAGTTTTGATTCCGCATAGGTTTTTTTTTTTTTTTTGTAGAGTCGCACAGAGGTTCAAGTGGTTTGTCTGAGTGAGCTTGGTTTTTTTTTTTTTTTTTTTTGTAGATTCGCACAGAGGTGCAAGTGGTTTGTATTGACTGGCCTAGGTTGTTTTTTTTTTTTTTTTGGAGTTTTGCACACAGGTGCAAGTGGTTTGTCCTGATAGAGCCTAGGTTTTTTTTTTTTTTTTGAAGATTCGCAAACAGGTGCAATTGGTTTGTGTTGATGTGCCCAGGTGTGTGTGTTGGCAGATACCCACACAGGTGAAAGTCATTTGTTATTATTGTGCCCAGCTGAGTATTGTTTGTTGATTGGAACACAGGTGCAATTGGTTTGTCTTAATTGCGCCTAAGTTTTTTTTTTTTTTTTTGGAGATTTGCACACAGGTGCTAGTGGTTTGTCTTGATTGTGCCCAGGTGTGTGTTGTTTTCAGATTCCCAAACAGGTGCGAGTGGTTTGTCTTGATAGCACCTAGGTTTTTTTTTTTTTTTTGAATATTCGCACAGAGGTGCAATTGGTTTATCTTGATGTGCCCAGGTGTGTGTTTTGCAGATACCCACACAGGTAAAAGTGATTTTTCATGATTGCGCCCAGCTTTGTGTTGTTTGTTGATTGGAACACTGGTGCAGGAGGTTTGTCTTGATTGCGCCTACATTTTTTTTTGGGGGGGATTCACAACAGGTGCAAGTGGTTTGTCTTGATTGCAACTAGGTTTTTTTTTTTGTAGATTCGCACAGAGGTGCCAGTGGTGTGTCTTGATTGCGCCTAGGTTTTTTTTTTTTTGTAGATTCGCACAGAGGTGCAAGTGGTTTGTATTGACAGTGCCTATGTTTTTTTTTTTTTTTTTGGAGATTTGCACACATGTGCAAGTGGTTTGTCTTGATTGAGCCTAGATTTTTTTTGAAGATTCTCTCACAGGTGCAATTGGTTTGTGTTGATGTGCCCAGGTGTGTGTGTTTGCAGATACCCACACAGGTCCAAGTGATTTGTCATGAATCCACCCAGGTGTGTGTTGTTTGTAGATCTGCACACAGGTTTAAATGGTGTGTCTTGATTTCACGTAGGTTTTTGTTTTATGTAGATTTGCACACAGGTGCACGTGGCTTGTCATGATTGCGCCCAGGTGTCTGTTGTTTATAGATTTTAACACAGGTGCAAGTGGTTTGCCTTGATTGCGTCTAGGTATTTTTTTTTTTTTTTGTAGATTTGCACAGAGGTGCAAGTAGTTTGTCTTGATTGTGCCTAGGTTTTTTTTCTTTTTTTGTAGATTCACACAGAGGTGCAAGTGGTGTGTCTTGATTGCTCCTAGGTTTTTTTTTTTTTTTTTTTTTTTTGGTAGATTCGCACAGAGGTGCGTGGTTTGTCTTGACTGTGCCTAGGTTTTTTTTTTTGGAGATTCGCACACAGGTGCAAGTGGTTTGTCTTGATTGCGCCTAGGCTTTTTTTTTTTTGAGATTCCCACACAGGTGCACGTGGTGTGTCATGATTGCAACCAGGTGTGTGTTGTTTGTAGATCTGCACACAGGTTTAAACGGTGTGTCTTGATTTCACTTAGGTTTTTTTTAATGGGATTTGCACACCGGTGCACGTGGCTTGTCATGATTGCGCCCAGGTGTGTGTTGTTTATCGATTTGAACACAGGTGCAAGTGGTTTGTCTTGATTGAGCCTAGGTTTTTTTTTTTTGGAGATTCGCACACAGGTGCTAGTGGTTTTTTCTTGATTGTGCCCAGGTGTGTGTTGTTTTCAGATTCCCACACAGGTGCAAGTGGTTTGTCATGATTGCGCCTAGGTTTTTGTTTTTTGTAGATTCACACACAGTTGCAAGTTTTCTTCATTGCGCCTAGGTTTTTTTATTTGGAAATTCGCACACAGGTGCAAGTGGTTTGTCTTGATTGTGCCTAGTTGTGTGTTTTTTGCAGATTCCCACACAGGTGCATGCGGTTTGTCATGATTGCATCCAGGTTTGTGTGTTTTTTTAGATTGGTACACAGATCCAAGTGGTTTGTCTTGATTGCGCCTAGGATTTTGTTTTTTGTATATTCACAGACAGGTGCAAGTGGTTTGTTTTGATTACGCCTAATTTTTTGTTTTTTGTAGATTCGCACACAGGTGTTAGGGGTTTGTCTTGATTGTGCTTAATTTTTTTTTTTTTTTTTTTGGAGTTTCACACACAGGTGCAAGTGGTTTGTCTTGATTGCACCTAAGTTTTTGATTTTAGGAGATTCCCACACAGGTGCACGTGGTTTGTCACGATTGGGCCTAGGTTTTTGGTTTTTGTAGATTCACACACAGGTGCAAGTTGTCTTCATTGCGCCTAGGATTTTTTATTTGGAGATTCGCACACAGGTGCAAGTGGTTTGTCTTCACTGTGCCCAGGTGTGTGTTGTTTTCAGATTCCTACACAGGTGCAAGTGGTTTGTCATGATTGCACTCAGGTGTGTGTGTTGTTTGTAGATTGGCACACAGGTGCAAGTGGTTTGTCTTGATTGTGCCCAGGTGTGTGTTGTTTATAGATTCGAACACAGATGGAAGTTTTCAGTCTTGATTGTGCCCAGGTGTGTGTTGTTTGCAGATTCCCACACAGGTGCACGTGGTTTGTCATGATTGAGCCCAGGTGTGTGTAGTTTATAGATTCGAACACAGGTGGAAGTGGTTTCTCTTGATTGCACCTAGGATTTTGTTCTTTTAGATTCACACACAGGTGCAATTGGTTGATCTTGATTGCGCCCAGGTGTGTTTTGTTTGTAGATCCACACACAGGTGCAAGTGGTTTGTCTAGATTGCACCTAGGTTTTTGTTTTTTGTAGATTCGCACATGGGTGCACGTGGTTTGTCAAGATTGCGCCCTAGTGTGTGTTGTTTATATATTTGAACACAGGTGCAAGTGGTTTGTGTTGAATGCGCCTAGATTTTTTTTTTTTTTTAGACTCGCACAGAGGTGCAAGTCGTTTGTCTTGACTCTGCCTAGGTTTTTTTTTTTTTTTTTTGGAGATTTGCACACAGGTGCAAGTGGCTTGTCTTGATTTCACCTAGGTTTTTTTTTTTTTTTGAAGATTCGCACACCGGTGCAATTGTTTAGTCTTGATGTGCCCAGGTGTGTGTGTTAGCATATACCCACACAGGTGCAAGTGATTTGTCATGATTGCGCCCAGATGTGCGTTGATTGTTGATTGGAACACAGATGCAAGTTGTTTGTCTTGATTGTGCCTAGCTTTTTTTTTTTTTTTTTTGGAGATTCGCACACAGGTGCAAGTGGTTTCTCTTGATTGCGCCTAGGTTTTTTTTTTTTTTTTTTTTTGAAGATTCGCACAGAGGTGCAATTGGTTTATCTTGATTTGCCCAGGTGTGTGTGTTAGCATATACCCACACAGGTGCAAGTGATTTGTCATGATTGCGCCCAGCTGTGCGTTGTTTGTTGATTGGAACACTGGTGCAGGAGGTTCGTCTTGATTGTGCCTACCTTTTTTTTTTTTTTGGATATTCGCACACAGGTGCAAGTGGTTTGTCTTGATTGCACCTTTTTTTTTTTTTTTAGATTCGCACAGAGGTACCAGGGTTGTGTCTTGATTGCACCTAGGTTTTTTTTTTTTTTTTTTTTTGTAGATTCGCACAGAGGTGCAAGTGGTTTGTATTGACTGTGCCTAGGTTTTTTTTTTTTTTTTTTTTTTGGAGATTTGCACACAGGTGCAAGTGGTTTGTCTTGATTAAGCCTAGATTTTTTTTTGAAAATTCTCATATAGGTTCAATTGGTTCGTGTTGATGTTCCCTGGTGTGTGTGTTTGCAGATACCCACACAGGTGCAAGTTATTTGTCATGATTGCGCCCAGCTGTGTGTTGTTTGTTGATTGGAACTCAGGTGCAAGTGGTTTGTCTTGATTGCGCCTAGTGTTTTTTTTTTTTTTTTTTTTTTTTTGGAGATTCGCACACAGGTGCTAGTGGTTTGTCTTGATTGTGCCCACGTGTGTGTTGTTTTCGGATTCCCACACAGGTGCAAGTGGTTTATCATGATTGTGCCTAGGTTTCTGTTTTTTGTAGATTCACACCCAGTTGCAAGTTGTCTTCATTGCGCCTAGGTTTTTTTTATTTGGAGATTCCCACACAGGTGCAAGTGGTTTGTCTTTATTGTGCCCAGTTGTGTGTTGTTTGCAGATTCCCACACAGGTGCAAGTAGTTTGTCATGATTGCACCCAGGTGTGTGTGTTTTTTTAGGTTGGCACACAGGTGCAATGGTTTGTCTTGATTGCGCCCAGGTGTGTGTTGTTTATAGATTCGAACACAGATGGAAGTTGTCAGTCTTGATTGTGCCCAGGTGTGTGTTGTTTGCTGATTCCCACAGAGGTGCACGTGGTTTGTCATGATTGCGCCCAGGTGTGTGTTCCTTATAGATTTGAACACATGTGCAATTGATTAGTTTTGATTCCGCATAGGTTTTTTTTTGGAGTTTTGCACACAGGTGCAAGTGGTTTGTCTTGATAGAGCCTAGTTTTTTTTTTTTTTTGAAGATTCGCAAACAGGTGCAATTGGTTTGTGTTGATGTGCCCAGGTGTGTGTGTTGGCAGATTCCCAAACAGGTGCGAGTGGTTTGTCTTGATTGTTTGTCTTGGCAGATACCCACACAGGTGAAAGTCATTTGTTATTATTGTGCCCAGCTGAGTATTGTTTGTTGATTGGAACACAGGTGCAATTGGTTTGTCTTAATTGCGCCTAAGTTTTTTTTTTTTTGGAGATTTGCACACAGGTGCTAGTGGTTTGTCTTGATTGTGCCCAGGTGTGTGTTGTTTTCAGATTCCCAAACAGGTGCGAGTGGTTTGTCTTGATTGCACCTAGGCTTTTTTTTTTTTTGAATATTCGCACAGAGGTGCAATTGGTTTATCTTGATGTGCCCAGGTGTGTGTTTTGCATATACCCACACAGGTAAAAGTGATTTTTCATGATTGCGCCCAGCTTTGTGTTGTTTGTTGATTGGAACACTGGTGCAGGAGGTTTGTCTTGATTGCGCCTACATTTTTTTTGGGGGGGGGATTCACAACAGGTGCAAGTGGTTTGTCTTGATTGCAACTAGGTTTTTTTTTTTGTAGATTCGCACAGAGGTGCCAGTGGTGTGTCTTGATTGCGCCTAGGTTTTTTTTTTTTTTTTGTAGATTCGCACAGAGGTGCAAGTGGTTTGTATTGACAGTGCCTATGTTTTTTTTTTTTTTTTTGGAGATTTGCACACATGTGCAAGTGGTTTGTCTTGATTGAGCCTAGATTTTTTTTGAAGATTCTCTCACAGGTGCAATTGGTTTGTGTTGATGTGCCCAGGTGTGTGTGTTTGCAGATACCCACACAGGTCCAAGTGATTTGTCATGAATCCACCCAGGTGTGTGTTGTTTGTAGATCTGCACACAGGTTTAAATGGTGTGTCTTGATTTCACGTAGGTTTTTGTTTTATGTAGATTTGCACACAGGTGCACGTGGCTTGTCATGATTGCGCCCAGGTGTCTGTTGTTTATAGATTTTAACACAGGTGCAAGTGGTTTGCCTTGATTGCGTCTAGGTTTTTTTTTTTTTTTTTGTAGATTTGCACAGAGGTGCAAGTAGTTTGTCTTGATTGTGCCTAGGTTTTTTTTTTTTTTTGTAGATTCGCACAGAGGTGCAAGTGGTGTGTCTTGATTGCTCCTAGGTTTTTTTTTTTTTTTTTTTGGTAGATTCGCACAGAGGTGCAAGTGGTTTGTCTTGACTGTGCCTAGGTTTTTTTTTTTGGAGATTCGCACACAGGTGCAAGTGGTTTGTCTTGATTGCACCTAGGCTTTTTTTTTTTGAGATTCCCACACAGGTGCACGTGGTGTGTCATGATTGCACCCAGGTGTGTGTTGTTTGTAGATCTGCACACAGGTTTAAACGGTGTGTCTTGATTTCACTTAGGTTTTTTTTAATGGGATTTGCACACCGGTGCACGTGGCTTGTCATGATTGCGCCCAGGTGTGTGTTGTTTATCGATTTGAACACAGGTGAAAGTGGTTTGTCTTGATTGAGCCTAGGTTTTTTTTTTTTTTGGAGATTCGCACACAGGTGCTAGTGGTTTTTTCTTGATTGTGCCCAGGTGTGTGTTGTTTTCAGATTCCCACACAGGTGCAAGTGGTTTGTCATGATTGCGCCTAGGTTTTTGTTTTTTGTAGATTCACACACAGTTGCAAGTTTTCTTCATTGCGCCTAGGTTTTTTTATTTGGAAATTCGCACACAGGTGCAAGTGGTTTGTCTTGATTGTGCCTAGTTGTGTGTTTTTTGCAGATTCCCACACAGGTGCATGCGGTTTGTCATGATTGCATCCAGGTTTGTGTGTTTTTTTAGATTGGTACACAGATCCAAGTGGTTTGTCTTGATTGCGCCTAGGATTTTGTTTTTTGTATATTCACAGACAGGTGCAAGTGGTTTGTTTTGATTACGCCTAATTTTTTGTTTTTTGTAGATTCGCACACAGGTGTTAGGGGTTTGTCTTGATTGTGCTTAATTTTTTTTTTTTTTTTTTGGAGTTTCACACACAGGTGCAAGTGGTTTGTCTTGATTGCACCTAAGTTTTTGATTTTAGGAGATTCCCACACAGGTGCACGTGGTTTGTCACGATTGGGCCTAGGTTTTTGGTTTTTGTAGATTCACACACAGGTGCAAGTTGTCTTCATTGCGCCTAGGATTTTTTATTTGGAGATTCGCACACAGGTGCAAGTGGTTTGTCTTCACTGTGCCCAGGTGTGTGTTGTTTTCAGATTCCTACACAGGTGCAAGTGGTTTGTCATGATTGCACTCAGGTGTGTGTGTTGTTTGTAGATTGGCACACAGGTGCAAGTGGTTTGTCTTGATTGTGCCCAGGTGTGCGTTGTTTATAGATTCGAACACAGATGGAAGTTTTCAGTCTTGATTGTGCCCAGGTGTGTGTTGTTTGCAGATTCCCACACAGGTGCACGTGGTTTGTCATGATTGAGCCCAGGTGTGTGTAGTTTATAGATTCGAACACAGGTGGAAGTGGTTTCTCTTGATTGCACCTAGGATTTTGTTCTTTTAGATTCACACACAGGTGCAATTGGTTGATCTTGATTGCGCCCAGGTGTGTTTTGTTTGTAGATCCACACACAGGTGCAAGTGGTTTGTCTAGATTGCACCTAGGTTTTTGTTTTTTGTAGATTCGCACATGGGTGCACGTGGTTTGTCAAGATTGCGCCCTAGTGTGTGTTGTTTATATATTTGAACACAGGTGCAAGTGGTTTGTGTTGAATGCGCCTAGATTTTTTTTTTTTTTTAGACTCGCACAGAGGTGCAAGTCGTTTGTCTTGACTCTGCCTAGGTTTTTTTTTTTTTTTTTTGGAGATTTGCACACAGGTGCAAGTGGCTTGTCTTGATTTCACCTAGGTTTTTTTTTTTTTTTGAAGATTCGCACACCGGTGCAATTGTTTAGTCTTGATGTGCCCAGGTGTGTGTGTTAGCATATACCCACACAGGTGCAAGTGATTTGTCATGATTGCGCCCAGATGTGCGTTGATTGTTGATTGGAACACAGATGCAAGTTGTTTGTCTTGATTGTGCCTAGCTTTTTTTTTTTTTTTTTTGGAGATTCGCACACAGGTGCAAGTGGTTTCTCTTGATTGCGCCTAGGTTTTTTTTTTTTTTTTTTTTTGAAGATTCGCACAGAGGTGCAATTGGTTTATCTTGATTTGCCCAGGTGTGTGTGTTAGCATATACCCACACAGGTGCAAGTGATTTGTCATGATTGCGCCCAGCTGTGCGTTGTTTGTTGATTGGAACACTGGTGCAGGAGGTTCGTCTTGATTGTGCCTACCTTTTTTTTTTTTTTGGATATTCGCACACAGGTGCAAGTGGTTTGTCTTGATTGCACCTTTTTTTTTTTTTTTAGATTCGCACAGAGGTACCAGGGTTTTGTCTTGATTGCACCTAGGTTTTTTTTTTTTTTTTTTTTTTTGTAGATTTGCACAGAGGTGCAAGTGGTTTGTATTGACTGTGCCTAGGTTTTTTTTTTTTTTTTTGGAGATTTGCACACAGGTGCAAGTGGTTTGTCTTGATTAAGCCTAGATTTTTTTTTGAAAATTCTCATATAGGTTCAATTGGTTCGTGTTGATGTTCCCTGGTGTGTGTGTTTGCAGATACCCACACAGGTGCAAGTTATTTGTCATGATTGCGCCCAGCTGTGTGTTGTTTGTTGATTGGAACTCAGGTGCAAGTGGTTTGTCTTGATTGCGCCTAGTGTTTTTTTTTTTTTTTTTTTTTTTTTTTTTTTTGGAGATTCGCACACAGGTGCTAGTGGTTTGTCTTGATTGTGCCCAGGTGTGTGTTGTTTTCGGATTCCCACACAGGTGCAAGTGGTTTATCATGATTGCGCCTAGGTTTCTGTTTTTTGTAGATTCACACCCAGTTGCAAGTTGTCTTCATTGCGCCTAGGTTTTTTTTATTTGGAGATTCCCACACAGGTGCAAGTGGTTTGTCTTTATTGTGCCCAGTTGTGTGTTGTTTGCAGATTCCCACACAGGTGCAAGTAGTTTGTCATGATTGCACCCAGGTGTGTGTGTTTTTTTAGGTTGGCACACAGGTGCAATGGTTTGTCTTGATTGCGCCCAGGTTTTTGTTCTTTATAGATTCGAACACAGATGGAAGTTGTCAGTCTTGATTGTGCCCAGGTGTGTGTTGTTTGCTGATTCCCACAGAGGTGCACGTGGTTTGTCATGATTGCGCCCAGGTGTGTGTTCCTTATAGATTTGAACACAGGTGCAATTGATTAGTTTTGATTCCGCATAGGTTTTTTTTTTTTTTTTTGTAGAGTCGCACAGAGGTTCAAGTGGTTTGTCTGAGTGAGCTTGGTTTTTTTTTTTTTTTTTTTTTGTAGATTCGCACAGAGGTGCAAGTGGTTTGTATTGACTGGCCTAGGTTGTTTTTTTTTTTTTTTTGGAGTTTTGCACACAGGTGCAAGTGGTTTGTCTTGATAGAGCCTAGGTTTTTTTTTTTTTTTTGAAGATTCGCAAACAGGTGCAATTGGTTTGTGTTGATGTGCCCAGGTGTGTGTGTTGGCAGATACCCACACAGGTGAAAGTCATTTGTTATTATTGTGCCCAGCTGAGTATTGTTTGTTGATTGGAACACAGGTGCAATTGGTTTGTCTTAATTGCGCCTAAGTTTTTTTTTTTTTTTTTGGAGATTTGCACACAGGTGCTAGTGGTTTGTCTTGATTGTGCCCAGGTGTGTGTTGTTTTCAGATTCCCAAACAGGTGCGAGTGGTTTGTCTTGATAGCACCTAGGTTTTTTTTTTTTTTTGAATATTCGCACAGAGGTGCAATTGGTTTATCTTGATGTGCCCAGGTGTGTGTTTTGCAGATACCCACACAGGTAAAAGTGATTTTTCATGATTGCGCCCAGCTTTGTGTTGTTTGTTGATTGGAACACTGGTGCAGGAGGTTTGTCTTGATTGCGCCTACATTTTTTTGGGGGGGGATTCACAACAGGTGCAAGTGGTTTGTCTTGATTGCAACTAGGTTTTTTTTTTTGTAGATTCGCACAGAGGTGCCAGTGGTGTGTCTTGATTGCGCCTAGGTTTTGTTTTTTTTTTGTAGATTCGCACAGAGGTGCAAGTGGTTTGTATTGACAGTGCCTATGTTTTTTTTTTTTTTTTTGGAGATTTGCACACATGTGCAAGTGGTTTGTCTTGATTGAGCCTAGATTTTTTTTGAAGATTCTCTCACAGGTGCAATTGGTTTGTGTTGATGTGCCCAGGTGTGTGTGTTTGCAGATACCCACACAGGTCCAAGTGATTTGTCATGAATCCACCCAGGTGTGTGTTGTTTGTAGATCTGCACACAGGTTTAAATGGTGTGTCTTGATTTCACGTAGGTTTTTGTTTTATGTAGATTTGCACACAGGTGCACGTGGCTTGTCATGATTGCGCCCAGGTGTCTGTTGTTTATAGATTTTAACACAGGTGCAAGTGGTTTGCCTTGATTGCGTCTAGGTATTTTTTTTTTTTTTTTGTAGATTTGCACAGAGGTGCAAGTAGTTTGTCTTGATTGTGCCTAGGTTTTTTTTCTTTTTTTGTAGATTCACACAGAGGTGCAAGTGGTGTGTCTTGATTGCTCCTAGGTTTTTTTTTTTTTTATTTTTTTTTGGTAGATTCGCACAGAGGTGCGTGGTTTGTCTTGACTGTGCCTAGGTTTTTTTTTTTGGAGATTCGCACACAGGTGCAAGTGGTTTGTCTTGATTGCGCCTAGGCTTTTTTTTTTTTTGAGATTCCCACACAGGTGCACGTGGTGTGTCATGATTGCAACCAGGTGTGTGTTGTTTGTAGATCTGCACACAGGTTTAAACGTTGTGTCTTGATTTCACTTAGGTTTTTTTTAATGGGATTTGCACACCGGTGCACGTGGCTTGTCATGATTGCGCCCAGGTGTGTGTTGTTTATCGATTTGAACACAGGTGCAAGTGGTTTGTCTTGATTGAGCCTAGGTTTTTTTTTTTTGGAGATTCGCACACAGGTGCTAGTGGTTTTTTCTTGATTGTGCCCAGGTGTGTGTTGTTTTCAGATTCCCACACAGGTGCAAGTGGTTTGTCATGATTGCGCCTAGGTTTTTGTTTTTTGTAGATTCACACACAGTTGCAAGTTTTCTTCATTGCGCCTAGGTTTTTTTATTTGGAAATTCGCACACAGGTGCAAGTGGTTTGTCTTGATTGTGCCTAGTTGTGTGTTTTTTGCAGATTCCCACACAGGTGCATGCGGTTTGTCATGATTGCACCCAGGTTTGTGTGTTTTTTTAGATTGGTACACAGATCCAAGTGGTTTGTCTTGATTGCGCCTAGGATTTTGTTTTTTGTATATTCACAGACAGGTGCAAGTGGTTTGTTTTGATTACGCCTAATTTTTTGTTTTTTGTAGATTCGCACACAGGTGTTAGGGGTTTGTCTTGATTGTGCTTAATTTTTTTTTTTTTTTTTTTGGAGTTTCACACACAGGTGCAAGTGGTTTGTCTTGATTGCACCTAAGTTTTTGATTTTAGGAGATTCCCACACAGGTGCACGTGGTTTGTCACGATTGGGCCTAGGTTTTTGGTTTTTGTAGATTCACACACAGGTGCAAGTTGTCTTCATTGCGCCTAGGATTTTTTATTTGGAGATTCGCACACAGGTGCAAGTGGTTTGTCTTCACTGTGCCCAGGTGTGTGTTGTTTTCAGATTCCTACACAGGTGCAAGTGGTTTGTCATGATTGCACTCAGGTGTGTGTGTTGTTTGTAGATTGGCACACAGGTGCAAGTGGTTTGTCTTGATTGTGCCCAGGTGTGCGTTGTTTATAGATTCGAACACAGATGGAAGTTTTCAGTCTTGATTGTGCCCAGGTGTGTGTTGTTTGCAGATTCCCACACAGGTGCACGTGGTTTGTCATGATTGAGCCCAGGTGTGTGTAGTTTATAGATTCGAACACAGGTGGAAGTGGTTTCTCTTGATTGCACCTAGGATTTTGTTC
This sequence comes from Erinaceus europaeus, assembly GCF_950295315.1. Taxonomy (NCBI): domain Eukaryota; kingdom Metazoa; phylum Chordata; class Mammalia; order Eulipotyphla; family Erinaceidae; genus Erinaceus; species Erinaceus europaeus. Next base: position 41,723,386 of record NC_080169.1, read on the forward strand.
TTTTAGATTCACACACAGGTGCAATTGGTTGATCTTGATTGCGCCCAGGTGTGTTTTGTTTGTAGATCCACACACAGGTGCAAGTGGTTTGTCTAGATTGCACCTAGGTTTTTGTTTTTTGTAGATTCGCACATGGGTGCACGTGGTTTGTCAAGATTGCGCCCTAGTGTGTGTTGTTTATATATTTGAACACAGGTGCAAGTGGTTTGTGTTGAATGCGCCTAGATTTTTTTTTTTTTTAGACTCGCACAGAGGTGCAAGTCGTTTGTCTTGACTCTGCCTAGGTTTTTTTTTTTTTTTTTTTGGAGATTTGCACACAGGTGCAAGTGGCTTGTCTTGATTGCACCTAGGTTTTTTTTTTTTTTTTGAAGATTCGCACACAGGTGCAATTGTTTAGTCTTGATGTGCCCAGGTGTGTGTGTTTGCAGATACCCACACAGGTGCAAGTGATTTGTCATGATTGCGCCCAGCTGTGTGTTGTTTGTTGATTGGAACACAGGTGCAAGTGGTTTGTCTTGATGGCGCCAGGTTATTTTTTTTGGAGATTCGCACACAGGTGCAAGTGGTTTGTCTTGATTGCGCCAAGGATTTTGTTTTTTGTAGATTCACACACAGCTGCAATTGGTTGATCTTGATTGTGCCCAGGGGTGTGTTGTTTGTAGATTTGCAGAAAGCTGCAGGTGGTTTCTCTTGATTGTGCCCAGGTGTGTGTTGTTTTCAGATTCCCAACAGGTGCAAGTGGTTTGTCATGATTGCGCCCAGGTGTGTGTTGTTTGTAGATTCGTACACAGGTGCAAGTGGTTTGTCTCAATTGCGCCTAGTTTTTTGTTTTTTGTAGATTCCCACACAGGTGCAAGTGTTTTGTCTTGATTGCGCCTAGGTTTTTTTTTTTTTTTTGTAGATTCACACAGAGGTGCAATTGGTTTGTCTTGACACTGCATAGGTTGTTTTTTTGGAGATTTGCACACAATTGCAAGTGGTTTGTATTGATTGAGCCTAGGTTTTTTTTTTTTTTTTGAAGATTCGCACAAAGGTGCAATTGATTTATCTTGATGTGCCCAGGTGTGTGTGTTTGCAGATACCCACACAGGTGCAAGTTATTTGTCATCATTATGCCCAGCTATGTGTTCTTTTTTGATTGGAACTCAGGTGCAATTGGTTTGTCTTGTTTGTGCCTAGGTTTTTTTTTTTTTTTTTTGGAGATTCTCACACAGGTGCTACTGGTTTGTCTTGATTGTGTCCAGGTTTGTGTTGTTTTCAGATTCCACACAGGTGCAAGTGGTTTGTCATGATGGCGCCTAGGTTTTTGTTTTTTGTAGATTCACACACAGTTGCAAGTTGTTTTCATTGCGCCTAAGTATTTTTATTTGGAGATTCGCACACAGGTGCAATGTGGTTTGTCATGATTGAACCCAGGTGTGTGTGTTTTTTTAGATTGGCACACAGGTGCAAGTTGTTTGTCTTGATGGCACCCCAGGTGTGTGTTGTTTATAGATTCGAAAAAAAGATGCAAATTGTCAGTCTTGATTGTGCCCAGGTGTGTGTTGTTTGCTGATTCACACAAAGGTGCACGTGGCTTGTCATGATTGCACCCAGGTGTGTGTTCCTTATAGATTCGAACACAGGTGCAAGTGGTTTGTCATGATTGTGCTCAGGTGTTTGTTTTTTGTAGATCCGCACACAGGTGCAAGTGGTGTGTCTTGATTGCACATAGGTTTTTTATTTTTTGTAGATTTGCACACAGGTGTACGTGGTTTGTTATTTTTGCGACCAGGTGTGTGTTGTTTATAGATTTGATCACAGGTGCAAGTGGTTTGTCTTGATTGCACCTAGGTTTTCTTTTTTTTTTTTTGTAGATTCGCACTAAGGTGCAAGTGGTGTGTCTTGATTGTGCCTAGGTTTTTTTTTTTTTTGTAGAATCTCACAGAGGTGCAAATGGTTTGTCTTGACTGTGCATAGGTTATTTTTTTTGGAGATTTGCACACAGGTGCAAATGGTTTGTCTTGATTGTGCCTAGGTTTTTTTTTTTTTTTGAAGATTCGCACACAGGTGCAATTGGTTAGTCTTGATGTGCCCAGGTGTGTGTGTTTCCAGATACCCACACAGGTGCAAGTGATTTGTGATGATTGCGCCCAGCTGTGTGTTGTTTGTTGATTGGACCACAGGTGCAAGTGGTTTGTCTTGATTGCGGCTATGATTTCTTTTTTTTTTTGGATATTCGCACACAGGTGCTAATGGTTTGTCTTGACTGTACCCAGGTGTGTGTTGTTTTCAGATTCCCACACAGGTGCAAGTGGTTTGTCATGATTGCGCATAGGTTTTTGTTTTTTGTACATTCACACACAGGTGCAAGTTGTCTTCATTGCGCCTAGGTATTTTATTTGGAGATTCGCACACAGGAGCAAGTGGTTTGTCTTGACTGTGCCCAGGTGTGTGTTGTTTTATGATTCCCACACAGGTGCACGTGGTTTGTCATGATTGCACCCTCGTGTGTGTTGTTTGTAGATCTGCACACAGGTTTAAGTGGTGTGTCTTGATTTCACGTAGGTTTTTGGTTTTTGTTGATTTGCACAGAGGTGCACGTGGTTTGTCATGATTGCGCCCATGTGTGTGTTGTTTAAAGATTTGAACACAGGTGAAAGTGGTTTGTCTTGATTGCGCCTAGGTTTTTTTTTTTTTTTTTTTTTTTTTTGTAGATTCACACAGAGGTGCAAGTGGTTTCTCTTGACTGTTCTTAGGTTTTTTTTTTTTTTGGAGGTTTGCACACAGGTGCAAGTGGTTTGTATTGATTGAGCCTAGGTTTTTTTTTTTTTTTTTTTTTTTTTTTTTTTTTTGTAGATTCGCACAGAGGTGCAAGTGGTTTGTCTTGACTGTGCCTAGGTTTTTTTTTGGAGATTTGCACACAAGTGCAAGTGGTTTGTTATGATTGAGCCTAGGTTTTTTTTTTTGAAGAATCGCACACAGGTGCAATTGATTTATCTGAATGTGCCCAGGTGTGTGTGTTTGCAGATACGCACACAGGTACAAGTTATTTGTCATGATTACGCCCAGCTCTGTGTTGTTTGTTGATTGGAAGTCAGGTGCAAGTGGTTTGTCTTGTTTGCGCCTAGGTTATTATTTTTTTTTTTGGAGATTCGCTCACAGGTGCTAGTGGTTTATCTTGATTGTGTCCAGGTCTGTGTTGTTTTCAGATTCCACACAGGTGCAAGTGGTTTGTCATGATTGCGCCTAGGTTTTTGTTTTTTGTAGATTCACACACAGGTGCAAGTTGTCTTCATTGCGCCTAGGTTTTTTTATTTGGAGATTCGCACACAGGTGCAATGTGGTTTGTCTTGATTGTGCTCAGTTCTGTGTTGTTTGCAGATTCCCACACAGGTGCAAGTGGTTTGTCATGATTGCACCCAGGTTTGTGTGTTTTTTTAGATTGGCACACAGGTGCAAGTGGTTTGTCTTGATTGCGCCCAGGTGTGTGTTGTTTGCTGATTCCCACAAAGTGCACTTGGTTTGTCATGATTGCGCCCAGGTGTGTGTTCCTTATAGTTCGAACACAGGTGCAAGTGGTGTGTCTTGATTGCGCCTAGGATTTTGGTTTTTGTAGATTCGCACACAGGTGTAAGTGGTTTGTCTTGATTGCGCCTAGGTTTTTTATTTTTGGAGATTCCCACACAGGTGCACGTGGTTTGTCATGATTGCGCCCAGGTGTGTTTATTTTATAGATTCGAAAACAGGTGGAAGTGGTTTGTCTTGATTGCACCTAGGATTTTGTTTTTTTAGGTTCACACACAGGTGCAATTGGTTGATCTTGAATGCGCCCAGGTGTGTGTTGTTTGTAGATTTGCACACAGCTGCAAGTGATTTCTCTTGATTGTGCCCAGGTGTGTGTTGTTTTCATATTCCGAACAGGTGCAAGTGGTTTGTCTTGATTGCGCCTAGGTTTTTTTGTACATTCGCACAGAAGAGCAAGTGGTTTGTCTTGACTGTGCCTAGGTTTTTTTTTTTTTTTTTTTTTTGGAGATTGGCACACAGGTGCAAGTAGTTTCTCTTGATTGCGCCTAGGTTTTTTTTTTTTTTTTGAAGATTCGCACACAGGTGCTATTGGTTTATCTTGATGTGCCCAGGTGTGTGTGTTTGCAGATACCCACACAGGTGCAAGTGGTTTGTCATGATTGCGCCCAGTTGTGTGTTGATTGTTGATTGGAACACAGGTGCAAGTTGTTTGTCTTGATTGTGCCTAGCTTTTTTTTTTTATTTGGAGATTCGCACATAGGTGCAAGTGGTTTGTCTTGATTGTGCCTAAGTTTTCTTTTTTTTGGAGTTTCAAACACAGGTGCAAGTGCTTTGTCTTGATTGTGCCTTATCTTTTTTTTTTTTTGGAGTTTCATACACAGGTGCAAGTGGTTTGTCTTGATTGCACCTAGCCTTTTTTTTTTGTAGATTCGCACGCAGGTGCAAGTGGTTTGTCTAGATTGTGCCTAAGTTTTTTTTGTTGTAGATTCCCACACAGGTGCAAGAGGTTTGTCTTCATTGCGCCTAGGTTTTTTTATTTCGAGATTCACACACAGGTGCAATGTGGTTTGTCTTGATTGTGCCCAGTTGTGTGTTGTTTGCAGATTCCCACACAGGTGCAAGTGGTTTGTCACTATTGCACCCAGGTGTGTGTGTTTTTTTAGATTGGCACACAGGTGCAAGTGGTTTGTCTTGATTGCGCCCAGGTGTGTGTTGTTTATAGATTCGAAAACAGATGCAAGTTGTCAGTCTTGATTGTGCCCAGGTGTGTGTTGTTTGCTGATTCCCACAAAGTGCACGTGGTTTGTCATGATTGCGCCCAGGTGTGTCTTCCTTATAGACTCGAACACAGGTGCAAGTGGTGTGTCTTAATTGCGCCTAGGATTTTGTTTTTTGTAGATTCACACACAGGTGCAAGTGGTTTGTCTTGATTAAGCCTAATTTTTTGTTTTTTGTAGATTCGCACACAGCTGTAAGTGGTTTGTCTTGATTGCGCCTAGGTTTTTTATTTTTGGAGATTCCCACACAGGTGCACGTGGTTTGTCATGATTGCGCCCAGTTGTGTGTTGATTGTTGATTGGAACACAGGTCCAAGTTGTTTTTCTTGATTGTGCCTAGCTTTTTTTTTTTTTTTTTTGGAGATTCGCACACAGGTGCAAGTGGTTTGTCTTGATTGTGCCTAAGTTTTTTTTTTTTTTTTTTGGAGTTTCAAACACAGGTGCAAGTGCTTTGTCTTGATTGTGGCTTATTTGTTTTTTTTTTTTGGAGTTTCACACACAGGTGCAAGTGGTTTGGCTTGATTGCACCTAGCTTTTTTTTTTTTTTGTAGATTCGCACACAGGTGCAATTGGTTTGTCTTGATTGTGCCTAAGCTTTTTTTGTTGTATATTCCCACACAGGTGCAAGAGGTTTGTCTTCATTGCGCCTAGGTTTTTTTTTTTTTTTTTTGTACATTCGCACAGAGGTGCAAGTGGTGTGTCTTGATTGCGCCTAGGTTTTTTTTTTTTGTAGATTCACACAGAGCTGCAAGTGGTTTGTCTTGGGTGTGCATAGGTTTTTTTTTTGGAGATTTGAACACAGGTGCTATGGTTATTCTTGATGTCCCCAGGTGTTTGTGTTTGCAGATAACCACACAGGTGCAAATGATTTGTCATGATTGCGTCCAGCTGTGTATTGTTTGTTGATTGGACCACAGGTGCAAGTGGTTTCTCTTGATTGCACCTAGCCTTTTTTTTTGGAGATTCGCACACAGGTGCTAGTGGTTTGTCTTGACTGTACTGAGGTGTGCGTTGTTTTCAGATTCCCACACAGGTGCAAGTGGTTTGTCAAGATTGGGCCTAGGTTTTTGGTTTTTGTAGATTCACACACAGGTGCAAGTTGTCTTCATTGCGCCTAGGATTTTTTATTTGGAGATTCGCACACAGGTGCAAGTGGTTTGTCTTCACTGTGCCCAGGTGTGTGTTGTTTTCAGATTCCTACACAGGTGCAAGTGGTTTGTCATGATTGCACTCAGGTGTGTGTGTTTTTTGTAGATTGGCACACAGGTGCAAGTGGTTTGTCTTGATTGTGCCCAGGTGTGTGTTGTTTATAGATTCGAACACAGATGGAAGTTTTCAGTCTTGATTGTGCCCAGGTGTGTGTTGTTGGCAGATTCCCACACAGGTGCACGTGGTTTGTCATGATTGAGCCCAGGTGTGTGTAGTTTATAGATTCGAACACAGGTGGAAGTGGTTTCTCTTGATTGCACCTAGGATTTTGTTCTTTTAGATTCACACACAGGTGCAATTGGTTGATCTTGATTGCGCCCAGGTGTGTTTTGTTTGTAGATCCACACACAGGTGCAAGTGGTTTGTCTAGATTGCACCTAGGTTTTTGTTTTTTGTAGATTCGCACATGGGTGCACGTGGTTTGTCAAGATTGCGCCCTAGTGTGTGTTGTTTATATATTTGAACACAGGTGCAAGTGGTTTGTGTTGAATGCGTTAGATTTTTTTTTTTTTTTTTTGTAGATTCGCACAGAGGTGCAAGTCCTTTGTCTTGACTCTGCCTAGGTTTTTTTTTTTTTTTTGGAGATTTCCACACAGGTGCAAGTGGCTTGTCTTTATTGGGCCTAGGTTTTTTTTTTTTTGAAGATTCGCACACAGGCGCAATTGTTTAGTCTTGATGTGCCCAGGTGTGTGTGTTTGCAGATACCCACACAGTTGCAAGTGATTTGTAATGATTGCGCCCAGCTGTGTGTTGTTTGTTGATTGGAACACAGGTGCAAGTGGTTTGTCTTGATTGCGCCAGGTTATTTTTTTTGGAGATTCGCACACAGGTGCAAGTGGTTTGTCTTGATTGCGCCTAGGTTTTTGTTTTTTGTAGATTCCCACTCATGTGCAAGTGGATTGTCTTGATTGCACCCAGGTGTGTGTTGTTTATAGATTCAAACACAGATGCAAGTGGTTTGTCTTGATTGCGCCTAGGTTTTTTTTTTTTTTTTTTTTTTTTGTAGATTCACACAGAGGTGCAAGTGGTTTGTCTTGACTGTGCATAGGTTATTTTTTTGGAGATTTGCACACAGGTGCAAGTGGTTTTTCTATTTGCGCCTAGGTATTTTTTTTTTGAAGATTCGCACACAGGTGCAATTGGTTAGTCTTGATGTGCCCAGGTGTGCGTGTTTCCAGATACCCACACAGGTGCAAGTGATTTGTGATGATTCCGCCCAGCTATGTGTTGTTTGTTGATTGGAACTCAGGTGCAATTGGTTTCTCTTGATTGCGGCTAGGTTTTTTTTTTTTTTCTAGATTCGCACAGAGGTGCAAGTGGTTTGTCTTGATTGAGCCTAGGTTGTTTTTTTTTTTTTTTTTTTTTTTTTTTTTTGTAGATTTGCACAGAGGTGCAAGTGGTTTGTCTTGACTGTGCCTATGTTTTTTTTTTTTTTTGGAGATTTGCACACAAGTGCAAGTGGTTTGTATTGATTGAGCCTAGGTTATTTTTTTTGAAGATTCGCACACAGGTGCAATTGATTTATCTTGATGTGCCCAGGTGTGTGTGTTTGCAGATACCCACACAGGTGCAAGTTATTTGTCATCATTATGCCCAGCTATGTGTTGATTTTTGATTGGAACTCAGGTGCAATTGGTTTGTCTTGTTTGTGCCTAGGTTTTTTTTTTTTTTTTTTTTTTTTTTGGAGATTCGCACACAGGTGCTAGTGGTTTGTATTGATTGTGTCCAGGTGTGTGTTGTTTTCAGATTCCACACAAGTGCAAGTGGTTTGTCATGATTGCGCCTAGGTTTTTGTTTTTTGTAGATTCACACACAGTTGAGTTGCAAGTTGTCTTCATTGCGCCTAAGTATTTTTATTTGGAGATTCGCACACAGGTGCAATGTGGTTTGTCATGATTGAACCCAGGTGTGTGTGTTTTTTTAGATTGGCACACAGGTGCAAGTTGTTTGTCTCGATTACACCCCAGGTGTGTGTTGTTTATAGATTCAAAAAAAGATGCAAATTGTCAGTCTTGATTGTGCCCAGGTGTGTGTTGTTTGCTGATTCACACAAAGGTGCACGTGGTTTGTCATGATTGCGCCCAGGTGTGTGTTCCTTATAGATTCGAACACAGGTGCAAGTGGTTTGTCATGATTGTGCTCAGGTGTTTGTTTTTTGTAGATCCGCACACAGGTGCAAGTGGTGTGTCTTGATTGCACATAGGTTTTTGTTTTTTGTAGATTTGCACACAGGTGTACGTGGTTTGTCATTTTTGTGCCAAGGTGTGTGTTGTTTATAGATTTGAGTACAGGTGCAAGTGGTTTGTCTTGATTGTGCCTAGGTTTTCTTTTCTTTTTTTTGTAGATTCGCACTAAGGTGCAAGTGGTGTGTCTTGATTGCGCCTAGGTTTTTTTTTTTTTTCTAGAATCTCACAGAGGTGCAAGTGGTTTGTCTTGACTGTGCATAGGTTATTTTTTTTTGGAGATTTGCACTCAGGTACAAGTGGTTTGTCTTGATTGTGCCTAGGTTTTTTTTTTTTTTTTTTTGAAGATTCGCACACAGGTGCAATATGTTAGTCTTGATGTGCCCAGGTGTGTGTGTTTCCAGACCCACACAGGTGCAAGTGATTTGTGATGATTGCGCCCAGCTGTGTGTTGTTTGTTGATTGGACCACAGGTGCAAGTGGTTTGTCTTGATTGCGGGTAGGTTTTTTTTTTTTTTTTTTTGGAGATTCGCACACAGGTGCTAGTGGTTTGTATTGATTGTGTCCAGGTGTGTGTTGTTTTCAGATTCCACACAAGTGCAAGTGGTTTGTCATGATTGCGCCTAGGTTTTTGTTTTTTGTAGATTCACACCCAGTTGCAAGTTGTCTTCATTGCGCCTAGGTTTTTTTTATTTGGAGATTCCCACACAGGTGCAAGTGGTTTGTCTTTATTGTGCCCAGTTGTGTGTTGTTTGCAGATTCCCACACAGGTGCAAGTGGTTTGTCATGATTGCACCCAGGTGTGTGTGTTTTTTTAGGTTGTCACACAGGTGCAATGGTTTGTCTTGATTGCGCCCAGGTTTTTGTTCTTTATAGATTCGAACACAGATGGAATTTGTCAGTCTTGATTGTGCCCAGGTGTGTGTTGTTTGCTGATTCCCACAGAGGTGCACGTGGTTTGTCATGATTGCGCCCAGGTGTGTGTTCCTTATAGATTTGAACACAGGTGCAATTGATTAGTTTTGATTCCGCATAGGTTTTTTTTTTTTTTTTTTTTTTTTGTAGAGTCGCACAGAGGTTCAAGCGGTTTGTCTGAGTGAGCTTGGTTTTTTTTTTTTTTTTTGTAGATTCGCACAGAGGTGCAAGTGGTTTGTATTGACTGGCCTAGGTTGTTTTTTTTTTTTGGACTTTTGCACACAGGTGCAAGTGGTTTGTCTTGATAGAGCCTAGGTTTTTTTTTTTTGAAGATTCGCAAACAGGTGCAATTGGTTTGTGTTGATGTGCCCAGGTGTGTGTGTTGGCAGATACCCACACAGGTGAAAGTCATTTGTTATTATTGTGCCCAGCTGAGTATTGTTTGTTGATTGGAACACAGGTGCAATTGGTTTGTCTTAATTGCGCCTAAGTTTTTTTTTTTTTTTTTGGAGATTTGCACACAGGTGCTAGTGGTTTGTCTTGATTGTGCCCAGGTGTGTGTTGTTTTCAGATTCCCAAACAGGTGCAAGTGGTTTGTCTTGATTGCACCTAGGTTTTTTTTTTTTTTGAATATTCGCACAGAGGTGCAATTGGTTTATCTTGATGTGCCCAGGTGTGTGTTTTGCAGATACCCACACAGGTAAAAGTGATTTGTCATGATTGCGCCCAGCTTTGTGTTGTTTGTTGATTGGAACACTGGTGCAGGAGGTTTGTCTTGATTGCGCCTACATTTTTTTTGGGGGGGGGATTCACAACAGGTGCAAGTGGTTTGTCTTGATTGCAACTAGGTTTTTTTTTGTAGATTCGCACAGAGGTGCCAGTGGCGTGTCTTGATTGCGCCTAGGTTTTTTTTTTTTTTTTTTGGAGATTCGCACAGAGGTGCAAGTGGTTTGTATTGACAGTGCCTATGTTTTTTTTTTTTTTGGAGATTTGCACACATGTGCAAGTGGTTTGTCTTGATTGAGCCTAGATTTTTTTTGAAGATTCTCTCACAGGTGCAATTGGTTTGTGTTGATGTGCCCAGGTGTGTGTGTTTGCAGATACCCACACAGGTCCAAGTGATTTGTCATGAATCCACCCAGGTGTGTGTTGTTTGTAGATCTGCACACAGATTTAAATGGTGTGTCTTGATTTCATGTAGGTTTTTGTTTTATGTAGATTTGCACACAGGTGCACGTGGCTTGTCATGATTGCGCCCAGGTGTCTGTTGTTTATAGATTTTAACACAGGTGCAAGTGGTTTGCCTTGATTGCGTCTAGGTATTTTTTTTTTTTTTGTAGATTTGCACAGAGGTGCAAGTAGTTTGTCTTGATTGTGCCTAGGTTTTTTTTTTTTTTTGTAGATTCGCACAGAGGTGCAAGTGGTGTGTCTTGATTGGTGCTAGGTTTTTTTTTTTTTTTTTTTTTTGGTAGATTCGCACAGAGGTGCAAGTGGTTTGTCTTGACTGTGCCTAGGTTTTTTTTTTTTGGAGATTTGCACACAGGTGCAAGTGGTTTGTCTTGATTGAGCCTAGGTTTTTTTTTTTTTTTGAAGATTCGCAAACAGGTGCAATTGGTTTGTGTTGATGTGCCCAGGTGTGTGTGTTTGCTGATACCCACACAGGTGCAAGTTAATTGTCATGATTACGCCCAGCTGTGTGTTGTTTGTTGATTGGAACACATGTGCAGGAGGTTTGTCTTGATTGGGCCTAGCTTTTTTTTTTTGGAGATTCGCACACAGGTGCAAGTGGTTTGTCTTGATTGCGCCTAGGCTTTTTTTTTTTGAGATTCCCAAACATGTGCACGTGGTGTGTCATGATTGCACCCAGGTGTGTGTTGTTTGTAGATCTGCACACAGGTTTAAACGGTGTGTCTTTATTTCACTTAGGTTTTTTTTATGTGGATTTGCACACCGGTGCACGTGGCTTGTCATGATTGCGCCCAGGTGTGTGTTGTTTATCGATTTGAACACAGGTGCAAGTGGTTTGTCTTGATTGAGCCAAGTTTTTTTTTTTTTTGGATATTCGCACACAGGTGCTAGTGGTTTTTTCTTGATTGTGCCCAGGTGTGTGTTGTTTTCAGATTCCCACACAGGTGCAAGTGGTTTGTCATGATTGCGCCTAGGTTTTTGTTTTTTGTAGATTCACACACAGTTGCAAGTTTTCTTCATTGCGCCTAGGTTTTTTTATTTGGAAATTTGCACACAGGTGCAAGTGGTTTGTCTTGATTGTGCCCAGTTGTGTGTTTTTTGCAGATTCCCACACAGGTGCATGCGGTTTGTCATGATTGCACCCAGGTTTGTGTGTTTTTTTAGATTGGTACACAGATCCAAGTAGTTTGTCTTGATTGCGCCTAGGATTTTGTTTTTTGTATATTCACAGACAGGTGCAAGTGGTTTGTTTTGATTACGCCAATTTTTTTGTTTTTTGTAGATTCGCATACAGGTGTTAGGGGTTTGTCTTGATTGGGCTTAATTTTTTTTTTTTTTTTTGGAGTTTCACACACAGGTGCAAGTGGTTTGTCTTGATTGCGCCTAAGTTTTTGATTTTAGGAGATTCCCACACAGGTGCACGTGGTTTGTCACGATTGGGCCTAGGTTTTTGGTTTTTGTAGATTCACACACAGGTGCAAGTTGTCTTCATTGCGCCTAGGATTTTTTATTTGGAGATTCGCACACAGGTGCAAGTGGTTTGTCTTCACTGTGCCCAGGTGTGTGTTGTTTTCAGATTCCTACACAGGTGCAAGTGGTTTGTCATGATTGCACTCAGGTGTGTGTGTTGTTTGTAGATTGGCACACAGGTGCAAGTGGTTTGTCTTGATTGTGCCCAGGTGTGTGTTGTTTATAGATTCGAACACAGATGGAAGTTGTCAGTCTTGATTGTGCCCAGGTGTGTGTTGTTTGCAGATTCCCAAACAGGTGCACGTGGTTTGTCATGATAGAGCCCAGGTGTGTGTAGTTTATAGATTCGAACACAGGTGGAAGTGGTTTCTCTTGATTGCACCTAGGATTTTGTTCTTTTAGATTCACACACAGGTGCAATTGGTGGATCTTGATTGCGCCCAGGTGTGTTTTGTTTGTAGATCCACACACAGGTGCAAGTGGTTTGTCTAGATTGCACCTAGGTTTTTGTTTTTTGTAGATTCGCACATGGGTGCACGTGGTTTGTCAAGATTGCGCCCTAGTGTGTGTTGTTTATATATTTGAACACAGGTGCAAGTGGTTTGTGTTGAATGCGCCTAGATTTTTTTTTTTTTTTAGACTCGCACAGAGGTGCAAGTCGTTTGTCTTGACTCTGCCTAGTTTTTTTTTTTTTTTTTTGGAGATTTCCACACAGGTGCAAGTGGCTTGTCTTGATTGCACCTAGGTTTTTTTTTTTTTTTTTGAAGATTCGCACACAGGTGCAATTGTTTAGTCTTGATGTGCCCAGGTGTGTGTGTTTGCAGATACCCACACAGTTGCAAGTGATTTGTCATGATCGCGCCCAGCTGTGTGTTGTTTGTTGATTGGAACACAGGTGCAAGTGGTTTGTCTTGATGGCGCCAGGTTATTTTTTTTTGGAGATTCGCACACAGGTGCAAGTGGTTTGTCTTGATAATGCCCAGGTGTGTGTTGTTTGTAGATTCGCACACAGGTGCAAGTGGTTTGTCTTGATTGCGCCAAGGATTTTGTTTTTTGTAGATTCACACACAGCTGCAATTGGTTGATCTTGATTGTGCCCAGGGGTGTGTTGTTTGTAGATTTGCACAAAGCTGCAGGTGGTTTCTCTTGATTGTGCCCAGGTGTGTGTTGTTTTCAGATTCCCAACAGGTGCAAGTGGTTTGTCATGATTGCGCCCAGGTGTGTGTTGTTTGTAGATTCGTACACAGGTGCAAGTGGTTTGTCTCGATTGCGACTAGTTTTTTGTTTTTTGTAGATTCCCACACAGGTGCAAGTGTTTTGTCTTGATTGCGCCTAGGTTTTTTTTTTTTGTAGATTCACACAGAGGTGCAATTGGTTTGTCTTGACACTGCATAGGTTATTTTTTTGGAGATTTGCACACAGGTGCAAGTGGTTTTTCTATTTGCGCCTAGGTATTTTTTTTTTTGAAGATTCGCACCCAGGTGCAATTGGTTAGTCGTGATGTGCCCAGGTGTGTGTGTTTCCAGATACGCACACAGGTGCAAGTGATTTGTGATGATTCCGCCCAGCTATGTGTTCTTTGTTGATTGGAACTCAGGTGCAATTGGTTTCTCTTGATTGCGGCTAGGTTTTTATTTTTTCTAGATTCGCACAGAGGTGCAAGTGGTTTGTCTTGATTGAGCCTAGTTTTTTTTTTTTTTTTTTTTTTTTTTGTAGATTTGCACAGAGGTGCAAGTGGTTTGTCTTGACTGTGCCTATGTTGTTTTTTTGGAGATTTGCACACAATTGCAAGTGGTTTGTATTGATTGAGCCTAGGTTTTTTTTTTTTTTTTTGAAGATTCGCACAAAGGTGCAATTGATTTATCTTGATGTGCCCTGGTGTGTGTGTTTGCAGATACCCACACAGGTGCAAGTTATTTGTCATCATTATGCCCAGCTATGTGTTGTTTTTTGATTGGAACTCAGGTGCAATTGGTTTGTCTTGTTTGTGCCTAGGTTTTTTTTTTTTTTTTTGGAGATTCTCACACAGGTGCTACTGGTTTGTCTTGATTGTGTCCAGGTGTGTGTTGTTTTCAGATTCCACACAGGTGCAAGTGGTTTGTCATGATTGCGCCTAGGTTTTTGTTTTTTGTAGATTCACACACAGTTGCAAGTTGTTTTCATTGCGCCTAAGTATTTTTATTTGGAGATTCGCACACAGGTGCAATGTGGTTTGTCATGATTGAACCCAGGTGTGTGTGTTTTTTTAGATTGGCACACAGGTGCAAGTTGTTTGTCTTGATGGCACCCCAGGTGTGTGTTGTTTATAGATTCGAAAAAAAGATGCAAGTTGTCAGTCTTGATTGTGCCCAGGTGTGTGTTGTTTGCTGATTCACACAAAGGTGCACGTGGCTTGTCATGATTGCACCCAGGTGTGTGTTCCTTATAGATTCGAACACAGGTGCAAGTGGTTTGTCATGATTGTGCTCAGGTGTTTGTTTTTTGTAGATCCGCACACAGGTGCAAGTGGTGTGTCTTGATTGCACATAGGTTTTTTTTTTTTTTTGTAGATTTGCACACAGGTGTACGTGGTTTGTTATTTTTGCGACCAGGTGTGTGTTGTTTATAGATTTGATCACAGGTGCAAGTGGTTTGTCTTGATTGCACCTAGGTTTTCTTTTTTTTTTTTTGTAGATTCGCACTAAGGTGCAAGTGGTTTGTCTTGACTGTGCCTAGGTTTTTTTTTGGAGATTTGCACACAAGTGCAAGTGGTTTGTTATGATTGAGCCTAGGTTTTTTTTTTTTTGAAGAATCGCACACAGGTGCAATTGATTTATCTTCATGTGCCCAGGTGTGTGTGTTTGCAGATACGCACACAGGTACAAGTTATTTGTCATGATTACGCCCAGCTCTGTGTTGTTTGTTGATTGGAAGTCAGGTGCAAGTGGTTTGTCTTGTTTGCGCCTAGGTTATTATTTTTTTTTTTGGAGATTCGCTCACAGGTGCTAGTGGTTTATCTTGATTGTGTCCAGGTCTGTGTTGTTTTCAGATTCCACACAGGTGCAAGTGGTTTGTCATGATTGCGCATAGGTTTATGTTTTTTGTAGATTCACACACAGGTGCAAGTTGTCTTCATTGCGCCTAGGTTTTTTTATTTGGAGATTCGCACACAGGTGCAATGTGGTTTGTCTTGATTGTGCCCAGTTCTGTGTTGTTTGCAGATTCCCACACAGGTGCAAGTGGTTTGTCATGATTGCACCCAGGTTTGTGTGTTTTTTTAGATTGGCACACAGGTGCAAGTGGTTTGTCTTGATTGCGCCCAGGTGTGTGTTGTTTGCTGATTCCCACAAAGTGCACTTGGTTTGTCATGATTGCGCCCAGGTGTGTGTTCCTTATAGTTCGAACACAGGTGCAAGTGGTGTGTCTTGATTGCGCCTAGGATTTTGGTTTTTGTAGATTCGCACACAGGTGTAAGTGGTTTGTCTTGATTGCGCCTAGGTTTTTTATTTTTGGAGATTCCCACACAGGTGCACGTGGTTTGTCATGATTGCGCCCAGGTGTGTTTATTTTATAGATTCGAAAACAGGTGGAAGTGGTTTGTCTTGATTGCACCTAGGATTTTGTTTTTTTAGGTTCACACACAGGTGCAATTGGTTGATCTTGAATGCGCCCAGGTGTGTGTTGTTTGTAGATTTGCACACAGCTGCAAGTGATTTCTCTTGATTGTGCCCAGGTGTGTGTTGTTTTCATATTCCGAACAGGTGCAAGTGG
This sequence comes from Erinaceus europaeus, assembly GCF_950295315.1. Lineage (NCBI taxonomy): Eukaryota > Metazoa > Chordata > Mammalia > Eulipotyphla > Erinaceidae > Erinaceus > Erinaceus europaeus. Next base: position 41,738,885 of record NC_080169.1, read on the forward strand.
TTTGTCTTGATTGCGCCTAGGTTTTTTTGTACATTCGCACAGAAGAGCAAGTGGTTTGTCTTGCCTGTGCCTAGGTTTTTTTTTTTTTTTTTTTTTTTTTTTTTTTTTTTGGAGATTGGCACACTGGTGCAAGTAGTTTCTCTTGATTGCGCCTAGGTTTTTTTTTTTTTTTGAAGATTCGCACACAGGTGCTATTGGTTTATCTTGATGTGCCCAGGTGTGTGTGTTTGCAGATACCCACACAGGTGCAAGTGGTTTGTCATGATTGCGCCCAGTTGTGTGTTGATTGTTGATTGGAACACAGGTGCAAGTTGTTTGTCTTGATTGTGCCTAGCTTTTTTTTTTTTTTTTTTTTTGGAGATTCGCACATAGGTGCAAGTGGTTTGTCTTGATTGTGCCTAAGTTTTCTTTTTTTTGGAGTTTCAAACACAGGTGCAAGTGCTTTGTCTTGATTGTGCCTTATCTTTTTTTTTTTTTGGAGTTTCATACACAGGTGCAAGTGGTTTGTCTTGATTGCACCTAGCCTTTTTTTTTTTTTTTTGTAGATTCGTACGCAGGTGCAAGTGGTTTGTCTAGATTGTGCCTAAGTTTTTTTTGTTGTAGATTCCCACACAGGTGCAAGAGGTTTGTCTTCATTGCGCCTAGGATTTTTTATTTCGAGATTCACACACAGGTGCAATGTGGTTTGTCTTGATTGTGCCCAGTTGTGTGTTGTTTGCAGATTCCCACACAGGTGCAAGTGGTTTGTCACTATTGCACCCAGGTGTGTGTGTTTTTTTAGATTGGCACACAGGTGCAAGTGGTTTGTCTTGATTGCGCCCAGGTGTGTGTTGTTTATAGATTCGAAAACAGATGCAAGTTGTCAGTCTTGATTGTGCCCAGGTGTGTGTTGTTTGCTGATTCCCACAAAGTGCACGTGGTTTGTCATGATTGCGCCCAGGTGTGTCTTCCTTATAGACTCAAACACAGGTGCAAGTGGTGTGTCTTAATTGCGCCTAGGATTTTGTTTTTTGTAGATTCACACACAGGTGCAAGTGGTTTGTCTTGATTAAGCCTAATTTTTTGTTTTTTGTAGATTCGCACACAGCTGTAAGTGGTTTGTCTTGATTGCGCCTAGGTTTTTTATTTTTGGAGATTCCCACACAGGTGCACGTGGTTTGTCATGATTGCGTCCAGTTGTGTGTTGATTGTTGATTGGAACACAGGTGCAAATTGTTTGTCTTGATTGTGCCTAGCTTTTTTTTTTTTTGGAGATTCGCACACAGGTGCAAGTGGTTTGTCTTGATTGTGCCTAAGTTGTTTTTTTTTGGAGTTTCAAACACAGGTGCAACTGCTTTGTCTTGATTGTGGCTTATTTTTTTTTTTTGGAGTTTCACACACAGGTGCAAGTGGTTTGTCTTGATTGCACCTAGCTTTTTTTTTTTTTGTAGATTCGCACACAGGTGCAATTGGTATGTCTTGATTGTGCCTAAGTTTTTTTTGTTGTATATTCCCACACAGGTGCAAGAGGTTTGTCTTCATTGCGCCTAGGTTTTTTTTTTTTTTTTGTACATTCGCACAGAGGTGCAAGTGGTGTGTCTTGATTGCGCCTAGGTTTTTTTTTTTTGTAGATTCACACAGAGCTGCAAGTGGTTTGTCTTGGCTGTGCATAGGTTTTTTTTTTGGAGATTTGAACACAGGTGCAATGGTTATTTTTGATGTCCCCAGGTGTTTGTGTTTGCAGATAACCACACAGGTGCAAATGATTTGTCATGATTGCGCCCAGCTGTGTATTGTTTGTTGATTGGACCACAGGTGCAAGTGGTTTCTCTTGATTGCACCTAGCCTTTTTTTTTGGAGATTCGCACACAGGTGCTAGTGGTTTGTCTTGACTGTACAGAGGTGTGCGTTGTTTTCAGATTCCCACACAGGTGCAAGTGGTTTGTCAAGATAGGGCCTAGGTTTTTGGTTTTTGTAGATTCACACACAGGTGCAAGTTGTCTTCATTGCGCCTAGGATTTTTTATTTGGAGATTCGCACACAGGTGCAAGTGGTTTGTCTTCACTGTGCCCAGGTGTGTGTTGTTTTCAGATTCCTACACAGGTGCAAGTGGTTTGTCATGATTGCACTCAGGTGTGTGTGTTGTTTGTAGATTGGCACACAGGTGCAAGTGGTTTGTCTTGATTGTGCCCAGGTGTGTGTTGTTTATAGATTCGAACACAGATGGAAGTTGTCAGTCTAGATTGTGCCCAGGTGTGTGTTGTTTGCAGATTCCCACACAGGTGCACGTGGTTTGTCATGATTGAGCCCAGGTGTGTGTAGTTTATAGATTCGAACACAGGTGGAAGTGGTTTCTCTTGATTGCACCTAGGATTTTGTTCTTTTAGATTCACACACAGGTGCAATTGGTTGATCTTGATTGCGCCCAGGTGTGTTTTGTTTGTAGATCCACACACAGGTGCAAGTGGTTTGTATATATTGCACCTAGGTTTTTGTTTTTTGTAGATTCGCACATGGGTGCACGTGGTATGTCAAGATTGCGCCCTAGTGTGTGTTGTTTATATATTTGAACACAGGTGCAAGTGGTTTGTGTTGAATGCGTTAGATTTTTTTTTTTTTTTTTGTAGATTCGGACAGAGGTGCAAGTCCTTTGTCTTGACTCTGCCTAGGTTTTTTTTTTTTTTGGAGATTTCCACACAGGTGCAAGTGGCTTGTCTTTATTGCGCCTAGTTTTTTTTTTTTTTTGAAGATTCGCACACAGGCACAATTGTTTAGTCTTGATGTGCCCAGGTGTGTGTGTTTGCAGATACCCACACAGTTGCAAGTGATTTGTAATGATTGCGCCCAGCTGTGTGTTGTTTGTTGATTGGAACACAGGTGCAAGTGGTTTGTCTTGATTGCGCCAGGTTATTTTTTTTGGAGATTCGCACACAGGTGCAAGTGGTTTGTCTTGATTGCGCCTAGGTTTTTGTTTTTTGTAGATTCCCACTCATGTGCAAGTGGATTGTCTTGATTGCACCCAGGTGTGTGTTGTTTATAGATTCAAACACAGATGCAAGTGGTTTGTCTTGATTGCGCCTAGGTTTTTTTTTTTTTTTTTTTTTTTTGTAGATTCACACAGAGGTGCAAGTGGTTTGTCTTGACTGTGCATAGGTTATTTTTTTGGAGATTTGCACACAGGTGCAAGTGGTTTTTCTATTTGCGCCTAGGTATTTTTTTTTGAAGATTCGCACACAGGTGCAATTGGTTAGTCTTGATGTGCCCAGGTGTGCGTGTTTCCAGATACCCACACAGGTGCAAGTGATTTGTGATGATTCCGCCCAGCTATGTGTTGTTTGTTGATTGGAACTCAGGTGCAATTGGTTTCTCTTGATTGTGGCTAGGTTTTTTTTTTTTTTCTAGATTCGCACAGAGGTGCAAGTGGTTTGTCTTGATTGAGCCTAGGTTGTTTTTTTTTTTTTTTTTTTTTTTTTTTGTAGATTTGCACAGAGGTGCAAGTGGTTTGTCTTGACTGTGCCTATGTTTTTTTTTTTTTTGGAGATTTGCACACAAGTGCAAGTGGTTTGTATTGATTGAGCCTAGGTTATTTTTTTTGAAGATTCGCACACAGGTGCAATTGATTTATCTTGATGTGCCTAGGTGTGTGTGTTTGCAGATACCCACACAGGTGCAAGTTATTTGTCATCATTATGCCCAGCTATGTGTTGTTTTTTGATTGGAACTCAGGTGCAATTGGTTTGTCTTGTTTGTGCCTAGGTTTTTTTTTTTTTTTTTTTTTTTTTTTGGAGATTCGCACACAGGTGCTAGTGGTTTGTATTGATTGTGTCCAGGTGTGTGTTGTTTTCAGATTCCACACAAGTGCAAGTGGTTTGTCATGATTGCGCCTAGGTTTTTGTTTTTTGTAGATTCACACACAGTTGAGTTGCAAGTTGTCTTCATTGCGCCTAAGTATTTTTATTTGGAGATTCGCACAGAGGTGCAATGTGGTTTGTCATGATTGAACCCAGGTGTGTGTGTTTTTTTAGATTGGCACACAGGTGCAAGTTGTTTGTCTCGATTACACCCCAGGTGTGTGTTGTTTATAGATTCAAAAAAAGATGCAAATTGTCAGTCTTGATTGTGCCCAGGTGTGTGTTTTTGCTGATTCACACACAGGTGCAAGTGGTGTGTCTTGATTGCACATAGGTTTTTGTTTTTTGTAGATTTGCACACAGGTGTACGTGGTTTGTCATTTTTGTGCCAAGGTGTGTGTTGTTTATAGATTTGAGTACAGGTGCAAGTGGTTTGTCTTGATTGTGCCTAGGTTTTCTTTTCTTTTTTTTTGTAGATTCGCACTAAGGTGCAAGTGGTGTGTCTTGATTGCGCCTAGGTTTTTTTTTTTTCTAGAATCTCACAGAGGTGCAAGTGGTTTGTCTTGACTGTGCATAGGTTATTTTTTTTTGGAGATTTGCACTCAGGTACAAGTGGTTTGTCTTGATTGTGCCTAGGTTTTTTTTTTTTTTTTTGAAGATTCGCACACAGGTGCAATATGTTAGTCTTGATGTGCCCAGGTGTGTGTGTTTCCAGACCCACACAGGTGCAAGTGATTTGTGATGATTGCGCCCAGCTGTGTGTTGTTTGTTGATTGGACCACAGGTGCAAGTGGTTTGTCTTGATTGCGGGTAGGTTTTTTTTTTTTTTTTTTGGAGATTCGCACACAGGTGCTAGTGGTTTGTATTGATTGTGTCCAGGTGTGTGTTGTTTTCAGATTCCACACAAGTGCAAGTGGTTTGTCATGATTGCGCCTAGGTTTTTGTTTTTTGTAGATTCACACACAGATGCAAGTTGTCTTCATTGCGCCTAGGTATTTTATTTGGAGATTCGCACACAGGAGCAAGTGGTTTGTCTTGACTGTGCCCAGGTGTGTGTTGTTTTATGATTCCCACACAGGTGCATGTGGTTTGTCATGATTGCACCCTCGTGTGTGTTGTTTGTAGATCTGCACACAGGTTTAAGTGGTGTGTCCTGATTTCACTTAGGTTTTTGTTTTTTGTTGATTTGCACAGAAGTGCACGTGGTTTGTCATGATTGCGCCCATGTGTGTGTTGTTTAAAGATTTGAACACAGGTGAAAGTGGTTTGTCTTGATTGCGCCTAGGTTTTTTTTTTTTTTTTTTTTTTTTTTTGTAGATTCGCACAGAGGTGCAAGTGGTTTCTCTTGACTGTTCTTAGTTTTTTTTTTTTTTTTTTGGAGATTTGCACACAGGTGCAAGTGGTTTGTATTGATTGAGCCTAGGTTTTTTTTTTTTTTTTTTTTTGTAGATTCGCACAGAGGTGCAAGTTGTTTGTCTTGACTGTGCCTAGGTTTTTTTTAGGAGATTTGCACACAAGTGCAAGTGGTTTGTTATGATTGAGCCTAGGTTTTTTTTTTGAAGAATCGTGCACAGGTGCAATTGATTTATCTTCATGTGCCCAGGTGTGTGTGTTTGCAGATACACACACATGTGCAAGTTGTTTGTCATGATTACGCCCAGCTATGTGTTGTTTGTTGATTGGAAGTCAGGTGCAAGTGGTTTGTCTTGTTTGGGCCTAGGATTTTTTTTTTTTTTTTGGAGATTCGCTCACAGGTGCTAGTGGTTTATCTTGATTGTGTCTAGGTGTGTGTTGTTTGCAGATTCCACACAGGTGCAAGTTGTTAGTCATGATTGCGCCTAGGTTTTTGTTTTTTGGAGATTCGCACACAGGTGCAAGTGGTTTGTCTTGATTGAGCCTAGGTTTTTTTTTTTTTTTTGAAGATTCACAAACAGGTGCAATTGGTTTGTGTTGATGTGCCCAGGTGTGTGTGTTTGCAGATACCCACACAGGTGCAAGTCATTTGTTATGATTGCGCCCAGCTGTGTGTTGTTTGTTGATTGGAACACAGGTGCAAGTGGTTTGTCTTGATTGCGCCTATGTTTTTTTTTTTTTTTTTGAGATTCACAGACAGGTGCTAGTGGTTTGTCTTGATTGTGCCCAGGTGTGTGTTCTTTTCAGATCCCACACATTTGTGAATCGTTTGTCTGGATAGCGCATAGGTTTTTTTTTTTTTTTTTTTGAAAGATTCGCACACAGGTGCAAGTGTTTTCTCTTGATTGCGCCTAGGTTTTTTTTGTTTGTTTGTTTTTGAAGATTCGCACAGAGGTGCCATTGGTTTATCTTGATTTGCCCTGGTGTGTGTGTTTGCAGATACCCACACAGGTGCAAGTGATTTGTCATGATTGCGCCCATCTGTGTGTTGTTTTTTGATTGGAACACTGGTGCAGGAGGTTTGTCTTGATTGCGCCTACCTTTTCTTTTTTTTTTTTTTTTTGGAGATTCACACACAGGTGCAAGTGGTTTGTCTTGATTGCACCTAGGTTTTTTTTTTTTGTAGATTCGCACAGAGGTGCCAGTGGTGTGTCTTGATTGCGCCTAGGTTTTTTTTTTGTTTTGTTTTGTTTTGTTTTTGTAGATTCGCACAGAGGTGCTATTGGTTTGTCTAGACTGTGCCTAGGTTTTTTTTTGGAGATTTGCACACAGGTGTAAGTGTTTTGTCTTTTTGTGCCTAGGTTTGCTTTTTTTTTTTTGGAGATTCGCACACAGGTTCAAGTGGTTTGTCTTGATTGCACCCAGGTGTGTGTTGTTTATAGATTCGAACACAGATAGAAATTGTCAGTCTTGATTGTGCCCAGGTGTGTGTTGTTTATAGATTCGAACACAGGTCCTAGTGGTTTGTCTTGATGTGCCCAGGTGTGTGTGTTTGCAGATATCCACACAGGTGCAAGTAATTTGTAAGGATTGCACCAAGCTATATGTTGTTTGTTGATTGGAACACAGGTGCAAGTTGTTTGTCTTGATTGCTCCTATGTTTTTATTTTTATTTTTTTGGAGATTCGCACACAGGTGCTAGTAGTTTGTCTTGCATGTGCCGAGGTGTGTGTTGTTTTTAGATTCCCACACAGGTGCAAGTGGTTTGTCATGATTGCGCCTAGGTTTTTGTTATTTGTAGATTCACAAACAGGTGCACGTTGTCTTGATTGTGCCTAGGTATTTTTATTTGGAGATTCGCACACAGGTTCAAGTGGTTTGTCTTGATTGTGCCCAGGTGTGTGTTGTTTATAGATTCGAACACAGATAGAAGTTGTCAGTCTTGATTGTGCCCAGGTGTGTGTTGTTTATAGATTCAAACACAGGTGCTAGTGGTTATTCTTGATTGTGTCCAGGTGTTTGTTGTTTGCAGATTCCCACAGAGGTGCACGTGGTTTGTCATGATTGCACCCAGGTGTGTGTTGTTTATAGATTCGAACACAGGTGCAAGTGGTTTGTCTTGATTGTGCCTAGGTTTACTTTTTTTTTTTTTTGTAGATTCTCACAAAGGTGCAAGTGGTTTGTCTTGACTGTGCATAGGTTTTCTTTTTTTTTTTTTTGGAGATTTGCACACAGGTGCAATTAGTTTCTCTTGATTGCACCTAGATATTTTTTTTTGAAGATTCGCACACAGGTGCAATTGGTTAGTCTTGATGTAGCCAGGTTTGTGTGTTTCCAGATACCCACACAGGTGCAAGTGATTTGTCATGATTGCGCCCATCTGTGTGTTGCTTGCTAATGGGACCACAGGTGCAAGTGGTTTGTCTTGATTGCGGGTAGGTTTTTTTTTTTTTTTTTTGAGATTCGCACACAGGTGCTAGTGGTATGTCTTGCCTGTACCCAGGTGTGTGTTGTTTTTAGATTCCCACACAGGTGCAAGTGGTTTGTCATGATTGCGCCTAGGTTTTTGTTATTTGTAGATTCACAAACAGGTGCACGTTGTCTTGATTGTGCCTAGGTATTTTTATTTGGAGATTCGCACACAGGTGCAAGTGGTTTGTCTTGATTGTGCCCTGGTGTGTGATGTTTGCAGATTCCCACACAGATGCAAGTGGTTTGTCAAGATTGCACCCTGGTGTGTGTGTTGTTTGTATTTGGCACACAGGTGCTAGTGGTTTGTCTTGATTGCGCCTAGTTTTTGTTCTTTGTAGATTCACACACAGGTGCAATTGGTTGATCTTGATTGCGCCCAGGGGTGTGTTGTTTGTAGATTTGCACACAGCTGCAGATGGTTTTTCTTGATTGTGCCCAGGTGTGTGTTGTTTTCAGATTCCCAACAGGTGCAAGTGGTTTGTCATGATTGCGCCCAGGTGTGTGTTGTTTTTAGATTCGCACACAGGTGCAAGTGGTTTGTCTTGATTGCGCCAAGGATTTTGTTTTTTGTAAATTCACACACAGGTGCAATTGGTTGATCTTGATTGCGCCCAGCGGTGTGTTGTTTGTAGATTTGCACCCAGCTGCAGGTGGTTTCTCTTGATTGTGCCCAGGTGTGTGTTGTTTTCAGATTCCCAACAGGTGCAAGTGGTTTGTCATGATTGCGCCCAGTTGTGTATTGTTTTTAGATTCGCACACAGGTGCAAGTGGTTTGTCTCGATTGCGCCTAGGTTTTTGTTTTTTGTAGATTCCCACACAGGTGCAAGTGTTTTGTCTTGATTGCGCCTAGGTTTTTTTTTGGAGTTTCACACACAGGTGCAAGTGTTTTGTCTTGATTGCGCCTAGCTGTTTTTTTTGTAGAGTCACACAGACGTGCAAGTGGTTTGTCTTGACTGTGCATAGGTTTTTTTTTTGGAGATTTGCACACAGGTGCAATGGTTAGTCTTGATGTCCCCAGGTGTGTTGTTTGCAGATACCCACACAGGTGCAAATGATTTGTCATGATTGAGCCCAGGTGTGTATTGTTTGTTGATTGGACCACAGGTGCAAGTGGTTTGTCTTGATTGCGCCTAGGAGTTTGTTTTTTGTAGATTCACACACAGGTGCAATTGATTGATCTTGATTGCGCCCAGGGATGTGTTGTTTGTAGATTTGCACACAGCTGCAGGTGGTTTTTCTTGATTGTGCCCAGGTGTGTGTTGATTATAGATTCGAACACAGATAGAAGTTGTCAGTCTTGATTGTGCCCAGGTGTGTGTTGTTTATAGATTTGAACACAGGTGCAAGTGGTTTTTCTTGATTGCGCCTAGGCTTTTGTTTTTTGTAGATTTGCACACAGGTGCACGTGGTTTGTATTGATTGAGCCTAGGTTTTTTTTTTTGAATATTTGCACACTGGTGCAAGTGTTTTGTCTTGATTGCGCTTAGGTATTTTTTATTGGAGTTTCACACACAGTTGCAAGTGTTTTGTCTTGATTGCGCCTAGGTTTTTTTTTTTTTTTTAAGATTTGCACACAGGTGCAATTGATTTATCTTGATGTGCCCAGGTGTGTGTGTTTGCAGATACCCACACAGGTGCAAGTTATTTGTCATCATTATGCCCAGCTATGTGTTGTTTCTTGATTGGAACTCAGGTGCAATTGGTTTGTCTTGTTTGCGCCTAGGTTTTTTTTTTTGTTGTTGTTGGAGATTCGCACACAGGTGCTAGTGGTTTGTATTGATTGTGTCCAGGTCTGTGTTGTTTTCAGATTCCACACAGGTGCAAGTGGTTTGTCATGATTGCGCCTAGGTTTTTGTTTTTTGTAGATTCACACACAGTTGCAAGTTGTCTTCATTGCACCTACGTTTTTTTATTTGGAGATTCGCACACAGGTGTAATGTGGTGTGTCTTGATTGTGCCCAGTTGTGTGTTGTTTGCAGATTCCCACACAGGAGCAAGTGGTTTGTCATACTTGCACCCAGGTTTGTGTGTTTTTTTACATTGGCACACAGGTGCAAATGGTTTGTCTTTATTGCCCCCAGGTGTGTGTTGTTTATAGATTCGGAAAAAAGATGCAAGTTGTCAGTCTTGATTGTGCCCAGGTGTGTGTTGTTTGCTGATTCCCACAAAGGTGCACGTGGTTTGTGATGATTGCGCCCAGGTGTGTGTTCCTTATAGATTCGAACACAGGTGCAAGTGGTGTGTCTTGATTACGCCTAATTTTTTGTTTTTTGTAGATTCACACACAGGTGCAATTGGTTGATCTTGATTGCGCCCAGGTGTGTTTTGTTTGTAGATCCACACACAGGTGCAAGTGGTTTGTCTAGATTGCACCTAGGTTTTTGTTTTTTGTAGATTCGCACATGGGTGCACGTGGTTTGTCAAGATTGCGCCCTAGTGTGTGTTGTTTATATATTTGAACACAGGTGCAAGTGGTTTGTGTTGAATGCGTTAGATTTTTTTTTTTTTTTTGTAGATTCGCACAGAGGTGCAAGTCCTTTGTCTTGACTCTGCCTAGGTTTTTTTTTTTTTTTTGGAGATTTCCACACAGGTGCAAGTGGCTTGTCTTTATTGCGCCTAGGTTTTTTTTTTTTTGAAGATTCGCACACAGGCGCAATTGTTTAGTCTTGATGTGCCCAGGTGTGTGTGTTTGCAGATACCCACACAGTTGCAAGTGATTTGTAATGATTGCGCCCAGCTGTGTGTTGTTTGTTGATTGGAACACAGGTGCAAGTGGTTTGTCTTGATTGCGCCTAGGTTTTTTTTTTTTGAAGATTCGCACACAGGTGCTAGTGGTTTGTCTTGATTGCGCCTAGGTTTTTGTTTTTTGTAGATTCCCACACATGTGCAAGTGGATTGTCTTGATTGCACCCAGGTGTGTGTTGTTTATAGATTCGAACACAGACAAGTGGTTTGTCTTGATTGCGCCTAGGTTTTTTTTTTTTTTTTTTTGTAGATTCACACAGAGGTGCAAGTGGTTTGTCTTGACTGTGCATAGGTTTTTTTTTTGGAGATTTGCACACAGGTGCAATTGTTTAGTCTTGATGTGCCCAGGTGTGCGTGTTTCCAGATACCCACACAGGTGCAAGTGATTTGTGATGATTCCGCCCAGCTATGTGTTGTTTGTTGATTGGAACTCAGGTGCAATTGGTTTCTCTTGATTGCGGCTAGGTTTTTTTTTTTTCTAGATTCGCACAGAGGTGCAAGTGGTTTGTCTTGATTGAGCCTAGGTTGTATTTTTTTTTTTTTTTTTTTTGTAGATTTGCACAGAGGTGCAAGTGGTTTGTCTTGACTGTGCCTATGTTTTTTTTTTTTTTTTTGGAGATTTGCACACAAGTGCAAGTGGTTTGTATTGATTGAGCCTAGGTTATTTTTTTTGAAGATTCGCACACAGGTGCAATTGATTTATCTTGATGTGCCCAGGTGTGTGTGTTTGCAGATACCCACACAGGTGCAAGTTATTTGTCATCATTATGCCCAGCTATGTGTTGTTTTTTGATTGGAACTCAGGTGCAATTGGTTTGTCTTGTTTGTGCCTAGGTTTTTTTTTTTGGAGATTCGCACACAGGTGCTAGTGGTTTGTCTTGATTGTGTCCAGGTGTGTGTTGTTTTCAGATTCCACACAAGTGCAAGTGGTTTGTCATTTTTGCGCCAAGGTGTGTGTTGTTTATAGATTTGAGTACAGGTGCAAGTGGTTTGTCTTGATTGCGCCTAGGTTTTCTTTTTTTTTTTTTTTAGATTCGCACTAAGGTGCAAGTGGTGTGTCTTGATTGCGCCTAGGTTTTTTTTTTTTTCTAGAATCTCACAGAGGTGCAAGTGTTTTTTTTTTGGAGATTTGCACTCAGGTACAAGTGGTTTGTCTTGATTGTGCCTAGGTTTTTTTTTTTTTTTTTGAAGATTCGCACACAGGTGCAATATGTTAGTCTTGATGTGCCCAGGTGTGTGTGTTTCCAGACCCACACAGGTGCAAGTGATTTGTGATGATTGCGCCCAGCTGTGTGTTGTTTGTTGATTGGACCACAGGTGCAAGTGGTTTGTCTTGATTGCGGCTAGGATTTCTTTTTTTTTTTTTTTTGGATATTCGCACACAGGTGCTAGTGGTTTGTCTTGACTGTACCCAGGTGTGTGTTGTTTTCAGATTCCCACACAGGTGCAAGTGGTTTGTCATGATTGCGCATAGGTTTGTTTTTTGTAGAATCACACACAGATGCAAGTTGTCTTCATTGCGCCTAGGTATTTTATTTGGAGTTTCACACACAGGAGCAAGTGGTTTGTCTTGACTGTGCCCAGGTGTGTGTTGTTTTATGATTCCCACACAGGTGCATGTGGTTTGTCATGATTGCACCCTCGTGTGTGTTGTTTGTAGATCTGCACACAGGTTTAAGTGGTGTGTCCTGATTTCACTTAGGTTTTTGTTTTTTGTTGATTTGCACAGAAGTGCACGTGGTTTGTCATGATTGCGCCCATGTGTGTGTTGTTTAAAGATTTGAACACAGGTGAAAGTGGTTTGTCTTGATTGCGCCTAGGTTTTTTTTTTTTTTTTTTTTTTTTTTTTGTAGATTCGCACAGAGGTGCAAGTGGTTTCTCTTGACTGTTCTTAGGTTTTTTTTTTTTTTGGAGATTTGCACACAGGTGCAAGTGGTTTGTATTGATTGAGCCTAGGTTTTTTTTTTTTTTTTTTTTTTTTTTTTTTTGTAGATTCGCACAGAGGTGCAAGTGGTTTGTCTTGACTGTGCCTAGGTTTTTTTTAGGAGATTTGCACACAAGTGCAAGTGGTTTGTTATGATTGAGCCTAGGTTTTTTTTTTTGAAGAATCGCGCACAGGTGCAATTGATTTATCTTCATGTGCCCAGGTGTGTGTGTTTGCAGATACACACACATGTGCAAGTTGTTTGTCATGATTATGACCAGCTATGTGTTGTTTGTTGATTGGAAGTCAGGTGCAAGTGGTTTGTCTTGTTTGGGCCTAGGATTTTTTTTTTTTTTTGGAGATTCGCACACAGGTGCTAGTGGTTTATCTTGATTGTGTCTAGGTGTGTGTTGTTTGCAGATTCCACACAGGTGCAAGTTGTTAGTCATGATTGCGCCTAGGTTTTTGTTTTTTGGAGATTCGCACACAGGTGCAAGTGGTTTGTCTTGATTGTGCCTAGCTTTTTTTTTTTTTTTTTGGAGATTCCCACACAGGTACAAGTGGTTTCTCTTGATTGTGCCCAGGTGTGTGTTCTTTTCAGATCCCACACATTTGTGAATCATTTGTCTTGATAGCGCATAGGTTTTTTTTTTTTTTTTTTTTTTTTTTGAAAGATTCGCACACAGGTGCAAGTGTTTTCTCTTGATTGCGCCTAGGTTTTTTTTGTTTGTTTGTTTTTGAAGATTCGCACAGAGGTGCCATTGGTTTATCTTGATTTGCCCTGGTGTGTGTGTTTGCAGATACCCACACAGGTGCAAGTGATTTGTCATGATTGCGCCCATCTGTGTGTTGTTTTTTGATTGGAACACTGGTGCAGGAGGTTTGTCTTGATTGCGCCTACCTTTTCTTTTTTTTTTTTTGGAGATTCGCACACAGGTGCAAGTGGTTTGTCATGATTGCACCTAGGTTTTTTTTTTTTTGTAGATTCGCACAGAGGTGCCAGTGGTGTGTCTTGATTGCGCCTAGGTTTTTTTTGTTTTGTTTTTGTAGATTCGCACAGAGGTGCTATTGGTTTGTCTAGACTGTGCCTAGGTTTTTTTTTGGAGATTTGCACACAGGTGTAAGTGTATTGTCTTTTTGTGCCTAGGTTTGCTTTTTTTTTTTGGAGATTCACACACAGGTTCAATCGGTTTGTCTTGATTGCGCCCAGGTGTGTGTTGTTTATAGATTCGAACACAGATAGAAGTTGTCAGTCTTGATTGTGCCCAGGTGTGTGTTGTTTATAGATTCGAACACAGGTGCTAGTGGTTATTCTTGATTGTGTCCAGGTGTTTGTTGTTTGCAGATTCCCACAGAGGTGCACGTGGTTTGTCATGATTGCACCCAGGTGTGTGTTGTTTATAGATTCGAACACAGGTCCTAGTGGTTTGTCTTGATGTGCCCAGGTGTGTGTGTTTGCAGATATCCACACAGGTGCAAGTAATTTGTCAGGATTGCACCAAGCTATATGTTGTTTGTTGATTGGAACACAGGTGCAAGTTGTTTGTCTTGATTGCGCCTATGTTTTTATTTTTATTTTTTTGGAGATTCGCACACAGGTGCTAGTAGTTTGTCTTGCATGTGCCGAGGTGTGTGTGTTGCTTTTAGATTCCCACACAGGTGCAAGTGGTTTGTCATGATTTCGCCTAGGTTTTTGTTATTTGTAGATTCACAAACAGGTGCACGTTGTCTTGATTGTGCCTAGGTATTTTTATTTGGAGATTCGCACACAGGTTCAAGTGGTTTGTCTTGATTGCGCCCAGGTGTGTGTTGTTTATAGATTCGAACACAGATAGAAGTTGTCAGTCTTGATTGTGCCCAGGTGTGTGTTGTTTATAGATTTGAACACAGGTGCAAGTGGTTTTTCTTGATTGCGCCTAGGCTTTTGTTTTTTGTAGATTTGCACACAGGTGCACGTGGTTTGTATTGATTGAGCCTAGGTTTTTTTTTTTGAATATTTGCACACTGGTGCAAGTGTTTTGTCTTGATTGCGCTTAGGTATTTTTTATTGGAGTTTCACACACAGTTGCAAGTGTTTTGTCTTGATTGCGCCTAGGTTTTTTTTTTTTTAAGATTTGCACACAGGTGCAATTGATTTATCTTGATGTGCCCAGGTGTGTGTGTTTGCAGATACCCACACAGGTGCAAGTTATTTGTCATCATTATGCCCAGCTATGTGTTGTTTGTTGATTGGAACTCAGGTGCAATTGGTTTGTCTTGTTTGCGCCTAGGTTTTTTTTGTTGTTGTTGTTGGAGATTCGCACACAGGTGCTAGTGGTTTGTATTGATTGTGTCCAGGTCTGTGTTGTTTTCAGATTCCACACAGGTGCAAGTGGTTTGTCATGATTGCGCCTAGGTTTTTGTTTTTTGTAGATTCACACACAGTTGCAAGTTGTCTTCATTGCACCTACGTTTTTTTATTTGGAGATTCGCACACAGGTGTAATGTGGTGTGTCTTGATTGTGCCCAGTTGTGTGTTGTTTGCAGATTCCCACACAGGAGCAAGTGGTTTGTCATACTTGCACCCAGGTTTGTGTGTTTTTTTACATTGGCACACAGGTGCAAATGGTTTGTCTTTATTGCCCCCAGGTGTGTGTTGTTTATAGATTCGGAAAAAAGATGCAAGTTGTCAGTCTTGATTGTGCCCAGGTGTGTGTTGTTTGCTGATTCCCACAAAGGTGCACGTGGTTTGTGATGATTGCGCCCAGGTGTGTGTTCCTTATAGATTCGAACACAGGTGCAAGTGGTGTGTCTTGATTACGCCTAATTTTTTGTTTTTTGTAGATTCACACACAGGTGCAATTGGTTGATCTTGATTGCGCCCAGGTGTGTTTTGTTTGTAGATCCACACACAGGTGCAAGTGGTTTGTCTAGATTGCACCTAGGTTTTTGTTTTTTGTAGATTCGCACATGGGTGCACGTGGTTTGTCAAGATTGCGCCCTAGTGTGTGTTGTTTATATATTTGAACACAGGTGCAAGTGGTTTGTGTTGAATGCGTTAGATTTTTTTTTTTTTTGTAGATTCGCACAAAGGTGCAAGTCCTTTGTCTTGACTCTGCCTAGGTTTTTTTTTTTTTTTTGGAGATTTCCACACAGGTGCAAGTGGCTTGTCTTTATTGCGCCTAGGTTTTTTTTTTTTTGAAGATTCGCACACAGGCGCAATTGTTTAGTCTTGATGTGCCCAGGTGTGTGTGTTTGCAGATACCCACACAGTTGCAAGTGATTTGTAATGATTGCGCCCAGCTGTGTGTTGTTTGTTGATTGGAACACAGGTGCAAGTGGTTTGTCTTGATTGCGCCTAGGTTTTTTTTTTTTGAAGATTCGCACACAGGTGCTAGTGGTTTGTCTTGATTGCGCCTAGGTTTTTGTTTTTTGTAGATTCCCACACATGTGCAAGTGGATTGTCTTGATTGCACCCAGGTGTGTGTTGTTTATAGATTCGAACACAGACATGTGGTTTGTCTTGATTGCGCCTAGGTTTTTTTTTTTTTTTTTTTTTTTTTGTAGATTCACACAGAGGTGCAAGTGGTTTGTCTTGACTGTGCATAGGTTTTTTTTTTTGGAGATTTGCACACAGGTGCAATTGTTTAGTCTTGATGTGCCCAGGTGTGCGTGTTTCCAGATACCCACACAGGTGCAAGTGATTTGTGATGATTCCGCCCAGCTATGTGTTGTTTGTTGATTGGAACTCAGGTGCAATTGGTTTCTCTTGATTGCGGCTAGGTTTTTTTTTTTTCTAGATTCGCACAGAGGTGCAAGTGGTTTGTCTTGATTGAGCCTAGGTTGTTTTTTTTTTTTTTTTTTTTTTGTAGATTTGCACAGAGGTGCAAGTGGTTTGTCTTGACTGTGCCTATGTTTTTTTTTTTTTTTTTGGAGTTTGCACACAAGTGCAAGTGGTTTGTATTGATTGAGCCTAGGTTATTTTTTTTGAAGATTCGCACACAGGTGCAATTGATTTATCTTGATGTGCCCAGGTGTGTGTGTTTGCAGATACCCACACAGGTGCAAGTTATTTGTCATCATTATGCCCAGCTATGTGTTGTTTTTTGATTGGAACTCAGGTGCAATTGGTTTGTCTTGTTTGTGCCTAGGTTTTTTTTTTTGGAGATTCGCACACAGGTGCTAGTGGTTTGTCTTGATTGTGTCCAGGTGTGTGTTGTTTTCAGATTCCACACAAGTGCAAGTGGTTTGTCATGATTGCGCCTAGGTTTTTGTTTTTTGTAGATTCACATACAGTTGCAAGTTGTCTTCATTGCGCCTAAGTATTTTTATTTGGAGATTCGCACACAGGTGCAATGTGGTTTGTCATGATTGAACCCAGGTGTGTGTGTTTTTTTAGATTGGCACACAGGTGCAAGTTGTTTGTCTCGATTACACCCCACGTGTGTGTTGTTTATAGATTCAAAAAAAGATACAAATTGTCAGTTTTGATTGTGCCCAGGTGTGTGTTGTTTGCTGATTCACACAAAGGTGCACGTGGTTTGTCATGATTGCGCCCAGGTGTGTGTTCCTTATAGATTCGAACACAGGTGCAAGTGGTTTGTCATGATTGTGCTCAGGTGTTTGTTTTTTGTAGATCCGCACACAGGTGTACGTGGTTTGTCATTTTTGCGCCAAGGTGTGTGTTGTTTATAGATTTGAGTACAGGTGCAAGTGGTTTGTCTTGATTGCGCCTAGGTTTTCTTTTTTTTTTTTTAGATTCGCACTAAGGTGCAAGTGGTGTGTCTTGATTGCGCCTAGGTTTTTTTTTTTTCTAGAATCTCACAGAGGTGCAAGTGTTTTTTTTTGGAGATTTGCACTCAGGTACAAGTGGTTTGTCTTGATTGTGCCTAGGTTTTTTTTTTTTTTGAAGATTCGCACACAGGTGCAATATGTTAGTCTTGATGTGCCCAGGTGTGTGTGTTTCCAGACCCACACAGGTGCAAGTGATTTGTGATGATTGCGCCCAGCTGTGTGTTGTTTGTTGATTGGACCACAGGTGCAAGTGGTTTGTCTTGATTGCGGCTAGGATTTCTTTTTTTTTTTTTTTTGGATATTCGCACACAGGTGCTAGTGGTTTGTCTTGACTGTACCCAGGTGTGTGTTGTTTTCAGATTCCCACACAGGTGCAAGTGGTTTGTCATGATTGCGCATAGGTTTGTTTTTTGTAGATTCACACACAGATGCAAGTTGTCTTCATTGCGCCTAGGTATTTTATTTGGAGTTTCACACACAGGAGCAAGTGGTTTGTCTTGACTGTGCCCAGGTGTGTGTTGTTTTATGATTCCCACACAGGTGCATGTGGTTTGTCATGATTGCACCCTCGTGTGTGTTGTTTGTAGATCTGCACACAGGTTTAAGTGGTGTGTCCTGATTTCACTTAGGTTTTTGTTTTTTGTTGATTTGCACAGAAGTGCACGTGGTTTGTCATGATTGCGCCCATGTGTGTGTTGTTTAAAGATTTGAACACAGGTGAAAGTGGTTTGTCTTGATTGCGCCTAGGTTTTTTTTTTTTTTTTTTTTTTTTTTTTTGTAGATTCGCACAGAGGTGCAAGTGGTTTCTCTTGACTGTTCTTAGGTTTTTTTTTTTTTTGGAGATTTGCACACAGGTGCAAGTGGTTTGTATTGATTGAGCCTAGGTTTTTTTTTTTTTTTTTTTTTTTTTTTTTTTGTAGATTCGCACAGAGGTGCAAGTGGTTTGTCTTGACTGTGCCTAGGTTTTTTTTAGGAGATTTGCACACAAGTGCAAGTGGTTTGTTATGATTGAGCCTAGGTTTTTTTTTTTGAAGAATCGCGCACAGGTGCAATTGATTTATCTTCATGTGCCCAGGTGTGTGTGTTTGCAGATACACACACATGTGCAAGTTGTTTGTCATGATTATGACCAGCTATGTGTTGTTTGTTGATTGGAAGTCAGGTGCAAGTGGTTTGTCTTGTTTGGGCCTAGGATTTTTTTTTTTTTTTGGAGATTCGCACACAGGTGCTAGTGGTTTATCTTGATTGTGTCTAGGTGTGTGTTGTTTGCAGATTCCACACAGGTGCAAGTTGTTAGTCATGATTGCGCCTAGGTTTTTGTTTTTTGGAGATTCGCACACAGGTGCAAGTGGTTTGTCTTGATTGTGCCTAGCTTTTTTTTTTTTTTTTTGGAGATTCCCACACAGGTACAAGTGGTTTCTCTTGATTGTGCCCAGGTGTGTGTTCTTTTCAGATCCCACACATTTGTGAATCATTTGTCTTGATAGCGCATAGGTTTTTTTTGTTTTTTTTTTTTTTGAAAGATTCGCACACAGGTGCAAGTGTTTTCTCTTGATTGCGCCTAGGTTTTTTTTGTTTGTTTGTTTTTGAAGATTCGCACAGAGGTGCCATTGGTTTATCTTGATTTGCCCTGGTGTGTGTGTTTGCAGATACCCACACAGGTGCAAGTGATTTGTCATGATTGCGCCCATCTGTGTGTTGTTTTTTGATTGGAACACTGGTGCAGGAGGTTTGTCTTGATTGCGCCTACCTTTTCTTTTTTTTTTTTTGGAGATTCGCACACAGGTGCAAGTGGTTTGTCATGATTGCACCTAGGTTTTTTTTTTTTTGTAGATTCGCACAGAGGTGCCAGTGGTGTGTCTTGATTGCGCCTAGGTTTTTTTTGTTTTGTTTTTGTAGATTCGCACAGAGGTGCTATTGGTTTGTCTAGACTGTGCCTAGGTTTTTTTTTGGAGATTTGCACACAGGTGTAAGTGTATTGTCTTTTTGTGCCTAGGTTTGCTTTTTTTTTTTGGAGATTCACACACAGGTTCAATCGGTTTGTCTTGATTGCGCCCAGGTGTGTGTTGTTTATAGATTCGAACACAGATAGAAGTTGTCAGTCTTGATTGTGCCCAGGTGTGTGTTGTTTATAGATTCGAACACAGGTGCTAGTGGTTATTCTTGATTGTGTCCAGGTGTTTGTTGTTTGCAGATTCCCACAGAGGTGCACGTGGTTTGTCATGATTGCACCCAGGTGTGTGTTGTTTATAGATTCGAACACAGGTCCTAGTGGTTTGTCTTGATGTGCCCAGGTGTGTGTGTTTGCAGATATCCACACAGGTGCAAGTAATTTGTCAGGATTGCACCAAGCTATATGTTGTTTGTTGATTGGAACACAGGTGCAAGTTGTTTGTCTTGATTGCGCCTATGTTTTTATTTTTATTTTTTTGGAGATTCGCACACAGGTGCTAGTAGTTTGTCTTGCATGTGCCGAGGTGTGTGTTGTTTTTAGATTCCCACACAGGTGCAAGTGGTTTGTCATGATTTCGCCTAGGTTTTTGTTATTTGTAGATTCACAAACAGGTGCACGTTGTCTTGATTGTGCCTAGGTATTTTTATTTGGAGATTCGCACACAGGTTCAAGTGGTTTGTCTTGATTGCGCCCAGGTGTGTGTTGTTTATAGATTCGAACACAGATAGAAGTTGTCAGTCTTGATTGTGCCCAGGTGTGTGTTGTTTATAGATTTGAACACAGGTGCAAGTGGTTTTTCTTGATTGCGCCTAGGCTTTTGTTTTTTGTAGATTTGCACACAGGTGCACGTGGTTTGTATTGATTGAGCCTAGGTTTTTTTTTTTGAATATTTGCACACTGGTGCAAGTGTTTTGTCTTGATTGCGCTTAGGTATTTTTTATTGGAGTTTCACACACAGTTGCAAGTGTTTTGTCTTGATTGCGCCTAGGTTTTTTTTTTTTTTAAGATTTGCACACAGGTGCAATTGATTTATCTTGATGTGCCCAGGTGTGTGTGTTTGCAGATACCCACACAGGTGCAAGTTATTTGTCATCATTATGCCCAGCTATGTGTTGTTTGTTGATTGGAACTCAGGTGCAATTGGTTTGTCTTGTTTGCGCCTAGGTTTTTTTTGTTGTTGTTGTTGGAGATTCGCACACAGGTGCTAGTGGTTTGTATTGATTGTGTCCAGGTCTGTGTTGTTTTCAGATTCCACACAGGTGCAAGTGGTTTGTCATGATTGCGCCTAGGTTTTTGTTTTTTGTAGATTCACACACAGTTGCAAGTTGTCTTCATTGCACCTACGTTTTTTTATTTGGAGATTCGCACACAGGTGTAATGTGGTGTGTCTTGATTGTGCCCAGTTGTGTGTTGTTTGCAGATTCCCACACAGGAGCAAGTGGTTTGTCATACTTGCACCCAGGTTTGTGTGTTTTTTTACATTGGCACACAGGTGCAAATGGTTTGTCTTTATTGCCCCCAGGTGTGTGTTGTTTATAGATTCGGAAAAAAGATGCAAGTTGTCAGTCTTGATTGTGCCCAGGTGTGTGTTGTTTGCTGATTCCCACAAAGGTGCACGTGGTTTGTGATGATTGCGCCCAGGTGTGTGTTCCTTATAGATTCGAACACAGGTGCAAGTGGTGTGTCTTGATTACGCCTAATTTTTTGTTTTTTGTAGATTCACACACAGGTGCAATTGGTTGATCTTGATTGCGCCCAGGTGTGTTTTGTTTGTAGATCCACACACAGGTGCAAGTGGTTTGTCTAGATTGCACCTAGGTTTTTGTTTTTTGTAGATTCGCACATGGGTGCACGTGGTTTGTCAAGATTGCGCCCTAGTGTGTGTTGTTTATATATTTGAACACAGGTGCAAGTGGTTTGTGTTGAATGCGTTAGATTTTTTTTTTTTTTTGTAGATTCGCACAGAGGTGCAAGTCCTTTGTCTTGACTCTGCCTAGGTTTTTTTTTTTTTTTTTGGAGATTTCCACACAGGTGCAAGTGGCTTGTCTTTATTGCGCCTAGGTTTTTTTTTTTTTTGAAGATTCGCACACAGGCGCAATTGTTTAGTCTTGATGTGCCCAGGTGTGTGTGTTTGCAGATACCCACACAGTTGCAAGTGATTTGTAATGATTGCGCCCAGCTGTGTGTTGTTTGTTGATTGGAACACAGGTGCAAGTGGTTTGTCTTGATTGCGCCTAGGTTTTTTTTTTTTGAAGATTCGCACACAGGTGCTAGTGGTTTGTCTTGATTGCGCCTAGGTTTTTGTTTTTTGTAGATTCCCACACATGTGCAAGTGGATTGTCTTGATTGCACCCAGGTGTGTGTTGTTTATAGATTCGAACACAGACATGTGGTTTGTCTTGATTGCGCCTAGGTTTTTTTTTTTTTTTTTTTTTTTGTAGATTCACACAGAGGTGCAAGTGGTTTGTCTTGACTGTGCATAGGTTTTTTTTTTGGAGATTTGCACACAGGTGCAATTGTTTAGTCTTGATGTGCCCAGGTGTGCGTGTTTCCAGATACCCACACAGGTGCAAGTGATTTGTGATGATTCCGCCCAGCTATGTGTTGTTTGTTGATTGGAACTCAGGTGCAATTGGTTTCTCTTGATTGCGGCTAGGTTTTTTTTTTTTCTAGATTCGCACAGAGGTGCAAGTGGTTTGTCTTGATTGAGCCTAGGTTGTTTTTTTTTTTTTTTTTTTTTTTGTTTGTAGATTTGCACAGAGGTGCAAGTGGTTTGTCTTGACTGTGCCTATGTTTTTTTTTTTTTTTGGAGATTTGCACACAAGTGCAAGTGGTTTGTATTGATTGAGCCTAGGTTATTTTTTTTGAAGATTCGCACACAGGTGCAATTGATTTATCTTGATGTGCCCAGGTGTGTGTGTTTGCAGATACCCACACAGGTGCAAGTTATTTGTCATCATTATGCCCAGCTATGTGTTGTTTTTTGATTGGAACTCAGGTGCAATTGGTTTGTCTTGTTTGTGCCTAGGTTTTTTTTTTGGAGATTCGCACACAGGTGCTAGTGGTTTCTCTTGATTGTGTCCAGGTGTGTGTTGTTTTCAGATTCCACACAAGTGCAAGTGGTTTGTCATGATTGCGCCTAGGTTTTTGTTTTTTGTAGATTCACATACAGTTGCAAGTTGTCTTCATTGCGCCTAAGTATTTTTATTTGGAGATTCGCACACAGGTGCAATGTGGTTTGTCATGATTGAACCCAGGTGTGTGTGTTTTTTTAGATTGGCACACAGGTGCAAGTTGTTTGTCTCGATTACACCCCAGGTGTGTGTTGTTTATAGATTCAAAAAAAGATGCAAATTGTCAGTTTTGATTGTGCCCAGGTGTGTGTTGTTTGCTGATTCACACAAAGGTGCACGTGGTTTGTCATGATTGCGCCCAGGTGTGTGTTCCTTATAGATTCGAACACAGGTGCAAGTGGTTTGTCATGATTGTGCTCAGGTGTTTGTTTTTTGTAGATCCGCACACAGGTGTACGTGGTTTGTCATTTTTGCGCCAAGGTGTGTGTTGTTTATAGATTTGAGTACAGGTGCAAGTGGTTTGTCTTGATTGCGCCTAGGTTTTCTTTTTTTTTTTTAGATTCGCACTAAGGTGCAAGTGGTGTGTCTTGATTGCGCCTAGGTTTTTTTTTTTTTTCTAGAATCTCACAGAGGTGCAAGTGTTTTTTTTTGGAGATTTGCACTCAGGTACAAGTGGTTTGTCTTGATTGTGCCTAGGTTTTTTTTTTTTTTTGAAGATTCGCACACAGGTGCAATATGTTAGTCTTGATGTGCCCAGGTGTGTGTGTTTCCAGACCCACACAGGTGCAAGTGATTTGTGATGATTGCGCCCAGCTGTGTGTTGTTTGTTGATTGGACCACAGGTGCAAGTGGTTTGTCTTGATTGCGGCTAGGATTTCATTTTTTTTTTTTTTGGATATTCGCACACAGGTGCTAGTGGTTTGTCTTGACTGTACCCAGGTGTGTGTTGTTTTCAGATTCCCACACAGGTGCAAGTGGTTTGTCATGATTGCGCATAGGTTTGTTTTTTGTAGATTCACACACAGATGCAAGTTGTCTTCATTGCGCCTAGGTATTTTATTTGGAGTTTCGCACACAGGAGCAAGTGGTTTGTCTTGACTGTGCCCAGGTGTGTGTTGTTTTATGATTCCCACACAGGTGCATGTGGTTTGTCATGATTGCACCCTCGTGTGTGTTGTTTGTAGATCTGCACACAGGTTTAAGTGGTGTGTCCTGATTTCACTTAGGTTTTTGTTTTTTGTTGATTTGCACAGAAGTGCACGTGGTTTGTCATGATTGCGCCCATGTGTGTGTTGTTTAAAGATTTGAACACAGGTGAAAGTGGTTTGTCTTGATTGCGCCTAGGTTTTTTTTTTTTTTTTTTTTTTTTTTGTAGATTCGCACAAAGGTGCAAGTGGTTTCTCTTGACTGTTCTTAGGTTTTTTTTTTTTTTGGAGATTTGCACACAGGTGCAAGTGGTTTGTATTGATTGAGCCTAGGTTTTTTTTTTTTTTTTTTTTTTTTTTTTTGTAGATTCGCACAGAGGTGCAAGTGGTTTGTCTTGACTGTGCCTAGGTTTTTTTTAGGAGATTTGCACACAAGTGCAAGTGGTTTGTTATGATTGAGCCTAGGTTTTTTTTTTTGAAGAATCGCGCACAGGTGCAATTGATTTATCTTCATGTGCCCAGGTGTGTGTGTTTGCAGATACACACACATGTGCAAGTTGTTTGTCATGATTATGACCAGCTATGTGTTGTTTGTTGATTGGAAGTCAGGTGCAAGTGGTTTGTCTTGTTTGGGCCTAGGATTTTTTTTTTTTTTTTGGAGATTCGCACACAGGTGCTAGTGGTTTATCTTGATTGTGTCTAGGTGTGTGTTGTTTGCAGATTCCACACAGGTGCAAGTTGTTAGTCATGATTGCGCCTAGGTTTTTGTTTTTTGGAGATTCGCACACAGGTGCAAGTGGTTTGTCTTGATTGTGCCTAGCTTTTTTTTTTTTTTTTTTGGAGATTCCCACACAGGTACAAGTGGTTTCTCTTGATTGTGCCCAGGTGTGTGTTCTTTTCAGATCCCACACATTTGTGAATCATTTGTCTTGATAGCGCATAGGTTTTTTTTTTTTTTTTTTTTTTGAAAGATTCGCACACAGGTGCAAGTGTTTTCTCTTGATTGCGCCTAGGTTTTTTTTGTTTGTTTGTTTTTGAAGATTCGCACAGAGGTGCCATTGGTTTATCTTGATTTTTCCTGGTGTGTGTGTTTGCAGATACCCACACAGGTGCAAGTGATTTGTCATGATTGCGCCCATCTGTGTGTTGTTTTTTGATTGGAACACTGGTGCAGGAGGTTTGTCTTGATTGCGCCTACCTTTTCTTTTTTTTTTTTTGGAGATTCGCACACAGGTGCAAGTGGTTTGTCATGATTGCACCTAGGTTTTTTTTTTTTTGTAGATTCGCACAGATGTGCCAGTGGTGTGTCTTGATTGCGCCTAGGTTTTTTTTGTTTTGTTTTGTTTTGTTTTTGTAGATTCGCACAGAGGTGCTATTGGTTTGTCTAGACTGTGCCTAGGTTTTTTTTTGGAGATTTGCACACAGGTGTAAGTGTATTGTCTTTTTGTGCCTAGGTTTGCTTTTTTTTTTTGGAGATTCACACACAGGTTCAAGCGGTTTGTCTTGATTGCGCCCAGGTGTGTGTTGTTTATAGATTCGAACACAGATAGAAGTTGTCAGTCTTGATTGTGCCCAGGTGTGTGTTGTTTATAGATTCGAACACAGGTGCTAGTGGTTATTCTTGATTGTGTCCAGGTGTTTGTTGTTTGCAGATTCCCACAGAGGTGCACGTGGTTTGTCATGATTGCACCCAGGTGTGTGTTTATAGATTCGAACACAGGTCCTAGTGGTTTGTCTTGATGTGCCCAGGTGTGTGTGTTTGCAGATATCCACACAGGTGCAAGTAATTTGTCAGGATTGCACCAAGCTATATGTTGTTTGTTGATTGGAACACAGGTGCAAGTTGTTTGTCTTGATTGCGCCTATGTTTTTATTTTTATTTTTTTGGAGATTCGCACACAGGTGCTAGTAGTTTGTCTTGCATGTGCCGAGGTGTGTGTTGTTTTTAGATTCCCACACAGGTGCAAGTGGTTTGTCATGATTGCGCCTAGGTTTTTGTTATTTGTAGATTCACAAACAGGTGCACGTTGTCTTGATTGTGCCTAGGTATTTTTATTTGGAGATTCGCACACAGGTTCAAGTGGTTTGTCTTGATTGCGCCCAGGTGTGTGTTGTTTATAGATTCGAACACAGATAGAAGTTGTCAGTCTTGATTGTGCCCAGGTGTGTGTTGTTTATAGATTCGAACACAGGTGCTAGTGGTTATTCTTGATTGTGTCCAGGTGTTTGTTGTTTGCAGATTCCCACAGAGGTGCACGTGGTTTGTCATGATTGCACCCAGGTGTGTGTTGTTTATAGATTCGAAAACAGGTGCAAGTGGTTTGTCTTGATTGCGCCTAGGTTTTCTTTTTTTTTTTTTTTTGTAGATTCTCACAAAGGTGCAAGTGGTTTGTCTTGACTGTGCATAGGTTTTCTTTTTTTTTTTTGGAGATTTGCACACAGGTGCAAGTGGTTTCTCTTGATTGCACCTAGATATTTTTTTTTGAAGATTCGCACACAGGTGCAATTGGTTAGTCTTGATGTAGCCAGGTTTGTGTGTTTCCAGATACCCACACAGGTGCAAGTGATTTGTCATGATTGCGCCCATCTGTGTGTTGCTTGCTAATGGGACCACAGGTGCAAGTGGTTTGTCTTGATTGCGGGTAGGTTTTTTTTTTTTTTTTTTGAGATTCGCACACAGGTGCTAGTGGTATGTCTTGCCTGTACCCAGGTGTGTGTTGTTTTTAGATTCCCACACAGGTGCAAGTGGTTTGTCATGATTGCGCCTAGGTTTTTGTTATTTGTAGATTCACAAACAGGTGCACGTTGTCTTGATTGTGCTTAGGTATTTTTATTTGGAGATTCGCACACAGGTGCAAGTGGTTTGTCTTGATTGTGCCCAGGTGTGTGATGTTTGCAGATTCCCACACAGATGCAAGTGGTTTGTCAAGATTGCACCCTGGTGTGTGTGTTGTTTGTATTTGGCACACAGGTGCTAGTGGTTTGTCTTGATTGCGCCTAGTTTTTGTTCTTTGTAGATTCACACACAGGTGCAATTGGTTGATCTTGATTGCGCCCAGGGGTGTGTTGTTTGTAGATTTGCACACAGCTGCAGTTGGTTTTTCTTGATTGTGCCCAGGTGTGTGTTGTTTTCAGATTCCCAACAGGTGCAAGTAGTTTGTCATGATTGCGCCCAGGTGTGTGTTGTTTTTAGATTCGCACACAGGTGCAAGTGGTTTGTCTTGATTGCGCCAAGGATTTTGTTCTTTGTAGATTCACACACAGGTGCAATTGGTTGATCTTGATTGCGCCCAGCGGTGTGTTGTTTGTAGATTTGCACCCAGCTGCAGGTGGTTTCTCTTGATTGTGCCCAGGTGTGTGTTGTTTTCAGATTCCCAACAGGTGCAAGTGGTTTGTCATGATTGCGCCCAGTTGTGTGTTGTTTTTAGATTCGCACACAGGTGCAAGTGGTTTGTCTCGATTGCGCCTAGGTTTTTGTTTTTTGTAGATTCCCACACAGGTGCAAGTGTTTTGTCTTGATTGCGCCTAGGTTTTTTTTTGGAGTTTCACACACAGGTGCAAGTGTTTTGTCTTGATTGCGCCTAGGTGTTTTTTTTTGTAGAGTCACACAGACGTGCAAGTGGTTTGTCTTGACTGTGCATAGGGTTTTTTTTTGGAGATTTGCACACAGGTGCAATGGTTAGTCTTGATGTCCCCAGGTGTGTTGTTTGCAGATACCCACACAGGTGCAAATGATTTGTCATGATTGAGCCCAGCTGTGTATTGTTTGTTGATTGGACCACAGGTGCAAGTGGTTTGTCTTGATTGCGCCTAGGAGTTTGTTTTTTGTAGATTCACACACAGGTGCAATTGATTGATCTTGATTGCGACCAGGGATGTGTTGTTTGTAGATTTGCACACAGCTGCAGGTGGTTTTTCTTGATTGTGCCCAGGTGTGTGTTGATTATAGATTCGAACACATATAGAAGTTGTCAGTCTTGATTGTGCCCAGGTGTGTGTTGTTTATAGATTTGAACACAGGTGCAAGTGGTTTTTCTTGATTGCGCCTAGGCTTTTGTTTTTTGTAGATTTGCACACATGTGCACGTGGTTTGTATTGATTGAGCCTAGGTTTTTTTTTTTTGAATATTTGCACACTGGTGCAAGTGTTTTGTCTTGATTGCGCTTAGGTATTTTTTATTGGAGTTTCACACACAGTTGCAAGTGTTTTGTCTTGATTGCGCCTAGGTTTTTTTTTTTTTTAAGATTTGCACACAGGTGCAATTGATTTATCTTGATGTGCCCAGGTGTGTGTGTTTGCAGATACCCACACAGGTGCAAGTTATTTGTCATCATTATGCCCAGCTATGTGTTGTTTGTTGATTGGAACTCAGGTGCAATTGGTTTGTCTTGTTTGCGCCTAGGTTTTTTTTGTTGTTGTTGTTGGAGATTCGCACACAGGTGCTAGTGGTTTGTATTGATTGTGTCCAGGTCTGTGTTGTTTTCAGATTCCACACAGGTGCAAGTGGTTTGTCATGATTGCGCCTAGGTTTTTGTTTTTTGTAGATTCACACACAGTTGCAAGTTGTCTTCATTGCACCTACGTTTTTTTATTTGGAGATTCGCACACAGGTGTAATGTGGTGTGTCTTGATTGTGCCCAGTTGTGTGTTGTTTGCAGATTCCCACACAGGAGCAAGTGGTTTGTCATACTTGCACCCAGGTTTGTGTGTTTTTTTACATTGGCACACAGGTGCAAATGGTTTGTCTTTATTGCCCCCAGGTGTGTGTTGTTTATAGATTCGGAAAAAAGATGCAAGTTGTCAGTCTTGATTGTACCCAGGTGTGTGTTGTTTGCTGATTCCCACAAAGGTGCACGTGGTTTGTGATGATTGCGCCCAGGTGTGTGTTCCTTATAGATTCGAACACAGGTGCAAGTGGTGTGTCTTGATTACGCCTAATTTTTTGGTTTTGTAGATTCACACACAGGTGTAATTGGTTTGTCTTGATTGTGCCTAATTTTTTTTTTTGGAGTTTCACACACAGGTGCAAGTGGTTTGTCTTGATTGCGCCTAGGATTTTTTTTTTTGTAGATTCAATCACAGGTGTAAGTTGTCATTGTGCCTAGATTTTTTTATTTGTATATTCGCACACAAGTGCCAGTGGTTTGTCTTCATTGTGCCTAAGTTCTTTTTTTTTTTTTTTTTTTTTGGAGTTTCACACACCGGTGCAAGTGGATTGTCTTGATTGTGCCTAGTTTTTTTATTTTTGGAGATTCCCACACAGGTGCACGTGGTTTTTCATGATTGCTCTCAGGTGTGTGTTGTTTATAGATTTGAACACAGGTGCAAGTGGTTTGTCTTGATTGTGCCTAAGTTTTTTTTTTTTGGAGTTTCACACACAGGTGCAAGTGGTTTGTCTTGATTGCACCTAGGTTTTTGATTTTTGGAGATTCCCACACAGGTGCACGTGGTTTGTCATGATTGCGCCCAGGTGTGTGTATTTTATAGATTTGAAAACTGGTGGAAGTGGTTTGTCTTGATTGCACCTAGGATTTTGTTTTTTTAGATTCACACCCAGGTGCAATTGGTTGATCTTGAATGCGCCCAGGTGTGTGTTGTTTGTAGATTTGCACACAGCTGCAAGTGATTTCTCTTGATTGTGCCCAGGTGTGTGTGTTTTCATATTCCGAACAGGTGCAAGTGGTTTTTCGTGATTACGCCTATGTTTTTTTTTTTTTTTTTTTAGATTCACACAGAGGTGCAAGTCGTTTGTCTTGATTGCCCCTAGGTTTTTTTTTGTAGATTCGCACAGAGGTGCAAGTGGTTTGTCTTGACTGTGCATAGGTTATTTTTTTTTGGAGATTTGCACACAGGTGCAAGTGGTTTGTCTTGATTGCACCTAGGTATTTTTTCTTGAAGATTCGCACACAGGTGCAATTGGTTAGTATTGATGTGTCCATTTGTTGTGTTTCCAGATACCCAAACAGGTTCAAGTGATTTGTGAAGATTGTGCCCAGCTATGTGTTGTTTGTTGATTGGAACACAGGTGCAAGTGGTTTATCTTGATTGCACATAGCTTTTTTTTTTTTTTTTGTAGATTCCCACACAGGTGCAAGTGGTTTGTCTTGATTGTGCAATATTTTTTTTTGTAGATTCCCACACAGGTGCAAGAGGTTTTTCTTCATTACGCCTAGGTTTTTTTTTTTTTTTTTTTTTTTTTTTTTTTTTTTTTTTTGTAGATCCGCACAGAGGTGCAAGTGGTTTGTCTTGACTGTGCATTGGTTTTTTTTTTTTGGAGATTTGCACACGGGTGCAATGGTTAGTCTTGATGTCCCCAGGTGTGTGTGTTTGCAGATACCCACACAGGTGCAAATGATTTGTCATGATTGAGCCCAGCTGTGTATTGTTTGTTGATTGGACCACAGGTGCAAGTGGTTTGTCTTGATTGTGCCTATGATTTTGTTTTTTGTAGATTCACACACAGGTGCAATTGATTGATCTTGATTGCGCCCAGGGATGTGTTGTTTGTAGATTTGCACACAGCTGCAGGTGGTTTTTCTTGATTGTGCCCAGGTGTGTGTTGATTATAGATTCGAACACAGATAGAAGTTGTCAGTCTTGATTGTGCCCAGGTGTGTGTTGTTTATAGATTTGAACACAGGTGCAAGTGGTTTGTCTTGATTGGGCCTAGGCTTTTGTTTTTTGTAGATTTGCACACATGTGCAAGTGGTTTGTATTGATTGAGCCTAGGTTTTTTTTTTTTGAATATTTGCACACTGGTGCAAGTGGTTTGTCTTGATTGCGCTTAGGCATTTTTTTATTGGAGTTTCACACACAGTTGCAAGTGTTTTGTCTTGATTGCGCCTAGGTTTTTTTTTTTTTTTTTTTGTAGATTCACACAGAGGTGCAAGTGTTTTGTCTTGACTGTGCATAGGATATTTTTTTTGGAGATTTGCACACAGGTGCAAGTGCTTTGTCTTGATTGCGCTTAGGTATTTTTTTTGAAGATTCGCACACAGGTGCAATTGGTTAGTCTTGATGTGCTCAGGTGTGTGTGTTTCCAATACCCACACAGGTGCAAGTGACTTGTGATGATTGCGCCCAGCTATGTGTTTTTTGTTGATTGGAACTCAGGTGCAATTTGTTTGTCTTGATTGCGGCTAGGTTTTTTTTTTCTAGATTCGCACAGAGGTGCAAGTGATTTGTCTTGATTGCGCCTAGGTTTTTTTTTTTTTTGTAGATTCGCACACAGGTGGAGGTGGTTTGTCTTGATTGCACCCAGGTGTGTGTTGTTTATAGTTTGGAACACAGGTGCAAGTTGTTTGTCTTGACTGTGCCTAGGTTTTGTTTTTTTTGGAGATTTGCACACAGGTGCAAGTGGTTTCTCTTGATCGTGCCTAGGTTTTTTTTTTGAAGATTCGCAGACAGGTGCAATTGGTTTATCTTGATATGCCCAGGTGTGTGTATTTGCAGATACCCACACAGGTGCAAGTGGTTTGTCTTGATTGCGCCCAGATGTGTTTGTTTATAGATTCTAACACAGATGCAAGTGGTTAGTTTTGATTGTGCCCAGGTGTTTGTTGTTTGCAGAT
Organism: Erinaceus europaeus; assembly: GCF_950295315.1. Lineage (NCBI taxonomy): Eukaryota > Metazoa > Chordata > Mammalia > Eulipotyphla > Erinaceidae > Erinaceus > Erinaceus europaeus. The sequence continues at coordinate 41,769,726 of NC_080169.1, forward strand.
TCCCACATAGGTGCACGTTGTTTGTCATGATTGCGCCCAGGTGTGTGTTGTTTATAGATTTGAACACAGGTGCAAGTGGTTTGTCTTGATTGCGCCTAGGTTTTCTTTTTTTTTTTTTTTTTTTTTTGTAGATTCTCACAAAGGTGCAAGTGGTTTGTCTTGACTGTGCATAGGTTTTCTTTTTTTTTTTTTTGGAGATTTGCACACAGGTGCAAGTGGTTTCTCTTGATTGCACCTAGATATTTTTTTTTTGAAGATTCGCACACAGGTGCAATTGGTTAGTCTTGATGTAGCCAGGTTTGTGTGTTTCCAGATACCCACACAGGTGCAAGTGATTTGTCATGATTGCGCCCATCTGTGTGTTGCTTGCTGATTGGACCACAGGTGCAAGTGGTTTGTCTTGATTGCGGGTAGGTTTTTTTTTTTTTTTTTGAGATTCGCACACAGGTGCTAGTGGTATGTCTTGCCTGTACCCAGGTGTGTGTTGTTTTTAGATTCCCACACAGGTGCAAGTGGTTTGTCATGATTGCGCCTAGGTTTTTGTTATTTGTAGATTCACAAACAGGTGCACGTTGTCTTGATTGTGCCTAGGTATTTTTATTTGGAGATTCGCACACAGTGCAAGTGGTTTGTCTTGATTGTGCCCTGGTGTGTGATGTTTGCAGATTCCCAGACAGATGCAAGTGGTTTGTCATGATTGCACCCAGGTGTGTGTGTTGTTTGTATTTGGCACACAGGTGCAAGTGGTTTGTCTTGATTGCGCCTAGGATTTTGTTCTTTGTAGATTCACACACAGGTGCAACTGGTTGTTCTTGATTGCGCCCAGGTGTGTGTTGTTTATAGATTTGCACACAGCTGCAGATGGTTTTTCTTGATTGTGCCCAGGTGTGTGTTGTTTTCAGATTCCCAACAGGTGCAAGTGGTTTGTCATGATTGCGCCCAGGTGTGTGTTGTTTTTAGATTCGCACACAGGTGCAAGTGGTTTGTCTTGATTGCGCCAAGGATTTTGTTTTTTGTAGATTCACACACAGGTGCAATTGTTTGATCTTGATTGCGCCCAGGGGTGTGTTGTTTGTAGATTTGCACCCAGCTGCAGCTGGTTTCTCTTGATTGTGCCCAGGTGTGTGTGGTTTTCAGATTCCCAACAGGTGCAAGTGGTTTGTTATGATTGCGCCCAGGTGTGTGTTGTTTTTAGATTCGCACACAGGTGCAAGTGGTTTGTCTCGATTGCGCCTAGGTTTTTGTTTTTTGTAGATTCCCACACAGGTGCAAGTGTTTTGTCTTGATTGCGCCTAGGTTTTTTTTTTTGGAGTTTCACACACAGGTGCAAGTGTTTTGTCTTGATTGCGCCTAGGTTTTTTCTTTGTAGAGTCACACAGAGGTGCAAGTGATTTGTCTTGACTGTGCATAGGTTATTTTTTTTGGAGATTTGCACACAGGTGCAAGTGGTTTGTCTTGATTGCACCTAGGTATTTTTTCTTGAAGATTCGCACACAGGTGCAACTGGTTAGTCTTGATGTGTCCATTTGTTGTGTTTCCAGATACCCACACAGGTTCAAGTGATTTGTGATGATTGCGCCCAGCTATGTGTTGTTTGTTGATTGGAACACAGGTGCAAGTGGTTTGTCTTGATTGCGCCTAGCTTTTTTTTTTTTTTTTGTAGATTCCCACACAGGTGCAAGTGGTTTGTCTTGATTGTGCCTAAGTTTTTTTTGTTGTAGATTCCCACACAGGTGCAAGAGGTTTTTCTTCATTACGCCTAGGTGTTTTTTTTTTTTTTTTTGTACATCCGCACAGAGGTGCAAGTGGTTTGTCTTGACTGTGCATTGGTTTTTTTTTTTTTGGAGATTTGCACATGGGTGCAATGGTTAGTCTTGATGTACCCAGGTGTGTGTGTTTGCAGATATCCACACAGGTGCAAATGATTTGTCATGATTGAGCCCAGCTTGTATTGTTTGTTGATTGGACCACAGGTGCAAGTGGTTTGTCTTGATTGCGCCTATGATTTTGTTTTTTGTAGATTCACACACAGGTGCAATTGATTGATCTTGATTGCGCCCAGGGATGTGTTGTTTATAGATTTGCACACAGCTGCAGGTGGTTTTTCTTGATTGTGCCCAGGTGTGTGTTGATTATAGATTCGAACACATATAGAAGTTGTCAGTCTTGATTGTGCCCAGGTGTGTGTTGTTTATAGATTTGAACACAGGTGCAAGTGGTTTGTCTTGATTGCGCCTTGGCTTTTGTTTTTTGTAGATTTGCACACATGTGCAAGTGGTTTGTATTGATTGAGCCTAGGTTTTTTTTTGAATATTTGCACACTGGTGCAAGTGGTTTGTCTTGATTGCGCTTCGGTATTTTTTTATTGGAGTTTCACACACAGTTGCAAGTGTTTTGTCTTGATTGCGCCTAGGTTTTTTTTTTTTTTTTTGTAGAGTCACACAGAGGTGCAAGTGTTTTGTCTTGACTGTGCATAGGTTATTTTTTTTGGAGATTTGCACACAGGTGCAAGTGCTTTGTCTTGATTGCGCTTAGGTATTTTTTTTGAAGATTCGCACACAGGTGCAATTGGTTAGTCTTGATGTGCTCAGGTGTGTGTGTTTCCAATACCCACACAGGTGCAAGTGACTTGTGATGATTGCGCCCAGCTATGTGTTGTTTGTTGATTGGAACTCAGGTGCAATTTGTTTTTCTTGATTGCGGCTAGGCTTTTTCTTTCTAGATTCGCACAGAGGTGCAAGTGGTTTGTCTTGATTGCACCTAGGTTTTTTTTTTTTTTTTTTTTTTTTTTGTAGATTCGCACAGAGGTGCAAGTGGTTAGTCTTGACTGTGCCTAGGTTTTTTTTTTGGAGATTTGCACACAAGTGCAAATGGTTTGTATTGATTGAGCCTAGGTTTTATTTTTTTTTAAGATTCGCACACAGGTGCAATTGATTTATCTTGATGTGCCCAGGTGTGTGTGTTTGCAGATACCCACACAGGTGCAAGTTATTTGTCATCATTATGCCCAGCTATGTGTTGTTTGTTGATTGGAACTCAGGTGCAATAGGTTTGTCTTGTTTGCGCCTAGGTTTTTTTTTTTTTTTTTTTTTTGGAGATTCGCACACAGGTGCTAGTGGTTTGTATTGATTGTGTCCAGGTGTGTGTTGTTTTCAGATTCCACACAGGTGCAAGTGGTTTGTCATGATTGCGCCTAGGTTTTTGTTTTTTGTAGATTCACACACAGTTGCAAGTTGTCTTCATTGCGCCTAGGTTTTTTTATTTGGAGATTCGCACACAGGTGCAATGTGGTGTGTCTTGATTGTGCCCAGTTGTGTGTTGTTTACAGATTCCGACACAGGAGCAAGTGGTTTGTCATGATTGCACCCAGGTTTGTGTGTTTTTTTAGATTGCACACAGGTGCAAATGGTTTGTCTTTATTGCCCCCAGGTGTGTGTGTTTATAGATTCGAAAAAAGATGCAAGTTGTCAGTCTTGATTGTGCCCAGGTGTTTGTTGTTTGCTGATTCCCACAAAGGTGCACGTGGTTTGTGATGATTGCTCCCAGGTGTGTGTTCTTTATAGATTCGAACACAGGTGCAAGTGGTGTGTCTTGATTACGCCTAATTTTTTGTTTTTTTGTAGATTCCCACACAGGTGTAAGTGGTTTGTCTTGAGTGTGCCTAATTTTTTTTTTTGGAGTTTCACACACAGGTGCAAGTGGTTTGTCTTTTTGCGCCTAGGTTTTTGATTTTTGGAGATTCCCACACAGGTGCACATGGTTTGTCATGATTGCGCCCAGGTGTGTGTATTTTATAGATTTGAAAACAGGTGGAAGTGGTTTGTCTTGATTGCACCTAGGATTTTGTTTTTTTAGATTCACACACAGGTGCAATTGGTTGATCTTGAATGTGCCCAGGTGTGTGTTGTTTGTAGATTTGCACACAGCTGCAAGTGATTTCTCTGATTGTCCCCAGGTGTGTGTGTTTTCATATTCCGAACAGGTGCAAGTGGTTTGTTGTGATTGCGCCTATGTTTTTTTTTTTTTTTTAGATTCGCACAAAGGTGCAAGTCGTTTGTCTTGATTTCCCCTAGGTTTTTTTTGTAGATTCGCACAGAGGTGCAATTGGTTTGTCTTGAATGTGCCTAGGTTTTTATTTATTTATTTATTTATTTTTTTGGAGATTTGCACACAGGTGCAAGTAGTTTCTCTTGATTGCGCCTAGTTTTTTTTTTTTTTTTGAAGATTCGCACACCGGTGCAATTGGTTTAACTTGATGTGCCCAGGTGTGTTGTTTACAGATACCCACACAGGTGCAAGTGGTTTATCATGATTGCGCCCAGCTGTGTGTTGATTGTTGATTGGCACACAGGTGCAAGTGGTTTGTCTTGATTGCGCCCAGGTGTGTGTTGTTTATAGATTGTAACTCAGATGGAAGTTGTCAGTCTTGGTTGTGCCCAGGTGTGTGTTGTTTGCAGATTCCCACACAGGTGCACGTGGTTTGTCATGATTGCGCCCAGGTGTGTGTAGTTTATAGATTCGAACACAGGTGGAAGTGGTTTGTTTTGATTGCATCTAGGATTTTGTTTTTTTAGATTCACACACAGGTGCAATTGGTTGATCTTGATTGCGCCCAGGTGTGTGTTGTTTATAGATTTGCACACAGCTGCAAGTGATATCTCTTGATTGGGCCCAGGTGTGTGTGGTTTTCATATTCCCACCAGGTGCAAGTGGTTTGTCTTGATTGCACCTAGGTTTTTTTTTTTAGATTCGTACAGAGGTGCAAGTGGTTTGTCTTGATTGCGCCTAGGTTTTTTTTTTTTTTTTGTAGATTCTCACAGAGGTGCAATTGGTTAGTCTAGACTGTGCCTAGGTTTTTTTTTTTTTTTTGGAGATTTGCACACAGGTAATTGTTTTCTCTTGATTGAGCCTACTTTTTTTTTTTTGAGGATTCACACACAGGTGCAATTGGTTTATATTGATGTGCCCAGGTTGTGTGTTTGCGGATACCCACACAGGTGCAAGTGATTTGTCATGATTGCGCCCAGCTGTGTGTTTTTTGTTGATTGGAACACAGGTGCAAGTGGTTTGTCTTGATTGTGCCAAGGTGTTTGTTGTTTGCAGATTCCAACAAAGGTGCACGTGGTTTGTCATGATTGCGCCCAGGTGTGTGTTGTTTATAGATTCGAACACAGATGCAAGTGGTTAGTCTTGATTATGCCTAATTTTTTTTGTAGTTTCTCACACAGATGCAAGTGGTTTGTATTGATTGCGCCTAAGTTTTATTTTTTGGAGTTTCACACACAGGTGCGAGTGGTTTGTCTAGATTGCACCTAGGTTTTTTTTTTTTTTTTTTTTGTGATTCCCACACAGGTGCAAGTGGTTTGTCTTGATTGTGCCCAGGTGTGTTGTCTCCAAAAAAAAAAACAGGCGCAATCAAGACAAACCACTTGCACCTGTGTGGGAATCTACAAAAAACAAAAACCCAGGGGCAATCAAGACAAACCACTTGCACCTGTGTTCCAAACAACAAACAACAGACAGCTGGGCGCAATCATGACAAATCACTTGCATCTGTGTGGGTATCTGCAAACACACACACCTGGGCATATCAAGAAAAACCAATTGCACCTGTGTGCGAATCTTCAAATAAAAAAAAGTAGGCGCAATCAAGACAAACCACTTTCACCTGTGTGCAAATCTCCAAAAAAAAAAATAAATAAACCTAGGCGCAATCAGACAAACCACTTGCACCTTTGTTCAAATCTATAAACAACTCACACGTGGGTGCAATCATGACAAACCACGTGCACCTTTGTGCAAATCTACAAAACACAAAAACCTACATGCAATCAAGACAAACCACTTGCAGCTGTGTGCAAATCTACAAACAATAAACACCTGGGCGCAATCAAGATCAACCAATAGCACCTGTGTGTGAATCTACAAAAAACAAAATCCTAGGCGCAATCAAGACCAAGCACTTGCACCTGTGTTTGAATCTACAAACAACACACACCTGGGGGAAATCATGACAAGCCACTTGCACCTGTGTGCGAATTTAGAAACAACACACACCTGGGCGCAATCATGACTAACCACTTGCACCTGTTGGGAATCTGAAAACAACACACACCTGGGCACAATCTAGAGAAACTACTTGCAGCTGTGTGCAAATCTACAAACAACACACACCTGGGCTCAATCATGACAAACCACTTGCACCTGTTGGGAATCTGAAAACAACACACACCTGGGAAAAAATCAAGAGAAACCACTTGCAGCTGTGTCCAAATCTACAAACAACACACACCTGGGCGCAATCAAGAACAACCAGTTGCACCTGTGTGTGAATCTACAAAAAACAAAACCCTAGGCATAATCAAGTCAAACCACTTGCACCTGTGTTCGAATCTATAAACAACACACACGTGGGCGCAATCATGACAAGCCACTTGCACCTGTGTGCGAATTTAGAAACAACACACACCTGGGCGCAATCATGACTAACCACTTGCACCTGTTGGGAATCTGAAAACAACACACACCTGGGCACAATCTAGAGAAACTACTTGCAGCTGTGTGCAAATCTACAAACAACACACACCTGGGCTCAATCATGACAAACCACTTGCACCTGTTGGGAATCTGAAAACAACACACACCTGGGAAAAAATCAAGAGAAACCACTTGCAGCTGTGTCCAAATCTACAAACAACACACACCTGGGCGCAATCAAGAACAACCAGTTGCACCTGTGTGTGAATCTACAAAAAACAAAATCCTAGGCATAATCAAGTCAAACCACTTGCACCTGTGTTCGAATCTATAAACAACACACACCTGGGCGCAATCATGACAGACCACGTGCAACATGTGTGGGAATCGGCAAATAACACACACCTGGGCACCATCAAGACTGACAACTTCCATCTAGGTTCGAATCTATAAACAACACACACCTGGGCAAAATCATGAAAAACCACTTGCACCTGTGTGGAATTCACCAAAAAAAAAAAAAAAACCTATGCTCAATCAAGACAAACCACTTGCACCTGTGTGCGAATCTACAAACAACACACACCTGGGCGCAATCAAGATCAACCAATTGCACCTGTGTGGGAATCAGCAAACAACACACACCTGGGCACCATCAAGACTGACAACTTCTTCTATCTGTGTTCGAATCTATAAACAACACACACGTGGGCGCAATCAACACAATCCTCTTGCAGCTGTGTGCAAATCTTCAAACAACAAACACCAGGGCGCAATCAAGATCAAACAATTGTACCTGTGTGTGAATCTACAAAAAACAAAATCCTAGGCGCAATCAAGACCAACCACTTGCACCTGTGTGCGAATTTAGAAACAACACACACCTGGGCGTAATCATGACTAACCACTTGCACCTGTTGGGAATCGAAAACAACACACACCTGGGCACAATCAAGAGAAACTACTTGCAGCTGTGTGCAAATCTACAAACAACACACACCTGGGCTCAATCATGACAAACCACTTGCACCTGTTGGGAATCTGAAAACAACACACACCTGGGCAAAATCAAGAGAAACCACTTGCAGCTGTGTGCAAATCTACAAACAACAAACACCTGGGCGCAATCAAGATCAACCAATTGCACCTGTGTTTGAATCTATAAACAACACACACCTGGGCGAAATCATGACAAGCCACTTGCACCTGTTTGCGAATTTAGAAACAACACCCACCTGGGCGCAATCATGACTAACCACTTACACGTGCTGGGAATCTGAAAACAACACACACCTGGGCACAATCAAGAGAAATCACTTGCAGCTGTTTGCAAATCTACAAACAACACACACCTGATCTCAATCATGACAAACCACTTGCACCTGTTGGGAATCTGAAAACCACACACCCGGGCAAAATCAAGAGAAACCACTTGGAGCTGTGTCCAAATCTACAAACAACACACACCTGGGCGCAATCAAGATCAACCAGTTGCACCTGTGTTTGATTCTACAAAAAACAAAATCCTAGGCGCAATCAAGACAAACCACTTGCACCTGTGTTCGAATCTATAAACAACACACACCTGGGCGCAATCATGACAAACCACGTGCAACGTGTGTGGGAATCAGCAAACAGCACACACCTGGACACCATCAAGACTGACAACTTCCATCTGCGTTCGAATCTATAAACAACAAAAACCTGGGCACAATCATGAAAAACCAGTTCCACCTCTGTGGAAATCTCCAAAAAAAAACAAACCTATGCTCAATCAAGACAAACCACTTGCAGCTGTGTGGGAATCTACAAAATACAAAAACCTAGGCTCAATCAAGACAAACCACTTGCACCTGTGTGCGAATCTACAAACAACACACACCTGGGCGTAATCAAGATCAACCAATTGCACCTGTGTGTGAATCTACAAAAAACAAAATCCTAGGCGCAATCAAGACAAACCACTTGCACCTGTGTGGGAATCAGCAAACAACACACACCTGGGCACTATCAAGTCTGACAACTTCTATTTCTGTTAGAATCTATAAACAACACACACCTGGGCGCAATCAAGACAAACCATTTGCAGCTGTGTGCAAATCTACAACAACAAACACCTGGGTGCAATCAAGATCAAACAATTGCACGTGTGTGTGAATCTACAAAAAACAAAATCCTAGGCGCAATCAAGACCACCCACTTGCACCTGTGTTCGAATCTATAAACAACACACACATGGGCGCAATCATGACAAGCCACTTGCACCTGTGTGCGAATTTAGAAACAACACACACCTGGGTGCAATCATGACTAACCACTTGCACCTGTTGGGAATCTGAAAACAACACACACCTGGGCACAATCTAGAGAAACTACTTGCAGCTGTGTGCAAATCTACAAACAACACACACCTGGGCTCAATCATGACAAACCACTTGCACCTGTTGGGAATCTGAAAACAACACACACCTGGGAAAAATCAAGAGAAACCACTTGCAGCTGTGTCCAAATCTACAAACAACACACACCTGGGCGCAATCAAGAACAACCAGTTGCACCTGTGTGTGAATCTACAAAAAACAAAATCCTAGGCGCAATCAAGACAAACCACTTGCACCTGTGTTAGAATCTATAAACAACACACACCTGGGCGCAATCATGACAAACCACGTGCAACGTGTGTGGGAATCAGCAAATAACACACACCTGGGCACCATCAAGACTGACAACTTCCATCTAGGTTCGAATCTATAAACAACACACACCTGGGCACATTCATGAAAAACCACTTGCACCTGTGTGGAATTCTACAAAAAAAAAAAAAAAACCTATGCTCAATCAAGACAAACCACTTGCACCTGTGTGCGAATCTACAAACAACACACACCTGGGCGCAATCAAGATCAACCAATTGCACCTGTGTGGGAATCTACAAAAAACAAAACCCTAGGCGCAATCAAGACAAACCACTTGCACCTGTGTGGGAATCAGCAAACAACACACACCTGGGCACTATCAAGACTGACAACTTCTATTTGTGTTAGAATCTATAAACAACACACACCTGGGCGCAATCAAGACAAACCATTTGCAGCTGTGTGCAAATCTACAACAACAAACTCCTGGGCGCAATCAAGATCAAACAATTGCACGTGTGTGTGAATCTACAAAAAACAAAATCCTAGGCGCAATCAAGACCACCCACTTGCACCTGTGTTCGAATCTATAAACAACACACACGTGGGCGCAATCATGACAAGCCACTTGCACCTGTGTGCGAATTTAGAAACAACACACACCTGGGCGCAATCATGACTAACCACTTGCACCTGTTGGGAATCTGAAAACAACACACACCTGGGCACAATCTAGAGAAACTACTTGCAGCTGTGTGCAAATCTACAAACAACACACACCTGGGCTCAATCATGACAAACCACTTGCACCTGTTGGGAATCTGAAAACAACACACACCTGGGAAAAATCAAGAGAAACCACTTGCAGCTGTGTCCAAATCTACAAACAACACACACCTGGGCGCAATCAAGAACAACCAGTTGCACCTGTGTGTGAATCTACAAAAAACAAAATCCTAGGCACAATCAAGTCAAACCACTTGCACCTGTGTTAGAATCTATAAACAACACACACATGGGCGCAATCATGACAGACCACGTGCAACGTGTGTGGGAATCGGCAAATAACACACACCTGGGCACCATCAAGACTGACAACTTCCATCTAGGTTCGAATCTATAAACAACACACACCTGGGCACAATCATGAAAAACAACTTGCACCTGTGTGGAATTCTCCAAAAAAAAAAAAAAAAAACCTATGCTCAATCAAGACAAACAACTTGCACCTGTGTGCGAATCTACAAACAACACACACCTGGGCGCAATCAAGATCAACCAATTGCACCTGTGTGGGAATCAGCAAACAACACACACCTGGGCACCATCAAGACTGACAACTTCTTCTATCTGTGTTCGAATCTATAAACAACACACACGTGGGCGCAATCAACACAATCCACTTGCAGCTGTGTGCAAATCTTCAAACAACAAACACCAGGGCGCAATCAAGATCAAACAATTGTACCTGTGTGTGAATCTACAAAAAACAAAATCCTAGGCGCAATCAAGACCAACGACTTGCACCTGTGTGCGAATTTAGAAACAACACACACCTGGGCGTAATCATGACTAACCACTTGCACCTGTTGGGAATCGAAAACAACACACACCTGGGCACAATCAAGAGAAACTACTTGCAGCTGTGTGCAAATCTACAAACAACACACACCTGGGCTCAATCATGACAAACCACTTGCACCTGTTGGGAATCTGAAAACAACACACACCTGGGCAAAATCAAGAGAAACCACTTGCAGCTGTGTGCAAATCTACAAACAACAAACACCTGGGCGCAATCAAGATCAACCAATTGCACCTGTGTTTGAATCTATAAACAACACACACCTGGGCGAAATCATGACAAGCCACTTGCACCTGTGTGCGAATTTAGAAACAACACCCACCTGGGCGCAATCATGACTAACCACTTACACCTGCTGGGAATCTGAAAACAACACACACCTGGGCACAATCAAGAGAAATCACTTGCAGCTGTTTGCAAATCTACAAACAACACACACCTGATCTCAATCATGACAAACCACTTGCACCTGTTGGGATAATGAAAACCACACACCCGGGCAAAATCAAGAGAAACCACTTGGAGCTGTGTCCAAATCTACAAACAACAAACACCTCCGCGCAATCAAGATCAACCAGTTGCACCTGTGTTCGAATCTATAAACAACACACACCTGGGCGCAATCATGACAAACCACGTGCAACGTGTGTGGGAATCAGCAAACAGCACACACCTGGGCACCATCAAGACTGACAACTTCCATCTGCGTTCGAATCTATAAACAACAAAAACCTGGGCACAATCATGAAAAACCAGTTCCACCTCTGTGGAAATCTCCAAAAAAAAACAAACCTATGCTCAATTAAGACAAACCACTTGCAGCTGTGTGGGAATCTACAAAATACAAAAACCTAGGCTCAATCAAGACAAACCACTTGCACCTGTGTGCGAATCTACAAACAACACAAATCCGGGCGCAATCAAGATCAACCAATTGCACCTGTGTGTGAATCTACAAAAAACAAAATCCTAGGCGCAATCAAGACAAACCACTTGCACCTGTGTGGGAATCAGCAAACAACACACACCTGGGCACTATCAAGACTGACAACTTCTATTTGTGTTAGAATCTATAAACAACACACACCTGGGCGCAATCAAGACAAACCATTTGCAGCTGTGTGCAAATCTACAACAACAAACACCTGGGCGCAATCAAGATCAAACAATTGCACGTGTGTGTGAATCTACAAAAAACAAAATCCTAGGCGCAATCAAGACCACCCACTTGCACATGTGTTCGAATCTATAAACAACACACACGTGGGCGCAATCATGACAAGCCACTTGCACCTGTGTGCGAATTTAGAAACAACACACACCTGGGCGCAATCATGACTAACCACTTGCACCTAATGGGAATCTGAAAACAACACACACCTGGGCAATCAAGAGAAACTACTTGCAGCTGTGTGCAAATCTACAAACAACACAAACCTGGGCTCCATCATGACAAACCACTTGCACCTGTTGGGAATCTGAAAACAACACACACCTGGGCAAAATCAAGAGAAACCACTTGCAGCTGTGTCCAAATCTACAAACAACACACACCTGGGCGTAATCAAGATCAACCCGTTGCACCTGTGTGTGAATCTACAAAAACGAAATCCTAGGCGCAATCTAGACAAACCACTTGCACCTGTGTGTGAATCTACAAAAAACAAAATCCTAGGCGCAATCAAGACAAACAACTTGCACCTGTGTGGGAATCAGCAAACAACACACACCTGGGCACCATCTAGACTGACAACTTCTTCTATCTGTGTTCGAATCTATAAACAACACACACCTGGGCGCAATCAAGACAATCCACTTGCAGCTGTGTGCAAATCTACAAACAACAAACACCTGGGCGCAATCAAGATCAAACAATTGCACCTGTGTGTGAATCTAAAACCACCACACACCAGGGAGCAATCAAGACAAACCACTTGCTCCTGTGTTCCAAACAACAAACAACAGACAGCTGGGCGCAATCATGACAAATCACTTGCACCTGTGTGGGTATCTGCAAACACACACACCTGGGCATATCAAGAAAAACCCATTGCACCTGTGTGCGAATCTTCAAATAAAAAAAACGTAGGCGCAATCAAGACAAACCACTTTCACCTGTGTGCAAATCTCCAAAAAAAAAAAAAAAAAACAGAAAAAAAAACCTAGGCGCAATCAGACAAACCACTTGCACCTTTGTTCAAATCTATAAACAACTCACACCTGGGTGCAATCATGACAAACCACGTGCACCTTTGTGCAAATCTACAAAACACAAAAACCTACATGCAATAAGACAAACCACTTGCAGCTGTGTGCAAATCTACAAACAACAAACACCAGGGCGCAATCAAGATCAACCAATAGCACCTGTGTGGGAATCTACAAAAAACAAAATCCTAGGCGCAATCAAGACCAACCACTTGCACCTGTATTTGAATCTATAAACAACACACACCTGGGCGAAATCATGACAAGCCACTTGCACCTGTGTGCGAATTTAGAAACAACACCCACCTGGGCGCAATCATGACTAACCACTTACACCTGTTGGGAATCTGAAAACAACACACACCTGGGCACAATCAAGAGAAATCACTTGCAGCTGTGTGCAAATCTACAAACAACACACACCTGGGCTCAATCATGACAAACAACTTGCAACTGTTGGGAATCTGATAACCACAAACCCGGGCAAAATCAAGAGTAACCACTTGCAGCTGTGTCCAAATCTACAAACAACACACACCTGGGCGCAATCAAGAACAACCAGTTGCACCTGTGTGTGAATCTACAAAAAACAAAATCCTAGGCGCAATCAAGACAAACCACTTGCAACTGTGTGGGAATCAGCAAACAACACACACCTGGGCACCATCAAGACTGACACTTCTTCTATCTGTGTTCAAATCTATAAACAACACACACGTGGGCGCAATCAACACAATCCACTTGCAGCTGTGTGCAAATCTTCAAACAACAAACACCAGGGCGCAATCAAGATCAACCAATAGCACCTGTGTGTGAATCTACAATAAACAAAATCCTAGGCGCAATCAAGACCAACCACTTGCACCTGTGTGCGAATTTAGAAACAACACACACCTGGGCACAATCATGACTAACCACTTGCACCTGTTGGGAATCTGAAAACAACACACACCTGGGCACAATCAAGAGAAACTACTTGCAGCTGTGTGCAAATCTACAAACAACACACACCTGGGCTCAATCATTACAAACCACTTGCACCTGTTGGGAATCTGAAAACAACACACATCTTGGCAAAATCAAGAGAAATCACTTGCAGCTGTGTGCAAATCTACAAACAACAAACACCTGGGCGCAATCAAGATCAACCAATTGCACCTGTGTTTGAATCTATAAACAACACACACCTGGGCGAAATCATGACAAGCCACTTCCACCTGTGTGCGAATTTAGAAACAACACCCACCTGGGCGCAATCATGACTAACCACTTACACCTGCTGGGAATCTGAAAACAACACACACCTGGGCACAATCAAGAGAAATCACTTGCAGCTGTGTGCAAATCTACAAACAACACACACCTGATCTCAATCATGACAAACCACTTGCACCTGTTGGGATTCTGAAAACCACACACCCGGGCAAAATCAAGAGTAACCACTTGGAGCTGTGTCCAAATCTACAAACAACACACACCTGGGCGCAATCAAGATCAACCAGTTGCACCTGTGTGTGAATCTACAAAAAACAAATCCTAGGCGCAATCAAGACAAACCACTTGCACCTGTGTTCGAATCTATAAACAACACACACCTGGGCGCAATCATGACAAACCACGTGCAACGTGAGTGGGAATCAGCAAACAGCACACACCTGGGCACCATCAAGACTGACAACTTCCATCTGCGTTCGAATCTATAAACAACAAAAACCTGGGCACAATCATGAAAAACCACTTCCACCTCTGTGGAAATCTCCAAAAAAAAAACAAACCTATGCTCAATCAAGACAAACCACTTGCAGCTGTGTGGGAATCTACAAAATACAAAAACCTAGGCTCAATCAAGACAAACCACTTGCACCTGTGTGCGAATCTACAAACAACACACACCTGGGCGCAATCAAGATCAACCAATTGCACCTGTGTGTGAATCTACAAAAAACAAAATCCTAGGCGCAATCAAGACAAACCACTTGCACCTGTGTGGGAATCAGCAAACAACACACACCTGGGCACTATCAAGACTGACAACTTCTATTGGTGTTAGAATCTATAAACAACACACACCTGGGCGCAATCAAGACAAACCATTTGCAGCTGTGTGCAAATATACAACAACAAACACCTGGGCGCAATCAAGATCAAACAATTGCACGTGTGTGTGAATCTACAAAAAACAAAATCCTAGGCGCAATCAAGACCACCCACTTGCACCTGTGTTCGAATCTATAAACAACACACACGTGGGCGCAATCATGACAAGCCACTTGCACCTGTGTGCGAATTTAGAAACAACACACACCTGGGCGCAATCATGACTAACCACTTGCACCTAATGGGAATCTGAAAACAACACACACCTGGGCACAATCAAGAGAAATCACTTGCAGCTGTGTGCAAATCTACAAACAACACACACCTGGGCTCAATCATGACAAACAACTTGCAACTGTTGGGAATCTGAAAACCACAAACCCGGGCAAAATCAAGAGTAACCACTTGCAGCTGTGTCCAAATCTACAAACAACACACACCTGGGCGCAATCAAGAACAACCAGTTGCACCTGTGTGTGAATCTACAAAAAACAAAATCCTAGGCGCAATCAAGACAAACCACTTGCACCTGTGTGGGAATCAGCAAACAACACACACCTAGGCACCATCAAGACTGACAACTTCTTCTATCTGTGTTCGAATCTATAAACAACACACACGTGGGCGCAATCAACACAATCCACTTGCAGCTGTGTGCAAATCTTCAAACAACAAACACCAGGGCGCAATCAAGATCAACCAATAGCACCTGTGTGTGAATCTACAATAAACAAAATCCTAGGCGCAATCAAGACCAACCACTTGCACCTGTGTGCGAATTTAGAAACAACACACACCTGGGCACAATCATGACTAACCACTTGCACCTGTTGGGAATCTGAAAACAACACACACCTGGGCACAATCAAGAGAAACTACTTGCAGCTGTGTGCAAATCTACAAACAACACACACCTGGGCTCAATCATTACAAACCACTTGCACCTGTTGGGAATCTGAAAACAACACACACCTGGGCAAAATCAAGAGAAATCACTTGCAGCTGTGTGCAAATCTACAAACAACAAACACCTGGGCGCAATCAAGATCAACCAATTGCACCTGTGTTTGAATCTATAAACAACACACACCTGGGCGAAATCATGACAAGCCACTTCCACCTGTGTGCGAATTTAGAAACAACACCCACCTGGGCGCAATCATGACTAACCACTTACACCTGCTGGGAATCTGAAAACAACACACACCTGGGCACAATCAAGAGAAATCACTTGCAGCTGTGTGCAAATCTACAAACAACACACACCTGATCTCAATCATGACAAACCACTTGCACCTGTTGGGATTCTGAAAACCACACACCCGGGCAAAATCAAGAGTAACCACTTGGAGCTGTGTCCAAATCTACAAACAACACACACCTGGGCGCAATCAAGATCAACCAGTTGCACCTGTGTGTGAATCTACAAAAAACAAAATCCTAGGCGCAATCAAGACAAACCACTTGCACCTGTGTTCGAATCTATAAACAACACACACCTGGGCGCAATCATGACAAACCACGTGCAACGTGTGTGGGAATCAGCAAACAGCACACACCTGGGCACTATCAAGACTGACAACTTCCATCTGCGTTCGAATCTATAAACAACAAAAACCTGGGCACAATCATGAAAAACCACTTCCACCTCTGTGGAAATCTCCAAAAAAAAAACAAACCTATGCTCAATCAAGACAAACCACTTGCAGCTGTGTGGGAATCTACAAAATACAAAAACCTAGGCTCAATCAAGACAAACCACTTGCACCTGTGTGCGAATCTACAAACAACACACACCTGGGCGCAATCAAGATCAACCAATTGCACCTGTGTGTGAATCTACAAAAAACAAAATCCTAGGCGCAATCAAGACAAACCACATGCACCTGTGTGGGAATCAGCAAACAACACACACCTGGGCACTATCAAGACTGACAACTTCTATTGGTGTTAGAATCTATAAACAACACACACCTGGGCGCAATCAAGACAAACCATTTGCAGCTGTGTGCAAATCTACAACAACAAACACCTGGGCGCAATCAAGATCAAACAATTGCACGTGTGTGTGAATCTACAAAAAACAAAATCCAAGGCGCAATCAAGACCACCCACTTGCACCTGTGTTCGAATCTATAAACAACACACACGTGGGCGCAATCATGACAAGCCACTTGCACCTGTGTGCGAATTTAGAAACAACACACACCTGGGCGCAATCATGACTAACCACTTGCACCTAATGGGAATCTGAAAACAACACACACCTGGGCAATCAAGAGAAACTACTTGCAGCTGTGTGCAAATCTACAAACAACACAAACCTGGGCTGCATCATGACAAACCACTTGCACCTGTTGGGAATCTGAAAACAACACACACCTGGGCAAAATCAAGAGAAACCACTTGCAGCTGTGTCCAAATCTACAAACAACACACACCTGGG
Organism: Erinaceus europaeus; assembly: GCF_950295315.1. NCBI lineage: Eukaryota > Metazoa > Chordata > Mammalia > Eulipotyphla > Erinaceidae > Erinaceus > Erinaceus europaeus. The sequence continues at coordinate 41,787,175 of NC_080169.1, forward strand.
CGTAATCAAGATCAACCCGTTGCACCTGTGTGTGAATCTACAAAAACGAAATCCTAGGCGCAATCTAGACAAACCACTTGCACCTGTGTGTGAATCTACAAAAAACAAAATCCTAGGCGCAATCAAGACAAACCACTTGCACCTGTGTGGGAATCAGCAAACAACACACACCTGGGCACCATCTAGACTGACAACTTCTTCTATCTGTGTTCGAATCTATAAACAACACACACCTGGGCGCAATCAAGACAATCCACTTGCAGCTGTGTGCAAATCTACAAACAACAAACACCTGGGCGCAATCAAGATCAAACAATTGCACCTGTGTGTGAATCTAAAACCACCACACACCAGGGAGCAATCAAGACAAACCACTTGCACCTGTGTTCCAAACAACAAACAACAGACAGCTGGGCGCAATCATGACAAATCACTTGCACCTGTGTGGGTATCTGCAAACACACACACCTGGGCATATCAAGAAAAACCAATTGCACCTGTGTGCGAATCTTCAAATAAAAAAAACGTAGGCGCAATCAAGACAAACCACTTTCACCTGTGTGCAAATCTCCAAAAAAAAAAAACAGAAAAAAAACCTAAGCGCAATCAGACAAACCACTTGCACCTTTGTTCAAATCTATAAACAACTCACACCTGGGTGCAATCATGACAAACCACGTGCACCTTTGTGCAAATCTACAAAACACAAAAACCTACATGCAATAAGACAAACCACTTGCAGCTGTGTGCAAATCTACAAACAACAAACACCAGGGCGCAATCAAGATCAACCAATAGCACCTGTGTGTGAATCTACAATAAACAAAATCCTAGGCGCAATCAAGACCAACCACTTGCACCTGTGTGCGAATTTAGAAACAACACACACCTGGGCACAATCATGACTAACCACTTGCACCTGTTGGGAATCTGAAAACAACACACACCTGGGCACAATCAAGAGAAACTACTTGCAGCTGTGTGCAAATCTACAAACAACACACACCTGGGCTCAATCATTACAAACCACTTGCACCTGTTGGGAATCTGAAAACAACACACACCTGGGCAAAATCAAGAGATATCACTTGCAGCTGTGTGCAAATCTACAAACAACAAACACCTGGGCGCAATCAAGATCAACCAATTGCACCTGTGTTTGAATCTATAAACAACACACACCTGGGCGAAATCATGACAAGCCACTTCCACCTGTGTGCGAATTTAGAAACAACACCCACCTGGGCGCAATCATGACTAACCACTTACACCTGCTGGGAATCTGAAAACAACACACACCTGGGCACAATCAAGAGAAATCACTTGCAGCTGTGTGCAAATCTACAAACAACACACACCTGGGCTCAATCATGACAAACCACTTGCACCTGTTGGGAATCTGAAAACCACACACCCGGGCGCAATCAAGAGAAACCACTTGGAGCTGTGTCCAAATCTACAAGCAACACACACCTGGGCGCAATCAAGATCAACCAGTTGCACCTGTGTGTGAATCTACAAAAAACAAAATCCTAGGCGCAATCAAGACAAACCACTTGCACCTGTGTTCGAATCTATAAACAAAACACACCTGGGCGCAATCATGACAAACCACGTGCAACGTGTGTGGGAATCAGCAAACAGCACACACCTGGGCACCATCAAGACTGACAACTTCCATCTGTGTTCGAATCTATAAACAACAAAAACCTGGGCACAATCATGAAAAACCACTTCCACCTGTGTGGAAATCTCCAAAAAAAAAAAAAAACAAACCTATTCTCAATCAAGACAAACCACTTGCAGCTGTGTGGGAATCTACAAAATACAAAAACCTAGGCTCAATCAAGACAAACCACTTGCACCTGTGTGCGAATCTACAAACAACACACACCTGGGCGCAATCAAGATCAACCAATTGCACCTGTGTGTGAATCTACAAAAAACAAAATCCTAGGCGTAATCAAGACAAACCACTTGCAACTGTGTTGGAATCAGCAAACAACACACACCTGGGCACTATCAAGACTGACAACTTCTATTTGTGTTAGAATCTATAAACAACACACACCTGGGCGCAATCAAGACAAACCATTTGCAGCTGTGTGCAAATCTACAACAACAAACACCTGGGCGCAATCAAGATCAAACAATTGCACGTGTGTGTGAATCTACAAAAAACAAAATCCTAGGCGCAATCAAGACCACGCACTTGCACCTGTGTTCGAATCTATAAACAACACACACGTGGGCGCAATCATAACAAGCCACTTGCACCTGTGTGCGAATTTAGAAACAACACACACCTGGGCGCAATCATGACTAACCACTTGCACCTGTTGGGAATCTGAAAACAACACACACCTGGGAAAAATCAAGAGAAACCACTTGCAGCTGTGTCCAAATCTACAAACAACACACACCTGGGCGCAATCAAGAACAACCAGTTGCACCTGTGTGTGAATCTACAAAAAACAAAATCCTAGGCGCAATCAAGACAAACCACTTGCACCTGTGTTAGAATCTATAAAAAACACACACCTGGGCGCAATCATGACAAACCACGTGCAACGTGTGTGGGAATCGGCAAATAACACACACCTGGGCACCATCAAGACTGACAACTTCCATCTAGGTTCGAATCTATAAACAACACACACCTGGGCACAATCATGAAAAACCACTTGCACCTGTGTGGAATTCTCCAAAAAAAAAAAAAAAAACCTATGCTCAATCAAGACAAACCACTTGTACCTGTGTGCGAATCTACAAACAACACACACCTGGGCTCAATCAAGATCAACCAATTGCACCTGTGTGGGAATCAGCAAACAACACACACCTGGGCACCATCAAGACTGACAACTTCTTCTATCTGTGTTCGAATCTATAAACAACACACACGTGGGCGCATTCAACACAATTCACTTGCAGCTGTGTGCAAATCTTCAAACAACAAACACCTGGGCGCAATCAAGATGAAACAATTGCACCTGTGTGTGAATCTACAAAAAACAAAATCCTAGGCGCAATCAACACCAACCACTTGCACCTGTGTGCGAATTTAGAAACAACACACACCTGGGCGTAATCATGACTAACCACTTGCACCTGTTGGGAATCGAAAACAACACACACCTGGGCACAATCAAGAGAAACTACTTGCAGCTGTGTGCAAATCTACAAACAACACACACCTGGGCTCAATCATGACAAACCACTTGCACCTGTTGGGAATCTGAAAACAACACACACCTGGGCAAAATCAAGAGAAACCACTTGCAGCTGTGTGCAAATCTACAAACAACAAACACCTGGGCGCAATCAAGATCAACCAATTGCACCTGTGTTTGAATCTATAAACAACACACACCTGGGCGCAATCAGGACAAACCACGTGCAACGTGTGTGGGAATCGGCAAATAACACACACCTGGGCACCATCAAGACTGAACTTCCATCTGTGTTCGAATCTATAAACAACAAACACCTGGGCACAATCATGAAAAACCACTTGCACCTGTGTGGAAATCTCCAAAAAAAAACAAACGTATGCTCAATCAAAACAAACCACTTGCAGCTGTGTGGGAATCTACAAAATACAAAAACCTAGGCTCAATCAAGACAAACCACTTGCACCTGTGTGCGAATCTACAAACAACACACACCTGGGCGCAATCAAGATCAACCAATTGCACCTGTGTGTGAATCTACAAAAAACAAAATCCTAGGCGCAATCAAGACAAACCACTTGCACCTGTGTGGGAATCAGCAAACAACACACACCTGGGCACTATCAAGACTGACAACTTCTATTGGTGTTAGAATCTATAAACAACACACACCTGGGCGCAATCAAGACAAACCATTTGCAGCTGTGTGCAAATCTACAACAACAAACACCTGGGCGCAATCAAGATCAAACAATTGCACGTGTGTGTGAATCTACAAAAAACAAAATCCTAGGCGCAATCAAGATCAACCAATTGCACCTGTGTTTGAATCTATAAACAACACACACCTGGGCGAAATCATGACAAGCCACTTCCACCTGTGTGCGAATTTAGAAACAACACCCACCTGGGCGCAATCATGACTAACCACTTACACCTGCTGAGAATCTGAAAACAACACACACCTGGGCACAATCAAGAGAAATCACTTGCAGCTGTGTGCAAATCTACAAACAACACACACCTGGGCTCAATCATGACAAACCACTTGCACCTGTTGGGAATCTGAAAACCACACACCCGGGCAAAATCAAGAGAAAACACTTGGAGCTTTGTCAAAATCTACAAGCAACACACACCTGGGCGCAATCAAGATCAACCCGTTGCACCTGTGTGTGAATCTACAAAAACAAAATCCTAGGCGCAATCTAGACAAACCACTTGCACCTGTGTGTGAATCTACAAAAAACAATATCCTAGGCGCAATCAAGACAAACCACTTGCACCTGTGTGGGAATCAGCAAACAACACACACCTGGGCACTATCAAGACTGACAACTTCTATTTGTGTTAGAAGCTATAAACAACACACACCTGGGCGCAATCAAGACAAACCATTTGCAGCTGTGTCCAAATCTACAAACAACACACACCTGGGCGCAATCAAGAACAACCAGTTGCACCTGTGTGTGAATCTACAAAAAACAAAATCCTAGGCGCAATCAAGACAAACCACTTGCACCTGTGTTCGAATCTATAAACAACACACACCTGGGCGCAATCATGACAAGCCACGTGCAACGTGTGTGGGAATCGGCAAATAACACAAACCTGGGCACCATCAAGACTGACAACTTCCATCTAGGTTCTAATCTATAAACAACACACACCTGGGCACAATCATGAAAAACAACTTGCACCTGTGTGGATATCTCCAAAAAAAAAAAAAAACCTATGCTCAATCAAGACAAACCACTTGCACCTGTGTGCGAATCTACAAACAACACACACCTGGGTGCAATCAAGATCAACCAATTGCACCTGTGTGTGAATCTACAAAAAACAAAATCCTAGGCGCAATCAAGACAAACCACTTGCACCTGTGTGGGAATCAGCAAACAACACACACCTGGGCACCATCAAGACTGACAACTTCTTCTATCTGTTTTCGAATCTATAAACAACACACACGTGGGCGCAATCAAGACAATCCACTTGCAGCCGTGTGCAAATCTTCAAACAACAAACACCTGGGCACAATCAAGATGAAACAATTGCACCTGTGTGTGAATCTACAAAAAACAAAATCCTAGGCGCAATCAAGACCAACCACTTGCACCTGTGTGCGAATTTAGAAACAACACTCACCTGGGCGTAATCATGACTAACCACTTGCACCTGTTGGGAATCGAAAACAACACACACCTGGGCACAATCAAGAGAAACTACTTGCAGCTGTGTGCAAATCTACAAACAACACACACCTGGGCTCAATCATGACAAACCACTTGCACCTGTTGGGAATCTGAAAACAACCACACCTGGGCAAAATCAAGAGAAACCACTTGCAGCTGTGTGCAAATCTACAAACAACAAACACCTGGGCCCAATCAAGATCAACCAATTGCACCTGTTTTTGAATCTATAAACAACACACACCTGGGCGAAATCATGACAAGCCACTTGCACCTGTGTGCGAATTTAGAAACAACACCCACCTGGGCGCAATCATGACTAACCAGTTACACCTGCTGGGAATCTGAAAACAACACACACCTGGGCACAATCAAGAGAAATCACTAGCAGCTGTGAGCAAATCTACAAAAAACACACACCTGGGCTCAATCATGACAAACCACTTGCACCTGTTGGGAATCTGAAAACCACAAACCTGGGCAAAATCAAGAGAAACCACTTGCAGCTGTGTCCAAATCTACAAACAACACACACATGGGCGCAATCAAGAACAACCAGTTGCACCTGTGTGTGAATCTACAAAAAACAAAATCCTAGGCGCAATCAAGACAAACCACTTGCACCTGTGTTTGAATCTATAAACAACACACACCTGGGCGCAATCATGACAAACCAGGTGCAACGTGTGTGGGAATCAGCAAACAGCACACACCTGGGCACCATCAAGACTGACAACTTCCATCTGTGTTCGAATCTATAAACAACAAACACCTGGGCACAATCATGAAAAACCACTTCCACCGTGTGGAAATCTCCAAAAAAAAAAAAAAACCTATGCTCAATCAAGACAAACCACTTGCAGCTGTGTGGGAATCTACAAAATACAAAAACCTAGGCTCAATCAAGACAAACCATGCACCTGTGTGCGAATCTACAAACAACACACACCTGGGAGCAATCAAGATCAACCAATTGCACCTTTGTGTGAATCTACAAAAAACAAAATCCTAGCCGCAATCAAGACAAACCACTTGCACCTGTGTTGGAATCAGCGAACAACACACACCTGGGCACTATCAAGACTGACAACTTCTATTTGTGTTAGAATCTATAAACAACACACACCTGGGCGCAATCAAGACAAACCATTTGCAGATGTGTGCAAATCTTCAAACAACAAACACCTGGGCGCAATCAAGATCAAACAATTGCACCTGTGTGTGAATCTACAAAAAACAAAATCCTAGCCGCAATCAAGACAAACCACTTGCACCTGTGTGGGAATCAGCAAACAACACACACCTGGGCACTATCAAGACTGACAACTTCTATTTGTGTTAGAAGCTATAAACAACACACACCTGGGCGCAATCAAGACAAACCATTTGCAGCTGTGTGCAAATCTACAACAACAAACACCTGGGCGCAATCAAGATCAAACAATTGCACGTGTGTGTGAATCTACAAAAAACAAAATCCTAGGCGCAATCAAGACCACCCACTTGCACCTGTGTTCGAATCTATAAACAACACACACGTGGGCGCAATCATGACAAGCCACTTGCACCTGTGTGCGAATGTAGAAACAACACACACCTGGGCGCAATCATGACTAACCACTTGCACCTGTTGGGAATCTGAAAACCACACACCCGGGCAAAATCAAGAGAAACCACTTGCAGCTGTGTCCAAATCTACAAACAACGCACACCTGGGGGCAATCAAGAACAACCAGTTGCACCTGTGTGTGAATCTACAAAAAACAAAATCCTAGGCGCAATCAAGACAAACCACTTGCACCTGTGTTCGAATCTATAAACAACACACACCTGGGCGCAATCATGACAAACCACGTGCAACGTGTGTGGGAATCTGCAAATAACACACACCTGGGCACCATCAAGACTGACAACTTCCATCTAGGTTCGAATCTATAAACAACACACACCTGGGCACAATCATGAAAAACCACTTGCACCTGTGTGGAAATCTCCAAAAAAAAAAAAAAAACCTATGCTCAATCAAGACAAACCACTTGCACCTGTGTGCGAATCTACAAACAACACACACCTGGGTGCAATCAAGATCAACCAATTGCACCTGTGTGTGAATCTACAAAAAACAAAATCCTAGGCGCAATCAAGACAAACCACTTGCACCTGTGTGGGAATCAGCAAACAACACACACCTGGGCACCATCAAGACTGACAACTTCTTCTATCTGTGTTCGAATCTATAAACAACACACACGTGGGCGCAATCAAGACAATCCACTTGCAGCCGTGTGCAAATCTTCAAACAACAAACACCTGGGCACAATCAAGATGAAACAATTGCACCTGTGTGTGAATCTACAAAAAACAAATTTTAGGCGCAATCAAGACCAACCACTTGCACCAGTGTGCGAATTTAGAAACAACACTCACCTGGGCGTAATCATGACTAACCACTTGCACCTGTTGGGAATCGAAAACAACACACACCTGGGCACAATCAAGAGAAACTACTTGCAGCTGTGTGCAAATCTACAAACAACACACACCTGGGCTCAATCATGACAAACCACTTGCACCTGTTGGGAATCTGAAAACAACCACACCTGGGCAAAATCAAGAGAAACCACTTGCAGCTGTGTGCAAATCTACAAACAACAAACACCTGGGCCCAATCAAGATCAACCAATTGCACCTGTGTTTGAATCTATAAACAACACACACCTGGGCGAAATCATGACAAGCCACTTCGACCTGTGTGCGAATTTAGAAACAACACCCACCTGGGCGCAATCATGACTAACCACTTACACCTGCTGGGAATCTGAAAACAACACACACCTGGGCACAATCAAGAGAAATCACTTGCAGCTGTGTGCAAATCTACAAACAACACACACCTGGGCTCAATCATGACAAACCACTTGCACCTGTTGGGAATCTGAAAACCACAAACCCGGGCAAAATCAAGAGAAATCACTTGGAGCTGTGTCCAAATCTACAAACAAAACACACCTGGGCGCAATCAAGAACAACCAGTTGCACCTGTGTGTGAATCTACAAAAAACAAAATCGTAGGCGCAATCAAGACAAACCACTTGCACCTGTGTTCGAATCTATAAACAACACACACCTGGGCGCAATCATGACAAACCAGGTGCAACGTGTGTGGGAATCAGCAAACAGCACACACCTGGGCACCATCAAGACTGACAACTTCCATCTGTGTTCGAATCTATAAACAACAAACACCTGGGCACAATCATGAAAAACCACTTCCACCTGTGTGGAAATCTCCAAAAAAAAAAAAAAAAACCTATGCTCAATCAAGACAAACCACTTGCAGCTGTGTGGGAATCTACAAAATACAAAAACCTAGGCTCAATCAAGACAAACCACTTGCACCTGTGTGCGAATCTACAAACAACACACACCTGGGAGCAATCAAGATCAACCAATTGCACCTGTGTGTGAATCTACAAAAAACAAAATCCTAGCCGCAATCAAGACAAACCACTTGCACCTGTGTTGGAATCAGCAAACAACACACACCTGGGCACTATCAAGACTGACAACTTCTATTGGTGTTAGAATCTATAAACAACACACACCTGGGCGCAATCAAGACAAACCATTTGCAGCTGTGTGCAAATCTACAACAACAAACACCTGGGCGCAATCAAGATCAAACAATTGCACGTGTGTGTGAATCTACAAAAAACAAAATCCTAGGCGCAATCAAGACCACGCACTTGCACCTGTGTTCGAATCTATAAACAACACACACGTGGGCGCAATCATGACAAGCCACTTGCACCTGTTTGCGAATTTAGAAACAACACACACCTGGGCGCAATCATGACTAACCACTGGCACCTGTTGGGAATCTGAACACCACACACCCGGGCAAAATCAAGAGAAACCACTTGCAGCTGTGTCCAAATCTACAAACAACACACACCTGGGCGCAATCAAGAACAACCAGTTGCACCTGTGTGTGAATCTACAAAAAACAAAATCCTAGGCGCAATCAAGACAAACCACTTGCACCTGTGTTCGAATCTATAAACAACACACACCTGGGCGCAATCATGACAAACCACGTGCAACGTGTGTGGGAATCGGCAAATAACACACACCTGGGCACCACCAAGACTGACAACTTCCATCTAAGTTCGAATCTATAAACAACACACACCTGGGCACAATCATGAAAAACCACTTGCACCTGTGTGGAAATCTCCAAAAAAAAAAAAAAAAAACCTATGCTCAATCAAGACAAACCACTTGCACCTGTGTGCGAATCTACGAACATCACACACCTGGGCGCATTCAAGATCAACCAATTGCACCTGTGTGGGAATCAGCAATCAACACACACCTGGGCACCATCAAGACTGACTTCTTCTGTGTTCGAATCTATAAACAACACACACGTCGGCGCAATCAAGACAATCCACTTGCAGCCGTGTGCAAATCTTCAAACAACAAACACCTGGGCGCAATCAAGATGAAACAATTGCACCTGTGTGTGAATCTACAAAAAACAAAATCCTAGGCGCAATCAAGACCAACCACTTGCACCTGTGTGCGAATTTAGAAACAACACTCACCTGGGCGTAATCATGACTAACCACTTGCACCTGTGGGGAATCGAAAACAACACACACCTGGGCACAATCAAGAGAAACTACTTGCAGCTGTGTGCAAATCTACAAACAACACACACCTGGGCTCAATCATGACAAACCACTTGCACCTGTTGGGAATCTGAAAACAACCACACCTGGGCAAAATCAAGAGAAACCACTTGCAGCTGTGTGCAAATCTACAAACAACAAACACCTGGGCCCAATCTAGATCAACCAACTGCACCTGTGTTTGAATCTATAAACAACACACACCTGGGCGAAATCATGACAAGCCACTTGCACCTGTGTGCGAATTTAGAAACAACACCCACCTGGGCGCAATCATGACTAACCACTTGCAGCTGTGTGGGAATCTACAAAATACAAAAACCTAGGCTCAATCAAGACAAACCACTTGCACCTGTGTGCGAATCTACAAACAACACACACCTGTGCGCAATCAAGATCAACCAATTGCACCTGTGTGTGAATCTACAAAAAACAAAATCCTAGCCGCAATCAAGACAAACCACTTGCACCTGTGTTGGAATCAGCAAACAACACACACCTGGGCACTATCAAGACTGACAACTTCTATTTGTGTTAGAATCTATAAACAACACACACCTGGGCGCAATCAAGACAAACCATTTGAAGATGTGTGCAAATCTACAACAACAAACACCTGGGCGCAATCAAGATCAAACAATTGCACCTGTGTGTGAATCTACAAAAAACAAAATCCTAGGCGCAATCAAGCCCATCCACTTGCACCTGTGTTTGAATCTATAAACAACACACACCTGGGCGAAATCATGACAAGCCACTTCCACCTGTGTGCGAATTTAGAAACAACACCCACCTGGGCGCAATCATGACTAACCACTTATACCTGCTGGGAATCTGAAAACAACACACACCTGGGCACAATCAAGAGAAATCACTTGCAGCTGTGTGCAAATCTACAAACAATACAAACCTGGGCTCCATCATGACAAACCACTTGCACACAGATTCCCACCTGTTGGGAATCTGAAAACAACACACACCTGGGCAAAATCAAGAGAAACCACTTGCAGCTGTGTCCAAATCTACAAACAACACACACCTGGGCGTAATCAATTTCAACCCGTTGCACCTGTGTGTGAATCTACAAAAACGAAATCCTAGGCGCAATCTAGACAAACCACTTGCACCTGTGTGTGAATCTACAAAAAACAAAATCCTAGGCACAATCAAGACAAACCACAGGCACCTGTGTGGGAATCAGCAAACAACACACATCGGGGCACCATCTAGACTGACAACTTCTTCTATCTGTGATCGAATCTATAAACAACACACACCTGGGCGCAATCAAGACAATCCACTTGCAGCTGTGTGCAAATCTCCAAAAAAAAAAAAAAAAAAACCTAGGCGCAATTAGACAAACCACTTGCACCTTTGTTCAAATCTATAAACAACTCACACCTGGGTGCAATCATGACAAACCACGTGCACCTTTGTGCAAATCTACAAAACACAAAAACCTACATGCAATAAGACAAACCACTTGCAGCTGTGTGCAAATCTACAAACAACAAACACCTGGGCGCAATCAAGATCAAACAATAGCACCTGTGTGTGAATCTACAAAAAACAAAATCCTAGGCGCAATCAAGACCAACCACTTGCACCTGTGTTTGAATCAATAAACAACACACACCTGTGCGAAATCATGACAAGCCACTTGCACCTGTGTGCGAATTTAGAAACAACACACACCTGGGCGCAATCATGACTAACCACTTACACCTGTTGGGAATCTGAAAACAACACACACCTGGGCACAATCAAGAGAAATCACTTGCAGATGTGTGAAAATCTACAAACAACACACACCTGGGTTCAATCATGACAAACCACTTGCACCTGTTGGGAATCTGAAAACCACACACCTGGGCAAAATCAAGAGAAACCACTTGCAGCTGTGTCCAAATCTACAAACAACACACACCTGGGCGCAATCAAGAACAACCAGGTGCACCTGTGTGTGAATCTACAAATAACAAAATCATAGGCACAATCAAGACAAACCACTTGCGCCTGTGTTCGAATCTATAAACAACACACACCTGGGCGCAATCATGACAAACCACGTGCAACGTGTGTGGGAATCGGCAAATAACACAACCCTGGGCACCATCAAGACTGACAACTTCCATCTAGGTTCGAATCTATAAACAACACACACCTGGGCACAATCATGAAAAACCACTTGCACCTGTGTGGAATTCTCCAAAAAAAAAAAAAAAAAACCTATGCTCAATCAAGACAAACCACTTGCACCTGTGTGCGAATCTACAAACAACACACACCTGGGCACCATCAAGACTGACAACTTCTTCTATCTGTGTTCGAATCTATAAACAACACACACTTGGGCGCAATCAAGACAATCCACTTGCAGCTGTTTGCAAATCTTCAAACAACAAACACCTGGGCGCAATCAAGATCAAACAATTGCACCTGTGTGTGAATCTACAAAAAACAAAATCCTAGCCGCAATCAAGACAAACCACTTGCACCTGTGTGGGAATCAGCAAACAACACACACCTGGGCACTGTCAAGACTGACAACTTCTATTTGTGTTAGAAGCTATAAACAACACACACCTGGGCGCAATCAAGACAAACCATTTGCAGCTGTGTGCAAATCTACAACAACAAACACCTGGGCGCAATCAAGATCAAACAATTGCACCTGTGTGTGAATCTACAAAAAACAAAATCCTAGGCGCAATCAAGACCACCCACTTGCACCTGTGTTCGAATCTATAAACAACACACACGTGGGTGCAATCATGACAAGCCACTTGCACCTGTGTGCGAATTTAGAAACAATACACACCTGGGCGCAATCATGACTAACCACTTGCACCTGTTGGGAATCTGAAAACCACACACCCGGGCAAAATCAAGAGAAACCACTTGCAGCTGTGTCCAAATCTACAAACAACACACACCTGGGCGCAATCAAGAACAACCAGTTGCACCTGTGTGTGAATCTACAAAAAACAAAATCCTAGGCGCAATCAACACAAACCACTTGCACCTGTGTTCGAATCTATAAACAACACACACCTGGGCGCAATCATGACAAACCACGTGCAACGTGTGTGGGAATCGGCAAATAACACACACCTGGGCACCATCAAGACTGACAACTTCCATCTAGGTTCGAATCTATAAACAACACACACCTGGGCACAATCATGAAAAACCACTTGCACCTGTGTGGAAATCTCCAAAAAAAAAAAAAAAAAAAACCTATGCTCAATCAAGACAAACCACTTGCACCTGTGTGCGAATCTACGAACATCACACACCTGGGCGCATTCAAGATCAACCAATTGCACCTGTGTGGGAATCAGCAATCAACACACACCTGGGCACCATCAAGACTGACAACTTCTTCTATCTGTGTTCGAATCTATAAACAACACACACGTGGGCGCAATCAAGACAATCCACTTGCAGCTGTGTGCAAATCTTCAAACAACAAACACCTGGGTGCAATCAAGATCAAACAATTGCACCTGTGTGTGAATCTACAAAAAACAAAATCCTAGGCGCAATCAAGACCAACCACTTGCACCTGTGTGCGAATTTAGAAACAATACACACCTGGGAGTAATCATGACTAACCACTTGCACCTGTTGGGAATCGAAAACAACACACACCTGGGCACAATCAAGAGAAACTACTTGCAGCTGTGTGCAAATCTACAAACAACACACACCTGGGCTCAATCATGACAAACCACTTGCACCTGTTGGGAATCTGAAAACAACACACACCTGGGCAAAATCAAGAGAAACCACTTGCAGCTGTGTGCAAATCTACAAACAACAAACACCTGGGCGCAATCAAGATCAACCAATTGCACCTGTGTTTGAATCTATAAACAACACACACCTGGGCGAAATCATGACAAGCCACTTCCACCTGTGTGCGAATTTAGAAACAACACCCACCTGGGCGCAATCATGACTAACCACTTACACCTGCTGAGAATCTGAAAACAACACACACCTCGGCACAATCAAGAGAAATCACTTGCAGCTGTGTACAAATCTACAAACAACACACACCTGGGCTCAATCATGACAAACCACTTGCACCTGTTGGGAATCTGAAAACCACACACCCGGGCAAAATCAAGAGAAACCACTTGGAGCTGTGTCCAAATCTACAAGCAACACACACCTGGGCGCAATCAAGATCAACCCGTTGCACCTGTGTGTGAATCTACAAAAACAAAATCCTAGGCGCAATCTAGACAAACCACTTGCACCTGTGTGTGAATCTACAAAAAACAATATCCTAGGCGCAATCAAGACAAACCACTTGCACCTGTGTGGGAATCAGCAAACAACACACACCTGGGCACCATCAAGACTGACAACTTCTATTTGTGTTAGAAGCTATAAACAACACACACCTGGGCGCAATCAAGACAAACCATTTGCAGCTGTGTGCAAATCTACAACAACAAACACCTGGGCGCAATCAAGATCAAACAATTGCACGTGTGTGTGAATCTACAAAAAACAAAATCCTAGGCGCAATCAAGACCACCCACTTGCACCTGTGTTCGAATCTATAAACAACACACACCTGGGCGCAACCATGACAAGCCACTTGCACCTGTGTGCGAATTTAGAAACAACACACACCTGGGCGCAATCATGACTAACCACTTGCACCTGTTGGGAATCTGAAAACCACACACCCGGGCAAAATCAAGAGAAACCACTTGCAGCTGTGTCCAAATCTACAAACAACGCACACCTGGGCGCAATCAAGAACAACCAGTTGCACCTGTGTGTGAATCTACAAAAAACAAAATCCTAGGCGCAATCAAGACAAACCACTTAAACCTGTGTTAGAATCTATAAACAACACACACCTGGGCGCAATCATGACAAACCACGTGCAACGTGTGTGGGAATCGGCAAATAACACACACCTGGGCACCATCAAGACTGACAACTTCCATCTAGGTTCGAATCTATAAACAACACACACCTGGGCACAATCATGAAAAACCACTTGCACCTGTGTGGAAATCTCCAAAAAAAAAAAAAAACCTATGCTCAATCAAGACAAACCACTTGCACCTGTGTGCGAATCTACAAACAACACACACCTGGGTGCAATCAAGATCAACCAATTGCACCTGTGTGTGAATCTACAAAAAACAAATTCTAGGCGCAATCAAGACAAACCACTTGCACCTGTGTGGGAATCAGCAAACAACACACACCTGGGCACCATCAAGACTGACAACTTCTTCTATCTGTGTTCGAATCTATAAACAACACACACGTGGGCGAAATCAAGACAATCCACTTGCAGCCGTGTGCAAATCGTCAAACAACATCACCTGGGCGCAATCAAGATGAAACAATTGCACCTGTGTGTGAATCTACAAAAAACAAAATCCTAGGCGCAATCAAGACCAACCACTTGCACCTGTGTGCGAATTTAGAAACAACACTCACCTGGGCGTAATCATGACTAACCACTTGCACCTGTGGGGAATCGAAAACAACACACACCTGGGCACAATCAAGAGAAACTACTTGCAGCTGTGTGCAAATCTACAAACAACACACACCTGGGCTCAATCATGACAAACCACTTGCACCTGTTGGGAATCTGAAAACAACCACACCTGGGCAAAATCAAGAGAAACCACTTGCAGCTGTGTGCAAATCTACAAACAACAAACACCTGGGCCCAATCAAGATCAAACAATTGCACCTGTGTTTGAATCTATAAACAACACACACCTGGGCGAAATCATGACAAGCCACTTCCACCTGTGTGCGAATTTAGAAACAACACCCACCTGGGCGCAATCATGACTAACCACTTACACCTGCTGGGAATCTGAAAACAACACACACCTGGGCACAATCAAGAGAAATCACTTGCAGCTGTGTGCAAATCTACAAACAACACACACCTGGGCTCAATCATGACAAACCACTTGCACCTGTTGGGAATCTGAAAACCAAACACCCGGGCAAAATCAAGAGAAACCACTTGCAGCTGTGTCCAAATCTACAAACAACACACACCTGGGCGCAATCAAGAACAACCAGGTGCACCTGTGTGTGAATCTACAAATAACAAAATCCTAGGCACAATCAAGACAAACCACTTGCGCCTGTGTTCGAATCTATAAACAACACACACCTGGGCGCAATCATGACAAACCACGTGCAACGTGTGTGGGAATCGGCAAATAACACAACCCTGGGCACCATCAAGACTGACAACTTCCATCTAGGTTCGAATCTATAAACAACACACACCTGGGCACAATCATGAAAAACCACTTGCACCTGTGTGGAATTCTCCAAAAAAAAAAAAAAAACCTATGCTCAATCAAGACAAACCACTTGCACCTGTGTGCGAATCTACAAACAACACACACCTGGGCACCATCAAGACTGACAACTTCTTCTATCTGTGTTCGAATCTATAAACAACACACACTTGGGCGCAATCAAGACAATCCACTTGCAGCTGTTTGCAAATCTTCAAACAACAAACACCTGGGCGCAATCAAGATCAAACAATTGCACCTGTGTGTGAATCTACAAAAAACAAAATCCTAGCCGCAATCAAGACAAACCACTTGCACCTGTGTGGGAATCAGCAAACAACACACACCTGGTCACTGTCAAGACTGACAACTTCTATTTGTGTTAGAAGCTATAAACAACATACACCTGGGCGCAATCAAGACAAACCATTTGCAGCTGTGTGCAAATCTACAACAACAAACACCTGGGCGCAATCAAGATCAAACAATTGCACCTGTGTGTGAATCTACAAAAAACAAAATCCTAGGCGCAATCAAGACCACCCACTTGCACCTGTGTTCGAATCTATAAACAACACACACGTGGGTGCAATCATGACAAGCCACTTGCACCTGTGTGCGAATTTAGAAACAACACACACCTGGGCGCAATCATGACTAACCACTTGCACCTGTTGGGAATCTGAAAACCACACACCCGGGCAAAATCAAGAGAAACCACTTGCAGCTGTGTCCAAATCTACAAACAACACACACCTGGTCGCAATCAAGAACAAGCAGTTGCACCTGTGTGTGAATCTACAAAAAACAAAATCCTAGGCGCAATCAAGACAAACCACTTGCACCTGTGTTCGAATCTATAAACAACACACACCTGGGCGCAATCATGACAAACCACGTGCAACGTGTGTGGGAATCGGCAAATAACACACACCTGGGCACCATCAAGACTGACAACTTCCATCTAGGTTCGAATCTATAAAAAACACACACCTGGGCACAATCATGAAAAACCACTTGCACCTGTGTGGAAATCTCCAAAAAAAAAAAAAAAAACCTATGCTCAATCAAGACAAACCACTTGCACCTGTGTGCGAATCTACGAACATCACACACCTGGGCGCATTCAAGATCAACCAATTGCACCTGTGTGGGAATCAGCAATCAACACACACCTGGGCACCATCAAGACTGACAACTTCTTCTATCTGTGTTCGAATCTATAAACAACACACACGTGGGCGCAATCAAGACAATCCACTTGCAGCTGTGTGCAAATCTTCAAACAACAAACACTGGGTGCAATCAAGATCAAACAATTGCACCTGTGTGTGAATCTACAAAAAACAAAATCCTAGGCGCAATCAAGACCAACCACTTGCACCTGTGTGCGAATTTAGAAACAATACACACCTGGGAGTAATCATGACTAACCACTTGCACCTGTTGGGAATCGAAAACAACACACACCTGGGCACAATCAAGAGAAACTACTTGCAGCTGTGTGCAAATCTACAAACAACACACACCTGGGCTCAATCATGACAAACCACTTGCACCTGTTGGGAATCTGAAAACAACACACACCTGGGCAAAATCAAGAGAAACCACTTGCAGCTGTGTGCAAATCTACAAACAACAAACACCTGGGCGCAATCAAGATCAACCAATTGCACCTGTGTTTGAATCTATAAACAACACACACCTGGGCGAAATCATGACAAGCCACTTCCACCTGTGTGCAAATTTAGAAACAACACCCACCTGGGCGCAATCATGACTAACCACTTACACCTGCTGAGAATCTGAAAACAACACACACCTCGGCACAATCAAGAGAAATCACTTGCAGCTGTGTACAAATCTACAAACAACACACACCTGGGCTCAATCATGACAAACCACTTGCACCTGTTGGGAATCTGAAAACCACACACCCGGGCAAAATCAAGAGAAACCACTTGGAGCTGTGTCCAAATCTACAAGCAACACACACCTGGGCGCAATCAAGATCAACCCGTTGCACCTGTGTGTGAATCTACAAAAACAAAATCCTAGGCGCAATCTAGACAAACCACTTGCACCTGTGTGTGAATCTACAAAAAACAATATCCTAGGCGCAATCAAGACAAACCACTTGCACCTGTGTGGGAATCAGCAAACAACACACACCTGGGCACTATCAAGACTGACAACTTCTATTTGTGTTAGAAGCTATAAACAACACACACCTGGGCGCAATCAAGACAAACCATTTGCAGCTGTGTGCAAATCTACAACAACAAACACCTGGGCGCAATCAAGATCAAACAATTGCACGTGTGTGTGAATCTACAAAAAACAAAATCCTAGGCGCAATCAAGACCACCCACTTGCACCTGTGTTCGAATCTATAAACAACACACACGTGGGCGCAATCATGACAAGCCACTTGCACCTGTGTGCGAATTTAGAAACAACACACACCTGGGCGCAATCATGACTAACCACTTGCACCTGTTGGGAATCTGAAAACCACACACCCGGGCAAAATCAAGAGAAACCACTTGCAGCTGTGTCCAAATCTACAAACAACGCACACCTGGGCGCAATCAAGAACAACCAGTTGCACCTGTGTGTGAATCTACAAAAAACAAAATCCTAGGCGCAATCAAGACAAACCACTTAAACCTGTGTTAGAATCTATAAACAACACACACCTGGGCGCAATCATGACAAACCACGTGCAACGTGTGTGGGAATCGGCAAATAACACACACCTGGGCACCATCAAGACTGACAACTTCCATCTAGGTTCGAATCTATAAACAACACACACCTGGGCACAATCATGAAAAACCACTTGCACCTGTGTGGAAATCTCCAAAAAAAAAAAAAAACCTATGCTCAATCAAGACAAACCACTTGCACCTGTGTGCGAATCTACAAACAACACACACCTGGGTGCAATCAAGATCAACCAATTGCACCTGTGTGTGAATCTACAAAAAACAAATTCTAGGCGCAATCAAGACAAACCACTTGCACCTGTGTGGGAATCAGCAAACAACACACACCTGGGCACCATCAAGACTGACAACTTCTTCTATCTGTGTTCGAATCTATAAACAACACACACGTGGGCGAAATCAAGACAATCCACTTGCAGCCGTGTGCAAATCGTCAAACAACATCACCTGGGCGCAATCAAGATGAAACAATTGCACCTGTGTGTGAATCTACAAAAAACAAAATCCTAGGCGCAATCAAGACCAACCACTTGCACCTGTGTGCGAATTTAGAAACAACACTCACCTGGGCGTAATCATGACTAACCACTTGCACCTGTGGGGAATCGAAAACAACACACACCTGGGCACAATCAAGAGAAACTACTTGCAGCTGTGTGCAAATCTACAAACAACACACACCTGGGCTCAATCATGACAAACCACTTGCACCTGTTGGGAATCTGAAAACAACCACACCTGGGCAAAATCAAGAGAAACCACTTGCAGCTGTGTGCAAATCTACAAACAACAAACACCTGGGCCCAATCAAGATCAACCAATTGCACCTGTGTTTGAATCTATAAACAACACACACCTGGGCGAAATCATGACAAGCCACTTCCACCTGTGTGCGAATTTAGAAACAACACCCACCTGGGCGCAATCATGACTAACCACTTACACCTGCTGGGAATCTGAAAACAACACACACCTGGGCACAATCAAGAGAAATCACTTGCAACTGTGTGCAAATCTACAAACAACACACACCTGGGCTCAATCATGACAAACCACTTGCACCTGTTGGGAATCTGAAAACCAAACACCCGGGCAAAATCAAGAGAAACCACTTGGAGCTGTGTCTTAATCTACAAACAACACACACCTGGGCGCAATCAAGAACAACCAGTTGCACCTGTGTGTGAATCTACAAAAAACAAAATCCTAGGCGCAATCAAGACAAACCACTTGCACCTGTGTTCGAATCTATAAACAACACACACCTGGGCGCAATCATGACAAACCAGGTGCAACGTGTGTGGGAATCAGCAAACAGCACACAACTGGGCACCATCAAGACTGACAACTTCCATCTGTGTTCGAATCTATAAACAACAAACACCTGGGCACAATCATGAAAAACCACTTCCACCTGTGTGGAAATCTCCAAAAAAAAAAAAAAAAAAACCTATGCTCAATCAAGACAAACCACTTGCAGCTGTGTGGGAATCTACAAAATACAAAAACCTAGGCTCAATCAAGACAAACCACTTGCACCTGTGTGCGAATGTACAAACAACACACACCTGGGTGCAATCAAGATGAACCAATTGCACCTGTGTGTGAATCTACAAAAAACAAAATCCTAGCCGCAATCAAGACAAACCACTTGCACCTGTGTTGGAATCAGCAAACAACACACACCTGGGCACTATCAAGACTGACAACTTCTATTTGTGTTAGAATCTATAAACAACACACACCTGGGCGCAATCAAGACAAACCATTTGCAGATGTGTGCAAATCTACAACAACAAACACCTGGGCGCAATCAAGATCAAACAATTGCACCTGTGTGTGAATCTACAAAAAACAAAATCCTAGGCGCAATCAAGCCCAACCACTTGCACCTGTGTTTGAATCTATAAACAACACACACCTGGGAGAAATCATGACAAGCCACTTCCACCTGTGTGCGAATTTAGAAACAACACCCACCTGGGCGCAATCATGACTAACCACTTATACCTGCTGGGAATCTGAAAACAACACACACCTGGGCACAATCAAGAGAAATCACTTGCAGCTGTGTGCAAATCTACAAACAATACAAACCTGGGCTCCGTCATGACAAACCACTTGCACCTGCTGGGAATCTGAAAACAACACACACCTGGGCAAAATCAAGAGAAACCACTTGCAGCTGTGTCCAAATCTACAAACAACACACACCTGGGCGTAATCAAGATCAACCCGTTGCACCTGTGTGTGAATCTACAAAAACGAAATCCTAGGCGCAATCTAGACAAACCACTTGCACCTGTGTGTGAATCTACAAAAAACAAAATCCTAGGCGCAATCAAGACAAACCACTTGCACCTGTGTGGGAATCAGCAAACAACACACATCTGGGCACCATCTAGACTGACAACTTCTTCTATCTGTGTTCGAATCTATAAACAACACACACCTGGGCGCAATCAAGACAATCCACTTGCAGCTGTGTGCAAATCTCCAAAAAAAAAAAAAAAACCTAGGCGCAATTAGACAAACCACTTGCACCTTTGTTCAAATCTATAAACAACTCACACCTGGGTGCAATCATGACAAACCACGTGCACCTTTGTGCAAATCTACAAAACACAAAAACCTACATGCAATAAGACAAACCACTTGCAGCTGTGTGCAAATCTACAAACAACAAACACCTGGGCGCAATCAAGATCAAACAATAGCACCTGTGTGTGAATCTACAAAAAACAAAATCCTAGGCGCAATCAAGACCAACCACTTGCACCTGTGTTTGAATCAATAAACAACACACACCTGGGCGAAATCATGACAAGCCACTTGCACCTGTGTGCGAATTTAGAAACAACACACACCTGGGCGCAATCATGACTAACCACTTACACCTGTTGGGAATCTGAAAACAACACACACCTGGGCACAATCAAGAGAAATCACTTGCAGCTGTGTGCAAATCTACAAACAACACACAACTGGGTTCAATCATGACAAACCACTTGCACCTGTTGGGAATCTGAAAACCACACACCTGGGCAAAATCAAGAGAAACCACTGCAGCTGTGTCCAAATCTACAAACAACACACACCTGGGCGCAATCAAGAACAACCAGTTGCACCTGTGTGTGAATCTACAAAAAACAAAATCCTAGGCACAATCAAGACAAACCACTTGCGCCTGTGTTCGAATCTATAAACAACACAC
The DNA here is from genome assembly GCF_950295315.1 of Erinaceus europaeus. Taxonomy (NCBI): domain Eukaryota; kingdom Metazoa; phylum Chordata; class Mammalia; order Eulipotyphla; family Erinaceidae; genus Erinaceus; species Erinaceus europaeus. Next base: position 41,809,491 of record NC_080169.1, read on the forward strand.
ACCTGGGCGCAATCATGACAAACCACGTGCAACGTGTGTGGGAATCGGCAAATAACACAACCCTGGGCACCATCAAGACTGACAACTTCCATCTAGGTTTGAATCTATAAACAACACACACCTGGGCACAATCATGAAAAACCACTTGCACCTGTGTGGAAATCTCCAAAAAAAAAAAAAAAAAACCTGTGCTCAATCAAGACAAACCACTTGCACCTGTGTGGGAATCAGCAATCAACACACACCTGGGCACCATCAAGACTGACAACTTCTTCTATCTGTGTTCGAATCTATAAACAACACACACGTGGGCGCAATCAAGACAATCCACTTGCAGCTGTGTGCAAATCTTCAAACAACAAACACCTGGGCGCAATCAAGATCAAACAATTGCACCTGTGTGTGAATCTACAAAAAACAAAATCCTAGCCGCAATCAAGACAAACCACTTGCACCTGTGTGGGAATCAGCAAACAACACACACCTGGGCACTATCAAGACTGACAACTTCTATTTGTGTTAGAAGCTATAAACAACACACACCTGGGCGCAATCAAGACAAACCATTTGCAGCTGTGTGCAAATCTACAACAACAAACACCTGGGCGCAATCAAGATCAAACAATTGCACGTGTGTGTGAATCTACAAAAAACAAAATCCTAGGCGCAATCAAGACCACCCACTTGCACCTGTGTTCGAATCTATAAACAACACACACGTGGGCGCAATCATGACAAGCCACTTGCACCTGTGTGCGAATTTAGAAACAACACACACCTGGGCGCAATCATGACTAACCACTTGCACCTGTTGGTAATCTGAAAACAACACACACCTGGGCACAATCAAGAGAAATCACTTGAAGCTGTGTGCAAATCTACAAACAACACACACCTGGGCTCAATCATGACAAACCATTTGCACCTGTTGGGAATCTGAAAACAACACACACCTGGGCAAAATCAAGAGAAACCACTTGCAGCTGTGTCCAAATCTACAAACAACACACACCTGGGCGTAATCAAGATCAACCCGTTGCACCTGTGTGTGAATCTACAAAAACAAACTCCTAGGCGCAATCTCGACAAACCAATTGCACCTGTGTGTGAATCTACAAAAAACAAAATCCTGGGGCAATCAAGACAAACCACTTGCACCTGTGTGGGAATCAGCAAACAACACACATCTGGGCACCATCTAGACTGACAACTTCTTCTATCTGTGTTCGAATCTATAAACAACACACACCTGGGCGCAATCAAGACAATCCACTTGCAGCTGTGTGCAAATCTACAAACAACAAACACCTGGGCGCAATCAAGATCAAACAATTGCACCTGTGTGTGAATCTAAAACCACCACACACCAGGGAGCAATCAAGACAAACCACTTGCACCTGTGTTCCAAACAACAAACAAAAGACAGCTGGGCGCAATCATGACAAATCACTTGCACCTGTGTGGGTATCTGCAAACACACACACCTGGGCATATCAAGAAAAACTAATTGCACCTGTGTGCGAATCTTCAAATAAAAAAAACGTAGGCGCAATCAAGACAAACCACTTTCACCTGTGTGCAAATCTCCAAAAAAAAAAAAAAAAAAAAAAAACCTAGGCGCAATCAGACAAACCACTTGCACCTTTGTTCAAATCTATAAACAACTCACACCTGGGTGCAATCATGACAAACCACGTGCACCTTTGTGCAAATCTACAAAACACAAAAACCTACATGGATTCAAGACAAACCACTTGCAGCTGTGTGCAAATCTACAAACAACAAACACCTGGGCGCAATCAAGATCAACCAATAGCACCTGTGTGTGAATCTACAAAAAACAAAATCCTAGGCGCAATCAAGACCAACCACTTGCACCTGTGTTTGAATCTATAAACAACACACAACTGGGCGAAATCATGACAAGCCACTTGCACCTGTGTGCGAATTTAGAAACAACACCCACCTGGGCGCAATCATGACTAACCACTTACACCTGTTGGGAATCTGAAAACAACACACACCTGGGCACAATCAAGAGAAATCACTTGCTGTGTGCAAATCTACAAACAACACACACCTGGGCTCAATCATGACAAACCACTTGCACCTGTTGGGAATCTGAAAACCACACACCCGGGCAAAATCAAGAGAAACCACTTGGAGCTGTGTCCAAATCTACAAACAACACACACCTGGGCGCAATCAAGAATAACCAGTTGCACCTGTGTGTGAATCTACAAAAAACAAAATCCTTGGCGCAATCAAGACAAACCACTTGCACCTGTGTTCGAATCTATAAACAACACACACCTGGGCGCAATCATGACAAACCACGTGCAACGTGTGTGGGAATCAGCAAACAGCACACACCTGGGCACCATCAAGACTGACAACTTCCATCTGTGTTCGAATCTATAAACAACAAACACCTGGGCACAATCATGAAAAACCACTTCCACCTGTATGGAAATCTCCAAAAAAAAAAAAAAAAAACCTATGCAGCAGTGTGGGAATCTACAAAATACAAAAACCTAGGCTCAATCAAGACAAACCACTTGCACCTGTGTGTGAATCTACAAACAACAAAATCCTAGGCGCAATCAAGAGAAACCACTTGCACCTGTGTTGGAATCAGCAAACAACACACACCTGGGCACTATCAAGACTGACAACTTCTATTTGTGTTAGAATCATTAAACAACACACACCTGGGCACAATCTAGAGAAACTACTTGCAGCTGTGTTCAAATCTAAAAACAACACACACCTGGGCTCAATCATGACAAACCACTTGCACCTGTTGGGAATCTGAAAACCACACACCTGGGCAAAATCAAGAGAAACCACTTGCAGCTGTGTCCAAATCTACAAACAACACACACCTGGGCGCAATCAAGAACAACCAGTTGCACCTGTGTGTGAATCTACGAAAAACAAAATCCTAGGCACAATCAAGACAAACCACTTGCACCTGTGTTAGAATCTATAAACAACACACACCTGGGCGCAATCATGACAAACCACGTGCAACGTGTGTGGGAATCGGCAAATAACACACACCTGGGCACCATCAAGACTGACAACTTCCATCTAGGTTCGAATCTATAAACAACACACACCTGGGCACAATCATGAAAAACCACTTGCACCTGTGTGGAAATCTCCAAAAAAGAAAAAAAAAACCTATGCTCAATCAAGACAAACCACTTGCACCTGTGTGCGAATCTACAAACAACACACACCTGGGCGCAATCACGATCAACCAATTGCACCTGTGTGGGAATCTACAAAAAACAAAATCCTAGACGCAATCAAGACAAACCACTTGCACCTGTGTTGGAATCAGCAAACAACACACACCTGGGCACTATCAAGACTGACAACTTCTATTTGTGTTAGAATCTATAAACAACACACACGTGGGCGCAATCATGACAAGCCACTTGCACCTGTGTGCCAATTTAGAAACAACACACACCTGGGCGCAATCATGACTAACCACTTGCACCTGTTGGGAATCTGAAAACAACACACACCTGGGCACAATCTAGAGAAACTACTTGCAGCTGTGTTCAAATCTAAAAACAACACACACCTGGGCTCAATCATGACAAACCACTTGCACCTGTTGGGAATCGAAAACAACACACCCGGGCAAAATCAAGAGAAACCACTTGGAGCTGTGTCCAAATCTGAAAACAACACACACCTGGGCGCAATCAAGATCAACCAGTTGCACCTGTGTGTGAATCTACAAAAAACAAAATCCTAGGCGCAATCAAGACAAACCACTTGCACCTGTGTTCGAATCTATAAACAACACACACCTGGGCGCAATCATGACAAACCAGGTGCAACGTGTGTGGGAATCAGCAAACAGCACACACCTGGGCACCATCAAGACTGACAACTTCCATCTGTGTTCGAATCTATAAACAACAAACACCTGGGCACAATCATGAAAAACCACTTCCACCTGTGTGGAAATCTCCAAAAAAAAAAAAAAAAACCTATGCTCAATCAAGACAAACCACTTGCAGCTGTGTGGGAATCTACAAAATACAAAAACCTAGGCTCAATCAAGACAAACCACTTGCACCTGTGTGCGAATCTACAAACAACACACACCTGGGCGCAATCAAGATCAACCAATTGCACCTGTGTGTGAATCTACAAAAAACAAAATCCTAGGCGCAATCAAGACAAACCACTTGCACCTGTGTGGGAATCAGCAAACAACACATACCTGGGCACTATCAAGACTGACAACTTCTATCTGTGTTAGAATCTATAAACAACACACACCTGGGCGCAATCAAGACAATCCACTTGCAGCTGTGTGCAAATCTACAAACAACAAACACCTGGGCGCAATCAAGATCAAACAATTGCACCTGTGTGTGAATCTACAAAAAACAAAATCCTAGGCGCAATCAAGACCAACCACTTGCACCTGTGTTTGAATCTATAAACAACACACACGTGGGCGCAATCATGACAAGCCACTTGCACCTGTGCGAATTTAGAAACAACACACACCTGGGCGTAATCATGACTAACCACTTGCACCTGTTGGGAATCTGAAAACAACACACACCTGGGGACAATCAAGAGAAATCACTTGCAGCTGTGTGCAAATCTAAAAACAACACACACCTGGGCTCAATCATGACAAACCACTTGCACCTGCTTGGGAATTTGAAAACAACACACACCTGGGCACAATCAAGATAAACCATTTGCAGCTGTGTGCAAATCTACAAACAACACACCCCGGGCGCAATCACGATCAACCAATTCCACCTGTGTGTGAATCTACAAAAAACAAAATCCTAGACGCAATCAAGACAAACCACTTGCACATGTGTTCGAGTTTTTTGTAGATTCACACACAGGTGCAAGTTGTCTTGATCGACATAAGTTTTTTTATTTGAATATTCGCAAACAGGTGCAAGTGGCCTGTCATGATTTCGCCCTGGTGTGTGTTGTTTATAGATTCAAACACAGGTGCAAGTGGTTGGTCTTGATTGCGCCTAGGATTTTGTTTTTTGTAGATTCACACACAGGTGCTATTGGTTGATCTTGATTGCGCCCAGGTGTTTGTTGTTTGTAGATTTGCACACAGCTGCAAGTGGTTTGTCTTGATTGCATGTAGGTTTTTGTTTTTTGTAGATTTGCACAAAGGTGCACGTGGTTTGTCATGATTGCACCCAGGTGTGAGTTGTTTATATATTTGAGCACAGGTGCAAGTGGTTTGTCTGATTGCGCCTAGGTTTTTTTTTTTTTTTTTTTTTTTTTTGGAGATTTGCACACAGGTGAAAGTGGTTTGTCTTGATTGCGCCTACGTTTTTTTTTTTTTTTTGAAGATTCGCACACAGGTGCTATTGGTTTTTCTTGATATGCCCAGGTGTGTGAGTTTGCAGATACCCACACAGGTGCAAGTGATTCATCATGATTGCGCCCAGCTGTCTGTTGTTTGTTGTTTGGAACACAGGTGCAAGTGGTTTGTCTTGATTGCACCTAGGTTTTTTTTTTTTTTTTTTTTGGAGATTCGCACACAGGTGCTAGTGGTTTGTCTTGATTGTGTCCAGGTGTGTGTTGTTTTCAGATTTCCACACAGGTGCACGTGATTTGTCATGATTGCTCCTAGGTTTTTGTTTTTTGTAGATTCACACACAGGTGCAAGTTGTCTTGATCGACCTAGGTTTTTGTTTTGGAGATTCGCAAAGAGGTGCAAGTGGTTTGTCTTGATTGTGCCCAGGTGTGTGTTGTTTGCAGATTCCCACACAGGTGCACATTGTTTTCATGATTGCGCCCAGGTGTGTGTTGTTTGTAGATTCGCACACAGGTGCAAGTGTTTTGTCCTCATTGCGCCTAGGTTTTTTTTTTTGTTTTGAAAATTCGCACACAGTTGCTAGTGGTTTGTCTTGATTGTGCCCAGGTGTGTGTTGTTTTCAGATTCCCTCACAGGTGCTATTTGTCCTGATTTCTCCCAGGTGTGTGTTGTTTGTAGATCTCCACACCGGTGCAAGTGGTTTGTCTTGATTGCATGTAGGTTTTTGTTTTTCGTAGATTTGCACAAAGGTGCACGTGGTTTGTCATGATTGCGCCCAGGTGTGAGTTGTTTATAGATTTGAACACACGTGTAAGGGGTTTGTCTGATTGTGCCTAGGTTTTTTTTTTTTTTTTTGGAGATTTGCACACAGGTGAAAGTGGTTTGTCTTCATTACGCCTAGGTTTTTTTTTTTTAAGATTCGCACACAGGTGCAATTGGTTTTTCTTGATGTGCCCAGGTGTGTGTGTTTGCAGATACCCACACAGTTTCAAGTGATTTGTCATTATTGCGCCCAGCTGTGTGTCGTTTGTTGATTGGAACACAGGTGCAAGTGGTTTGTCTTGATTGCTCCTAGGTTTTTTTTTTTTGGAGATTCGCACACAGGTTCTAGTGGTTTGTCTTGATTGTGCCCAGGTTTGTGTTGTTTGTAGATTCCCACAAAGGTGCACGTGGTTTGTCATTATGTCGTCCAGTTGTATGTTTTTTGTAGATTTGCAGACATTGTGCAAGTGTTTTGTCATGATTGTGCCCAGGTGTGTGTTGTTTGTAGATTCCCACACAGGTGCAAGTGGTTTGTCTTGATTGTGCCTTGGTTTTTTTAAAATTTTTTTGGAGACTCGCACACTGGTGCTAGTGGTTTGTCTTGATTGTGTCCAGGTGTGTGTTGTTTTCAAATTCCCACACAGGTGCACATGGTTTGTCATGATTGCGCCCAGGTGTGTGTTGTTTGTTGATTCGCACACAGGTGCAAGTATTTTGTCCTCATTGCACCTAGGTTTTTTTTTGTTTTGTAAATTCGCACACAGTTGCTAGTGGTGTGTCTTGATTGTGCCCAGGTTTGTGTTGTGTATAGATCTGAACACATGTGCAACTGGTTTGTCTTGTTTGCGCATAGGGTTTTTTTTTTGTAGATTCGCACAGAGGTGCAAGTTGTTTGTCTTGATGTGCCCAGGTGTGTGTGTTTGGAGATACCCACACAGGTGCAAATGATTTGTCATGATTGCACCCAGCTGTGTGTTGTTTGTTGACTGGAACACAGGTGCAAGTGGTTTGTCTTGATTGCCGCTAGGTTTTTTTTTTTTTTTTGGAGATTTGCACACAGGTGCAAGTGGTATGTCTTGACTGCGCCTAGGTTTTTTTTTTGTTTGTTTTTTTTTTTTTGGAGATTCCTGACAGGATCAAGTGGTTTGTCATGATTGCGCACAGGTGTGTGTTGTTTGTAGATCCGCACACAGGTGCAAGTGGTTTGTCTTGATTGCACCTAGGTTTTTGTTTTTTGTAGATTTACACACAGGTGCACGTGGTTTGTCATGATTGCGCCCAGGGTTGAGTTGTTTATAGATTTGAACACAGGTGCAAGTGGTTTGTCTTGATTGCGGCTAGGTTTTTTTTTTTTTTTTCTAGATTCGCACAGAGGTGCAAATGGTTAGTCTTGATTGTGCCTAGGTTTTTTTTTTTTTTTTTGTAGATTCGCACAGAGGTGCAAGTGGTTTGTCTTGACTGTGCCTAGGTTTTTTTGGAGATTTGCACACAAGCACAAGTGGTTTGTATTGATTGAGACTAGGTTTTTTTTTTTTTGAAGATTCGCACACGTGCAATTGATTTATCTTGATGTGCCCAGGTGTGTGTGTTTGCAGATACCCACACAGGTGCAAGTGATTTGTCATGATTGCGCCCAGCTGTGTGTTGTTTGTTGATTGGAACACAGGTGCAAGTGGTATGTCTTGATTGCGCCTAGGTTTTTTTTTTGGAGATTCGCACACAGGTTCTAGTGGTTTGTCTTGATTGTGCCCAGGTTTGTGTTGTTTTCAGATCCCCACAAAGGTGCACGTGGTTTGTCATTATGTCGCCCAGTTGTATGTTTTTTGTAGATTTGCAGACATTGTGCAAGTGTTTTGTGATGATTGTGCCCAGGTGTGTGTTGTTTGTAGATTCCCACACAGGTGCAAGTGGTTTGTCTTGATTGTGCCTAGGTTTTTTAAAAATTTTTTTGGAGATTCGCACACAGGTGCTAGTGGTTTGTCTTGATTGTGCCCAGGTGTGTGTTGTTTTCAGATTCCCACACAGGTGCACATGGTTTATCATGATTGCGCCTCGGTTTTTGTTTTTTTGTAGATTCACACAGAGGTGCAAGTTGTATTGATTGACCTAGGTTTTTTTTTTTTTTTTTTGGAGATTCTAAAACAGGTGCAAGTGGTTTGTCTTGATTGCGCCTAGGCTTTTTTTTTTTTTTTTTTTGAGACTACCACACAGGTGCAAGTGATTTGTCATGATTGCGCCTACCTGTGTGTCCTTTGTTGATTGGAACACAGGTGCAAGTGGTCTGTCTTGATTGTTCCTAGGTTTTTTTTTTTTGGAGATTCGCACACAGGTGCAATTGATTTATCTTGATATGCCCAGGTGTGTTTGTTTGCAGATACCCACACAGGTGCAAGTGATTTGTCATGATTGCGCCCAGCTGTGTGTTGTTTGTTGATTGGAATAGAGGTGAAAGTGGTTTGTCTTGATTGTTCCTAGGTTTTTTTTTTTTGGAGATTCGCACACAGGTGCTAGTGGTTTGTCTTGATTGTGCCCAGGTTTGTGTTGTTTGCAGACTCCCACAAAGCTGCACGTGGTTTGTCATTATTTCGCCCAGTTGTATTTTGTTTGTAGATTTGCAGACATTGTGCAAGTGTTTTGTCATGATTGTGCCCAGGTGTGTGTTGTTTGTAGATTCCCACACAGGTGCAAGTGGTTTCTCATGATTGCGCCCAGGTGTTTGGTGTTTGTAAATTCGCAGACAGGTGCAAGTGGTTTGTCTTGATTGCGCCTTGGTTTTTCTTTTTTTGGAGATTCCCACGCAGGTGCAAATGGATTGTCATGATTGTGCCCAGGTGTGTGTTGTTTGTTGATTCGCACACAGGTGCAAGTGTTTTGTCCTCATTGCGCCTACTTTTTTTTTGTTTTGAAGATTCGCACACAGTTGCTAGTGGTTTGTCTTGATTGTGCCCAGGTGTGTGTTGTTTGTTGATTCGAACACAGGTGCAAGTGGTTTGTCTTGATTGAGCCTAGGTTTTTTTTTTTTTTTTTTGTATATTCGCACACAGGTGCTAGTGGTTTGTCTTGAGTGTGCCCAGGTGTGTGTTGTTTTCAGATTCCCAGCACGTGGTTTGTCATGATTGCGCCTAGGTTTTTGTTTTTGTAGATTTACACACAGGTGCAAGCTGTCTTGATTGACCTAGTTTTTTTTTTTTTTTTTTTTTTTTGGAGATTCGCAAACAGGTGCAACCATGGTTTTTCTTGACTGCGCCCAAGTGTGTGTTGTTTATAGATTCGAACACAGATGCAAGTTGTTAGTCTTTATTGTTCCCAGGTGTGTGTTGTTTGCAGATTACCACACAGGTGCAAGTGGTTTCTCATGATTGCGTCCCGATGTTTGGTGTTTGTAAATTCGCAGACATGTGCAAGTGGTTTGTCTTGATTGCGCCTGGGTTTTTCTTTTTTTGGAGATTCCCACACAGGTGCAAATGGTTTGTCATGATGCGCCCAGGTGTGTGTTGTTTGTAGATTCGCACACAGGTGCAAGTATTTTGTCCTCATTGCGCCTAGGCTTTTTTTTGTTTTGAAGATTCGCACACAGTTGCTAGTGGTTTGTCTTGATTTTGCCCAGGTTTGTGTTGTGTATAGATCTGAACACATGTGCAACTGGTTTTTCTTGATTGCGCCTAAGTTTTTTTTTTTTTTGTAGATTTGCACAGAGGTGCAAGTGGTTTGTCTTGATGTGCCCAGGTGTGTGTGTTTGGATATACCCACACAGGTACAATTGATTTGTCATGATTGCACCCAGCTGTGTGTTGTTTGTTGATTGGAACACAGGTGCAAGTGGTTTGTCTTGATTGCCCCTAGGTTTTTTTTTTATTTTTTGGAGATTTGCACACAGGTGCAAGTGGTGTGTTGACTGCGCCTAGGTTTTTTTTTTTTTTTTTTTTTCGGAGATTCCAGACAGGATCAAGTGGTTTGTCATGATTTCGCACAGGTGTGTGTTGTTTGTAGATCCGCACACAGGTGCAAGTGGTTTGTCTTGATGGCACCTAGGTTTTTGTTTTTTGTAGATTTGCACACAGGTGCACGTGGTTTGTCATGATTGCGCCCAGGTGTGAGTTGTTTATAGATTTGAACACAGGTGCAAGTTGTTTGTCTTGATTGCGGCTAGGTTTTTTCTTTTTGTAGATTCGCACAGAGGTGCAAATGGTTTGTCTTGATTGCGCCTAGGTTATTTATTTTTTTTTTGTAGATTCGCACACAGGTGCAATTGGTTTATCTTGATGTGCCCAATTGTGTGTGTTTGCAGATACCCACATAGGTGCAAGTGATTTGTCATGATTGCGACCAGCTGTGTGTTGTTTCTTGATTGGAACACAGGTGCAAGTGGTTTGTCTTGATTGCGCCTAGGTTTTCTTTTGGAGATTCGCACACAGGTTCTAGTGGTTTGTCTTGATTGTGCCCAGGTTTGTGTTGTTTTCAGATTCCCACAAAGGTGCACGTGGTTTGTCATTATGTCGCCCAGTTGTATGTTTTTTGTAGATTTGCAGACATTGTGCAAGTGTTTCCCAGGTGTGTGTTGTTTGTAGATTCCCAGACAGGTGCAAGTGGTTTCTCATGATTACGCCCAGGTGTTTGGTGTTTGTAAATTCACAGACAGGTGCAATTGGTTTGTCTTGATTGCGCCTGGATTTTTCTTTTTTTGGAGATTCCCACACAGGTGCAAATGGATTGTCATGATTGCGCCCAGGTGTGTGTTTGTAGATTCGCACACAGGTGCAAGTGTTTTGTCCTCATTGCGCCTAGGTTTTTTTTTGTTTTGAAGATTCGCACACAGTTGCTAGTGGTTTTCTTGATTGTGTCCAGGTGTGTGTTGTTTGTTGATTGGAACACAGGTGCAAGTGGTTTGTCTTGTTTGCAGCTAGTTTTTTTTTTTTTTTTTTGAGATTCGCACACAGGTCCTAGTGGTTTGTCTTGATTGTGCCCAGGTGTGTGTTGTTTTCAGATTCTCTCACAGGTGCTATTGGTTTGCCTTGATTTCTTGCAGGTGTGTGTTGTCTGTAGATTCACACACATAGGTGAAAGTGGTTTGTCTTGATTGCGTCTATGTTTTGTTTTTTGTAGATTCGCACACAGGTGCAAGTGGTTTGTCTTGATTGCGCCTAGGTTTTTTTTTTTTTTTTTTGGAGATTCGCAAACACGTGCTAGTGGTTTGTATTGATTGCGCCTAGGTTTTTTTTTTTTTGGAGATTCCCAAATAGGTGCAAGTGGTTTGTCATGATTGCGCACAGGTGTGTGTTCTTTGTAGATCTGCACACAGGTGCAAGTGGTTCGTCTTGATTGCATGTAGGTTTTTGTATTTTGTAGATTTGCACAAAGGTGCACGTGGTTTGTCATGATTGCGCCCAGGTGTGAGTTGTTTATAGATTTGAACACAGGTGCAAGGGGTTTGTCTGATTGCGCCTAGGTTTTTTTTGTTTTTTTTTTTGAGATTTGCACACAGGTGAAAGTGGTTTGTCTTGTTTGCGCCTAGGTTTTTTTTTTTGTAGATTCGCAAGGAGGTGCAAGTGGTTTGTCTTGACTGTGCCTAAGTTTTTTATTTTGGAGATTTGCACACAAATGCAAGTGGTTTGTATTGATTGAGACTAGGTTTATTTATTTTTTTTGAAGATTCGCACACAGGTGCAATTGATTTATCTTGATGTGCCCAGGTGTGTGTGTTTGCAGATACCCACACAGGTGCAAGTGATTTGTCATGATTGCGCCCAGCTGTGTGTTGTTTGTTGATTGGAACACAGGTGCAAGTGTTTTTTTTTTTTTTTGGAGATTCGCCCACAGGTGCTAGTGGTTTGTCCTGATTGTGCCCAGGTTTGTGTTGTTTGCAGATTCCCACAAAGGTGCACGTGGTTTATCATTATTTCGCCCAGTTGTATGTTGTTTGTAGATTTGCAGACATTGTGCAAGTGTTTTGTCATGATTGTGCCCAGGTGTGTGTTGTTTGTAGATTCCCACACAGGTGCAAGTGGTTTCTCATGATTGCGCCCAGCTGTTTGTAAATTCGTAGACACGTGCAAGTGGTTTGTCTTGATTGCGACTGGGTTTTTCTTTTTTTGCAGATTCCCACACAGGTGCAAAAGGTTTGTCATGATTGCGGTCAGGTGTGTGTTGTTTGTAGATTCGCACACAGGTGCAAGTGTTTTGTCCTCATTGCGCCTACGTTTTTTTTGTTTTGAAGATTCGCACACAGTTCCTAGTGGTTTGTCTTGATTGTGGCCAGGTGTGTGTTGTTTGTTGATTTGAACACAAGTGCAAATGGTTTGTCTTGATTGCGCCTAGGTTTTTTTTTTTTTTTTTTTGGAGATTCGCACACAGGTGCAAGTGGTTTGTCCTGATTGTGCCCAGGTTTGTGTTGTTTGCAGATTCCCATACAGGTGCACGTGGTTTGTCATTATTTCGCCCAGTTGTATGTTGTTTGTAGATTTGCAGACATTGTGCAAGTGGTTTGTCATGATTGTGCCCAGGTGTGTGTTGCTCGCAGATTACCACACAGGTGCAAGTGGCTTCTCATGATTGCGCCCAGGTGTTTGGTGTTTGTAAATTCGCAGACAGGTGCAAGTGTTTTGTCTTGATTGCGCCTGGGTTTTTCTTTTTTTGGAGATTCCCACACAGGTGCAAATGGTTTGTTATGATTGCGCCCAGGTGTGTGTTGTTTGTAGATTCGCACACAGGTGCAAGTGTTTTGTCCTCATTGCGCCTAGGTTTTTTTTTGTTTTGAAGATTCGCACACAGTTGCTAGTGGTTTGTCTTGATTGTGCCCAGGTGTGTGTTGTTTGTTGATTGGAACACAGGTGAAAGTGGTTTGTCTTGATTATACCTAGGTTTTTTTTTGGTGGAGATTTGCACACAGGTAAAAATGGTTTGTCTTGATTACACCTAGGTTTTTTTTTTTTGAAGATTTGCACACAGGTGCAATTGGTTTTTCTTGATGTGCCCAGGTGTATTGTTTGCAGATACCCACACAGGTACAAGTGATTTGTCATGATTTCGCTCAGCTGTGTGTTGTTTGTTGATTGGAACACAGGTGCAAGTGGTTTGTCTTGATTGCGCCTAGGTTTTTTTTTTTTTTTTTTTGGAGATTCGCACACAGGTGCTAGTGGTTTGTCTTGATTGTGCCCAGGTGTGTGTTGTTTTCAGATTCCCACACAGGTGCATATGGTTTGTTATGATTGCCCCTAGGTTTTTGTTTTTTGTAGGTTCACACACAGGTGCAAGTTGTCTTGATTGACCTAGGTTTTTTTTTTGGGGGGGGTTCGAAAACAGGTACAAGTGGTTTGTCATGATTGTGCCTAGGTGTGTGTTTTTTGTAGATTCCCACACAGGTGCAAGTGGTTTCTCATGATTGCGCCCAGGTGTTTGGTGTTTGTAGATTCGCACACAGGTGCAAGTGGTTTGTCTTGATTGCGCCTGGTTTTTTGTTTTTGGAGATTCCAACACAGGTGCAAGTGGTTTGTCTTGATTGCGCCTAGGCTTTTTTTTTTTTTTGAGACTACCACACAGGTGCAAGTGATTTGTCATGATTGCGCCTAGCTGTGTGTCCTTTGTTGATTGGAACACAGGTGCAAGTGGTCTGTCTTGATTGTTCCTAGGTTTTTTTTTTTGGAGATTCGCACACAGGTGCAATTGATTTATCTTGATATGCCCAGGTGTGTTTGTTTGCAGATACCCACACAGGTGCAAGTGATTTGTCATGATTGCGCCCAGCTGTGTGTTGTTTGTTGATTGGAACAGAGGTGAAAGTGGTTTGTCTTGATTGTTCCTAGGTTTTTTTTTTTTTTGGAGATTCGCACACAGGTGCTAGTGGTTTGTCTTGATTGTGCCCAGGTTTGTGTTGTTTGCAGACTCCCACAAAGCTGCACGTGGTTTGTCATTATTTCGCCCAGTTGTATTTTGTTTGTAGATTTGCAGACATTGTGCAAGTGTTTTGTCATGATTGTGCCCAGGTGTGTGTTGTTTGTAGATTCCCACACAGGTGCAAGTGGTTTCTCATGATTGCGCCCAGGTGTTTGGTGTTTGTAAATTCGCAGACAGGTGCAAGTGGTTTGTCTTGATTGCGCCTTGGTTTTTCTTTTTTTGGAGATTCCCACGCAGGTGCAAATGGATTGTCATGATTGTGCCCAGGTGTGTGTTGTTTGTTGATTCGCACACAGGTGCAAGTGTTTTGTCCTCATTGCGCCTACTTTTTTTTTGTTTTGAAGATTCGCACACAGTTGCTAGTGGTTTGTCTTGATTGTGCCCAGGTGTGTGTTGTTTGTTGATTCGAACACAGGTGCAAGTGGTTTGTCTTGATTGAGCCTAGGTTTTTTTTTTTTTTTGTATATTCGCACACAGGTGCTAGTGGTTTGTCTTGAGTGTGCCCAGGTGTGTGTTGTTTTCAGATTCCCAGCACGTGGTTTGTCATGATTGCGCCTAGGTTTTTGTTTTTGTAGATTTACACACAGGTGCAAGCTGTCTTGATTGACCTAGTTTTTTTTTTTTTTTTTTTTTTTTGGAGATTCGCAAACAGGTGCAACCGTGGTTTTCCTTGACTGCGCCCAGGTGTGTGTTGTTTATAGATTCGAACACAGATGCAAGTTGTTAGTCTTTATTGTTCCCAGGTGTGTGTTGTTTGCAGATTACCACACAGGTGCAAGTGGTTTCTCATGATTGCGCCCCGATGTTTGGTGTTTGTAAATTCGCAGACATGTGCAAGTGGTTTGTCTTGATTGCGCCTGGGTTTTTCTTTTTTTGGAGATTCCCACACAGGTGCAAATGGTTTGTCATTATGCGCCAAGGTGTGTGTTGTTTGTAGATTCGCACACAGGTGCAAGTATTTTGTCCTCATTGCGCCTAGGCTTTTTTTGTTTTGAAGATTCGCACACAGTTGCTAGTGGTTTGTCTTGATTTTGCCCAGGTTTGTGTTGTGTATAGATCTGAACACATGTGCAACTGGTTTTTCTTGATTGCGCCTAAGTTTTTTTTTTTTTTGTAGATTTGCACAGAGGTGCAAGTGGTTTGTCTTGATGTGCCCAGGTGTGTGTGTTTGGATATACCCACACAGGTACAATTGATTTGTCATGATTGCACCCAGCTGTGTGTTGTTTGTTGATTGGAACACAGGTGCAAGTGGTTTGTCTTGATTGCCCCTAGGTTTTTTTTTTATTTTTTGGAGATTTGCACACAGGTGCAAGTGGTGTGTTGACTGCGCCTAGGTTTTTTTTTTTTTTTTTTTTTCGGAGATTCCAGACAGGATCAAGTGGTTTGTCATGATTTCGCACAGGTGTGTGTTGTTTGTAGATCCGCACACAGGTGCAAGTGGTTTGTCTTGATGGCACCTAGGTTTTTGTTTTTTGTAGATTTGCACACAGGTGCACGTGGTTTGTCATGATTGCGCCCAGGTGTGAGTTGTTTATAGATTTGAACACAGGTGCAAGTTGTTTGTCTTGATTGCGGCTAGGTTTTTTCTTTTTGTAGATTCGCACAGAGGTGCAAATGGTTTGTCTTGATTGCGCCTAGGTTATTTATTTTTTTTTTGTAGATTCGCACACAGGTGCAATTGGTTTATCTTGATGTGCCCAATTGTGTGTGTTTGCAGATACCCACATAGGTGCAAGTGATTTGTCATGATTGCGACCAGCTGTGTGTTGTTTCTTGATTGGAACACAGGTGCAAGTGGTTTGTCTTGATTGCGCCTAAGTTTTCTTTTGGAGATTCGCACACAGGTTCTAGTGGTTTGTCTTGATTGTGCCCAGGTTTGTGTTGTTTGCAGATTCCCACAAAGCTGCACGTGGTTTGTCATTATGTCGCCCAGTTGTATGTTTTTTGTAGATTTGCAGACATTGTGCAAGTGTTTCCCAGGTGTGTGTTGTTTGTAGATTCCCAGACAGGTGCAAGTGGTTTCTCATGATTACGCCCAGGTGTTTGGTGTTTGTAAATTCACAGACAGGTGCAAGTGGTTTGTCTTGATTGCGCCTGGATTTTTCTTTTTTTGGAGATTCCCACACAGGTGCAAATGGATTGTCATGATTGCGCCCAGGTGTGTGTTTGTAGATTCGCACACAGGTGCAAGTGTTTTGTCCTCATTGCGCCTAGGTTTTTTTTTGTTTTGAAGATTCGCACACAGTTGCTAGTGGTTTGTCTTTATTGTGTCCAGGTGTGTGTTGTTTGTTGATTGGAACACAGGTGCAAGTGGTTTGTCTTGTTTGCAGCTAGTTTTTTTTTTTTTTGGAGATTCGCACACAGGTGCTAGTGGTTTGTCTTGATTGTGCCCAGGTGTGTGTTGTTTTCAGATTCTCTCACAGGTGCTATTGGTTTGCCTTGATTTCTTGCAGGTGTGTGTTGTCTGTAGATTCACACACATAGGTGAAAGTGGTTTGTCTTGATTGCGCCTATGTTTTGTTTTTTGTAGATTCGCACACAGGTGCAAGTGGTTTGTCTTGATTGCACCTGGGTTTTTGGTTTTTCTAGATTCCCACACAGGTGCAAGTGGTTTGTCTTGATTGCGCCTAGGTTTTTTTGTTTTTTTTTTTTTTTTTTTGGAGATTCGCAAACACGTGCTAGTGGTTTGTATTGATTGCGCCTAGGTTTTTTTTTTTTTTTGGAGATTCCCAAATAGGTGCAAGTGGTTTGTCATGATTGTGCACAGGTGTGTGTTCTTTGTAGATCTGCACACAGGTGCAATTGGTTCGTCTTGATTGCATGTAGGTTTTTGTATTTTGTAGATTTGCACAAAGGTGCACTTGGTTTGTCATGATTGCGCCCAGGTGTGAGTTGTTTATAGATTTGAACACAGGTGCAAGGGGTTTGTCTGATTGCGCCTACGTTTTTTTTGTTTTTTTTTTTGAGATTTGCACACAGGTGAAAGTGGTTTGTCTTGTTTGCGCCTAGGTTTTTTTTTTTTTGTAGATTCGCAAGGAGGTGCAAGTGGTTTGTCTTGACTGTGCCTAAGTTTTTTATTTTGGAGATTTGCACACAAGTGCAAGTGGTTTGTATTGATTGAGACTAGGTTTTTTTTTTTTTTTGAAGATTCGCACACAGGTGCAATTGATTTATCTTGATGTGCCCAGTTGTGTGTGTTTGCAGATACCCACAGAGGTGCAAGTGATTTGTCATGACTGCGCCCAGCTGTATGTTGTTTGTTGATTGTAACACAGGTGCAAGTGGTTTGTCTTGATTGCGCCTAGGTTTTTTTTTGGAGATTCGCACACAGGTTCTAGTGGTTTGTCTTGATTGTGCCCAGGTTTGTGTTGTTTGCAGATTCCCACAAAGCTGCACGTGGTTTGTCATTATGTCGCCCAGTTGTATGTTTTTTTAGATTTGCAGACATTGTGCAAGTGTTGCCCAGGTGTGCGTTGTTTGTAGATTCCCAGACAGGTGCAAGTGGTTTCTCATGATTACGCCCAGGTGTTTGGTGTTTGTAAATTCACAGACAGGTGCAAGTGGTTTGTCTTGATTGCGCCTGGGTTTTTCTTTTTTTGGAGATTCCCACACAGGTGCAAATGGTTTGTCATGATTGCCCCCAGGTGTGTGTTTGTAGATTCGCACACAGGTGCAAGTGTTTTGTCCTCATTGCGCCTAGGTTTTTTTTGTTTTGAAGATTCTCACACAGTTGCTAGTGGTTTGTCTTGATTGTGTCCAGGTGTGTGTTGTTTGTTGATTAGAACACAGGTGCAAGTGGTTGTCTTGTTTGCGCCTAGGTTTTTTTTTTTGGAGATTCGTACACAGGTGCTAGTGGTTTGTCTTGATTGTGCCCAGGTGTGTGTTGTTTTCAGATTCCTTCACAGGTGCTATTGGTTTGCCTTGATTTCTCGCAGGTGTGTGTTGTCTGTAGATTCACACACAGGTGCAAGTGGTTTGTCTTGATTGCTCCTATGTTTTTGTTTTCTATAGATTCGCACACAAGTGCAAGTGGTTTGTCTTGATTGCACCTGGGTTTTTGGTTTTTCTAGATTCCCACACAGGTGCAAGTGTTTTGTCTTGATTGCCCCTAGGTTTCTTTCTTTTTTTTTTTTTTTTTGGAGATTCGCAAACACGTGCTAGTGGTTTGTATTGATTGCGCCTAGGTTTTTTTTTTTTTTTTTTGAGATTCCCAGTCATGTGCAAGTGGTTTGTCATGATTGCGCACAGGTGTGTGTTGTTTATAGATCTGCACACAGGTGCAAGTGGTTTGTCTTGATTGCATGTAGGTTTTTGTATTTTGTAGATTTGCACAAAGGTGCACGTCGTTTGTCATGATTGCGCCCAGGTGTGAGTTGTTTATAGATTTGAACACAGGTGCAAGGGGTTTGTCTGATTGCGCCTAGGTTTTTTTTTTTTTTTTTTTTTTGAGATTTGCACACAGGTGAAAGTGGTTTGTCTTGATTGCGCCTAGGTTTTTTTTTTGTAGATTCGCAAGGAGGTACAAGTGGTTTGTCTTGACTGTGCCTAAGTTTTTTATTTTGGAGATTTGCACACAAGTTCAAGTGGTTTGTATTGATTGAGACTAGGTTTATTTAGTTTTTTTTGAAGATTCGCACACAGGTGCAATTGATTTATCTTGATGTGCCCAGGTGTGTGTGTTTGCAGATACCCACACAGGTGCAAGTGATTTGTCATGATTGCGCCCAGCTGTGTGTTGTTGGTTGATTGGAAAACAGGTGCAAGTGGTTTTTCTTGATTGTGCCTAGGTTTTTTTTTTCTTTTGGAGATTCGCCCACAGGTGCTAGTGGTTTGTCTTGATTGTGCCCATGTTTGTGTTGTTTGCAGATTCCCACAAAGGTGCACGTGGTTTGTCATTATTTCGCCCAGTTGTATGTTGTTTGTAGATTTGCAGACATTGTGCAAGTGTTTTGTCATGATTGTGCCAGGTGTGTGTTGTTGGTAGATTCCCACACAGGTGCAAGTGGTTTCTCATGATTGCGCCCAGGTGTTTGGTGTTTGTAAATTCGTAGACAGGTGCAAGTGCTTTGTCTTGTTTGCTACTGGGTTTTTCTTTTTTTGCAGATTTCCACACAGGTGCTAAAGGTTTGTCATGATTGTGCCCAGGAGTGTGTTGTTTCTAAATTCGCACACAGGTGGAAGTGGCTTGTCATGATTTCGCCCACGTGTGTGTTGTATATAGATTCGAACACAAGTGCAAGTGGTTGGTCTTGATTGCGCCTAGGATTTTGTTTTTTGTAGATTCACACACAGGTGCAATTGTTTGATCTTGATTGCGCCCAGGTGTTTGTTGTTTGAAGATTTGCACACAGCTGCAAGTGGATTGTGTTGATTGCACCCACGTGTGTGTTGTTTATAGATTCGAACACAGATAGAAGAAGTTGTCAATCTTGATGGTGCCCAGGTGTGTGTTGTTTGCTGATTCCCACACAGGTGCAAGTGGTTTGTCTTGATTGCGCCTAGGATTTTGTTTTTTGTAGATTCACACACACGTGCAATTGTTTGATCTTGATTGCGCCCAGGTGTTTGTTGTTGTAGATTTGCACACAGCTGCAAATGGTTTGTCTTGATTGCGCCCAGGTGTGTGTTGTTTATAGATTCTAACACAAATAGAAGTTGTCAGACTTGATAGTGCCCAGGTGTGTGTTGTTTGCTGATTCCCACACAGGTGCAAGTGGTTTGTCTTGATTGCGCCTAGGATTTTGTTTTTTGTAGATTCACACACAGGTGCAATTGGTTGATCTTGATTGCGCCCAGGTGTGTGTTGTTTGTAGATTCGCACACAGGTGCAAGTGGTTTGTCTTGATTGAACCTAGGTTTTTGTATTTTGTATATTCCCACACAGCTGCAAGTGGTTTGTCTTGATTGAGCATAGGTTTTTTTTTTTTTTTTTTTTGGAGATTTCCACACAGGTGGAAGTGTTTTTCATGATTGTGCCCAGGTGTTTGTTGTTTATAGATTCGAACACAGATGGAAGTTGTCAGTCTTGATGGTGCCCAGGTGTGTGCTGTTTGCTGATTCCCACACACGTTGCACGTGGTTTGTCATGATTGCGCCCAGGTGTGTGTTGTTTATAGATTCGAACACAGGTGCAAGTGGTTTGTCTTGATTGCGCCTAGGATTTTGTTTTTTGTAGATTCACACACAGGTGCAGCTGGTTGATCTGGATTGCGCCCAGGTGTGTGTTGTTTGTAGATTTGGACACAGCTGCAAGTGGTTTCTCTTGATTTTGCCCGGGTTTGTGGTTTTCAGATTCCCAACAGGTGCAAGTGGTTAGTCATGATTGAGCCCATGTGTGTGTTGTTTGTAGATTTGCATACAGCTGCAAGTGATATCTCTTGATTGTGCCCAGGTGTGTGTTGTTTTCAGATTCCCAACAGGTGTAAGTGGTTAGTCATGATTGCGCCCAGGTGTGTGTTGTTTCTAAATTTGCACACAGGTGGAAGAGGCTTGTCATGATTTCGCCCAGGTGTGTGTTGTTTATAGATTCAAACACAGGTGCAATTGGTTGATCTTGATTGCGCCCAGGTCTATTTGTTTGTAGATTTGCACACAGCGGAAAGTGGTTTCTCTTGATTTTGCCCAGGTGTGTGTTGTTTTCAGATTCCCAACAGGTGCAAGTGGTTTGTCATGATTGCGCCCAGGTGTGTGTTGTTTGTAGATTCGCACACAGGTGCAAATGGTTTCTCCTCATTGCGCCTAGGTTTTTATATGTATTGAAGATTCGCACACAGTTGCTAGTGGTTTGTCTTGATTGTGCCCAGATTTTTGTTGTGTTCAGATTCCCTCACAGGTGCTATTGGTTTGTCTTGATTTCTCTCAAGTGTGTGTTGTTTGTAGATTTACAAGCAGGTGCAAGTGGTTTGTCTTGTTTGCACCTATGTTTTTTTTTTTTTTTTTGTAGATTCGCATACAGGTGCAAGTGGTTTGTCTTGATTGCGCCTGGGTTTTTGTTTTCTGTAGATTCCCACACATTTGCAAGTGGTTTGTCTTGATTGAGCCTAGGTTGTTTTTTTTTTTTTTTTTTTTGTAGATTTGCACAGAGGTGCAAGTGGTTTGTCTTGACTGTGCATAGGTTATTTTTTTGGAGATTTGCACACAGGTTTAAGTGGTGTGTCCTGATTTCACTTAGGTTTTTGTTTTTTGTTGATTTGCACAGAAGTGCACGTGGTTTGTCATGATTGCGCCCATGTGTGTGTTGTTTAAAGATTTGAACACAGGTGAAAGTGGTTTGTCTTGATTGCGCCTAGGTTTTTTTTTTTTTTTTTTTTTTTGTAGATTCGCACAGAGGTGCAAGTGGTTTCTCTTGACTGTTCTTAGGTTTTTTTTTTTTTTTTTTGGAGATTTGCAAACAGGTGCAAGTGGTTTGTATTGATTGAGCCTAGGTTTTTTTTTTTTTTTTTTTTTTGTAGATTCGCACAGAGGTGCAAGTGGTTTGTCTTGACTGTGCCTAGGTTTTTTTTAGGAGATTTGCACACAAGTGCAAGTGGTTTGTTATGATTGAGCCTAGGTTTTTTTTTTGAAGAATAGCGCACAGGTGCAATTGATTTATCTTCATGTGCCCAGGTGTGTGTGTTTGCAGATACACACACATGTGCAAGTTGTTTGTCATGATTATGACCAGCTATGTGTTGTTTGTTGATTGGAAGTCAGGTGCAAGTGGTTTGTCTTGTTTGGGCCTAGGATTTTTTTTTTTTTTTTTGGAGATTCGCTCACAGGTGCTAGTGGTTTATCTTGATTGTGTTTAGGTGTGTGTTGTTTGCAGATTCCACACAGGTGCAAGTTGTTAGTCATGATTGCGCCTAGGTTTTTGTTTTTTGGAGATTCGCACACAGGTGCAAGTGGTTTGTCTTGATTGTGCCTAGCTTTTTTTTTTTTTTTTGGAGATTCCCACACAGGTACAAGTCGTTTCTCTTGATTGTGCCTAGGTTTTTTTTTTTTTTTTTTGAAGATTCGCAGAGGTGCTATTGGTTTATCTTGATGTGCCCAGGCGTGTGTGTTTGCAGATACCCACACAGGTGCAAGTGATTTGTCATGATTGCGCCCAGCTTTGTGTTGTTTGTTGATTGGAACACTGGTGCAGGAGGTTTGTCTTGATTGCACCTACTTTTTTTTTTTTTTTAGATTCGCACAGAGGTGCAAGTGGTTTGTCTTGATTGCACCTAGGTTTTTTTATTTGTAGATTCGCACAGAGGTGCCAGTGGTGTGTCTAGATTGCGCATAGGTTTTTTTTTTTTTGTAGATTCACACAGAGGTGCAAGGGGTTTGTATTGACACTGCCTTGGTTGGTTTTTTTTTGGAGATTTGCACACAGGTGCAAGTGGTTTGTCTTGATTGAGCCTAGGTTTTTTTTTTTTTTGAAGATTCGCAAACAGGTGCAATTGGTTTGTGTTGATGTGCCCAGGTGTGTGTGTTTGCAGATACCCACACAGGTGCAAGTCATTTGTTATGATTGCGCCCAGCTGTGTGTTGTTTGTTGATTGGAACACAGGTGCAAGTGGTTTGTCTTGATTGCGCCTATGTTTTTTTTTTTTTTTGGAGATTCACAGACAGGTGCTAGTGGTTTGTCTTGATTGTGCCCAGGTGTGTGTTCTTTTCAGATCCCACACATTTGTGAATCGTTTGTCTGGATAGCGCATAGGTTTTTTTTTTTTTTTTTTGAAAGATTCGCACACAGGTGCAAGTGTTTTCTCTTGATTGCGCCTAGGTTTTTTTTGTTTGTTTGTTTTTGAAGATTCGCACAGAGGTGCCATTGGTTTATCTTGATTTGCCCTGGTGTGTGTGTTTGCAGATACCCACACAGGTGCAAGTGATTTGTCATGATTGCGCCCATCTGTGTGTTGTTTTTTGATTGGAACACTGGTGCAGGAGGTTTGTCTTGATTGCGCCTACCTTTTCTTTTTTTTTTTTTTTGGAGATTCGCACACAGGTGCAAGTGGTTTGTCTTGATTGCACCTAGGTTTTTTTTTTTTTTTTTGTAGATTCGCACAGAGGTGCCAGTGGTGTGTCTTGATTGCGCCTAGGTTTTTTTTTTTGTTTTGTTTTGTTTTGTTTTTGTAGATTCGCACAGAGGTGCTATTGGTTTGTCTAGACTGTGCCTAGGTTTTTTTTTGGAGATTTGCACACAGGTGTAAGTGTTTTGTCTTTTTGTGCCTAGGTTTGCTTTTTTTTTTTTGGAGATTCGCACACAGGTTCAAGTGGTTTGTCTTGATTGCGCCCAGGTGTGTGTTGTTTATAGATTCGAACACAGATAGAAGTTGTCAGTCTTGATTGTGCCCAGGTGTGTGTTGTTTATAGATTCGAACACAGGTGCTAGTGGTTATTCTTGATTGTGTCCAGGTGTTTGTTGTTTGCAGATTCCCACAGAGGTGCACGTGGTTTGTCATGATTGCACCCAGGTGTGTGTTGTTTATAGATTCGAACACAGGTCCTAGTGGTTTGTCTTGATGTGCCCAGGTGTGTGTGTTTGCAGATATCCACACAGGTGCAAGTAATTTGTCAGGATTGCACCAAGCTATATGTTGTTTGTTGATTGGAACACAGGTGCAAGTTGTTTGTCTTGATTGCGCCTATGTTTTTATTTTTATTTTTTTGGAGATTCGCACACAGGTGCTAGTAGTTTGTCTTGCATGTGCCGAGGTGTGTGTTGTTTTTAGATTCCCACACAGGTGCAAGTGGTTTGTCATGATTTCGCCTAGGTTTTTGTTATTTGTAGATTCACAAACAGGTGCACGTTGTCTTGATTGTGCCTAGGTATTTTTATTTGGAGATTCGCACACAGGTTCAAGTGGTTTGTCTTGATTGCGCCCAGGTGTGTGTTGTTTATAGATTCGAACACAGATAGAAGTTGTCAGTCTTGATTGTGCCCAGGTGTGTGTTGTTTATAGATTCAAACACAGGTGCTAGTGGTTATTCTTGATTGTGTCCAGGTGTTTGTTGTTTGCAGATTCCCACAGAGGTGCACGTGGTTTGTCATGATTGCACCCAGGTGTGTGTTGTTTATAGATTCGAAAACAGGTGCAAGTGGTTTGTCTTGATTGCGCCTAGGTTTTCTTTTTTTTTTTTTTTGTAGATTCTCACAAAGGTGCAAGTGGTTTGTCTTGACTGTGCATAGGTTTTCTTTTTTTTTTTTTTTGGAGATTTGCACACAGGTGCAAGTGGTTTCTCTTGATTGCACCTAGATATTTTTTTTTGAAGATTCGCACACAGGTGCAATTGGTTAGTCTTGATGTAGCCAGGTTTGTGTGTTTCCAGTTACCCACACAGGTGCAAGTGATTTGTCATGATTGCGCCCATCTGTGTGTTGCTTGCTAATTGGACCACAGGTGCAAGTGGTTTGTCTTGATTGCGGGTAGGTTTTTTTTTTTTTTTTTTGAGATTCGCACACAGGTGCTAGTGGTATGTCTTGCCTGTACCCAGGTGTGTGTTGTTTTTAGATTCCCACACAGGTGCAAGTGGTTTGTCATGATTGCGCCTAGGTTTTTGTTATTTGTAGATTCACAAACAGGTGCACGTTGTCTTGATTGTGCCTAGGTATTTTTATTTGGAGATTCGCACACAGGTGCAAGTGGTTTGTCTTGATTGTGCCCAGGTGTGTGATGTTTGCAGATTCCCACACAGATGCAAGTGGTTTGTCAAGATTGCACCCTGGTGTGTGTGTTGTTTGTATTTGGCACACAGGTGCTAGTGGTTTGTCTTGATTGCGCCTAGTTTTTGTTCTTTGTAGATTCACACACAGGTGCAATTGGTTGATCTTGATTGCGCCCAGGGGTGTGTTGTTTGTAGATTTGCACACAGCTGCAGATGGTTTTTCTTGATTGTGCCCAGGTGTGTGTTGTTTTCAGATTCCCAACAGGTGCAAGTGGTTTGTCATGATTGCGCCCAGGTGTGTGTTGTTTTTAGATTCGCACACAGGTGCAAGTGGTTTGTCTTGATTGCGCCAGGGATTTTGTTTTTTGTAGATTCACACACAGGTGCAATTGGTTGATCTTGATTGCGCCCAGCGGTGTGTTGTTTGTAGATTTGCACCCAGCTGCAGGTGGTTTCTCTTGATTGTGCCCAGGTGTGTGTTGTTTTCAGATTCCCAACAGGTGCAAGTGGTTTGTCATGATTGCGCCCAGTTGTGTGTTGTTTTTAGATTCGCTCACAGGTGCAAGTGGTTTGTCTCGATTGCGCCTAGGTTTTTGTTTTTTGTAGATTCCCACACAGGTGCAAGTGTTTTGTCTTGATTGCGCCTAGGTTTTTTTTTTGGAGTTTCACACACAGGTGCAAGTGTCTTGTCTTGATTGCGCCTAGGTGTTTTTTTTTGTAGAGTCACACAGACGTGCAAGTGGTTTGTCTTGACTGTGCATAGGTTTTTTTTTTGGAGATTTGCACACAGGTGCAATGGTTAGTCTTGATGTCCCCAGGTGTGTTGTTTGCAGATACCCACACAGGTGCAAATGATTTGTCATGATTGAGCCCAGCTGTGTATTGTTTGTTGATTGGACCACAGGTGCAAGTGGTTTGTCTTGATTGCGCCTAGGAGTTTGTTTTTTGTAGATTCACACACAGGTGCAATTGATTGATCTTGATTGCGCCCAGTGATGTGTTGTTTGTAGATTTGCACACAGCTGCAGGTGGTTTTTCTTGATTGTGCCCAGGTGTGTGTTGATTATAGATTCGAACACAGATAGAAGTTGTCAGTCTTGATTGTGCCCAGGTGTGTGTTGTTTATAGATTTGAACACAGGTGCAAGTGGTTTTTCTTGATTGCGCCTAGGCTTTTGTTTTTTGTAGATTTGCACACATGTGCAAGTGGTTTGTATTGATTGAGCCTAGGTTTTTTTTTTTTGAATATTTGCACACTGGTGCAAGTGGTTTGTCTTGATTGCGCTTAGGCATTTTTTTATTGGAGTTTCACACACAGTTGCAAGTGTTTTGTCTTGATTGCGCCTAGGTTTTTTTTTTTTTTTTTTTTGTAGATTCACACAGAGGTGCAAGTGTTTTGTCTTGACTGTGCATAGGATATTTTTTTTGGAGATTTGCACACAGGTACAAGTGCTTTGTCTTGATTGCGCTTAGTTTTTTTTTTTTTTTTTTTTGAAAGATTCGCACACAGGTGCAAGTGTTTTCTCTTGATTGCGCCTAGGTTTTTTTTTGTTTGTTTGTTTTTGAAGATTCGCACAGAGGTGCCATTGGTTTATCTTGATTTGCCCTGGTGTGTGTGTTTGCAGATACCCACACAGGTGCAAGTGATTTGTCATGATTGCGCCCATCTGTGTGTTGTTTTTTGATTGGAACACTGGTGCAGGAGGTTTGTCTTGATTGCGCCTACCTTTTCTTTTTTTTTTTTTGGAGATTCGCACACAGGTGCAAGTGGTTTGTCTTGATTGCACCTAGGTTTTTTTTTTTTTTTTGTAGATTCGCACAGAGGTGCCAGTGGTGTGTCTTGATTGCGCCTAGGTTTTTTTTTTTGTTTTGTTTTGTTTTGTTTTTGTAGATTCGCACAGAGGTGCTATTGGTTTGTCTAGACTGTGCCTAGGTTTTTTTTTGGAGATTTGCACACAGGTGTAAGTGTTTTGTCTTTTTGTGCCTAGGTTTGCTTTTTTTTTTTTTGGAGATTCGCACACAGGTTCAAGTGGTTTGTCTTGATTGCGCCCAGGTGTGTGTTGTTTATAGATTCGAACACAGATAGAAGTTGTCAGTCTTGATTGTGCCCAGGTGTGTGTTGTTTATAGATTCGAACACAGGTGCTAGTGGTTATTCTTGATTGTGTCCAGGTGTTTGTTGTTTGCAGATTCCCACAGAGGTGCACGTGGTTTGTCATGATTGCACCCAGGTGTGTGTTGTTTATAGATTCGAACACAGGTCCTAGTGGTTTGTCTTGATGTGCCCAGGTGTGTGTGTTTGCAGATATCCACACAGGTGCAAGTAATTTGTCAGGATTGCACCAAGCTATATGTTGTTTGTTGATTGGAACACAGGTGCAAGTTGTTTGTCTTGATTGCGCCTATGTTTTTATTTTTATTTTTTTGGAGATTCGCACACAGGTGCTAGTAGTTTGTCTTGCATGTGCCGAGGTGTGTGTTGTTTTTAGATTCCCACACAGGTGCAAGTGGTTTGTCATGATTTCGCCTAGGTTTTTGTTATTTGTAGATTCACAAACAGGTGCACGTTGTCTTGATTGTGCCTAGGTATTTTTATTTGGAGATTCGCACACAGGTTCAAGTGGTTTGTCTTGATTGCGCCCAGGTGTGTGTTGTTTATAGATTCGAACACAGATAGAAGTTGTCAGTCTTGATTGTGCCCAGGTGTGTGTTGTTTATAGATTCAAACACAGGTGCTAGTGGTTATTCTTGATTGTGTCCAGGTGTTTGTTGTTTGCAGATTCCCACAGAGGTGCACGTGGTTTGTCATGATTGCACCCAGGTGTGTGTTGTTTATAGATTCGAAAACAGGTGCAAGTGGTTTGTCTTGATTGCGCCTAGGTTTTCTTTTTTTTTTTTTTTTTGTAGATTCTCACAAAGGTGCAAGTGGTTTGTCTTGACTGTGCATAGGTTTTCTTTTTTTTTTTTTGGAGATTTGCACACAGGTGCAAGTGGTTTCTCTTGATTGCACCTAGATATTTTTTTTTGAAGATTCGCACACAGGTGCAATTGGTTAGTCTTGATGTAGCCAGGTTTGTGTGTTTCCAGTTACCCACACAGGTGCAAGTGATTTGTCATGATTGCGCCCATCTGTGTGTTGCTTGCTAATTGGACCACAGGTGCAAGTGGTTTGTCTTGATTGCGGGTAGGTTTTTTTTTTTTTTTTTTTTGAGATTCGCACACAGGTGCTAGTGGTATGTCTTGCCTGTACCCAGGTGTGTGTTGTTTTTAGATTCCCACACAGGTGCAAGTGGTTTGTCATGATTGCGCCTAGGTTTTTGTTATTTGTAGATTCACAAACAGGTGCACGTTGTCTTGATTGTGCCTAGGTATTTTTATTTGGAGATTCGCACACAGGTGCAAGTGGTTTGTCTTGATTGTGCCCAGGTGTGTGATGTTTGCAGATTCCCACACAGATGCAAGTGGTTTGTCAAGATTGCACCCTGGTGTGTGTGTTGTTTGTATTTGGCACACAGGTGCTAGTGGTTTGTCTTGATTGCGCCTAGTTTTTGTTCTTTGTAGATTCACACACAGGTGCAATTGGTTGATCTTGATTGCGCCCAGGGGTGTGTTGTTTGTAGATTTGCACACAGCTGCAGATGGTTTTTCTTGATTGTGCCCAGGTGTGTGTTGTTTTCAGATTCCCAACAGGTGCAAGTGGTTTGTCATGATTGCGCCCAGGTGTGTGTTGTTTTTAGATTCGCACACAGGTGCAAGTGGTTTGTCTTGATTGCGCCAGGGATTTTGTTTTTTGTAGATTCACACACAGGTGCAATTGGTTGATCTTGATTGCGCCCAGCGGTGTGTTGTTTGTAGATTTGCACCCAGCTGCAGGTGGTTTCTCTTGATTGTGCCCAGGTGTGTGTTGTTTTCAGATTCCCAACAGGTGCAAGTGGTTTGTCATGATTGCGCCCAGTTGTGTGTTGTTTTTAGATTCGCTCACAGGTGCAAGTGGTTTGTCTCGATTGCGCCTAGGTTTTTGTTTTTTGTAGATTCCCACACAGGTGCAAGTGTTTTGTCTTGATTGCGCCTAGGTTTTTTTTTTGGAGTTTCACACACAGGTGCAAGTGTCTTGTCTTGATTGCGCCTAGGTGTTTTTTTTTGTAGAGTCACACAGACGTGCAAGTGGTTTGTCTTGACTGTGCATAGGTTTTTTTTTTGGAGATTTGCACACAGGTGCAATGGTTAGTCTTGATGTCCCCAGGTGTGTTGTTTGCAGATACCCACACAGGTGCAAATGATTTGTCATGATTGAGCCCAGCTGTGTATTGTTTGTTGATTGGACCACAGGTGCAAGTGGTTTGTCTTGATTGCGCCTAGGAGTTTGTTTTTTGTAGATTCACACACAGGTGCAATTGATTGATCTTGATTGCGCCCAGGGATGTGTTGTTTGTAGATTTGCACACAGCTGCAGGTGGTTTTTCTTGATTGTGCCCAGGTGTGTGTTGATTATAGATTCGAACACAGATAGAAGTTGTCAGTCTTGATTGTGCCCAGGTGTGTGTTGTTTATAGATTTGAACACAGGTGCAAGTGGTTTTTCTTGATTGCGCCTAGGCTTTTGTTTTTTGTAGATTTGCACACAGGTGCAAGTGGTTTGTATTGATTGAGCCTAGGTTTTTTTTTTTTGAATATTTGCACACTGGTGCAAGTGGTTTGTCTTGATTGCGCTTAGGTATTTTTTATTGGAGTTTCACACACAGTTGCAAGTGTTTTGTCTTGATTGTGCCTAGGTTTTTTTTTTTTTTTTAAGATTTGCACACAGGTGCAATTGATTTATCTTGATGTGCCCAGGTGTGTGTGTTTGCAGATACCCACACAGGTGCAAGTTATTTGTCATCATTATGCCCAGCTATGTGTTGTTTGTTGATTGGAACTCAGGTGCAATTGGTTTGTCTTGTTTGCGCCTAGGTTTTTTTTGTTGTTGTTGTTGGAGATTCGCACACAGGTGCTAGTGGTTTGTATTGATTGTCTCCAGGTCTGTGTTGTTTTCAGATTCCACACAGGTGCAAGTGGTTTGTCATGATTGCGCCTAGGTTTTTGTTTTTTGTAGATTCACACACAGTTGCAAGTTGTCTTCATTGCACCTAGGTTTTTTTATTTGGAGATTCGCACACAGGTGTAATGTGGTGTGTCTTGATTGTGCCCAGTTGTGTGTTGTTTGCAGATTCCCACACAGGAGCAAGTGGTTTGTCATACTTGCACCCAGGTTTGTGTGTTTTTTTACATTGGCACACAGGTGCAAATGGTTTGTCTTTATTGCCCCCAGGTGTGTGTTGTTTATAGATTCGGAAAAAAGATGCAAGTTGTCAGTCTTGATTGTGCCCATGTGTGTGTAGTTTGCTGATTCCCACAAAGGTGCACGTGGTTTGTGATGATTGCGCCCAGGTGTGTGTTCCTTATAGATTCGAACACAGGTGCAAGTGGTGTGTCTTGATTACGCCTAATTTTTTGTTTTTTGTAGATTCACACACAGGTGCAATTGGTTGATCTTGATTGCGCCCAGGTGTGTTTTGTTTGTAGATCCACACACAGGTGCAAGTGGTTTGTCTAGATTGCACCTAGGTTTTTGTTTTTTGTAGATTCGCACATGGGTGCACGTGGTTTGTCAAGATTGCGCCCTAGTGTGTGTTGTTTATATATTTGAACACAGGTGCAAGTGGTTTGTGTTGAATGCGTTAGATTTTTTTTTTTTTGTAGATTCGCACAGAGGTGCAAGTCCTTTGTCTTGACTCTGCCTAGGTTTTTTTTTTTTTTGGAGATTTCCACACAGGTGCAAGTGGCTTGTCTTTATTGCGCCTAGGTTTTTTTTTTTTTTTGAAGATTCGCACACAGGCGCAATTGTTTAGTCTTGATGTGCCCAGGTGTGTGTTTGCAGATACCCACACAGTTGCAAGTGATTTGTAATGATTGCGCCCAGCTGTGTGTTGTTTGTTGATTGGAACACAGGTGCAAGTGGTTTGTCTTGATTGTTGTAGATTCACACACAGTTGCAAGTTGTCTTCATTGCACCTAGGTTTTTTTTATTTGGAGATTCGCACACAGGTGTAATGTGGTGTGTCTTGATTGTGCCCAGTTGTGTGTTGTTTGCAGATTCCCACACAGGAGCAAGTGGTTTGTCATACTTGCACCCAGGTTTGTGTGTTTTTTTACATTGGCACACAGGTGCAAATGGTTTGTCTTTATTGCCCCCAGGTGTGTGTTGTTTATAGATTCAGAAAAAAGATGCAAGTTGTCAGTCTTGATTGTGCCCAGGTGTGTGTTGTTTGCTGATTCCCACAAAGGTGCACGTGGTTTGTGATGATTGCGCCCAGGTGTGTGTTCCTTATAGATTCGAATACAGGTGCAAGTGGTGTGTCTTGATTACGCCTAATTTTTTGTTTTTTGTAGATTCACACACAGGTGCAATTGGTTGATCTTGATTGCGCCCAGGTGTGTTTTGTTTGTAGATCCACACACAGGTGCAAGTGGTTTGTCTAGATTGCACCTAGGTTTTTGTTTTTTGTAGATTCGCACATGGGTGCACTTGGTTTGTCAAGATTGCGCCCTAGTGTGTGTTGTTTATATATTTGAACACAGGTGCAAGTGGTTTGTGTTGAATGCGTTAGATTTTTTTTTTTTTTGTAGATTCGCACAGAGGTGCAAGTCCTTTGTCTTGACTCTGCCTAGGTTTTTTTTTTTTTTTTTTGGAGATTTCCACACAGGTGCAAGTGGCTTGTCTTTATTGCGCCTAGGTTTTTTTTTTTTTTTGAAGATTCGCACACAGGCACAATTGTTTAGTCTTGATGTGCCCAGGTGTGTGTGTTTGCAGATACCCACACAGTTGCAAGTGATTTGTAATGATTGCGCCCAGCTGTGTGTTGTTTGTTGATTGGAACACCGGTGCAAGTGGTTTGTCTTGATTGCGCCAGGTTATTTTTTTTGGAGATTCGCACACAGGTGCAAGTGGTTTGTCTTGATTGCGCCTAGGTTTTTGTTTTTTGTAGATTCCCACACATGTGCAAGTGGATTGTCTTGATTGCACCCAGGTGTGTGTTGTTTATAGATTCGAACACAGATGCAAGTGGTTTGTCTTGATTGCGCCTAGGTTTTTTTTTTTTTTTTTTTGAAAGATTCGCACACAGGTGCAAGTGTTTTCTCTTGATTGCGCCTAGGTTTTTTTTGTTTGTTTGTTTTTGAAGATTCGCACAGAGGTGCCATTGGTTTATCTTGATTTGCCCTGGTGTGTGTGTTTGCAGATACCCACACAGGTGCAAGTGATTTGTCATGATTGCGCCCATCTGTGTGTTGTTTTTTGATTGGAACACTGGTGCAGGAGGTTTGTCTTGATTGCGCCTACCTTTTCTTTTTTTTTTTTTTTTTGGAGATTCGCACACAGGTGCAAGTGGTTTGTCTTGATTGCACCTAGGTTTTTTTTTTTTTTTGTAGATTCGCACAGAGGTGCCAGTGGTGTGTCTTGATTGCGCCTAGGTTTTTTTTTTTGTTTTGTTTTGTTTTGTTTTTGTAGATTCGCACAGAGGTGCTATTGGTTTGTCTAGACTGTGCCTAGGTTTTTTTTTGGAGATTTGCACACAGGTGTAAGTGTTTTGTCTTTTTGTGCCTAGGTTTGCTTTTTTTTTTTTTGGAGATTCGCACACAGGTTCAAGTGGTTTGTCTTGATTGCGCCCAGGTGTGTGTTGTTTATAGATTCGAACACAGATAGAAGTTGTCAGTCTTGATTGTGCCCAGGTGTGTGTTGTTTATAGATTCGAACACAGGTGCTAGTGGTTATTCTTGATTGTGTCCAGGTGTTTGTTGTTTGCAGATTCCCACAGAGGTGCACGTGGTTTGTCATGATTGCACCCAGGTGTGTGTTGTTTATAGATTCGAACACAGGTCCTAGTGGTTTGTCTTGATGTGCCCAGGTGTGTGTGTTTGCAGATATCCACACAGGTGCAAGTAATTTGTCAGGATTGCACCAAGCTATATGTTGTTTGTTGATTGGAACACAGGGGCAAGTTGTTTGTCTTGATTGCGCCTATGTTTTTATTTTTATTTTTTTGGAGATTCGCACACAGGTGCTAGTAGTTTGTCTTGCATGTGCCGAGGTGTGTGTTGTTTTTAGATTCCCACACAGGTGCAAGTGGTTTGTCATGATTTCGCCTAGGTTTTTGTTATTTGTAGATTCACAAACAGGTGCACGTTGTCTTGATTGTGCCTAGGTATTTTTATTTGGAGATTCGCACACAGGTTCAAGTGGTTTGTCTTGATTGCGCCCAGGTGTGTGTTGTTTATAGATTCGAACACAGATAGAAGTTGTCAGTCTTGATTGTGCCCAGGTGTGTGTTGTTTATAGATTCAAACACAGGTGCTAGTGGTTATTCTTGATTGTGTCCAGGTGTTTGTTGTTTGCAGATTCCCACAGAGGTGCACGTGGTTTGTCATGATTGCACCCAGGTGTGTGTTGTTTATAGATTCGAAAACAGGTGCAAGTGGTTTGTCTTGATTGCGCCTAGGTTTTCTTTTCTTTTTTTTTTTTTTGTAGATTCTCACAAAGGTGCAAGTGGTTTGTCTTGACTGTGCATAGGTTTTCTTTTTTTTTTTTTGGAGATTTGCACACAGGTGCAAGTGGTTTCTCTTGATTGCACCTAGATATTTTTTTTTGAAGATTCGCACACAGGTGCAATTGGTTAGTCTTGATGTAGCCAGGTTTGTGTGTTTCCAGTTACCCACACAGGTGCAAGTGATTTGTCATGATTGCGCCCATCTGTGTGTTGCTTGCTAATTGGACCACAGGTGCAAGTGGTTTGTCTTGATTGCGGGTAGGTTTTTTTTTTTTTTTTTTTGAGATTCGCACACAGGTGCTAGTGGTATGTCTTGCCTGTACCCAGGTGTGTGTTGTTTTTAGATTCCCACACAGGTGCAAGTGGTTTGTCATGATTGCGCCTAGGTTTTTGTTATTTGTAGATTCACAAACAGGTGCACGTTGTCTTGATTGTGCCTAGGTATTTTTATTTGGAGATTCGCACACAGGTGCAAGTGGTTTGTCTTGATTGTGCCCAGGTGTGTGATGTTTGCAGATTCCCACACAGATGCAAGTGGTTTGTCAAGATTGCACCCTGGTGTGTGTGTTGTTTGTATTTGGCACACAGGTGCTAGTGGTTTGTCTTGATTGCGCCTAGTTTTTGTTCTTTGTAGATTCACACACAGGTGCAATTGGTTGATCTTGATTGCGCCCAGGGGTGTGTTGTTTGTAGATTTGCACACAGCTGCAGATGGTTTTTCTTGATTGTGCCCAGGTGTGTGTTGTTTTCAGATTCCCAACAGGTGCAAGTGGTTTGTCATGATTGCGCCCAGGTGTGTGTTGTTTTTAGATTCGCACACAGGTGCAAGTGGTTTGTCTTGATTGCGCCAGGGATTTTGTTTTTTGTAGATTCACACACAGGTGCAATTGGTTGATCTTGATTGCGCCCAGCGGTGTGTTGTTTGTAGATTTGCACCCAGCTGCAGGTGGTTTCTCTTGATTGTGCCCAGGTGTGTGTTGTTTTCAGATTCCCAACAGGTGCAAGTGGTTTGTCATGATTGCGCCCAGTTGTGTGTTGTTTTTAGATTCGCTCACAGGTGCAAGTGGTTTGTCTCGATTGCGCCTAGGTTTTTGTTTTTTGTAGATTCCCACACAGGTGCAAGTGTTTTGTCTTGATTGCGCCTAGGTTTTTTTTTTTTGGAGTTTCACACACAGGTGCAAGTGTCTTGTCTTGATTGCGCCTAGGTGTTTTTTTTTGTAGAGTCACACAGACGTGCAAGTGGTTTGTCTTGACTGTGCATAGGTTTTTTTTTTGGAGATTTGCACACAGGTGCAATGGTTAGTCTTGATGTCCCCAGGTGTGTTGTTTGCAGATACCCACACAGGTGCAAATGATTTGTCATGATTGAGCCCAGCTGTGTATTGTTTGTTGATTGGACCACAGGTGCAAGTGGTTTGTCTTGATTGCGCCTAGGAGTTTGTTTTTTGTAGATTCACACACAGGTGCAATTGATTGATCTTGATTGCGCCCAGGGATGTGTTGTTTGTAGATTTGCACACAGCTGCAGGTGGTTTTTCTTGATTGTGCCCAGGTGTGTGTTGATTATAGATTCGAACACAGATAGAAGTTGTCAGTCTTGATTGTGCCCAGGTGTGTGTTGTTTATAGATTTGAACACAGGTGCAAGTGGTTTTTCTTGATTGCGCCTAGGCTTTTGTTTTTTGTAGATTTGCACACAGGTGCAAGTGGTTTGTATTGATTGAGCCTAGGTTTTTTTTTTTTGAATATTTGCACACTGGTGCAAGTGGTTTGTCTTGATTGCGCTTAGGTATTTTTTATTGGAGTTTCACACACAGTTGCAAGTGTTTTGTCTTGATTGTGCCTAGGTTTTTTTTTTTTTTAAGATTTGCACACAGGTGCAATTGATTTATCTTGATGTGCCCAGGTGTGTGTGTTTGCAGATACCCACACAGGTGCAAGTTATTTGTCATCATTATGCCCAGCTATGTGTTGTTTGTTGATTGGAACTCAGGTGCAATTGGTTTGTCTTGTTTGCGCCTAGGTTTTTTTTGTTGTTGTTGTTGGAGATTCGCACACAGGTGCTAGTGGTTTGTATTGATTGTGTCCAGGTCTGTGTTGTTTTCAGATTCCACACAGGTGCAAGTGGTTTGTCATGATTGCGCCTAGGTTTTTGTTTTTTGTAGATTCACACACAGTTGCAAGTTGTCTTCATTGCACCTAGGTTTTTTTATTTGGAGATTCGCACACAGGTGTAATGTGGTGTGTCTTGATTGTGCCCAGTTGTGTGTTGTTTGCAGATTCCCACACAGGAGCAAGTGGTTTGTCATACTTGCACCCAGGTTTGTGTGTTTTTTTACATTGGCACACAGGTGCAAATGGTTTGTCTTTATTGCCCCCAGGTGTGTGTTGTTTATAGATTCGGAAAAAAGATGCAAGTTGTCAGTCTTGATTGTGCCCATGTGTGTGTAGTTTGCTGATTCCCACAAAGGTGCACGTGGTTTGTGATGATTGCGCCCAGGTGTGTGTTCCTTATAGATTCGAACACAGGTGCAAGTGGTGTGTCTTGATTACGCCTAATTTTTTGTTTTTTGTAGATTCACACACAGGTGCAATTGGTTGATCTTGATTGCGCCCAGGTGTGTTTTGTTTGTAGATCCACACACAGGTGCAAGTGGTTTGTCTAGATTGCACCTAGGTTTTTGTTTTTTGTAGATTCGCACATGGGTGCACGTGGTTTGTCAAGATTGCGCCCTAGTGTGTGTTGTTTATATATTTGAACACAGGTGCAAGTGGTTTGTGTTGAATGCGTTAGATTTTTTTTTTTTTGTAGATTCGCACAGAGGTGCAAGTCCTTTGTCTTGACTCTGCCTAGGTTTTTTTTTTTTTTTGGAGATTTCCACACAGGTGCAAGTGGCTTGTCTTTATTGCGCCTAGGTTTTTTTTTTTTTTTGAAGATTCGCACACAGGCGCAATTGTTTAGTCTTGATGTGCCCAGGTGTGTGTTTGCAGATACCCACACAGTTGCAAGTGATTTGTAATGATTGCGCCCAGCTGTGTGTTGTTTGTTGATTGGAACACAGGTGCAAGTGGTTTGTCTTGATTGTTGTAGATTCACACACAGTTGCAAGTTGTCTTCATTGCACCTAGGTTTTTTTTATTTGGAGATTCGCACACAGGTGTAATGTGGTGTGTCTTGATTGTGCCCAGTTGTGTGTTGTTTGCAGATTCCCACACAGGAGCAAGTGGTTTGTCATACTTGCACCCAGGTTTGTGTGTTTTTTTACATTGGCACACAGGTGCAAATGGTTTGTCTTTATTGCCCCCAGGTGTGTGTTGTTTATAGATTCAGAAAAAAGATGCAAGTTGTCAGTCTTGATTGTGCCCAGGTGTGTGTTGTTTGCTGATTCCCACAAAGGTGCACGTGGTTTGTGATGATTGCGCCCAGGTGTGTGTTCCTTATAGATTCGAATACAGGTGCAAGTGGTGTGTCTTGATTACGCCTAATTTTTTGTTTTTTGTAGATTCACACACAGGTGCAATTGGTTGATCTTGATTGCGCCCAGGTGTGTTTTGTTTGTAGATCCACACACAGGTGCAAGTGGTTTGTCTAGATTGCACCTAGGTTTTTGTTTTTTGTAGATTCGCACATGGGTGCACTTGGTTTGTCAAGATTGCGCCCTAGTGTGTGTTGTTTATATATTTGAACACAGGTGCAAGTG
Source organism: Erinaceus europaeus (assembly GCF_950295315.1). Classification (NCBI taxonomy): domain Eukaryota; kingdom Metazoa; phylum Chordata; class Mammalia; order Eulipotyphla; family Erinaceidae; genus Erinaceus; species Erinaceus europaeus. Next base: position 41,846,392 of record NC_080169.1, read on the forward strand.
GTTTGTGTTGAATGCGTTAGATTTTTTTTTTTTTTGTAGATTCGCACAGAGGTGCAAGTCCTTTGTCTTGACTCTGCCTAGGTTTTTTTTTTTTTTTTTTGGAGATTTCCACACAGGTGCAAGTGGCTTGTCTTTATTGCGCCTAGGTTTTTTTTTTTTTTTGAAGATTCGCACACAGGCACAATTGTTTAGTCTTGATGTGCCCAGGTGTGTGTGTTTGCAGATACCCACACAGTTGCAAGTGATTTGTAATGATTGCGCCCAGCTGTGTGTTGTTTGTTGATTGGAACACCGGTGCAAGTGGTTTGTCTTGATTGCGCCAGGTTATTTTTTTTGGAGATTCGCACACAGGCGCAAGTGGTTTGTCTTGATTGCGCCTAGGTTTTTGTTTTTTGTAGATTCCCACACATGTGCAAGTGGATTGTCTTGATTGCACCCAGGTGTGTGTTGTTTATAGATTCGAACACAGATGCAAGTGGTTTGTCTTGATTGCGCCTAGGTTTTTTTTTTTTTTTTTTTTTTTTGTAGATTCACACAGAGGTGCAAGTGGTTTGTCTTGACTGTGCATAGGTTATTTTTTTGGAGATTTGCACACAGGTTTAAGTGGTGTGTCCTGATTTCACTTAGGTTTTTGTTTTTTGTTGATTTGCACAGAAGTGCACGTGGTTTGTCATGATTGCGCCCATGTGTGTGTTGTTTAAAGATTTGAACACAGGTGAAAGTGGTTTGTCTTGATTGCGCCTAGGTTTTTTTTTTTTGTTTGTTTTTGTTTTTGTAGATTCGCACAGAGGTGCAAGTGGTTTCTCTTGACTGTTCTTAGGTTTTTTTTTTTTTTTTTTTTGGAGATTTGCACACAGGTGCAAGTGGTTTGTATTGATTGAGCCTAGGTTTTTTTTTTTTTTTTTTTTTTTTTGTAGATTCGCACAGAGGTGCAAGTGGTTTGTCTTGACTGTGCCTAGGTTTTTTTTAGGAGATTTGCACACAAGTGCAAGTGGTTTGTTATGATTGAGCCTAGGTTTTTTTTTTGAAGAATCACACACAGGTGCAATTGATTTATCTTCATGTGCCCAGGTGTGTGTGTTTGCAGATACACACACATGTGCAAGTTGTTTGTCATGATTATGACCAGCTATGTGTTGTTTGTTGATTGGAAGTCAGGTGCAAGTGGTTTGTCTTGTTTGGGCCTAGGATTTTTTTTTTTTTTTTGGAGATTCGCTCACAGGTGCTAGTGGTTTATCTTGATTGTGTTTAGGTGTGTGTTGTTTGCAGATTCCACACAGGTGCAAGTTGTTAGTCATGATTCCGCCTAGGTTTTTGTTTTTTGGAGATTCGCACACAGGTGCAAGTGGTTTGTCTTGATTGTGCCTAGCTTTTTTTTTTTTTTTGGAGATTCCCACACAGGTACAAGTGGTTTCTCTTGATTGTGCCTAGGTTTTTTTTTTTTTTTTGAAGATTCGCAGAGGTGCTATTGGTTTATCTTGATGTGCCCAGGCGTGTGTGTTTGCAGATACCCACACAGGTGCAAGTGATTTGTCATGATTGCGCCCAGCTTTGTGTTGTTTGTTGATTGGAACACTGGTGCAGGAGGTTTGTCTAGATTGCACCTACCTTTTTTTTTTTTTTTTAGATTCGCACAGAGGTGCCAGTGGTGTGTCTAGATTGCGCATAGGTTGTTTTTTTTTTTTTGTAGATTCGCACAGAGGTGCAAGTGGTTTGTATTGACACTGCCTTGGTTGGTTTTTTTTTGGAGATTTGCACACAGGTGCAAGTGGTTTGTCTTGATTGAGCCTATGTTTTTTTTTTTTTTCAAGATTCGCAAACAGGTGCAATTGGTTTGTGTTGATGTGCCCAGGTGTGTGTGTTTGCAGATACCCACACAGGTGCAAGTCATTTGTTATGATTGCGCCCAGCAGTGTGTTGTTTGTTGATTGGAACACAGGTGCAAGTGGTTTGTCTTGATTGCGCCTATGTTTTTTTTTTTTTTTTTTTTGGAGATTCGCACACAGGTGCAAGTGGTTTGTCTTGATTGCACCTAGGTTTTTTTTTTTTTGTAGATTCGCACAGAGGTGCCAGTGGTGTGTCTTGATTGCGCCTAGGTTTTTTTTTGTTTTGTTTTTGTAGATTCGCACAGAGGTGCTATTGGTTTGTCTTTTTGTGCCTAGGTTTGCTTTTTTTTTTTGGAGATTCGCACACAGGTTCAAGTGGTTTGTCTTGATTGCTCCCAGGTGTGTGTTGTTTATAGATTCGAACACAGATAGAAGTTGTCAGTCTTGATTGTGCCCAGGTGTGTGTTGTTTATAGATTCGAACACAGGTGCTAGTGGTTATTCTTGATTGTGTCCAGGTGTTTGTTGTTTGCAGATTCCCACAGAGGTGCACGTGGTTTGTCATGATTGCACCCAGGTGTGTGTTGTTTATAGATTCGAACACAGGTCCTAGTGGTTTGTCTTGATGTGCCCAGGTGTGTGTGTTTGCAGATATCCACACAGGTGCAAGTAATTTGTCAGGATTGCACCAAGCTATATGTTGTTTGTTGATTGGAACACAGGTGCAAGTTGTTTGTCTTGATTGCGCCTATGTTTTTATTTTTATTTTTTTGGAGATTCGCACATAGGTGCTAGTAGTTTGTCTTGCATGTGCCGAGGTGTGTGTTGTTTTTAGATTCCCACACAGGTGCAAGTGGTTTGTCATGATTTCGCCTAGGTTTTTGTTATTTGTAGATTCACAAACAGGTGCACGTTGTCTTGATTGTGCCTAGGTATTTTTATTTGGAGATTCGCACACAGGTTCAAGTGGTTTGTCTTGATTGCGCCCAGGTGTGTGTTGTTTATAGATTCGAACACAGATAGAAGTTGTCAGTCTTGATTGTGCCCAGGTGTGTGTTGTTTATAGATTCAAACACAGGTGCTAGTGGTTATTCTTGATTGTGTCCAGGTGTTTGTTGTTTGCAGATTCCCACAGAGGTGCACGTGGTTTGTCATGATTGCACCCAGGTGTGTGTTGTTTATAGATTCGAAAACAGGTGCAAGTGGTTTGTCTTGATTGCGCCTAGGTTTTCTTTTTTTTTTTTTTTTTTTTGTAGATTCTCACAAAGGTGCAAGTGGTTTGTCTTGACTGTGCATAGGTTTTCTTTTTTTTTTTTTGGAGATTTGCACACAGGTGCAAGTGGTTTCTCTTGATTGCACCTAGATATTTTTTTTTTAAGATTCGCACACAGGTGCAATTGGTTAGTCTTGATGTAGCCAGGTTTGTGTGTTTCCAGATACCCACACAGGTGCAAGTGATTTGTCATGATTGCGCCCATCTGTGTGTTGCTTGCTAATTGGACCACAGGTGCAAGTGGTTTGTCTTGATTGCGGGTAGGTTTTTTTTTTTTTTTTTTTTTGAGATTCGCACACAGGTGCTAGTGGTATGTCTTGCCTGTACCCAGGTGTGTGTTGTTTTTAGATTCCCACACAGGTGCAAGTGGTTTGTCATGATTGCGCCTAGGTTTTTGTTATTTGTAGATTCACAAACAGGTGCACGTTGTCTTGATTGTGCCTAGGTATTTTTATTTGGAGATTCGCACACAGGTGCAAGTGGTTTGTCTTGATTGTGCCCAGGTGTGTGATGTTTGCAGATTCCCACACAGATGCAAGTGGTTTGTCAAGATTGCACCCTGGTGTGTGTGTTGTTTGTATTTGGCACACAGGTGCTAGTGGTTTGTCTTGATTGCGCCTAGTTTTTGTTCTTTGTAGATTCACACACAGGTGCAATTGGTTGATCTTGATTGCGCCCAGGGGTGTGTTGTTTGTAGATTTGCACACAGCTGCAGATGGTTTTTCTTGATTGTGCCCAGGTGTGTGTTGTTTTCAGATTCCCAACAGGTGCAAGTGGTTTGTCATGATTGCGCCCAGGTGTGTGTTGTTTTTAGATTCGCACACAGGTGCAAGTGGTTTGTCTTGATTGCGCCAGGGATTTTGTTTTTTGTAGATTCACACACAGGTGCAATTGGTTGATCTTGATTGCGCCCAGCGGTGTGTTGTTTGTAGATTTGCACCCAGCTGCAGGTGGTTTCTCTTGATTGTGCCCAGGTGTGTGTTGTTTTCAGATTCCCAACAGGTGCAAGTGGTTTGTCATGATTGCGCCCAGTTGTGTGTTGTTTTTAGATTCGCACACAGGTGCAAGTGGTTTGTCTCGATTGCGCCTAGGTTTTTGTTTTTTGTAGATTCCCACACAGGTGCAAGTGTTTTGTCTTGATTGCGCCTAGGTTTTTTTTTGGAGTTTCACACACAGGTGCAAGTGTTTTGTCTTGATTGCGCCTAGGTGTTTTTTTTGTAGAGTCACACAGACGTGCAAGTGGTTTGTCTTGACTGTGCATAGGTTTTTTTTTTGGAGATTTGTACACAGGTGCAATGGTTAGTCTTGATGTCCCCAGGTGTGTTGTTTGCAGATACCCACACAGGTGCAAATGATTTGTCATGATTGAGCCCAGCTGTGTATTGTTTGTTGATTGGACCACAGGTGCAAGTGGTTTGTCTTGATTGCGCCTAGGAGTTTGTTTTTTGTAGATTCACACACAGGTGCAATTGATTGATCTTGATTGCGCCCAGTGATGTGTTGTTTGTAGATTTGCACACAGCTGCAGGTGGTTTTTCTTGATTGTGCCCAGGTGTGTGTTGATTATAGATTCGAACACAGATAGAAGTTGTCAGTCTTGATTGTGCCCAGGTGTGTGTTGTTGATAGATTTGAACACAGGTGCAAGTGGTTTTTCTTGATTGCGCCTAGGCTTTTGTTTTTTGTAGATTTGCACACAGGTGCAAGTGGTTTGTATTGATTGAGCCTAGGTTTTTTTTTTTTTGAATATTTGCACACTGGTGCAAGTGGTTTGTCTTGATTGCGCTTAGGTATTTTTTATTGGAGTTTCACACACAGTTGCAAGTGTTTTGTCTTGATTGCGCCTAGGTTTTTTTTTTTTTAAGATTTGCACACAGGTGCAATTGATTTATCTTGATGTGCCCAGGTGTGTGTGTTTGCAGATACCCACACAGGTGCAAGTTATTTGTCATCATTATGCCCAGCTATGTGTTGTTTGTTGATTGGAACTCAGGTGCAATTGGTTTGTCTTGTTTGCGCCTAGGTTTTTTTTGTTGTTGTTGTTGGAGATTCGCACACAGGTGCTAGTGGTTTGTATTGATTGTGTCCAGGTCTGTGTTGTTTTCAGATTCCACACAGGTGCAAGTGGTTTGTCATGATTGCGCCTAGGTTTTTGTTTTTTGTAGATTCACACACAGTTGCAAGTTGTCTTCATTGCACCTAGGTTTTTTTATTTGGAGATTCGCACACAGGTGTAATGTGGTGTGTCTTGATTGTGCCCAGTTTTGTGTTGTTTGCAGATTCCCACACAGGAGCAAGTGGTTTGTCATACTTGCACCCAGGTTTGTGTGTTTTTTTACATTGGCACACAGGTGCAAATGGTTTGTCTTTATTGCCCCCAGGTGTGTGTTGTTTATAGATTCGGAAAAAAGATGCAAGTTGTCAGTCTTGATTGTGCCCAGGTGTGTGTTGTTTGCTGATTCCCACAAAGGTGCACGTGGTTTGTGATGATTGCGCCCAGGTGTGTGTTCCTTATAGATTCGAACACAGGTGCAAGTGGTGTGTCTTGATTACGCCTAATTTTTTGTTTTTTGTAGATTCACACACAGGTGCAATTGGTTGATCTTGATTGCGCCCAGGTGTGTTTTGTTTGTAGATCCACACACAGGTGCAAGTGGTTTGTCTAGATTGCACCTAGGTTTTTGTTTTTTGTAGATTCGCACATGGGTGCACTTGGTTTGTCAAGATTGCGCCCTAGTGTGTGTTGTTTATATATTTGAACACAGGTGCAAGTGGTTTGTGTTGAATGCGTTAGATTTTTTTTTTTTTGTAGATTCGCACAGAGGTGCAAGTCCTTTGTCTTGACTCTGCCTAGGTTTTTTTTTTTTTTTTTGGAGATTTCCACACAGGTGCAAGTGGCTTGTCTTTATTGCACCTAGGTTTTTTTTTTTTTGAAGATTCGCACACAGGCGCAATTGTTTAGTCTTGATGTGCCCAGGTGTGTGTTTGCAGATACCCACACAGTTGCAAGTGATTTGTAATGATTGCGCCCAGCTGTGTGTTGTTTGTTGATTGGAACACAGGTGCAAGTGGTTTGTCTTGATTGTTGTAGATTCACACACAGTTGCAAGTTGTCTTCATTGCACCTAGGTTTTTTTATTTGGAGATTCGCACACAGGTGTAATGTGGTGTGTCTTGATTGTGCCCAGTTGTGTGTTGTTTGCAGATTCCCACAAAGGTGCACGTGGTTTGTGATGATTGCGCCCAGGTGTGTGTTCCTTATAGATTCGAACACAGGTGCAAGTGGTGTGTCTTGATTACGCCTAATTTTTTGTTTTTTGTAGATTCACACACAGGTGCAATTGGTTGATCTTGATTGCGCCCAGGTGTGTTTTGTTTGTAGATCCACACACAGGTGCAAGTGGTTTGTCTAGATTGCACCTAGGTTTTTGTTTTTTGTAGATTCGCACATGGGTGCACTTGGTTTGTCAAGATTGCGCCCTAGTGTGTGTTGTTTATATATTTGAACACAGGTGCAAGTGGTTTGTGTTGAATGCGTTAGATTTTTTTTTTTTTTTTTTGTAGATTCGCACAGATGTGCAAGTCCTTTGTCTTGACTCTGCCTAGGTTTTTTTTTTTTTTTTTTGGAGATTTCCACACAGGTGCAAGTGGCTTGTCTTTATTGCGCCTAGGTTTTTTTTTTTTTTGAAGATTCGCACACAGGCACAATTGTTTAGTCTTGATGTGCCCAGGTGTGTGTGTTTGCAGATACCCACACAGTTGCAAGTGATTTGTAATGATTGCGCCCAGCTGTGTGTTGTTTGTTGATTGGAACACAGGTGCAAGTGGTTTGTCTTGATTGCGCCAGGTTATTTTTTTTGGAGATTCGCACACAGGTGCAAGTGGTTTGTCTTGATTGCGCCTAGGTTTTTGTTTTTTGTAGATTCCCACACATGTGCAAGTGGATTGTCTTGATTGCACCCAGGTGTGTGTTGTTTATAGTTTCGAACACAGATGCAAGTGGTTTGTCTTGATTGCGCCTAGGTTTTTTTTTTTTTTTTTTTTTTTGTAGATTCACACAGAGGTGCAAGTGGTTTGTCTTGACTGTGCATAGGTTATTTTTTTGGAGATTTGCACACAGGTTTAAGTGGTGTGTCCTGATTTCACTTAGGTTTTTGTTTTTTGTTGATTTGCACAGAAGTGCACGTGGTTTGTCATGATTGCGCCCATGTGTGTGTTGTTTAAAGATTTGAACACAGGTGAAAGTGGTTTGTCTTGATTGCGCCTAGGTTTTTTTTTTTTTTTTTTTTTTTTTTGTAGATTCGCACAGAGGTGCAAGTGGTTTCTCTTGACTGTTCTTAGGTTTTTTTTTTTTTTTTTTTGGAGATTTGCACACAGGTGCAAGTGGTTTGTATTGATTGAGCCTAGGTTTTTTTTTTTTTTTTTGTAGATTCGCACAGAGGTGCAAGTGGTTTGTCTTGACTGTGCCTAGGTTTTTTTTAGGAGATTTGCACACAAGTGCAAGTGGTTTGTTATGATTGAGCCTAGGTTTTTTTTTTGAAGAATCGCACACAGGTGCAATTGATTTATCTTCATGTGCCCAGGTGTGTGTGTTTGCAGATACACACACATGTGCAAGTTGTTTGTCATGATTATGACCAGCTATGTGTTGTTTGTTGATTGGAAGTCAGGTGCAAGTGGTTTGTCTTGTTTGGGCCTAGGATTTTTTTTTTTTTTTTGGAGATTCGCTCACAGGTGCTAGTGGTTTATCTTGATTGTGTTTAGGTGTGTGTTGTTTGCAGATTCCACACAGGTGCAAGTTGTTAGTCATGATTGCGCCTAGGTTTTTGTTTTTTGGAGATTCGCACACAGGTGCAAGTGGTTTGTCTTGATTGTGCCTAGTTTTTTTTTTTTTTTTGGAGATTCCCACACAGGTACAAGTGGTTTCTCTTGATTGTGCCTAGGTTTTTTTTTTTTTTTTTTTTGAAGATTCGCAGAGGTGCTATTGGTTTATCTTGATGTGCCCAGGCGTGTGTGTTTGCAGATACCCACACAGGTGCAAGTGATTTGTCATGATTGCGCCCAGCTTTGTGTTGTTTGTTGGTGCAGGAGGTTTGTCTAGATTGCACCTACCTTTTTTTTTTTTTTTTAGATTCGCACAGAGGTGCAAGTGGTTTGTCTTGATTGCACCTAGGTTTTTTTTTTGTAGATTCGCACAGAGGTGCCAGTGGTGTGTCTAGATTGCGCATAGGTTTTTTTTTTTTTTTTGTAGATTCGCACAGAGGTGCAAGTGGTTTGTATTGACACTGCCTTGGTTGGTTTTTTTTTGGAGATTTGCACACAGGTGCAAGTGGTTTGTCTTGATTGAGCCTACGTTTTTTTTTTTTTTTGAAGATTCGCAAACAGGTGCAATTGGTTTGTGTTGATGTGCCCAGGTGTGTGTGTTTGCAGATACCCACACAGGTGCAAGTCATTTGTTATGATTGCGCCCAGCTGTGTGTTGTTTCTTGATTGGAACACAGGTGCAAGTGGTTTGTCTTGATTGCACCTATGTTTTTTTTTTTTTTTGGAGATTCACAGACAGGTGCTAGTGGTTTGTCTTGATTGTGCCCAGGTGTGTGTTCTTTTCAGATCCCACACATTTGTGAATCGTTTGTCTGGATAGCGCATAGGTTTTTTTTTTTTTTTTTTGAAAGATTCGCACACAGGTGCAAGTGTTTTCTCTTGATTGCGCCTAGGTTTTTTTTGTTTGTTTGTTTTTGAAGATTCGCACAGAGGTGCCATTGGTTTATCTTGATTTGCCGTGGTGTGTGGGTTTGCAGATACCCACACAGGTGCAAGTGATTTGTCATGATTGCGCCCATCTGTGTGTTGTTTTTTGATTGGAACACTCGTGCAGGAGGTTTGTCTTGATTGCGCCTACCTTTTCTTTTTTTTTTTTTGGAGATTCGCACACAGGTGCAAGTGGTTTGTCTTGACTGCACCTAGGTTTTTTTTTTTTTTTTGTAGATTCGCACAGAGGTGCCAGTGGTGTGTCTTGATTGCGCCTAGGTTTTTTTTTGTTTTGTTTTGTTTTGTTTTTGTAGATTCGCACAGAGGTGCTATTGGTTTGTCTTTTTGTGCCTAGGTTTGCTTTTTTTTTTTTGGAGATTCGCACACAGGTTCAAGTGGTTTGTCTTGATTGCGCCCAGGTGTGTGTTGTTTATAGATTCGAACACAGATAGAAGTTGTCAGTCTTGATTGTGCCCAGGTGTGTGTTGTTTATAGATTCGAACACAGGTGCTAGTGGTTATTCTTGATTGTGTCCAGGTGTTTGTTGTTTGCAGATTCCCACAGAGGTGCACGTGGTTTGTCATGATTGCACCCAGGTGTGTGTTGTTTATAGATTCGAACACAGGTCCTAGTGGTTTGTCTTGATGTGCCCAGGTGTGTGTGTTTGCAGATATCCACACAGGTGCAAGTAATTTGTCAGGATTGCACCAAGCTATATGTTGTTTGTTGATTGGAACACAGGTGCAAGTTGTTTGTCTTGATTGCGCCTACGTTTTTATTTTTATTTTTTTGGAGATTCGCACACAGGTGCTAGTAGTTTGTCTTGCATGTGCCGAGGTGTGTGTTGTTTTTAGATTCCCACACAGGTGCAAGTGGTTTGTCATGATTTCGCCTAGGTTTTTGTTATTTGTAGATTCACAAACAGGTGCACGTTGTCTTGATTGTGCCTAGGTATTTTTATTTGGAGATTCGCACACAGGTTCAAGTGGTTTGTCTTGATTGCGCCCAGGTGTGTGTTGTTTATAGATTCGAACACAGATAGAAGTTGTCAGTCTTGATTGTGCCCAGGTGTGTGTTGTTTATAGATTCAAACACAGGTGCTAGTGGTTATTCTTGATTGTGTCCAGGTGTTTGTTGTTTGCAGATTCCCACAGAGGTGCACGTGGTTTGTCATGATTGCACCCAGGTGTGTGTTGTTTATAGATTCGAAAACAGGTGCAAGTGGTTTGTCTTGATTGCGCCTAGGTTTTCTTTTTTTTTTTTTTTTGTAGATTCTCACAAAGGTGCAAGTGGTTTGTCTTGACTGTGCATAGGTTTTCTTTTTTTTTTTTTGGAGATTTGCACACAGGTGCAAGTGGTTTCTCTTGATTGCACCTAGATATTTTTTTTTGAAGATTCGCACACAGGTGCAATTGGTTAGTCTTGATGTAGCCAGGTTTGTGTGTTTCCAGTTACCCACACAGGTGCAAGTGATTTGTCATGATTGCGCCCATCTGTGTGTTGCTTGCTAATTGGACCACAGGTGCAAGTGTTTTGTCTTGACTGTGCATAGGTTATTTTTTTGGAGATTTGCACACAGGTTTAAGTGGTGTGTCCTGATTTCACTTAGGTTTTTGTTTTTTGTTGATTTGCACAGAAGTGCACGTGGTTTGTCATGATTGCGCCCATGTGTGTGTTGTTTAAAGATTTGAACACAGGTGAAAGTGGTTTGTCTTGATTGCGCCTAGGTTTTTTTTTTTTTTTTTTTTTTTTTTTTTGTAGATTCGCACAGAGGTGCAAGTGGTTTCTCTTGACTGTTCTTAGGTTTTTTTTTTTTTTTTTTGGAGATTTGCACACAGGTGCAAGTGGTTTGTATTGATTGAGCCTAGGTTTTTTTTTTTTTTTTTTTTTTGTAGATTCGCACAGAGGTGCAAGTGGTTTGTCTTGACTGTGCCTAGGTTTTTTTTAGGAGATTTGCACACAAGTGCAAGTGGTTTGTTATGATTGAGCCTAGGTTTTTTTTTTGAAGAATCGCACACAGGTGCAATTGATTTATCTTCATGTGCCCAGGTGTGTGTGTTTGCAGATACACACACATGTGCAAGTTGTTTGTCATGATTATGACCAGCTATGTGTTGTTTGTTGATTGGAAGTCAGGTGCAAGTGGTTTGTCTTGTTTGGGCCTAGGATTTTTTTTTTTTTTTTTTGGAGATTCGCTCACAGGTGCTAGTGGTTTATCTTGATTGTGTTTAGGTGTGTGTTGTTTGCAGATTCCACACAGGTGGAAGTTGTTAGTCATGATTCTGCCTAGGTTTTTGTTTTTTGGAGATTCGCACACAGGTGCAAGTGGTTTGTCTTGATTGTGCCTAGCTTTTTTTTTTTTTTTTGGAGATTCCCACACAGGTACAAGTGGTTTCTCTTGATTGTGCCTAGGTTTTTTTTTTTTTTTTTTTGAAGATTCGCAGAGGTGCTATTGGTTTATCTTGATGTGCCCAGGCGTGTGTGTTTGCAGATACCCACACAGGTGCAAGTGATTTGTCATGATTGCGCCCAGCTTTGTGTTGTTTGTTGATTGGAACACTGGTGCAGGAGGTTTGTCTAGATTGCACCTACCTTTTTTTTTTTTTTTTTTTTAGATTCGCACAGAGGTGCAAGTGGTTTGTCTTGATTGCACCTAGGTTTTTTTTTTGTAGATTCGCACAGAGGTGCCAGTGGTGTGTCTAGATTGCGCATAGGTTTTTTTTTTTTTTTTGTAGATTCGCACAGAGGTGCAAGTGGTTTGTATTGACACTGCCTTGGTTGGTTTTTTTTTGGAGATTTGCACACAGGTGCAAGTGGTTTGTCTTGATTGAGCCTAGGTTTTTTTTTTTTTTGAAGATTCGCAAACAGGTGCAATTGGTTTGTGTTGATGTGCCCAGGTGTGTGTGTTTGCAGATACCCACACAGGTGCAAGTCATTTGTTATGATTGCGCCCAGCTGTGTGTTGTTTGTTGATTGGAACACAGGTGCAAGTGGTTTGTCTTGATTGCGCCTATGTTTTTTTTTTTTTTGGAGATTCACAGACAGGTGCTAGTGGTTTGTCTTGATTGTGCCCAGGTGTGTGTTCTTTTCAGATCCCACACATTTGTGAATCGTTTGTCTGGATAGCGCATAGGTTTTTTTTTTTTTTTTTTTTGAAAGATTCGCACACAGGTGCAAGTGTTTTCTCTTGATTGCGCCTAGGTTTTTTTTTGTTTGTTTGTTTTTGAAGATTCGCACAGAGGTGCCATTGGTTTATCTTGATTTGCCCTGGTGTGTGTGTTTGCAGATACCCACACAGGTGCAAGTGATTTGTCATGATTGCGCCCATCTGTGTGTTGTTTTTTGATTGGAACACTGGTGCAGGAGGTTTGTCTTGATTGCGCCTACCTTTTCTTTTTTTTTTTTTTGGAGATTCGCACACAGGTGCAAGTGGTTTGTCTTGATTGCACCTAGGTTTTTTTTTTTTTTTTGTAGATTCGCACAGAGGTGCCAGTGGTGTGTCTTGATTGCGCCTAGGTTTTTTTTTTGTTTTGTTTTGTTTTGTTTTTGTAGATTCGCACAGAGGTGCTATTGGTTTGTCTTTTTGTGCCTAGGTTTGCTTTTTTTTTTTGGAGATTCGCACACAGGTTCAAGTGGTTTGTCTTGATTGCGCCCAGGTGTGTGTTGTTTATAGATTCGAACACAGATAGAAGTTGTCAGTCTTGATTGTGCCCAGGTGTGTGTTGTTTATAGATTCGAACACAGGTGCTAGTGGTTATTCTTGATTGTGTCCAGGTGTTTGTTGTTTGCAGATTCCCACAGAGGTGCACGTGGTTTGTCATGATTGCACCCAGGTGTGTGTTGTTTATAGATTCGAACACAGGTCCTAGTGGTTTGTCTTGATGTGCCCAGGTGTGTGTGTTTGCAGATATCCACACAGGTGCAAGTAATTTGTCAGGATTGCACCAAGCTATATGTTGTTTGTTGATTGGAACACAGGTGCAAGTTGTTTGTCTTGATTGCGCCTATGTTTTTATTTTTATTTTTTTGGAGATTCGCACACAGGTGCTAGTAGTTTGTCTTGCATGTGCCGAGGTGTGTGTTGTTTTTAGATTCCCACACAGGTGCAAGTGGTTTGTCATGATTTCGCCTAGGTTTTTGTTATTTGTAGATTCACAAACAGGTGCACGTTGTCTTGATTGTGCCTAGGTATTTTTATTTGGAGATTCGCACACAGGTTCAAGTGGTTTGTCTTGATTGCGCCCAGGTGTGTGTTGTTTATAGATTCGAACACAGATAGAAGTTGTCAGTCTTGATTGTGCCCAGGTGTGTGTTGTTTATAGATTCAAACACAGGTGCTAGTGGTTATTCTTGATTGTGTCCAGGTGTTTGTTGTTTGCAGATTCCCACAGAGGTGCACGTGGTTTGTCATGATTGCACCCAGGTGTGTGTTGTTTATAGATTCGAAAACAGGTGCAAGTGGTTTGTCTTGATTGCGCCTAGGTTTTCTTTTTTTTTTTTTTTTTGTAGATTCTCACAAAGGTGCAAGTGGTTTGTCTTGACTGTGCATAGGTTTTCTTTTTTTTTTTTTGGAGATTTGCACACAGGTGCAAGTGGTTTCTCTTGATTGCACCTAGATATTTTTTTTTGAAGATTCGCACACAGGTGCAATTGGTTAGTCTTGATGTAGCCAGGTTTGTGTGTTTCCAGTTACCCACACAGGTGCAAGTGATTTGTCATGATTGCGCCCATCTGTGTGTTGCTTGCTAATTGGACCACAGGTGCAAGTGTTTTGTCTTGACTGTGCATAGGTTATTTTTTTGGAGATTTGCACACAGGTTTAAGTGGTGTGTCCTGATTTCACTTAGGTTTTTGTTTTTTGTTGATTTGCACAGAAGTGCACGTGGTTTGTCATGATTGCGCCCATGTGTGTGTTGTTTAAAGATTTGAACACAGGTGAAAGTGGTTTGTCTTGATTGCGCCTAGGTTTTTTTTTTTTTTTTTTTTTTTTTTTTTTTGTAGATTCGCACAGAGGTGCAAGTGGTTTCTCTTGACTGTTCTTAGGTTTTTTTTTTTTTTTTTGGAGATTTGCACACAGGTGCAAGTGGTTTGTATTGATTGAGCCTAGGTTTTTTTTTTTTTTTTTTTTGTAGATTCGCACAGAGGTGCAAGTGGTTTGTCTTGACTGTGCCTAGGTTTTTTTTAGGAGATTTGCACACAAGTGCAAGTGGTTTGTTATGATTGAGCCTAGGTTTTTTTTTTGAAGAATCGCACACAGGTGCAATTGATTTATCTTCATGTGCCCAGGTGTGTGTGTTTGCAGATACACACACATGTGCAAGTTGTTTGTCATGATTATGACCAGCTATGTGTTGTTTGTTGATTGGAAGTCAGGTGCAAGTGGTTTGTCTTGTTTGGGCCTAGGATTTTTTTTTTTTTTTTTTGGAGATTCGCTCACAGGTGCTAGTGGTTTATCTTGATTGTGTTTAGGTGTGTGTTGTTTGCAGATTCCACACAGGTGGAAGTTGTTAGTCATGATTCTGCCTAGGTTTTTGTTTTTTGGAGATTCGCACAGAGGTGCAAGTGGTTTGTCTTGATTGTGCCTAGCTTTTTTTTTTTTTTTGGAGATTCCCACACAGGTACAAGTGGTTTCTCTTGATTGTGCCTAGGTTTTTTTTTTTTTTTTTTGAAGATTCGCAGAGGTGCTATTGGTTTATCTTGATGTGCCCAGGCGTGTGTGTTTGCAGATACCCACACAGGTGCAAGTGATTTGTCATGATTGCGCCCAGCTTTGTGTTGTTTGTTGATTGGAACACTGGTGCAGGAGGTTTGTCTAGATTGCACCTACCTTTTTTTTTTTTTTTTTTTTAGATTCGCACAGAGGTGCAAGTGGTTTGTCTTGATTGCACCTAGGTTTTTTTTTTGTAGATTCGCACAGAGGTGCCAGTGGTGTGTCTAGATTGCGCATAGGTTTTTTTTTTTTTTTTTGTAGATTCGCACAGAGGTGCAAGTGGTTTGTATTGACACTGCCTTGGTTGGTTTTTTTTTGGAGATTTGCACACAGGTGCAAGTGGTTTGTCTTGATTGAGCCTAGGTTTTTTTTTTTTTTGAAGATTCGCAAACAGGTGCAATTGGTTTGTGTTGATGTGCCCAGGTGTGTGTGTTTGCAGATACCCACACAGGTGCAAGTCATTTGTTATGATTGCGCCCAGCTGTGTGTTGTTTGTTGATTGGAACACAGGTGCAAGTGGTTTGTCTTGATTGTGCCTATGTTTTTTTTTTTTTTTGGAGATTCACAGACAGGTGCTAGTGGTTTGTCTTGATTGTGCCCAGGTGTGTGTTCTTTTCAGATCCCACACATTTGTGAATCGTTTGTCTGGATAGCGCATAGGTTTTTTTTTTTTTTTTTTTGAAAGATTCGCACACAGGTGCAAGTGTTTTCTCTTGATTGCGCCTAGGTTTTTTTTTTTTTTGTTTGTTTTTGAAGATTCGCACAGAGGTGCCATTGGTTTATCTTGATTTGCCCTGGTGTGTGTGTTTGCAGATACCCACACAGGTGCAAGTGATTTGTCATGATTGCGCCCATCTGTGTGTTGTTTTTTGATTGGAACACTGGTGCAGGAGGTTTGTCTTGATTGCGCCTACCTTTTCTTTTTTTTTTTTTGGAGATTTGCACACAGGTGCAAGTGGTTTGTCTTGATTGCACCTAGGTTTTTTTTTTTTTTTTGTAGATTCGCACAGAGGTGCCAGTGGTGTGTCTTGATTGCGCCTAGGTTTTTTTTTTGTTTTGTTTTGTTTTGTTTTTGTAGATTCGCACAGAGGTGCTATTGGTTTGTCTTTTTGTGCCTAGGTTTGCTTTTTTTTTTTGGAGATTCGCACACAGGTTCAAGTGGTTTGTCTTGATTGCGCCCAGGTGTGTGTTGTTTATAGATTCGAACACAGATAGAAGTTGTCAGTCTTGATTGTGCCCAGGTGTGTGTTGTTTATAGATTCGAACACAGGTGCTAGTGGTTATTCTTGATTGTGTCCAGGTGTTTGTTGTTTGCAGATTCCCACAGAGGTGCACGTGGTTTGTCATGATTGCACCCAGGTGTGTGTTGTTTATAGATTCGAACACAGGTCCTAGTGGTTTGTCTTGATGTGCCCAGGTGTGTGTGTTTGCAGATATCCACACAGGTGCAAGTAATTTGTCAGGATTGCACCAAGCTATATGTTGTTTGTTGATTGGAACACAGGTGCAAGTTGTTTGTCTTGATTGCGCCTATGTTTTTATTTTTATTTTTTTGGAGATTCGCACACAGGTGCTAGTAGTTTGTCTTGCATGTGCCGAGGTGTGTGTTGTTTTTAGATTCCCACACAGGTGCAAGTGGTTTGTCATGATTTCGCCTAGGTTTTTGTTATTTGTAGATTCACAAACAGGTGCACGTTGTCTTGATTGTGCCTAGGTATTTTTATTTGGAGATTCGCACACAGGTTCAAGTGGTTTGTCTTGATTGCGCCCAGGTGTGTGTTGTTTATAGATTCGAACACAGATAGAAGTTGTCAGTCTTGATTGTGCCCAGGTGTGTGTTGTTTATAGATTCAAACACAGGTGCTAGTGGTTATTCTTGATTGTGTCCAGGTGTTTGTTGTTTGCAGATTCCCACAGAGGTGCACGTGGTTTGTCATGATTGCACCCAGGTGTGTGTTGTTTATAGATTCGAAAACAGGTGCAAGTGGTTTGTCTTGATTGCGCCTAGGTTTTCTTTTTTTTTTTTTTTGGTAGATTCTCACAAAGGTGCAAGTGGTTTGTCTTGACTGTGCATAGGTTTTCTTTTTTTTTTTTTGGAGATTTGCACACAGGTGCAAGTGGTTTCTCTTGATTGCACCTAGATATTTTTTTTTTAAGATTCGCACACAGGTGCAATTGGTTAGTCTTGATGTAGCCAGGTTTGTGTGTTTCCAGTTACCCACACAGGTGCAAGTGATTTGTCATGATTGCGCCCATCTGTGTGTTGCTTGCTAATTGGACCACAGGTGCAAGTGGTTTGTCTTGATTGCGGGTAGGTTTTTTTTTTTTTTTTTTTTGAGATTCGCACACAGGTGCTAGTGGTATGTCTTGCCTGTACCCAGGTGTGTGTTGTTTTTAGATTCCCACACAGGTGCAAGTGGTTTGTCATGATTGCGCCTAGGTTTTTGTTATTTGTAGATTCACAAACAGGTGCACGTTGTCTTGATTGTGCCTAGGTATTTTTATTTGGAGATTCGCACACAGGTGCAAGTGGTTTGTCTTGATTGTGCCCAGGTGTGTGATGTTTGCAGATTCCCACACAGATGCAAGTGGTTTGTCAAGATTGCACCCTGGTGTGTGTGTTGTTTGTATTTGGCACACAGGTGCTAGTGGTTTGTCTTGATTGCGCCTAGTTTTTGTTCTTTGTAGATTCACACACAGGTGCAATTGGTTGATCTTGATTGCGCCCAGGGGTGTGTTGTTTGTAGATTTGCACACAGCTGCAGATGGTTTTTCTTGATTGTGCCCAGGTGTGTGTTGTTTTCAGATTCCCAACAGGTGCAAGTGGTTTGTCTTGATTGCGCCCAGGTGTGTGTTGTTTTTAGATTCGCACACAGGTGCAAGTGGTTTGTCTTGATTGCGCCAAGGATTTTGTTTTTTGTAGATTCACACACAGGTGCAATTGGTTGATCTTGATTGTGCCCAGCGGTGTGTTGTTTGTAGATTTGCACCCAGCTGCAGGTGGTTTCTCTTGATTGTGCCCAGGTGTGTGTTGTTTTTAGATTCGCACACAGGTGCAAGTGGTTTGTCTCGATTGCGCCTAGGTTTTTGTTTTTTGTAGATTCCCACACAGGTGCAAGTGTTTTGTCTTGATTGCGCCTAGGTTTTTTTTTGGAGTTTCACACACAGGTGCAAGTGTTTTGTCTTGATTGCGCCTAGGTGTTTTTTTTGTAGAGTCACACAGACGTGCAAGTGGTTTGTCTTGACTGTGCATAGGTTTTTTTTTTTGGATATTTGCACACAGGTGCAATGGTTAGTCTTGATGTCCCCAGGTGTGTTGTTTGCAGATACCCACACAGGTGCAAATGATTTGTCATGATTGAGCCCAGCTGTGTATTGTTTGTTGATTGGACCACAGGTGCAAGTGGTTTGTCTTGATTGCGCCTAGGAGTTTGTTTTTTGTAGATTCACACACAGGTGCAATTGATTGTTCTTGATTGCGCCCAGTGATGTGTTGTTTGTAGATTTGCACACAGCTGCAGGTGGTTTTTCTTGATTGTGCCCAGGTGTGTGTTGATTATAGATTCGAACACAGATAGAAGTTGTCAGTCTTGATTGTGCCCAGGTGTGTGTTGTTTATAGATTTGAACACAGGTGCAAGTGGTTTTTCTTGATTGCGCCTAGGCTTTTGTTCTTTGTAGATTTGCACACAGGTGCAAGTGGTTTGTATTGATTGAGCCTAGGTTTTTTTTTTTTGAATATTTGCACACTGGTGCAAGTGGTTTGTCTTGATTGCGCTTAGGTATTTTTTATTGGAGTTTCACACACAGTTGCAAGTGTTTTGTCTTGATTGCGCCTAGGTTTTTTTTTTTTTAAGATTTGCACACAGGTGCAATTGATTTATCTTGATGTGCCCAGGTGTGTGTGTTTGCAGATACCCACACAGGTGCAAGTTATTTGTCATCATTATGCCCAGCTATGTGTTGTTTGTTGATTGGAACTCAGGTGCAATTGGTTTGTCTTGTTTGCGCCTAGGTTTTTTTTGTTGTTGTTGTTGGAGATTCGCACACAGGTGCTAGTGGTTTGTATTGATTGTGTCCAGGTCTGTGTTGTTTTCAGATTCCACACAGGTGCAAGTGGTTTGTCATGATTGCGCCTAGGTTTTTGTTTTTTGTAGATTCACACACAGTTGCAAGTTGTCTTCATTGCACCTAGGTTTTTTTATTTGGAGATTCGCACACAGGTGTAATGTGGTGTGTCTTGATTGTGCCCAGTTGTGTGTTGTTTGCAGATTCCCACACAGGAGCAAGTGGTTTGTCATACTTGCACCCAGGTTTGTGTGTTTTTTTACATTGGCACACAGGTGCAAATGGTTTGTCTTTATTGCCCCCAGGTGTGTGTTGTTTATAGATTCGGAAAAAAGATGCAAGTTGTCAGTCTTGATTGTGCCCAGGTGTGTGTTGTTTGCTGATTCCCACAAAGGTGCACGTGGTTTGTGATGATTGCGCCCAGGTGTGTGTTCCTTATAGATTCGAACACAGGTGCAAGTGGTGTGTCTTGATTACGCCTAATTTTTTGTTTTTTGTAGATTCACACACAGGTGCAATTGGTTGATCTTGATTGCGCCCAGGTGTGTTTTGTTTGTAGATCCACACACAGGTGCAAGTGGTTTGTCTAGATTGCACCTAGGTTTTTGTTTTTTGTAGATTCGCACATGGGTGCACTTGGTTTGTCAAGATTGCGCCCTAGTGTGTGTTGTTTATATATTTGAACACAGGTGCAAGTGGTTTGTGTTGAATGCGTTAGATTTTTTTTTTTTTTGTAGATTCGCACAGAGGTGCAAGTCCTTTGTCTTGACTCTGCCTAGGTTTTTTTTTTTTTTTTTTTGGAGATTTCCACACAGGTGCAAGTGGTTTGTCTTGACTGTGCATAGGTTATTTTTTTGGAGATTTGCACACAGGTTTAAGTGGTGTGTCCTGATTTCACTTAGGTTTTTGTTTTTTGTTGATTTGCACAGAAGTGCACGTGGTTTGTCATGATTGCGCCCATGTGTGTGTTGTTTAAAGATTTGAACACAGGTGAAAGTGGTTTGTCTTGATTGCGCCTAGGTTTTTTTTTTTTTTTTTTTTTTTTTGTAGATTCGCACAGAGGTGCAAGTGGTTTCTCTTGACTGTTCTTAGGTTTTTTTTTTTTTTTTTTTTTGGGGATTTGCACACAGGTGCAAGTGGTTTGTATTGATTGAGCCTAGTTTTTTTTTTTTTTTTTTTTTGTAGATTCGCACAGAGGTGCAAGTGGTTTGTCTTGACTGTGCCTAGGTTTTTTTTAGGAGATTTGCACACGAGTGCAAGTGGTTTGTTATGATTGAGCCTAGGTTTTTTTTTTGAAGAATCGCGCACAGGTGCAATTGATTTATCTTCATGTGCCCAGGTGTGTGTGTTTGCAGATACACACACATGTGCAAGTTGTTTGTCATGATTATGACCAGCTATGTGTTGTTTGTTGATTGGAAGTCAGGTGCAAGTGGTTTGTCTTGTTTGGGCCTAGGATTTTTTTTTTTTTTTTGGAGATTCGCTCACAGGTGCTAGTGGTTTATCTTGATTGTGTTTAGGTGTGTGTTGTTTGCAGATTCCACAAAGGTGCAAGTTGTTAGTCATGATTCTGCCTAGGTTTTTGTTTTTTGGAGATTCGCACACAGGTGCAAGTGGTTTGTCTTGATTGTGCCTAGCTTTTTTTTTTTTTTTGGAGATTCCCACACAGGTACAAGTGGTTTCTCTTGATTGTGCCTAGGTTTTTTTTTTTTTTTTTTGAAGATTCGCAGAGGTGCTATTGGTTTATCTTGATGTGCCCAGGCGTGTGTGTTTGCAGATACCCACACAGGTGCAAGTGATTTGTCATGATTGCGCCCAGCTTTGTGTTGTTTGTTGATTGGAACACTGGTGCAGGAGGTTTGTCTTGATTGCACCTACCTTTTTTTTTTTTTTTTTTAGATTCGCACAGAGGTGCAAGTGGTTTGTCTTGATTGCACCTAGGTTTTTTTTTTTGTAGATTCGCACATAGGTGCCAGTGGTGTTTCTAGATTGCGCATAGGTTTTTTTTTTTTTTTGTAGATTCGCACAGAGGTGCAAGTGGTTTGTATTGACACTGCCTTGGTTGGTTTTTTTTTGGAGATTTGCACACAGGTGCAAGTGGTTTGTCTTGATTGAGCCCAGGTTTTTTTTTTTTTTGAAGATTCGCAAACAGGTGCAATTGGTTTGTGTTGATGTGCCCAGGTGTGTGTGTTTGCAGATACCCACACAGGTGCAAGTCATTTGTTATGATTGCGCCCAGCTGTGTGTTGTTTGTTGATTGGAACACAGGTGCAAGTGGTTTGTCTTGATTGCGCCTATGTTTTTTTTTTTTTTGGAGATTCACAGACAGGTGCTAGTGGTTTGTCTTGATTGTGCCCAGGTGTGTGTTCTTTTCAGATCCCACACATTTGTGAATCGTTTGTCTGGATAGCGCATAGGTTTTTTTTTTTTTTTTTTTTTGAAAGATTCGCACACAGGTGCAAGTGTTTTCTCTTGATTGCGCCTAGGTTTTTTTTGTTTGTTTGCTTTTGAAGATTCGCACAGAGGTGCCATTGGTTTATCTTGATTTGCCCTGGTGTGTGTGTTTGCAGATACCCACACAGGTGCAAGTGATTTGTCATGATTGCGCCCATCTGTGTGTTGTTTTTTGATTGGAACACTGGTGCAGGAGGTTTGTCTTGATTGCGCCTACCTTTTCTTTTTTTTTTTTTTGGAGATTCGCACACAGGTGCAAGTGGTTTGTCTTGATTGCACCTAGGTTTTTTTTTTTTTTTGTAGATTCGCACAGAGGTGCCAGTGGTGTGTCTTGATTGCGCCTAGGTTTTTTTTTTTTTGTTTTGTTTTGTTTTTGTAGATTCGCACAGAGGTGCTATTGGTATGTCTAGACTGTGCCTAGGTTTTTTTTTGGAGATTTGCACACAGGTGTAAGTGTTTTGTCTTTTTGTGCCTAGGTTTGCTTTTTTTTTTTGGAGATTCGCACACAGGTTCAAGTGGTTTGTCTTGATTGCGCCCAGGTGTGTGTTGTTTATAGATTCGAACACAGATAGAAGTTGTCAGTCTTGATTGTGCCCAGGTGTGTGTTGTTTATAGATTCGAACACAGGTGCTAGTGGTTATTCTTGATTGTGTCCAGGTGTTTGTTGTTTGCAGATTCCCACAGAGGTGCACGTGGTTTGTCATGATTGCACCCAGGTGTGTGTTGTTTATAGATTCGAACACAGGTCCTAGTGGTTTGTCTTGATGTGCCCAGGTGTGTGTGTTTGCAGATATCCTCACAGGTGCAAGTAATTTGTCAGGATTGCACCAAGCTATATGTTGTTTGTTGATTGGAACACAGGTGCAAGTTGTTTGTCTTGATTGCGCCTATGTTTTTATTTTTATTTTTTTGGAGATTCGCACACAGGTGCTAGTAGTTTGTCTTGCATGTGCCGAGGTGTGTGTTGTTTTTAGATTCCCACACAGGTGCAAGTGGTTTGTCATGATTTCGCCTAGGTTTTTGTTATTTGTAGATTCACAAACAGGTGCACGTTGTCTTGATTGTGCCTAGGTATTTTTATTTGGAGATTCGCACACAGGTTCAAGTGGTTTGTCTTGATTCCGCCCAGGTGTGTGTTGTTTATAGATTCGAACACAGATAGAAGTTGTCAGTCTTGATTGTGCCCAGGTGTGTGTTGTTTATAGATTCAAACACAGGTGCTAGTGGTTATTCTTGATTGTGTCCAGGTGTTTGTTGTTTGCAGATTCCCACAGAGGTGCACGTGGTTTGGCATGATTGCACCCAGGTGTGTGTTGTTTATAGATTCGAAAACAGGTGCAAGTGGTTTGTCTTGATTGCGCCTAGGTTTTCTTTTTTTTTTTTTTTTGTAGATTCTCACAAAGGTGCAAGTGGTTTGTCTTGACTGTGCATAGGTTTTCTTTTTTTTTTTTTTGGAGATTTGCACACAGGTGCAAGTGGTTTCTCTTGATTGCACCTAGATATTTTTTTTTGAAGATTCGCACACAGGTGCAATTGGTTAGTCTTGATGTAGCCAGGTTTGTGTGTTTCCAGATACCCACACAGGTGCAAGTGATTTGTCATGATTGCGCCCATCTGTGTGTTGCTTGCTAATTGGACCACAGGTGCAAGTGGTTTGTCTTGATTGCGGGTAGGTTTTTTTTTTTTTTTTTTGAGATTCGCACACAGGTGCTAGTGGTATGTCTTGCCTGTACCCAGGTGTGTGTTGTTTTTAGATTCCCACACAGGTGCAAGTGGTTTGTCATGATTGCGCCTAGGTTTTTGTTATTTGTAGATTCACAAACAGGTGCACGTTGTCTTGATTGTGCCTAGGTATTTTTATTTGGAGATTCGCACACAGGTGCAAGTGGTTTGTCTTGATTGTGCCCAGGTGTGTGATGTTTGCAGATTCCCACACAGATGCAAGTGGTTTGTCAAGATTGCACCCTGGTGTGTGTTGTTTGTATTTGGCACACAGGTGCTAGTGGTTTGTCTTGATTGCGCCTAGTTTTTGTTCTTTGTAGATTCACACACAGGTGCAATTGGTTGATCTTGATTGCGCCCAGGGGTGTGTTGTTTGTAGATTTGCACACAGCTGCAGATGGTTTTTCTTGATTGTGCCCAGGTGTGTGTTGTTTTCAGATTCCCAACAGGTGCAAGTGGTTTGTCATGATTGCGCCCAGGTGTGTGTTGTTTTTAGATTCGCACACAGGTGCAAGTGGTTTGTCTTGATTGCGCCAAGGATTTTGTTTTTTGTAGATTCACACACAGGTGCAATTGGTTGATCTTGATTGCGCCCAGCGGTGTGTTGTTTGTAGATTTGCACCCAGCTGCAGGTGGTTTCTCTTGATTGTGCCCAGGTGTGTGTTGTTTTCAGATTCCCAACAGGTGCAAGTGGTTTGTCATGATTGCGCCCAGTTGTGTGTTGTTTTTAGATTCGCTCACAGGTGCAAGTGGTTTGTCTCGTTTGCGCCTAGGGTTTTGTTTTTTGTAGATTCCCACACAGGTGCAAGTGTTTTGTCTTGATTGTGCCTAGGTTTTTTTTTTGGAGTTTCACACACAGGTGCAAGTGTTTTGTCTTGATTGCGCCTAGGTGTTTTTTTTGTAGAGTCACACAGACGTGCAAGTGGTTTGTCTTGACTGTGCATAGGTTTTTTTTTTTTTGGAGATTTGCACACAGGTGCAATGGTTAGTCTTGATGTCCCCAGGTGTGTTGTTTGCAGATACCCACACAGGTGCAAATGATTTGTCATGATTGAGCCCAGCTGTGTATTGTTTGTTGATTGGACCACAGGTGCAAGTGGTTTGTCTTGATTGCGCCTAGGAGTTTGTTTTTTGTAGATTCACACACAGGTGCAATTGATTGATCTTGATTGCGCCCAGGGATGTGTTGTTTGTAGATTTGCACACAGCTGCAGGTGGTTTTTCTTGATTGTGCCCAGGTGTGTGTTGATTATAGATTCGAACACAGATAGAAGTTGTCAGTCTTGATTGTGCCCAGGTGTGTGTTGTTTATAGATTTGAACACAGGTGCAAGTGGTTTTTCTTGATTGCGCCTAGGCTTTTGTTTTTTGTAGATTTGCACACAGGTGCAAGTGGTTTGTATTGATTGAGCCTAGGTTTTTTTTTTTAATATTTGCACACTGGTGCAAGTGGTTTGTCTTGACTGCGCTTAGGTATTTTTTATTGGAGTTTCACACACAGTTGCAAGTGTTTTGTCTTGATTGCGCCTAGGTTTTTTTTTTTTTTTAAGATTTGCACACAGGTGCAATTGATTTATCTTGATGTGCCCAGGTGTGTGTGTTTGCAGATACCCACACAGGTGCAAGTTATTTGTCATCATTATGCCCAGCTATGTGTTGTTTGTTGATTGGAACTCAGGTGCAATTGGTTTGTCTTGTTTGCGCCTAGGTTTTTTTTGTTGTTGTTGTTGGAGATTCGCACACAGGTGCTAGTGGTTTGTATTGATTGTGTCCAGGTCTGTGTTGTTTTCAGATTCCACACAGGTGCAAGTGGTTTGTCATGATTGCGCCTAGGTTTTTGTTTTTTGTAGATTCACACACAGTTGCAAGTTGTCTTCATTGCACCTACGTTTTTTTATTTGGAGATTCGCACACAGGTGTAATGTGGTGTGTCTTGATTGTGCCCAGTTGTGTGTTGTTTGCAGATTCCCACACAGGAGCAAGTGGTTTGTCATACTTGCACCCAGGTTTGTGTGTTTTTTTACATTGGCACACAGGTGCAAATGGTTTGTCTTTATTGCCCCCAGGTGTGTGTTGTTTATAGATTCGGAAAAAAGATGCAAGTTGTCAGTCTTGATTGTGCCCAGGTGTGTGTTGTTTGCTGATTCCCACAAAGGTGCACGTGGTTTGTGATGATTGCGCCCAGGTGTGTGTTCCTTATAGATTCGAACACAGGTGCAAGTGGTGTGTCTTGATTACGTCTAATTTTTTTGTTTTTTGTAGATTCACACACAGGTGCAATTGGTTGATCTTGATTGCGCCCAGGTGTGTTTTGTTTGTAGATCCACACACAGGTGCATGTGGTTTGTCTAGATTGCACCTAGGTTTTTGTTTTTTGTAGATTCGCACATGGGTGCACGTGGTTTGTCAAGATTGCGCCCTAGTGTGTGTTGTTTATATATTTGAACACAGGTGCAAGTGGTTTGTGTTGAATACGTTAGATTTTTTTTTTTTGTAGATTCGCACACAGGCGCAATTGTTTAGTCTTGATGTGCCCAGGTGTGTGTGTTTGCAGATACCCACACAGTTGCAAGTGATTTGTAATGATTGCGCCCAGCTGTGTGTTGTTTGTTGATTGGAACACAGGTGCAAGTGGTTTGTCTTGATTGCGCCAGGTTATTTTTTTTGGAGATTCGCACACAGGTGCAAGTGGTTTGTCTTGATTGCGCCTAGGTTTTTGTTTTTTGTAGATTCCCACACATGTGCAAGTGGATTGTCTTGATTGCACCCAGGTGTGTGTTGTTTATAGATTCGAACACAGATGCAAGTGGTTTGTCTTGATTGCGCCTAGGTTTTTTTTTTTTTTTTTTTTGTAGATTCACACAGAGGTGCAAGTGGTTTGTCTTGACTGTGCATAGGTTATTTTTTTGGAGATTTGCACACAGGTGCAAGTGGTTTTTCTATTTGCGCCTAGGTATTTTTTTTTGAAGATTCGCACACAGGTGCAATTGGTTAGTCTTGATGTGCCCAGGTGTGCGTGTTTCCAGATACCCACACAGGTGCTAGTCATTTGTGATGATTCCGCCCAGCTATGTGTTGTTTGTTGATTGGAACTCAGGTGCAATTGGTTTCTCTTGATTGCGGCTAGGTTTTTTTTTTTTCTAGATTCGCACAGAGGTGCAAGTGGTTTGTCTTGATTGAGCCTAGGTTGTTTTTGTTTTTTTGTTTTTTTTTTGTAGATTTGCACAGAGGTGCAAGTGGTTTGTCTTGACTGTGCCTATGTTTTTTTTTTTGGAGATTTGCACACAAGTGCAAGTGGTTTGTATTGATTGAGCCTAGGTTATTTTTTTTGAAGATTCGCACACAGGTGCAATTGATTTATCTTGATGTGCCCAGGTGTGTGTGTTTGCAGATACCCACACAGGTGCAAGTTATTTGTCATCATTATGCCCAGCTATGTGTTGTTTGTTGATTGGAACTCAGGTGCAATTGGTTTGTCTTGTTTGCGCCTAGGTTTTTTTTGTTGTTGTTGTTGGAGATTCGCACACAGGTGCTAGTGGTTTGTATTGATTGTGTCCAGGTCTGTGTTGTTTTCAGATTCCACACAGGTGCAAGTGGTTTGTCATGATTGCGCCTAGGTTTTTGTTTTTTGTAGATTCACACACAGTTGCAAGTTGTCTTCATTGCACCTAGGTTTTTTTATTTGGAGATTCGCACACAGGTGTAATGTGGTGTGTCTTGATTGTGCCCAGTTGTGTGTTGTTTGCAGATTCCCACACAGGAGCAAGTGGTTTGTCATACTTGCACCCAGGTTTGTGTGTTTTTTTACATTGGCACACAGGTGCAAATGGTTTGTCTTTATTGCCCCCAGGTGTGTGTTGTTTATAGATTCGGAAAAAAGATGCAAGTTGTCAGTCTTGATTGTGCCCAGGTGTGTGTTGTTTTCAGATTCCCAACAGGTGCAAGTGGTTTGTCTTGATTGCGCCCAGGTGTGTGTTGTTTTTAGATTCGCACACAGGTGCAAGTGGTTTGTCTTGATTGCGCCAAGGATTTTGTTTTTTGTAGATTCACACACAGGTGCAATTGGTTGATCTTGATTGTGCCCAGCGGTGTGTTGTTTGTAGATTTGCACCCAGCTGCAGGTGGTTTCTCTTGATTGTGCCCAGGTGTGTGTTGTTTTTAGATTCGCACACAGGTGCAAGTGGTTTGTCTCGATTGCGCCTAGGTTTTTGTTTTTTGTAGATTCCCACACAGGTGCAAGTGTTTTGTCTTGATTGCGCCTAGGTTTTTTTTTGGAGTTTCACACACAGGTGCAAGTGTTTTGTCTTGATTGCGCCTAGGTGTTTTTTTTGTAGAGTCACACAGACGTGCAAGTGGTTTGTCTTGACTGTGCATAGGTTTTTTTTTTTGGATATTTGCACACAGGTGCAATGGTTAGTCTTGATGTCCCCAGGTGTGTTGTTTGCAGATACCCACACAGGTGCAAATGATTTGTCATGATTGAGCCCAGCTGTGTATTGTTTGTTGATTGGACCACAGGTGCAAGTGGTTTGTCTTGATTGCGCCTAGGAGTTTGTTTTTTGTAGATTCACACACAGGTGCAATTGATTGTTCTTGATTGCGCCCAGTGATGTGTTGTTTGTAGATTTGCACACAGCTGCAGGTGGTTTTTCTTGATTGTGCCCAGGTGTGTGTTGATTATAGATTCGAACACAGATAGAAGTTGTCAGTCTTGATTGTGCCCAGGTGTGTGTTGTTTATAGATTTGAACACAGGTGCAAGTGGTTTTTCTTGATTGCGCCTAGGCTTTTGTTCTTTGTAGATTTGCACACAGGTGCAAGTGGTTTGTATTGATTGAGCCTAGGTTTTTTTTTTTTGAATATTTGCACACTGGTGCAAGTGGTTTGTCTTGATTGCGCTTAGGTATTTTTTATTGGAGTTTCACACACAGTTGCAAGTGTTTTGTCTTGATTGCGCCTAGGTTTTTTTTTTTTTAAGATTTGCACACAGGTGCAATTGATTTATCTTGATGTGCCCAGGTGTGTGTGTTTGCAGATACCCACACAGGTGCAAGTTATTTGTCATCATTATGCCCAGCTATGTGTTGTTTGTTGATTGGAACTCAGGTGCAATTGGTTTGTCTTGTTTGCGCCTAGGTTTTTTTTGTTGTTGTTGTTGGAGATTCGCACACAGGTGCTAGTGGTTTGTATTGATTGTGTCCAGGTCTGTGTTGTTTTCAGATTCCACACAGGTGCAAGTGGTTTGTCATGATTGCGCCTAGGTTTTTGTTTTTTGTAGATTCACACACAGTTGCAAGTTGTCTTCATTGCACCTAGGTTTTTTTATTTGGAGATTCGCACACAGGTGTAATGTGGTGTGTCTTGATTGTGCCCAGTTGTGTGTTGTTTGCAGATTCCCACACAGGAGCAAGTGGTTTGTCATACTTGCACCCAGGTTTGTGTGTTTTTTTACATTGGCACACAGGTGCAAATGGTTTGTCTTTATTGCCCCCAGGTGTGTGTTGTTTATAGATTCGGAAAAAAGATGCAAGTTGTCAGTCTTGATTGTGCCCAGGTGTGTGTTGTTTGCTGATTCCCACAAAGGTGCACGTGGTTTGTGATGATTGCGCCCAGGTGTGTGTTCCTTATAGATTCGAACACAGGTGCAAGTGGTGTGTCTTGATTACGTCTAATTTTTTTGTTTTTTGTAGATTCACACACAGGTGCAATTGGTTGATCTTGATTGCGCCCAGGTGTGTTTTGTTTGTAGATCCACACACAGGTGCAAGTGGTTTGTCTAGATTGCACCTAGGTTTTTGTTTTTTGTAGATTCGCACATGGGTGCACTTGGTTTGTCAAGATTGCGCCCTAGTGTGTGTTGTTTATATATTTGAACACAGGTGCAAGTGGTTTGTGTTGAATGCGTTAGATTTTTTTTTTTTTTGTAGATTCGCACAGAGGTGCAAGTCCTTTGTCTTGACTCTGCCTAGGTTTTTTTTTTTTTTTTTTTGGAGATTTCCACACAGGTGCAAGTGGTTTGTCTTGACTGTGCATAGGTTATTTTTTTGGAGATTTGCACACAGGTTTAAGTGGTGTGTCCTGATTTCACTTAGGTTTTTGTTTTTTGTTGATTTGCACAGAAGTGCACGTGGTTTGTCATGATTGCGCCCATGTGTGTGTTGTTTAAAGATTTGAACACAGGTGAAAGTGGTTTGTCTTGATTGCGCCTAGGTTTTTTTTTTTTTTTTTTTTTTTTTGTAGATTCGCACAGAGGTGCAAGTGGTTTCTCTTGACTGTTCTTAGGTTTTTTTTTTTTTTTTTTTTTGGGGATTTGCACACAGGTGCAAGTGGTTTGTATTGATTGAGCCTAGTTTTTTTTTTTTTTTTTTTTTGTAGATTCGCACAGAGGTGCAAGTGGTTTGTCTTGACTGTGCCTAGGTTTTTTTTAGGAGATTTGCACACGAGTGCAAGTGGTTTGTTATGATTGAGCCTAGGTTTTTTTTTTGAAGAATCGCGCACAGGTGCAATTGATTTATCTTCATGTGCCCAGGTGTGTGTGTTTGCAGATACACACACATGTGCAAGTTGTTTGTCATGATTATGACCAGCTATGTGTTGTTTGTTGATTGGAAGTCAGGTGCAAGTGGTTTGTCTTGTTTGGGCCTAGGATTTTTTTTTTTTTTTTGGAGATTCGCTCACAGGTGCTAGTGGTTTATCTTGATTGTGTTTAGGTGTGTGTTGTTTGCAGATTCCACAAAGGTGCAAGTTGTTAGTCATGATTCTGCCTAGGTTTTTGTTTTTTGGAGATTCGCACACAGGTGCAAGTGGTTTGTCTTGATTGTGCCTAGCTTTTTTTTTTTTTTTGGAGATTCCCACACAGGTACAAGTGGTTTCTCTTGATTGTGCCTAGGTTTTTTTTTTTTTTTTTTGAAGATTCGCAGAGGTGCTATTGGTTTATCTTGATGTGCCCAGGCGTGTGTGTTTGCAGATACCCACACAGGTGCAAGTGATTTGTCATGATTGCGCCCAGCTTTGTGTTGTTTGTTGATTGGAACACTGGTGCAGGAGGTTTGTCTTGATTGCACCTACCTTTTTTTTTTTTTTTTTTAGATTCGCACAGAGGTGCAAGTGGTTTGTCTTGATTGCACCTAGGTTTTTTTTTTTGTAGATTCGCACATAGGTGCCAGTGGTGTTTCTAGATTGCGCATAGGTTTTTTTTTTTTTTTGTAGATTCGCACAGAGGTGCAAGTGGTTTGTATTGACACTGCCTTGGTTGGTTTTTTTTTGGAGATTTGCACACAGGTGCAAGTGGTTTGTCTTGATTGAGCCCAGGTTTTTTTTTTTTTTGAAGATTCGCAAACAGGTGCAATTGGTTTGTGTTGATGTGCCCAGGTGTGTGTGTTTGCAGATACCCACACAGGTGCAAGTCATTTGTTATGATTGCGCCCAGCTGTGTGTTGTTTGTTGATTGGAACACAGGTGCAAGTGGTTTGTCTTGATTGCGCCTATGTTTTTTTTTTTTTTGGAGATTCACAGACAGGTGCTAGTGGTTTGTCTTGATTGTGCCCAGGTGTGTGTTCTTTTCAGATCCCACACATTTGTGAATCGTTTGTCTGGATAGCGCATAGGTTTTTTTTTTTTTTTTTTTTTGAAAGATTCGCACACAGGTGCAAGTGTTTTCTCTTGATTGCGCCTAGGTTTTTTTTGTTTGTTTGCTTTTGAAGATTCGCACAGAGGTGCCATTGGTTTATCTTGATTTGCCCTGGTGTGTGTGTTTGCAGATACCCACACAGGTGCAAGTGATTTGTCATGATTGCGCCCATCTGTGTGTTGTTTTTTGATTGGAACACTGGTGCAGGAGGTTTGTCTTGATTGCGCCTACCTTTTCTTTTTTTTTTTTTTGGAGATTCGCACACAGGTGCAAGTGGTTTGTCTTGATTGCACCTAGGTTTTTTTTTTTTTTTGTAGATTCGCACAGAGGTGCCAGTGGTGTGTCTTGATTGCGCCTAGGTTTTTTTTTTTTTGTTTTGTTTTGTTTTTGTAGATTCGCACAGAGGTGCTATTGGTATGTCTAGACTGTGCCTAGGTTTTTTTTTGGAGATTTGCACACAGGTGTAAGTGTTTTGTCTTTTTGTGCCTAGGTTTGCTTTTTTTTTTTGGAGATTCGCACACAGGTTCAAGTGGTTTGTCTTGATTGCGCCCAGGTGTGTGTTGTTTATAGATTCGAACACAGATAGAAGTTGTCAGTCTTGATTGTGCCCAGGTGTGTGTTGTTTATAGATTCGAACACAGGTGCTAGTGGTTATTCTTGATTGTGTCCAGGTGTTTGTTGTTTGCAGATTCCCACAGAGGTGCACGTGGTTTGTCATGATTGCACCCAGGTGTGTGTTGTTTATAGATTCGAACACAGGTCCTAGTGGTTTGTCTTGATGTGCCCAGGTGTGTGTGTTTGCAGATATCCTCACAGGTGCAAGTAATTTGTCAGGATTGCACCAAGCTATATGTTGTTTGTTGATTGGAACACAGGTGCAAGTTGTTTGTCTTGATTGCGCCTATGTTTTTATTTTTATTTTTTTGGAGATTCGCACACAGGTGCTAGTAGTTTGTCTTGCATGTGCCGAGGTGTGTGTTGTTTTTAGATTCCCACACAGGTGCAAGTGGTTTGTCATGATTTCGCCTAGGTTTTTGTTATTTGTAGATTCACAAACAGGTGCACGTTGTCTTGATTGTGCCTAGGTATTTTTATTTGGAGATTCGCACACAGGTTCAAGTGGTTTGTCTTGATTCCGCCCAGGTGTGTGTTGTTTATAGATTCGAACACAGATAGAAGTTGTCAGTCTTGATTGTGCCCAGGTGTGTGTTGTTTATAGATTCAAACACAGGTGCTAGTGGTTATTCTTGATTGTGTCCAGGTGTTTGTTGTTTGCAGATTCCCACAGAGGTGCACGTGGTTTGGCATGATTGCACCCAGGTGTGTGTTGTTTATAGATTCGAAAACAGGTGCAAGTGGTTTGTCTTGATTGCGCCTAGGTTTTCTTTTTTTTTTTTTTTTGTAGATTCTCACAAAGGTGCAAGTGGTTTGTCTTGACTGTGCATAGGTTTTCTTTTTTTTTTTTTTGGAGATTTGCACACAGGTGCAAGTGGTTTCTCTTGATTGCACCTAGATATTTTTTTTTGAAGATTCGCACACAGGTGCAATTGGTTAGTCTTGATGTAGCCAGGTTTGTGTGTTTCCAGATACCCACACAGGTGCAAGTGATTTGTCATGATTGCGCCCATCTGTGTGTTGCTTGCTAATTGGACCACAGGTGCAAGTGGTTTGTCTTGATTGCGGGTAGGTTTTTTTTTTTTTTTTTTGAGATTCGCACACAGGTGCTAGTGGTATGTCTTGCCTGTACCCAGGTGTGTGTTGTTTTTAGATTCCCACACAGGTGCAAGTGGTTTGTCATGATTGCGCCTAGGTTTTTGTTATTTGTAGATTCACAAACAGGTGCACGTTGTCTTGATTGTGCCTAGGTATTTTTATTTGGAGATTCGCACACAGGTGCAAGTGGTTTGTCTTGATTGTGCCCAGGTGTGTGATGTTTGCAGATTCCCACACAGATGCAAGTGGTTTGTCAAGATTGCACCCTGGTGTGTGTTGTTTGTATTTGGCACACAGGTGCTAGTGGTTTGTCTTGATTGCGCCTAGTTTTTGTTCTTTGTAGATTCACACACAGGTGCAATTGGTTGATCTTGATTGCGCCCAGGGGTGTGTTGTTTGTAGATTTGCACACAGCTGCAGATGGTTTTTCTTGATTGTGCCCAGGTGTGTGTTGTTTTCAGATTCCCAACAGGTGCAAGTGGTTTGTCATGATTGCGCCCAGGTGTGTGTTGTTTTTAGATTCGCACACAGGTGCAAGTGGTTTGTCTTGATTGCGCCAAGGATTTTGTTTTTTGTAGATTCACACACAGGTGCAATTGGTTGATCTTGATTGCGCCCAGCGGTGTGTTGTTTGTAGATTTGCACCCAGCTGCAGGTGGTTTCTCTTGATTGTGCCCAGGTGTGTGTTGTTTTCAGATTCCCAACAGGTGCAAGTGGTTTGTCATGATTGCGCCCAGTTGTGTGTTGTTTTTAGATTCGCTCACAGGTGCAAGTGGTTTGTCTCGTTTGCGCCTAGGGTTTTGTTTTTTGTAGATTCCCACACAGGTGCAAGTGTTTTGTCTTGATTGTGCCTAGGTTTTTTTTTTGGAGTTTCACACACAGGTGCAAGTGTTTTGTCTTGATTGCGCCTAGGTGTTTTTTTTGTAGAGTCACACAGACGTGCAAGTGGTTTGTCTTGACTGTGCATAGGTTTTTTTTTTTTTGGAGATTTGCACACAGGTGCAATGGTTAGTCTTGATGTCCCCAGGTGTGTTGTTTGCAGATACCCACACAGGTGCAAATGATTTGTCATGATTGAGCCCAGCTGTGTATTGTTTGTTGATTGGACCACAGGTGCAAGTGGTTTGTCTTGATTGCGCCTAGGAGTTTGTTTTTTGTAGATTCACACACAGGTGCAATTGATTGATCTTGATTGCGCCCAGGGATGTGTTGTTTGTAGATTTGCACACAGCTGCAGGTGGTTTTTCTTGATTGTGCCCAGGTGTGTGTTGATTATAGATTCGAACACAGATAGAAGTTGTCAGTCTTGATTGTGCCCAGGTGTGTGTTGTTTATAGATTTGAACACAGGTGCAAGTGGTTTTTCTTGATTGCGCCTAGGCTTTTGTTTTTTGTAGATTTGCACACAGGTGCAAGTGGTTTGTATTGATTGAGCCTAGGTTTTTTTTTTTAATATTTGCACACTGGTGCAAGTGGTTTGTCTTGACTGCGCTTAGGTATTTTTTATTGGAGTTTCACACACAGTTGCAAGTGTTTTGTCTTGATTGCGCCTAGGTTTTTTTTTTTTTTTAAGATTTGCACACAGGTGCAATTGATTTATCTTGATGTGCCCAGGTGTGTGTGTTTGCAGATACCCACACAGGTGCAAGTTATTTGTCATCATTATGCCCAGCTATGTGTTGTTTGTTGATTGGAACTCAGGTGCAATTGGTTTGTCTTGTTTGCGCCTAGGTTTTTTTTGTTGTTGTTGTTGGAGATTCGCACACAGGTGCTAGTGGTTTGTATTGATTGTGTCCAGGTCTGTGTTGTTTTCAGATTCCACACAGGTGCAAGTGGTTTGTCATGATTGCGCCTAGGTTTTTGTTTTTTGTAGATTCACACACAGTTGCAAGTTGTCTTCATTGCACCTACGTTTTTTTATTTGGAGATTCGCACACAGGTGTAATGTGGTGTGTCTTGATTGTGCCCAGTTGTGTGTTGTTTGCAGATTCCCACACAGGAGCAAGTGGTTTGTCATACTTGCACCCAGGTTTGTGTGTTTTTTTACATTGGCACACAGGTGCAAATGGTTTGTCTTTATTGCCCCCAGGTGTGTGTTGTTTATAGATTCGGAAAAAAGATGCAAGTTGTCAGTCTTGATTGTGCCCAGGTGTGTGTTGTTTGCTGATTCCCACAAAGGTGCACGTGGTTTGTGATGATTGCGCCCAGGTGTGTGTTCCTTATAGATTCGAACACAGGTGCAAGTGGTGTGTCTTGATTACGTCTAATTTTTTTGTTTTTTGTAGATTCACACACAGGTGCAATTGGTTGATCTTGATTGCGCCCAGGTGTGTTTTGTTTGTAGATCCACACACAGGTGCATGTGGTTTGTCTAGATTGCACCTAGGTTTTTGTTTTTTGTAGATTCGCACATGGGTGCACGTGGTTTGTCAAGATTGCGCCCTAGTGTGTGTTGTTTATATATTTGAACACAGGTGCAAGTGGTTTGTGTTGAATACGTTAGATTTTTTTTTTTTGTAGATTCGCACACAGGCGCAATTGTTTAGTCTTGATGTGCCCAGGTGTGTGTGTTTGCAGATACCCACACAGTTGCAAGTGATTTGTAATGATTGCGCCCAGCTGTGTGTTGTTTGTTGATTGGAACACAGGTGCAAGTGGTTTGTCTTGATTGCGCCAGGTTATTTTTTTTGGAGATTCGCACACAGGTGCAAGTGGTTTGTCTTGATTGCGCCTAGGTTTTTGTTTTTTGTAGATTCCCACACATGTGCAAGTGGATTGTCTTGATTGCACCCAGGTGTGTGTTGTTTATAGATTCGAACACAGATGCAAGTGGTTTGTCTTGATTGCGCCTAGGTTTTTTTTTTTTTTTTTTTTGTAGATTCACACAGAGGTGCAAGTGGTTTGTCTTGACTGTGCATAGGTTATTTTTTTGGAGATTTGCACACAGGTGCAAGTGGTTTTTCTATTTGCGCCTAGGTATTTTTTTTTGAAGATTCGCACACAGGTGCAATTGGTTAGTCTTGATGTGCCCAGGTGTGCGTGTTTCCAGATACCCACACAGGTGCTAGTCATTTGTGATGATTCCGCCCAGCTATGTGTTGTTTGTTGATTGGAACTCAGGTGCAATTGGTTTCTCTTGATTGCGGCTAGGTTTTTTTTTTTTCTAGATTCGCACAGAGGTGCAAGTGGTTTGTCTTGATTGAGCCTAGGTTGTTTTTGTTTTTTTGTTTTTTTTTTGTAGATTTGCACAGAGGTGCAAGTGGTTTGTCTTGACTGTGCCTATGTTTTTTTTTTTGGAGATTTGCACACAAGTGCAAGTGGTTTGTATTGATTGAGCCTAGGTTATTTTTTTTGAAGATTCGCACACAGGTGCAATTGATTTATCTTGATGTGCCCAGGTGTGTGTGTTTGCAGATACCCACACAGGTGCAAGTTATTTGTCATCATTATGCCCAGCTATGTGTTGTTTGTTGATTGGAACTCAGGTGCAATTGGTTTGTCTTGTTTGCGCCTAGGTTTTTTTTGTTGTTGTTGTTGGAGATTCGCACACAGGTGCTAGTGGTTTGTATTGATTGTGTCCAGGTCTGTGTTGTTTTCAGATTCCACACAGGTGCAAGTGGTTTGTCATGATTGCGCCTAGGTTTTTGTTTTTTGTAGATTCACACACAGTTGCAAGTTGTCTTCATTGCACCTAGGTTTTTTTATTTGGAGATTCGCACACAGGTGTAATGTGGTGTGTCTTGATTGTGCCCAGTTGTGTGTTGTTTGCAGATTCCCACACAGGAGCAAGTGGTTTGTCATACTTGCACCCAGGTTTGTGTGTTTTTTTACATTGGCACACAGGTGCAAATGGTTTGTCTTTATTGCCCCCAGGTGTGTGTTGTTTATAGATTCGGAAAAAAGATGCAAGTTGTCAGTCTTGATTGTGCCCAGGTGTGTGTTGTTTGCTGATTCCCACAAAGGTGCACGTGGTTTGTGATGATTGCGCCCAGGTGTGTGTTCCTTATAGATTCGAACACAGGTGCAAGTGGTGTGTCTTGATTACGTCTAATTTTTTGTTTTTTGTAGATTCACACACAGGTGCAATTGGTTGATCTTGATTGCGCCCAGGTGTGTTTTGTTTGTAGATCCACACACAGGTGCATGTGGTTTGTCTAGATTGCACCTAGGTTTTTGTTTTTTGTAGATTCGCACATGGGTGCACGTGGTTTGTCAAGATTGCGCCCTAGTGTGTGTTGTTTATATATTTGAACACAGGTGCAAGTGGTTTGTGTTGAATACGTTAGATTTTTTTTTTTGTAGATTCGCACACAGGCGCAATTGTTTAGTCTTGATGTGCCCAGGTGTGTGTGTTTGCAGATACCCACACAGTTGCAAGTGATTTGTAATGATTGCGCCCAGCTGTGTGTTGTTTGTTGATTGGAACACAGGTGCAAGTGGTTTGTCTTGATTGCGCCAGGTTATTTTTTTTGGAGATTCGCACACAGGTGCAAGTGGTTTGTCTTGATTGCGCCTAGGTTTTTGTTTTTTGTAGATTCCCACACATGTGCAAGTGGATTGTCTTGATTGCACCCAGGTGTGTGTTGTTTATAGATTCGAACACAGATGCAAGTGGTTTGTCTTGATTGCGCCTAGGTTTTTTTTTTTTTTTTTTTTTTGTAGATTCACACAGAGGTGCAAGTGGTTTGTCTTGACTGTGCATAGGTTATTTTTTTAGAGATTTGCACACAGGTGCAAGTGGTTTTTCTATTTGCGCCTAGGTTTTTTTTTTTTTAAGATTCGCACACAGGTGCAATTGGTTAGTCTTGATGTGCCCAGGTGTGCGTGTTTCCAGATACCCACACAGGTGCAAGTGATTTGTGATGATTCCGCCCAGCTATGTGTTGTTTGTTGATTGGAACTCAGGTGCAATTTGTTTCTCTTGATTGCGGCTAGGTTTTTTTTTTTTCTAGATTCGCACAGAGGTGCAAGTGGTTTGTCTTGATTGTGCCTAGCTTTTTTTTTTTTTTTGGAGATTCCCACACAGGTACAAGTGGTTTCTCTTGATTGTGCCTAGGTTTTTTTTTTTTTTTTTGAAGATTCGCACAGAGGTGCTATTGGTTTATCTTGATGTGCCCAGGTGTGTGTGTTTGCAGATACCCACACAGGTGCAAGTGATTTGTCATGATTGCGCCCAGCTTTGTGTTGTTTGTTGATTGGAACACTGGTGCAGGAGGTTTGTCTTGATTGCACCTACCTTTTTTTTTTTTTTTTTTAGATTCGCACAGAGGTGCAAGTGGTTTGTCTTGATTGCACCTAGGTTTTTTTTTGTAGATTCGCACAGAGGTGCCAGTGGTGTGTCTAGATTGCGCATAGGTTTTTTTTTTTTTTTTTTTTGTAGATTCGCACAGAGGTGCAAGTGGTTTGTATTGACACTGCCTTGGTTGTTTTTTTTTTGGAGATTTGCACACAGGTGCAAGTGGTTTGTCTTGATTGAGCCCAGGTTTTTTTTTTTTTGAAGATTCGCAAACAGGTGCAATTGGTTTGTGTTGATGTGCCCAGGTGTGTGTGTTTGCAGATACCCACACAGGTGCAAATCATTTGTTATGATTGCGCCCAGCTGTGTGTTGTTTGTTGATTGGAACACAGGTCCAAGTGGTTTGTCTTGATTGCGCCTATGTTTTTTTTTTTTTTTGGAGATTCACAGACAGGTGCTAGTGGTTTGTCTTGATTGTGCCCAGGTGTGTGTTCTTTTCAGATCCCACACATTTGTGAATCGTTTGTCTGGATAGCGCATAGGTTTTTTTTTGTTTGTTTGTTTTTTTTTTTGAAAGATTCACACACAGGTGCAAGTGTTTTCTCTTGATTGCGCCTAGGTTTTTTTTTTTGTTTGTTTTTGAAGATTCGCACAGAGGTGCCATTGGTTTATCTTGATTTGCCCTGGTGTGTGTGTTTGCAGATACCCACACAGGTGCAAGTGATTTGTCATGATTGCGCCCATCTGTGTGTTGTTTTTTGATTGGAACACTGGTGCAGGAGGTTTGTCTTGATTGCGCCTACCTTTTCTTTTTTTTTGTTGGAGATTCGCACACAGGTGCAAGTGGTTTGTCTTGATTGCACCTAGGTTTTTTTTTTTGTAGATTCGCACAGAGGTGCCAGTGGTGTGTCTTGATTGCGCCTAGGTTTTGTTTTGTTTTCTTTTGTTTTGTTTTTGTTTATGCGCACAGAGGTGCTATTGGTATGTCTAGACTGTGCCTAGGTTTTTTTTTTGGAGATTTGCACACAGGTGTAAGTGTTTTGTCTTTTTGTGCCTAGGTTTGCTTTTTTTTTTTTGGAGATTCGCACACAGGTTCAAGTGGTTTGTCTTGATTGCGCCCATGTGTGTGTTGTTTATAGATTCGAACACAGATAGAAGTTGTCAGTCTTGATTGTGCCCAGGTGTGTGTTGTTTATAGATTCGGACACAGGTGCTAGTGGTTATTCTTGATTGTGTCCAGGTGTTTGTTGTTTGCAGATTCCCACAGAGGTGCACGTGGTTTGTCATGATTGCACCCAGGTGTGTGTTGTTTATAGATTCGAACACAGGTCCTAGTGGTTTGTCTTGATGTGCCCAGGTGTGTGTGTTTGCAGATATCCACACAGGTGCAAGTAATTTGTCAGGATTGCACCAAGCTATATGTTGTTTGTTGATGGGAACACAGGTGCAAGTGGTTTGTCTTGATTGCGCCTAGGTTTTCTTTTTTTTTTTTTTTGTAGATTCTCACAAAGGTGTAAGTGGTTTGTCTTGACTGTGCATAGGTTTTCTTTTTTTTTTTTTTGGAGATTTGCACACAGGTGCAAGTGGTTTCTCTTGATTGCACCTAGATATTATTTTTGAAGATTCGCACACAGGTGCAATTGGTTAGTCTTGATGTAGCCAGGTTTGTGTGTTTCCAGATACCCACACAGGTGCAAGTGATTTGTCATGATTGCGCCCATCTGTGTGTTGCTTGCTAATTGGACCACAGGTGCAAGTGGTTTGTCTTGATTGCGGGTAGGTTTTTTTTTTTTTTTTTTTTTGAAATTCGCACACAGGTGCTAGTGGTATGTCTTGCCTGTACCCAGGTGTTTGTTGTTTTTAGATTCCCACACAGGTGCAAGTGGTTTGTCATGATTGCGCCTAGGTTTTTGTTATTTGTAGATTCACAAACAGGTGCACGTTGTCTTGATTGTGCCTAGGTATTTTTATTTGGAGATTCGCACACAGGTGCAAGTGGTTTGTCTTGATTGTGCCCAGGTGTGTGATGTTTGCAGATTCCCACACAGATGCAAGTGGTTTGTCAAGATTGCACCCTGGTGTGTGTGTTGTTTGTATTTGGCACACAGGTGCTAGTGGTTTGTCTTGATTGCGCCTAGTTTTTGTTCTTTGTAGATTCACACACAGGTGCAATTGGTTGATCTTGATTGCGCCCAGGGGTGTGTTGTTTGTAGATTTGCACACAGCTGCAGATGGTTTTTCTTGATTGTGCCCAGGTGTGTGTTGTTTTCAGATTCCCAACAGGTGCAAGTGGTTTGTCATGATTGCGCCCAGGTGTGTGTTGTTTTTAGATTCGCACACAGGTGCAAGTGGTTTGTCTTGATTGCGCCAAGGATTTTGTTTTTTGTAGATTCACACACAGGTGCAATTGGTTGATCTTGATTGCGCCCAGCGGTGTGTTGTTTGTAGATTTGCACCCAGCTGCAGGTGGTTTCTCTTGATTGTGCCCAGGTGTGTGTTGTTTTCAGATTCCCAACAGGTGCAAGTGGTTTGTCATGATTGCGCCCAGTTGTGTGTTGTTTTTAGATTCGCTCACAGGTGCAAGTGGTTTGTGTCGTTTGCGCCTAGGTTTTTGTTTTTTGTAGATTCCCACACAGGTGCAAGTGTTTTGTCTTGATTGTGCCTAGGTTTTTTTTTGGAGTTTCACACACAGGTGCAAGTGTTTTGTCTTGATTGCGCCTAGGTGTTTTTTTTGTAGAGTCACACAGACGTGCAAGTGGTTTGTCTTGACTGTGCATAGGTTTTTTTTTTTTTGGAGATTTGCACACAGGTGCAATGGTTAGTCTTGATGTCCCCAGGTGTGTTGTTTGCAGATACCCACACAGGTGCAAATGATTTGTCATGATTGAGCCCAGCTGTGTATTGTTTGTTGATTGGACCACAGGTGCAAGTGGTTTGTCTTGATTGCGCCTAGGAGTTTGTTTTTTGTAGATTCACACACAGGTGCAATTGATTGATCTTGATTGCGCCCAGGGATGTGTTGTTTGTAGATTTGCACACAGCTGCAGGTGGTTTTTCTTGATTGTGCCCAGGTGTGTGTTGATTATAGATTCGAACACAGATAGAAGTTGTCAGTCTTGATTGTGCCCAGGTGTGTGTTGTTTATAGATTTGAACACAGG
The DNA here is from genome assembly GCF_950295315.1 of Erinaceus europaeus. Lineage (NCBI taxonomy): Eukaryota > Metazoa > Chordata > Mammalia > Eulipotyphla > Erinaceidae > Erinaceus > Erinaceus europaeus. Next base: position 41,886,929 of record NC_080169.1, read on the forward strand.
TGCAAGTGGTTTTTCTTGATTGCGCCTAGGCTTTTGTTTTTTGTAGATTTGCACACAGGTGCAAGTGGTTTGTATTGATTGAGCCTAGGTTTTTTTTTTTAATATTTGCACACTGGTGCAAGTGGTTTGTCTGGACTGCGCTTAGGTATTTTTTATTGGAGTTTCACACACAGTTGCAAGTGTTTTGTCTTGATTGCGCCTAGGTTTTTTTTTTTTTTTTAAGATTTGCACACAGGTGCAATTGATTTATCTTGATGTGCCCAGGTGTGTGTGTTTGCAGATACCCACACAGGTGCAAGTTATTTGTCATCATTATGCCCAGCTATGTGTTGTTTGTTGATTGGAACTCAGGTGCAATTGGTTTGTCTTGTTTGCGCCTAGGTTTTTTTGTTGTTGTTGTTGGAGATTCGCACACAGGTGCTAGTGGTTTGTATTGATTGTGTCCAGGTCTGTGTTGTTTTCAGATTCCACACAGGTGCAAGTGGTTTGTCATGATTGCGCCTAGGTTTTTGTTTTTTGTAGATTCACACACAGTTGCAAGTTGTCTTCATTGCACCTAGGTTTTTTTATTTGGAGATTCGCACACAGGTGTAATGTGGTGTGTCTTGATTGTGCCCAGTTGTGTGTTGTTTGCAGATTCCCACACAGGAGCAAGTGGTTTGTCATACTTGCACCCAGGTTTGTGTGTTTTTTTACATTGGCACACAGGTGCAAATAGTTTGTCTTTATTGCCCCCAGGTGTGTGTTGTTTATAGATTCGGAAAAAAGATGCAAGTTGTCAGTCTTGATTGTGCCCAGGTGTGTGTTGTTTGCTGATTCCCACAAAGGTGCACGTGGTTTGTGATGATTGCGCCCAGGTGTGTGTTCCTTATAGATTCGAACACAGGTGCAAGTGGTGTGTCTTGATTACGTCTAATTTTTTTGTTTTTTGTAGATTCACACACAGGTGCAATTGGTTGATCTTGATTGCGCCCAGGTGTGTTTTGTTTGTAGATCCACACACAGGTGCATGTGGTTTGTCTAGATTGCACCTAGGTTTTTGTTTTTTGTAGATTCGCACATGGGTGCACGTGGTTTGTCAAGATTGCGCCCTAGTGTGTGTTGTTTATATATTTGAACACAGGTGCAAGTGGTTTGTGTTGAATACGTTAGATTTTTTTTTTTTGTAGATTCGCACACAGGCGCAATTGTTTAGTCTTGATGTGCCCAGGTGTGTGTGTTTGCAGATACCCACACAGTTGCAAGTGATTTGTAATGATTGCGCCCAGCTGTGTGTTGTTTGTTGATTGGAACACAGGTGCAAGTGGTTTGTCTTGATTGCGCCAGGTTATTTTTTTTGGAGATTCGCACACAGGTGCAAGTGGTTTGTCTTGATTGCGCCTAGGTTTTTGTTTTTTGTAGATTCCCACACATGTGCAAGTGGATTGTCTTGATTGCACCCAGGTGTGTGTTGTTTATAGATTCGAACACAGATGCAAGTGGTTTGTCTTGATTGCGCCTAGGTTTTTTTTTTTTTTTTTTTGTAGATTCACACAGAGGTGCAAGTGGTTTGTCTTGACTGTGCATAGGTTATTTTTTTGGAGATTTGCACACAGGTGCAAGTGGTTTTTCTATTTGCGCCTAGGTATTTTTTTTTGAAGATTCGCACACAGGTGCAATTGGTTAGTCTTGATGTGCCCAGGTGTGCGTGTTTCCAGATACCCACACAGGTGCAAGTCATTTGTGATGATTCCGCCCAGCTATGTGTTGTTTGTTGATTGGAACTCAGGTGCAATTGGTTTCTCTTGATTGCGGCTAGTTTTTTTTTTTTTTCTAGATTCGCACAGAGGTGCAAGCGGTTTGTCTTGATTGAGCCTAGGTTGCTTTTGTTTTTTTGTTTTTTTTTTTTGTAGATTTGCACAGAGGTGCAAGTGGTTTGTCTTGACTGTGCCTATGTTTTTTTTTTTTTTGAGATTTGCACACAAGTGCAAGTGGTTTGTATTGATTGAGCCTAGGTTATTTTTTTTGAAGATTCGCACACAGGTGCAATTGATTTATCTTGATGTGCCCAGGTGTGTGTGTTTGCAGATACCCACACAGGTGCAAGTTATTTGTCATCATTATGCCCAGCTATGTGTTGTTTGTTGATTGGAACTCAGGTGCAATTGGTTTGTCTTGTTTGCGCCTAGGTTTTTTTTGTTGTTGTTGTTGGAGATTCGCACACAGGTGCTAGTGGTTTGTATTGATTGTGTCCAGGTCTGTGTTGTTTTCAGATTCCACACAGGTGCAAGTGGTTTGTCATGATTGCGCCTAGGTTTTTGTTTTTTGTAGATTCACACACAGTTGCAAGTTGTCTTCATTGCACCTAGGTTTTTTTATTTGGAGATTCGCACACAGGTGTAATGTGGTGTGTCTTGATTGTGCCCAGTTGTGTGTTGTTTGCAGATTCCCACACAGGAGCAAGTGGTTTGTCATACGTGCACCCAGGTTTGTGTGTTTTTTTACATTGGCACACAGGTGCAAATGGTTTGTCTTTATTGCCCCCAGGTGTGTGTTGTTTATAGATTCGGAAAAAAGATGCAAGTTGTCAGTCTTGATTGTGCCCAGGTGTGTGTTGTTTGCTGATTCCCACAAAGGTGCACGTGGTTTGTGATGATTGCGCCCAGGTGTGTGTTCCTTATAGATTCGAACACAGGTGCAAGTGGTGTGTCTTGATTACGTCTAATTTTTTGTTTTTTGTAGATTCACACACAGGTGCAATTGGTTGATCTTGATTGCGCCCAGGTGTGTTTTGTTTGTAGATCCACACACAGGTGCATGTGGTTTGTCTAGATTGCACCTAGGTTTTTGTTTTTTGTAGATTCGCACATGGGTGCACGTGGTTTGTCAAGATTGCGCCCTAGTGTGTGTTGTTTATATATTTGAACACAGGTGCAAGTGGTTTGTGTTGAATACGTTAGATTTTTTTTTTTGTAGATTCGCACACAGGCGCAATTGTTTAGTCTTGATGTGCCCAGGTGTGTGTGTTTGCAGATACCCACACAGTTGCAAGTGATTTGTAATGATTGCGCCCAGCTGTGTGTTGTTTGTTGATTGGAACACAGGTGCAAGTGGTTTGTCTTGATTGCGCCAGGTTATTTTTTTTGGAGATTCGCACACAGGTGCAAATGGTTTGTCTTGATTGCGCCTAGGTTTTTGTTTTTTGTAGATTCCCACACATGTGCAAGTGGATTGTCTTGATTGCACCCAGGTGTGTGTTGTTTATAGATTCGAACACAGATGCAAGTGGTTTGTCTTGATTGCGCCTAGGTTTTTTTTTTTTTTTTTTTTTTTGGTAGATTCACACAGAGGTGCAAGTGGTTTGTCTTGACTGTGCATAGGTTATTTTTTTAGAGATTTGCACACAGGTGCAAGTGGTTTTTCTATTTGCGCCTAGGTTTTTTTTTTTTGAAGATTCGCACACAGGTGCAATTGGTTAGTCTTGATGTGCCCAGGTGTGCGTGTTTCCAGATACCCACACAGGTGCAAGTGATTTGTGATGATTCCGCCCAGCTATGTGTTGTTTGTTGATTGGAACTCAGGTGCAATTTGTTTCTCTTGATTGCGGCTAGGTTTTTTTTTTTCTAGATTCGCACAGAGGTGCAAGTGGTTTGTCTTGATTGTGCCTAGCTTTTTTTTTTTTTTTTGGAGATTCCCACACAGGTACAAGTGGTTTCTCTTGATTGTGCCTAGGTTTTTTTTTTTTTTTTGAAGATTCGCACAGAGGTGCTATTGGTTTATCTTGATGTGCCCAGGTGTGTGTGTTTGCAGATACCCACACAGGTGCAAGTGATTTGTCATGATTGCGCCCAGCTTTGTGTTGTTTGTTGATTGGAACACTGGTGCAGGAGGTTTGTCTTGATTGCACCTACCTTTTTTTTTTTTTTTTTTTAGATTCGCACAGAGGTGCAAGTGGTTTGTCTTGATTGCACCTAGGTTTTTTTTTGTAGATTCGCACAGAGGTGCCAGTGGTGTGTCTAGATTGCGCATAGGTTTTTTTTTTTTTTTTTTTTGTAGATTCGCACAGAGGTGCAAGTGGTTTGTATTGACACTGCCTTGGTTGTTTTTTTTTTGGAGATTTGCACACAGGTGCAAGTGGTTTGTCTTGATTGAGCCCAGGTTTTTTTTTTTTTGAAGATTCGCAAACAGGTGCAATTGGTTTGTGTTGATGTGCCCAGGTGTGTGTGTTTGCAGATACCCACACAGGTGCAAGTCATTTGTTATGATTGCGCCCAGCTGTGTGTTGTTTGTTGATTGGAACACAGGTCCAAGTGGTTTGTCTTGATTGTGCCTATGTTTTTTTTTTTTTTGGAGATTCACAGACAGGTGCTAGTGGTTTGTCTTGATTGTGCCCAGGTGTGTGTTCTTTTCAGATCCCACACATTTGTGAATCGTTTGTCTGGATAGCGCATAGGTTTTTTTTTGTTTGTTTGTTTTTTTTTTTGAAAGATTCGCACACAGGTGCAAGTGTTTTCTCTTGATTGCGCCTAGGTTTTTTTTTTTGTTTGTTTTTGAAGATTCGCACAGAGGTGCCATTGGTTTATCTTGATTTGCCCTGGTGTGTGTGTTTGCAGATACCCACACAGGTGCAAGTGATTTGTCATGATTGCGCCCATCTGTGTGTTGTTTTTTGATTGGAACACTGGTGCAGGAGGTTTGTCTTGATTGCGCCTACCTTTTCTTTTTTTTTGTTGGAGATTCGCACACAGGTGCAAGTGGTTTGTCTTGATTGCACCTAGGTTTTTTTTTTTGTAGATTCGCACAGAGGTGCCAGTGGTGTGTCTTGATTGCGCCTAGGTTTTGTTTTGTTTTGTTTTGTTTTGTTTTTGTTTATGCGCACAGAGGTGCTATTGGTATGTCTAGACTGTGCCTAGGTTTTTTTTTGGAGATTTGCACACAGGTGTAAGTGTTTTGTCTTTTTGTGCCTAGGTTTGCTTTTTTTTTTTTGGAGATTCGCACACAGGTTCAAGTGGTTTGTCTTGATTGCGCCCAGGTGTGTGTTGTTTATAGATTCGAACACAGATAGAAGTTGTCAGTCTTGATTGTGCCCAGGTGTGTGTTGTTTATAGATTCGGACACAGGTGCTAGTGGTTATTCTTGATTGTGTCCAGGTGTTTGTTGTTTGCAGATTCCCACAGAGGTGCACGTGGTTTGTCATGATTGCACCCAGGTGTGTGTTGTTTATAGATTCGAACACAGGTCCTAGTGGTTTGTCTTGATGTGCCCAGGTGTGTGTGTTTGCAGATATCCACACAGGTGCAAGTAATTTGTCAGGATTGCACCAAGCTATATGTTGTTTGTTGATGGGAACACAGGTGCAAGTGGTTTGTCTTGATTGCGCCTAGGTTTTCTTTTTTTTTTTTTTTGTAGATTCTCACAAAGGTGTAAGTGGTTTGTCTTGACTGTGCATAGGTTTTCTTTTTTTTTTTTTGGAGATTTGCACACAGGTGCAAGTGGTTTCTCTTGATTGCACCTAGATATTATTTTTGAAGATTCGCACACAGGTGCAATTGGTTAGTCTTGATGTAGCCAGGTTTGTGTGTTTCCAGATACCCACACAGGTGCAAGTGATTTGTCATGATTGCGCCCATCTGTGTGTTGCTTGCTAATTGGACCACAGGTGCAAGTGGTTTGTCTTGATTGCGGGTAGGTTTTTTTTTTTTTTTTTTTTTTGAAATTCGCACACAGGTGCTAGTGGTATGTCTTGCCTGTACCCAGGTGTTTGTTGTTTTTAGATTCCCACACAGGTGCAAGTGGTTTGTCATGATTGCGCCTAGGTTTTTGTTATTTGTAGATTCACAAACAGGTGCACGTTGTCTTGATTGTGCCTAGGTATTTTTATTTGGAGATTCGCACACAGGTGCAAGTGGTTTGTCTTGATTGTGCCCAGGTGTGTGATGTTTGCAGATTCCCACACAGATGCAAGTGGTTTGTCAAGATTGCACCCTGGTGTGTGTGTTGTTTGTATTTGGCACACAGGTGCTAGTGGTTTGTCTTGATTGCGCCTAGTTTTTGTTCTTTGTAGATTCACACACAGGTGCAATTGGTTGATCTTGATTGCGCCCAGGGGTGTGTTGTTTGTAGATTTGCACACAGCTGCAGATGGTTTTTCTTGATTGTGCCCAGGTGTGTGTTGTTTTCAGATTCCCAACAGGTGCAAGTGGTTTGTCATGATTGCGCCCAGGTGTGTGTTGTTTTTAGATTCGCACACAGGTGCAAGTGGTTTGTCTTGATTGCGCCAAGGATTTTGTTTTTTGTAGATTCACACACAGGTGCAATTGGTTGATCTTGATTGCGCCCAGCGGTGTGTTGTTTGTAGATTTGCACCCAGCTGCAGGTGGTTTCTCTTGATTGTGCCCAGGTGTGTGTTGTTTTCAGATTCCCAACAGGTGCAAGTGGTTTGTCATGATTGCGCCCAGTTGTGTGTTGTTTTTAGATTCGCTCACAGGTGCAAGTGGTTTGTGTCGTTTGCGCCTATGTTTTTGTTTTTTGTAGATTCCCACACAGGTGCAAGTGTTTTGTCTTGATTGTGCCTAGGTTTTTTTTTGGAGTTTCACACACAGGTGCAAGTGTTTTGTCTTGATTGCGCCTAGGTGTTTTTTTTGTAGAGTCACACAGACGTGCAAGTGGTTTGTCTTGACTGTGCATAGGTTTTTTTTTTTTTTTGGAGATTTGCACACAGGTGCAATGGTTAGTCTTGATGTCCCCAGGTGTGTTGTTTGCAGATACCCACACAGGTGCAAATCATTTGTCATGATTGAGCCCAGCTGTGTATTGTTTGTTGATTGGACCACAGGTGCAAGTGGTTTGTCTTGATTGCGCCTAGGAGTTTGTTTTTTGTAGATTCACACACAGGTGCAATTGATTGATCTTGATTGCGCCCAGGGATGTGTTGTTTGTAGATTTGCACACAGCTGCAGGTGGTTTTTCTTGATTGTGCCCAGGTGTGTGTTGATTATAGATTCGAACACAGATAGAAGTTGTCAGTCTTGATTGTGCCCAGGTGTGTGTTGTTTATAGATTTGAACACAGGTGCAAGTGGTTTTTCTTGATTGCGCCTAGGCTTTTGTATTTTGTAGATTTGCACACAGGTGCAAGTGGTTTGTATTGATTGAGCCTAGGGTTTTTTTTTTGAATATTTGCACACTGGTGCAAGTGGTTTGTCTTGATTGCGCTTAGGTATTTTTTATTGGAGTTTCACACACAGTTGCAAGTGTTTTCTCTTGATTGCGCCTAGGTTTTTTTTTTTTTTTTAAGATTTGCACACAGGTGCAATTGATTTATCTTGATGTGCCCAGGTGTGTGTGTTTGCAGATACCCACACAGGTGCAAGTTATTTGTCATCATTATGCCCAGCTATGTGTTGTTTGTTGATTGGAACTCAGGTGCAATTGGTTTGTCTTGTTTGCGCCTAGGTTTTTTTTGTTGTTGTTGTTGGAGATTCGCACACAGGTGCTAGTGGTTTGTATTGATTGTCTCCAGGTCTGTGTTGTTTTCAGATTCCACACAGGTGCAAGTGGTTTGTCATGATTGCGCCTAGGTTTTTTTTTTTGTAGATTCACACACAGTTGCAAGTTGTCTTCATTGCACCTAGGTTTTTTTATTTGGAGATTCGCACACAGGTGTAATGTGGTGTGTCTTGATTGTGCCCAGTTGTGTGTTGTTTGCAGATTCCCACACAGGAGCAAGTGGTTTGTCATACTTGCACCCAGGTTTGTGTGTTTTTTTACATTGGCACACAGGTGCAAATGGTTTGTCTTTATTGCCCCCAGGTGTGTGTTGTTTATAGATTCGGAAAATAGATGCAAGTTGTCAGTCTTGATTGTGCCCAGGTGTGTGTTGTTTGCTGATTCCCACAAAGGTGCACGTGGTTTGTGATGATTGCGCCCAGGTGTGTGTTCCTTATAGATTCGAACACAGGTGCAAGTGGTGTGTCTTGATTACGCCTAATTTTTTGTTTTTTGTAGATTCGCACACAGGTGTAAGTGGTTTGTCTTGATTGTGCCTAATTTTTTTTTTTGGAGTTTCACACACAGGTGCAAGTGGTTTGTCTTGATTGCGCCTAGGATTTTTTTTTTTTTGTAGATTCAATCACAGGTGTAAGTTGTCATTGTGCCTAGATTTTTTTATTTGGATATTCGCACACAAGTGCCAGTGGTTTGTCTTGATTGTGCCTAAGTTCTTTTTTTTTTTTTTTGGAGTTTCACACACCGGTGCAAGTGGATTGTCTTGATTGTGCCTAGTTTTTTTATTTTTGGAGATTCCCACACAGGTGCACGTGGTTTTTCATGATTGCTCTCAGGTGTGTGTTGTTTATAGATTTGAACACAGGTGCAAGTGGTTTGTCTTGATTGTGCCTAAGTTTTTTTTTTTGGAGTTTCACACACAGGTGCAAGTGGTTTGTCTTGATTGCGCCTAGGTTTTTGATTTTTGGAGATTCTCACACAGGTGCACGTGGTTTGTCATGATTGCGCCCAGGTGTGTGTATTTTATAGATTTGAAAACTGGTGGAAGTGGTTTGTCTTGATTGCACCTAGGATTTTGTTTTTTTAGATTCACACCCAGGTGCAATTGGTTGATCTTGAATGCGCCCAGGTGTGTGTTGTTTGTAGATTTGCACACAGCTGCAAGTGATTTCTCTTGATTGTGCCCAGGTGTGTGTGTTTTCATATTCCTAACAGGTGCAAGTGGTTTTTCGTGATTACGCCTATGTTTTTTTTTTTTTTTTTTTTTTTAGATTCACACAGAGGTGCAAGTCGTTTGTCTTGATTGCCCCTAGGTTTTTTTTTGTAGATTCGCACAGAGGTGCAAGTGGTTTGTCTTGACTGTGCATAGGTTATTTTTTTTGGAGATTTGCACACAGGTGCAAGTGGTTTGTCTTGATTTCACCTAGGTATTTTTTCTTGAAGATTCGCACACAGGTGCAATTGGTTAGTATTGATGTGTCCATTTGTTGTGTTTCCAGATACCCACACAGGTTCAAGTGATTTGTGATGATTGTGCCCAGCTATGTGTTGTTTGTTGATTGGAACACAGGTGCAAGTGGTTTATCTTGATTGCACCTAGGTTTTTGTTATTTGTAGATTCACACACAGGTGCACGTTGTCTTGATTGCGCCTAGGTATTTTTATTTGGAGATTCGCACACAGGTGGTAGGTTTTTTCGCACACAAGTGGTAGTTTTTTTTTTTTTTTTTGAGATTCGCACACAGGTGCTAGTGGTATGTCTTGCCTGTACCCAGGTGTGTGTTGTTTTTAGATTCCCACACAGGTGCAAGTGGTTTGTCATGATTGCGCCTAGGTTTTTGTTATTTGTAGATTCACACACAGGTGCACGTTGTCTTGATTGCGCCTAGGTATTTTTATTTGGAGATTCGCACACAGGTGCAAGTGGTTTGTCTTGATTGTGCCCAGGTGTGTGATGTTTGCAGATTCCCACACAGATGCAAGTGGTTTGTCATGATTGCACCCAGGTGTGTGTGTTGTTTGTATTTGGCACACAGGTGCAAGTGGTTTGTCTTGATTGCGCCTAGGATTTTGTTCTTTGTAGATTCACACACAGGTGCAACTGGTTGTTCTTGATTGCGCCCAGGTGTGTGTTGTTTATAGATTTGCACACAGCTGCAGATGGTTTTTCTTGATTGTGCCCAGGTGTGTGTTGTTTTCAGATTCCCAACAGGTGCAAGTGGTTTGTCATGATTGCGCCCAGGTGTGTGTTGTTTTTAGATTCACACACAGGTGCAAGTGGTTTGTCTTCATTGCGCCAAGGATTTTGTTTTTTGTAGATTCACACACAGGTGCAATTGTTTGATCTTGATTGCGCCCAGGGGTGTGTTGTTTGTAGATTTGCACCCAGCTGCAGGTGGTTTCTCTTGATTGTGCCCAGGTGTGTGTGGTTTTCAGATTCCCAACAGGTGCAATTGGTTTGTTATGATTGCGCCCAGGTGTGTGTTGTTTTTAGATTCGCACACAGGTGCAAGTGGTTTGTCTCGATTGCGCCTAGGTTTTTGTTTTTTGTAGATTCCCACACAGGTGCAAGTGTTTTGTCTTGATTGCGCCTAGGTTTTTTTTTTTTGGAGTTTCACACACAGGTGCAAGTGTTTTGTCTTGATTGCGCCTAGGTTTTTTCTTTGTAGAGTCACACAGAGGTGCAAGTGATTTGTCTTGACTGTGCATAGGTTATTTTTTTTGGAGATTTGCACACAGGTGCAAGTGGTTTGTCTTGATTGCACCTAGGTATTTTTTTCTTGAAGAATCGCACACAGGTGCAATTGGTTAGTATTGATGTGTCCATTTGTTGTGTTTCCAGATACCCACACAGGTTCAAGTGATTTGTGATGATTGCGCCCAGCTATGTGTTGTTTGTTGATTGGAACACAGGTGCAAGTGGTTTGTCTTGATTGTGCCTAGGTTTTTTTTTTTTTTTGTAGATTCGCTCAGAGGTGCAATGGGTTTCTCTTGAATGTTCTTAGGTGTTTTTTTTTTTTTTTGGAGATTTGCACACAGGTGCAATTGGTTTGTATGGATTGAGCTTACGTTTTTTTTTTTTTTTTTGAAGATTCGCACACAGGTGCAATTGGTTTATCTTGATGTGCCCAGGTATGTGTGTTTGCAGATACACACACAGGTGCAAGTGATTTGTCATGATTGCGCCCAGCTGTGTGTTATTTTTGATTGGAACACAGGTACAAGTGGTTTGTCTTGATTGCGCCTAGGTTTTTTTGTTTGTTTTTTTTTTGGAGAATCGCACACAGGTGCTAGTGGTTTGTCTTGATTGTGCCCAGGTGTCGGTTGTTTTCAGATTCCCAAGCAGGTGCAAGTGGTTTGTCATGATTGCTCCCAGGTGTGTGTTGTTTATAGATTCGAAAACAGGTGCAAGTGGTTTGTCTTGATTGCGCCTAGGATTTTGTTTTTTGTAGATTCACACACAGGTGCAATTGGTTGAACTTGACTGCGCCCAGGGGTGTGTTGGTTGTAGATTTCCACACAGCTGCAAGTGGTTTCTCTTGATTGTGCCCGGATGTGTGTTGTTCTCAGATTCCCTACAGGTGCAAGTTGTTTGTCATGATTGCGCCCAGGAGTGTGTTGTTTGTAGATTCCCACACTGGTGCAAGTGGTTTGTCTTGATTTCGCCTAGGTATTTGTTTTTTGTAGATTCCCACAGGTGCAAGTGTTTTGTCTTGATTGTGCCTAGGTTTTTTTTTTTTTTTTTTTTTTAGGAGATTCGCACACTGGTGCAAGTGGTTTGTCTTGATTGGGCCCAGGTGTGTGTTGTTTATAGTTTCGAACACATGTGAAAGTTGTTTGTCTTGAGTGTGCCTAGGTTTTTTTTTTTTTTTAGAGTTGCACACAGGTGCAAGTGGTTTCTCTTGATCGTGCCTAGGTTTTCTTTTTGAAGATTCGCACACAGGTGCAATTGGTTTATCTTGATGTGCCCAGGTGTGTGTGTTTGTAGATACCACACAGGTGCAAGTGGTTTGTCTTGATTGTGCCCAGATGTGTGTTGTTTATATATTCTAACACAGATGCAAGTGGTTAGTCTTAATTGTGCCCAGGTGTTTGTTGTTTGCAGATTCCTACACAGGTGCACGTGGTTTGTCATGATTGCACCCATGTGTGTGTGTTGTTTGTAGATTGGCACACAGGTGCAAGTGGTTTGTCTTGATTACGCCTAAGTTTTTGTTTTTCGTAGATTTGCACACAGGTGCAAGTGGTTTGTCTTGATTGTGCCTAGGTATTTTTTTTTTTGAAGATTCGCACACAGGTGCAATTGGTTGGTCTTGATGTGCCCAGGTGTGTGTGTTTCCAGATACCCACACAAGTGCAAGTGATTTGTCATGATTGCGCCCATCTGTGTGTTGTTTGTTGATTGGACCACAGGTGCAAGTGGTTTGTCTTGATTGAGGCTAGTTTTTTTTTTTTTTTTTTTTTTGAGATTCGCACACAAGTGCTAATGGTATGTCTTGACTGTACCCAGGTGTGTGTTGTTTTTAGATTCCCACACAGGTGCAAGTGGTTTGTCATGATTGCGCCTAGGTTTTTGTTTTTATAGATTCATACACAGGTGCAATTGGTTGATCTTGATTGCGCCCAGGTGTGTGTTGTTTATAGTTTTGCACACAGCTGCAAGTGATTTCTCTTGATTGGGCCCAGGTGTGTGTGGTTTTCATATTCCCACCAGGTGCAAGTGGTTTGTCTTCATTGCACCTAGTTTTTTTTTTTTAGATTAGTACAGAGGTGCAAGTGGTTTCTCTTGATTGCGCCTAGTTTTTTTTTTTTTTTTTTTTTTTTTTTTTTGTAGATTCGCACAGAGGTGGAATTGGTTTGTCTAGACTGTGCCTAGGTTTTTTTTTTTTTTTTGGAGATTTGCACATAGGTAAGTGGTTTCTCTTGATTGAGCCTACCTTTTTTTTTTTTTTGAGGATTGGCACACAGGTGCAATTGGTTTATATTGATGTGCCCAGGATGTGTGTTTGTGGATACCCATACAGGTGCAAGTGATTTGTCATGATTGCGCCCAGCTGTGTGTTGTTTGTTGATTGGAAGACAGATGCAAGTGGTTTGTCTTGATTGTGCCAAGGTGTTTGTTGTTTGATGATTCCAACAAAGGTGCACGTGGTTTGTCATGATTGCGCCCAGGTGTGTGTTGTTTATAGATTCGAACACAGATGCAAGTGGTTAGTCTTGATTATGCATAATTTTTTTTTTTGTAGTTTCTCACACAGATGCAAGTGGTTTGTCTTGATTGCGCCTAAGTTTTATTTTTTGGAGTTTCACACACAGGTGCAAGTGGTTTGTCTAGATTGCACCTAGGTTTTTTTTTTTTTTTTTTGTGATTCCCACATAGGTGCACGTGGTTTGTCATGATTGCGCCCAGGTGTGTGTTGTTTGTATATCTGTACACACGTTTAAGTGGTGTGTCTTGATTTCACGTACGTTTTTGTTTTTTGTTGATTTGCACACAGGTGTACGTGGTTTCTCATGATTGCGCCAATGTGTGTGTTGTTTATAGATTTGAACACAGGTACAAGTGGTTTGTCTTGATTGTGCCTAGGTTTTTTTTTTTTGTAAATTCGCACAGAGGTGCAATGGGTTTCTCTTGAATGTTCTTAGGTGTTTTTTTTTTTGGAGATTTGCACACAGGTGCAAGTGGTTTGTATGGATTGAGCCTACGTTTTTTTTTTTTTTTTGAAGATTGGCACACAGGTGCAATTGGTTTATCTTGATGTGCCCAGGTATGTGTGTTTGCAGATACCCACACAGGTGCAAGTGATTTGTCATGATTGCGCCCAGCTGTGTGTTATTTTTGATTGGAACACAGGTACAAGTGGTTTGTCTTGATTGCGCCTAGGTTTTTTTGTTTGTTTTTTTTTTGGAGAATCGCACACAGGTGCTAGTGGTTTGTCTTGATTGTGCCCAGGTGTCGGTTGTTTTCAGATTCCCAAGCAGGTGCAAGTGGTTTGTCATGATTGCTCCCAGGTGTGTGTTGTTTATAGATTCGAAAACAGGTGCAAGTGGTTTGACTTGATTGCGCCTAGGATTTTGTTTTTTTAGATTCACACACAGGTGCAATTGGTTGAACTTGACTGCGCCCAGGGGTGTGTTGTTTGTAGATTTGCACACAGCTTCAAGTGGTTTGTCTTGATGGTGCCCGGATGTGTGTTGTTTTCAGATTCCCAACAGGTGCAAGTTGTTTGTCATGATTGCGCCCAGGAGTGTGTTGTTTGTAGATTCCCACACAGGTGCACGTGGTTTGTCTTGATTTCGCCTAGGTATTTGTTTTTTGTAGATTCCCACACAGGTGCAAGTGTTTTGTCTTGATTGTGCCTAGGTTTTTTTTTTTTTTTTAGGAGATTCGCACACAGGTGCAAGTGGTTTGTGTTGATTGGGCCCATGTGTGTGTTGTTTATAGTTTCGAACACAGGTGCAAGTTGTTTGTCTTGACTGTGCCTAGGTTATTTTTTTGAAGATTCGCACACAGGTGTAATTGGTTTATCTTGATGTGCCCAGGTGTGTGTGTTTGTAGATACCCACACAGGTGCAAGTGGTTTGTCTTGATTGCGCCAGATGTGTGTTGTTTATATATTCTAACACAGATGCAAGTGGTTAGTCTTGATTGTGCCCCGGTGTTTGTTGTTTGCAGATTCCCACACAGGTGCACGTGGTTTGTCATGATTGCACCCAGGTGTGTGTGTTGTTTGTAGATTGGCACACAGGTGCAAGTGGTTTGTCTTGATTACGCCTAAGTTTTTGTTTTTCGTAGATTTGCACACAGGTGCAAGTGGTTTGTCTTGATTGTGCCTAGGTACTTTTTTTTTTTGAGGATTCGCACACAGGTGCAATTGGTTGGTCTTGATGTGCCCAGGTGTGTGTGCTTCCAGATACCCACACAGGTGCAAGTGATTTGTCATGATTGCGCCCATCTGTGTGTTGTTTGTTGATTGGACCACAGGTGCAAGTGGTTTGTCTTGATTGAGGCTAGTTTTTTTTTTTTTTTTTTTTTGGAGATTCGCACACAGGTGCTAGTGGTATGTCTTGACTGTACCCAGGTGTGTGTTGTTTTTAGATTCCCACACAGGTGCAAGTGGTTTGTCATGATTGCGCCTAGGTTTTTGTTTTTTGTAGATTCACACACAGGTGCAAGTTGTCTTCATTGCGCCTAGGTTTTTTTATTTGGAGATTCGCACACATGTGCAAGTTGTTTGTCTTAACTGTGTGCAGGTGTGTGTTGTTTTCAGATTCCCACACAGGTGAAAGTGGTTTGTCATGATTGATCCTAGGTTTTTGTTTTTTGTAGATTCACACACAGGAGCAAGTTGTCTTCATTGCGCCTAGGTTTTTTTATTTGGAGATTCGCACACAGGTGCAAGTGGTTTGTCTTGATAGTGCCCAGGTGTGAGTTTTTTGAAGATTCCCACACAGGTGCAAATGGTTCATCATGATTGCCCTCCTGTGTGTGTGTTGTTTGTTGATTGGCACACAGGTGCAAGTGGTTTGTCTTGATTGCGCCCAGGTGTGTGTTGTTTATAGATTGTAACTCAGATGGAAGTTGTCAGTCTTGGTTGTGCCCAGGTGTGTGTTGTTTGCAGATTCCCACACAGGTGCACGTGGTTTGTCATGATTGCGCCCAGGTGTGTGTAGTTTATAGATTCGAACACAAGTGGAAGTGGTTTGTCTTGATTGCATCTAGGATTTTGTTTTTTTAGATTCACACACAGGTGCAATTGGTTGATCTTGATTGCGCCCAGGTGTGTGTTGTTTATAGATTTGCACACAGCTGCAAGTGATATCTCTTGATTGGGCCCAGGTGTGTGTGGTTTTCATATTCCCACCAGGTGCAAGTGGTTTGTCTTGATTGCACCTAGGTTTTTTTTTTAGATTCGTACAGAGGTGCAAGTGGTTTGTCTTGATTGCGCCTAGGTTTTTTTTTTTTTTGTAGATTCTCACAGAGGTGCAATTGGTTAGTCTAGACTGTGCCTAGGTTTTTTTTTTTTTTTGGAGATTTGCACACAGGTAATTGTTTTCTCTTGATTGAGCCTACTTTTTTTTTTTGGGGGGATTCGCACACAGGTGCAATTGGTTTATATTGATGTGCCCAGGTTGTGTGTTTGCGGATACCCACACAGGTGCAAGTGATTTGTCATGATTGCGCCCAGCTGTGTGTTTTTTGTTGATTGGAACACAGGTGCAAGTGGTTTGTCTTGATTGTGCCAAGGTGTTTGTTGTTTGCAGATTCCAACAAAGGTGCACGTGGTTTGTCATGATTGCGCCCAGGTGTGTGTTGTTTATAGATTCGAACACAGATGCAAGTGGTTAGTCTTGATTATGCCTAATTTTTTTTTGTAGTTTCTCACACAGATGCAAGTGGTTTGTATTGATTGCGCCTAAGTTTTATTTTTTGGAGTTTCACACACAGGTGCAAGTGGTTTGTCTAGATTGCACCTAGGTTTTTTTTTTTTTTTTTTTTTTTTGTGATTCCCACACAGGTGCACGTGGTTTGTCATGATTGTGCCCAGGTGTGTGTTGTTTGTAGATCTGTACACACGTTTAAGTGGTGTGTCTTGATTTCACGTACGTTTTTGTTTTTTGTTGATTTGCACACAGGTGCACGTGGTTTGTCATGATTGCGCCAATGTGTGTGTTGTTTATAGATTTGAACACAGGTACAAGTGGTTTGTCTTGACTGTGCCTAGGTTTTTTTATTGGAGATTTGCACACAGGTGCAAGTGGTTTGTCTTGATTGCGCCTAGGTTTTTTTTTTTTTTTTTGGAGATTCCCACACAGGTGCAGGTCATTTGTCATGATTGCGCCCAGGTGTGTTTTGTTTGTAGATCCACACACAGGTGCAAGTGGTTTGTCTTGATTGTGCCTAGGTTTTAGTTTTTCGTAGATTCACACACAGGTGCAAGTGGTTTGTCTTGATTGGGCCTAGGTTTTTTATATTTGTAGATTCGCACAGAGGTGCAAGTGGTGTGTCTTGATTGCGTCTAGGTTTTTTTTTTTTTTTTTTGTAGATTCGCACAGAGGTGCAAGTGGTTTGTATTGACTGGCCTAGGTTTTTTTTTTTTTGAGATTTGCACACAGTTGCAAGTGGTTTGTCTTGATTGAGCCTCGGTTTTTTTTTTTTTTCAACATTCGCAAACAGGTGCAATTGCTTTGTGTTGATGTGCCCAGGTGTGTGTGTTTGCAGATACCCACACAGGTGCAAGTGATTTGTTATGATTGCGCCCAGCTGTGTGTTGTTTGTTGTTGGAACACAGGTGCAAGTGGTTTGTCTTGATTGCGCCTGTTTTTTTTTTTTGGAGACAACACACCTGGGCACAATCAAGAGAAACCACTTGCACCTGTGTTCAAATCTATAAAGAACACACACCTGGGCACAATCAAGATCAACCAATTGCACCTGTTTGTGAATCTACAAAAAAAAAATCCTATGCTCAATCAAGGCAAACCACTTGCACCTGTGTTCTAATCTATAAACAACACACATCTGGGCGAAATCATGACAAGCCACATGCACCTGTGTGGGAATCAGCAAACAACCCACACCTGGGCACAATCAAGACTGACAACTTCCATCTGTGTTGGAATCTATAAACAACACACACCTGGGAACAATCAAGACAAACCACTTGCACCTGTGTTCCAATGAACAAACAACACACAGCTGGGCGCAATCATGACAAATCATTTGCACCTGTGTGGGTATCTCTAAACACACACACCTGGGCATATCAAGACAAACCACTTGCACCTGTGTGCGAATCTCAAAAAAAAAAAAAAACCTAGGCACATTCAGGACAAAACATTTGCACCTGTATGCTAATTTCAAAAAAAAAAAAAAACCTAGGCAAAATCAAGAAAAATCATTTGCACGTGTGTGGGAATCTCCAAAAAAAAACAAAAAACCTAGGTGCAATCAAGACAAACCACTTGCACCTGTGTGCGAATCTCAAAAAAAAAAAAAAAAAAAAAGAAGAACCTAGGCGCAGTCAAGACAAACCACTTGCACCTGTGTGCGGATCTTAAAACAAAACACACCTGTGCTCAATCATGACAAACCACTTGATCCTGTCTGGGAATCTCCAAAAAAAAAAAAACCTAGGCACAATCAAGACATACCACTTGCACCTGTTTGTGAATCTCCAAAAAAAAAAAAAAGCTTGGCGCAATCAAGACAAACCACTTGCACCTGTGTGCGAATCTCCAAAAAAAAATTTAAAAAAAAACTGAGGCACAATCAAGACAAACCACTTGCACATGTGTGGGAATCTACAAACAACACACACCTAGGCACAATCATGACAAACCACTTGGACAATGTCTGCAAATCTACAAACAACATACAACTGGGCGAAATAATGACATACAACGTGCACCTGTGTGGGAATCTGCAAACAACACAAACCTGGGTACAATCATGACAAACCACTTGCACCTGTGTGCGAATCAAAAAAAAAAAAAAAACCTAGGCACAATCAGGACAAAACATTTGCACCTGTATGCTAATTTTCAAAAAAAAAAAAAAACCTAGACACATACAAGACAAACCATTTGCACCTGTGTGCCAATCTACAAACAACACACACCCATTCGCATTCATGACAAACCACTTGCACCTGAGTTGGAATCTGCAAACCACACACACCGGGGCACAATCAAGACAAACGACTTGCACCTGTGTGGGAATCTGAGAACAACACACACCTGGGCACAATCAAGACAAACCACTAGCACCTGTGTGCGAATCTCCAAAAAAAACAAAAAAAAAAACCTAGGCGCAATCAAGACAAACCACTTGCACCTGTGTGCGAATCTACAAAAAACAAAAACATAGGCGCAATCAAGACAAACCACTTGCACCTGTTTGTAAATCTTCAAACAACACACACCTGGGAGAAATCAAGACAAACCAATAGCACCTGTGAGGGAATCTGACACAACACACATCTGGGCACAATCAAGACAAACAACTTGCACCTGTGTGGGAATCTACAAAAAACAAAAACCCAGGTGCAATCAAGACAAAACACTTGCACCTGTGTGCGAATCTACAAAAAACAAAAACATAGGCGCAATCATGACAAACCACTTGCACCTGTGTGCGAATCTAAAAACAACACATACCTCGGCACATTAAAGACAAACAACTAGCACCTGTGTGCGAATCTCCAAAAAAAAAAAAAAAAACCTAGGCGCAATCAAGACAATCCACTTGCACCTGTGTTCCAAGCAACGAACAACACACAGCTGGGCGCAATCATGACAAATCACTTGCACCTGTGTGGGTATCTGCAAACACACACACCTGGGCACATCAAGAAAAACCAATTGCACCTGTGTGCGAATCTGAAAACAACACACACCGGGGCACAATCAAGACAAACCACTTGCACCTGTGTGGGAATCTACAAAAAACAAAAACCCAGGGGCAATCAAGACAAACCACTTGCACCTGTGTTCCAAACAACAAACAACAGACAGCTGGGCGCAATCATGACAAATCACTTGCATCTGTGTGTGTATCTGCAAACACACACACCTGGGCATATCAAGAAAAACCAATTGCACCTGTGTGCGAATCTTCAAATAAAAAAAACGTAGGCGCAATCAAGACAAACCACTTTCACCTGTGTGCAAATCTCCAAAAACAATAAATAAATAAACCTAGGCGCAATCAGACAAATCACTTGCACCTTTGTTCAAATCTATAAACAACTCACACCTGGGTGCAATCATGACAAACCACGTGCACCTTTGTGCAAATCTACAAAACACAAAAACCTACATGCAATCAAGACAAACCACTCGCAGCTGTGTGCAAATCTACAAACAATAAACACCTGGGCGCAATCAAGATCAACCAATAGCACCTGTGTGTGAATCTACAAAAAACAAAATCCTAGGCGCAATCAAGACCAAACACTTGCACCTGTGTTTGAATCTATAAACAACACACACCTGGGGGAAATCATGACAAGCCACTTGCACCTGTGTGCGAATTTAGAAACAACACACACCTGGGCGCAATCATGACTAACCACTTACACCTGTTGGGAATCTGAAAACAACACACACCTGGGCACAATCAAGAGAAATCACTTGCAGCTGTGTGCAAATCTACAAACAACACACACCTGGGCTCAATCATGACAAACCACTTGCACCTGTTGGGAATCTGAAAACCACACACCCGGGCAAAATCAAGAGAAACCAATTGCAGCTGTGTCCAAATCTACAAACAACACACACCTGGGCGCAATCAAGAACAACCAGTTGCACCTGTGTGTGAATCTACAAAAAACAAAATCCTAGGCGCAATCAAGACAAACCACTTGCACCTGTGTTCGAATCTATAAACAACACACACCTGGGCGCAATCATGACAAACCACGTGCAACGTGTGTGGGAATCAGCAAACAGCACACACCTGGGCACCATCAAGACTGACAACTTCCATCTGTGTTCGAATCTATAAACAACATTCACCTGGGCACAATCATGAAAAACCACTTCCACCTCTGTGGAAATCTCCAAAAAAAAAACAAACCTATGCTCAATCAAGACAAACCACTTGCAGCTGTGTAGGAATCTACAAAATACAAAAACCTAGGCTCAATCAAGACAAACCACTTGCACCTGTGTGCGAATCTACAAACAACACACACCTGGGCGCAATCAAGATCAACCAATTGCACCTGTGTGTGAATCTACAAAAAACAAAACCCTAGGCGCAATCAAGACAAACCACTTGCACCTGTGTGGGAATCAGCAAACAACACACACCTGGGCACTATCAAGACTGACAACTTCTATTTGTGTTAGAATCTATAAACAACACACACCTGGGCGCAATCAAGAAAAACCATTTGCAGCTGTGTGCAAATCTACAACAACAAACTCCTGGGCGCAATCAAGATCAAACAATTGCACGTGTGTGTGAATCTACAAAAAACAAAATCCTAGGCGCAATCAAGACCACCCACTTGCACCTGTGTTCGAATCTATAAACAACACACACGTGGGCGCAATCATGACAAGCCACTTGCACCTGTGTGCGAATTTAGAAACAACACACACCTGGGCGCAATCATGACTAACCACTTGCACCTAATGGGAATCTGAAAACAACACACACCTGGGCACAATCTAGAGAAACTACTTGCAGCTGTGTGCAAATCTACAAACAACACACACGTGGGCTCAATCATGACAAACCACTTGCACCTGTTGGGAATCTGAAAACAACACACACCTGGGAAAAATCAAGAGAAACCACTTGCAGCTGTGTCCAAATCTACAAACAACACACACCTGGGCGCAATCAAGAACAACCAGTTGCACCTGTGTGTGAATCTACAAAAAACAAAATCCTAGGCACAATCAAGACAAACCACTTGCACCTGTGTTAGAATCTATAAACAACACACACCTGGGCGCAATCATGACAGACCACGTGCAACGTGTGTGGGAATCGGCAAATAACACACACCTGGGCACCATCAAGACTGACAACTTCCATCTAGGTTCGAATCTATAAACAACACACACCTGGGCACAATCATGAAAAACCACTTGCACCTGTGTGGAATTCTCCAAAAAAAAAAAAAAAAAAACCTATGCTCAATCAAGACAAACCACTTGCACCTGTGTGCGAATCTACAAACAACCACACCTGGGCGCAATCAAGATCAACCAATTGCACCTGTGTGGGAATCAGCAAACAACACACACCTGGGCACCATCAAGACTGACAACTTCTTCTATCTGTGTTCGAATCTATAAACAACACACACGTGGGCGCAATCAACACAATCCACTTGCAGCTGTGTGCAAATCTTCAAACAACAATCACCAGGGCGCAATCAAGATCAAACAATTGTACCTGTGTGTGAATCTACAAAAAACAAAGTCCTAGGCGCAATCAAGACCAACCAATTGCACCTGTGTGCGAATTTAGAAACAACACACACCTGGGCGTAATCCTGACTAACCACTTGCACCTGTTGGGAATCGAAAACAACACACACCTGGGCACAATCAAGAGAAACTACTTGCAGCTGTGTGCAAATCTACAAACAACACACACCTGGGTTCAATCATGACAAACCACTTGCACCTGTTGGGAATCTGAAAACAACACACACCTGGGCAAAATCAAGAGAAACCACTTGCAGCTGTGTGCAAATCTAAAAACAACAAACACCTGGGCGCAATCAATATCAACCAATTGCACCTGTGTTTGAATCTATAAACAACACACACCTGGGCGAAATCATGACAGGCCACTTGTACCTGTGTGCGAATTTAGAAACAACACCCACCTGGGCGCAATCATGACTAACCACTTAACACCTGCTGGGAATCTGAAAACAACACACACCTGGGCACAATCAAGAGAAATCACTTGCAGCTGTTTGCAAATCTACAAACAACACACACCTGATCTCAATCATGACAAACCACTTGAACCTGTTGGGATTCTGAAAACCACACACCCGGGCAAAATCAAGAGAAACCACTTGGAGCTGTGTCCAAATCTACAAACAACACACACCTGGGTGCAATCAAGATCAACCAGTTGCACCTGTGTGTGAATCTACAAAAAACAAAATCCTAGGCGCAATCAAGACAAACCACTTGCACCTGTGTTCGAATCTATAAACAACACACACCTGGGCGCAATCATGACAAACCACGTGCAACGTGTGTGGGAATCAGCAAACAGCACACACCTGGGCACCATCAAGACTGACAACTTCCATCTGCGTTCGAATCTATAAACAACAAAAACCTGGGCACAATCATGAAAAACCACTTCCACCTCTGTGGAAATCTCCAAAAAAAAAAACAAACCTATGCTCAATCAAGACAAACCACTTGCAGCTGTGTGGGAATCTACAAAATACAAAAACCTAGGCTCAATCAAGACAAACCACTTGCACCTGTGTGCAAATCTACAAACAACACACACCTGGGCGCAATCAAGATCAGCCAATTGCACCTGTGTGTGAATCTACAAAAAACAAAACCCTAGGCGCAATCAAGACAAACCACTTGCACCTGTGTGGGAATCAGCAAACAACACACACCTGGGCACTATCAAGACTGACAACTTCTATTTGTGTTAGAATCTATAAACAACACACACCTGGGCGCAATCAAGACAAACCATTTGCAGCTGTGTGCAAATCTACAACAACAAACTCCTGTGCGCAATCAAGATCAAACAATTGCACGTGTGTGTGAATCTACAAAAAACAAAATCCTAGGCGCAATCAAGACCACCCACTTGCACCTGTGTTCGAATCTATAAACAACACACACGTGGGCGCAATCAAGACAAGCCACTTGCACCTGTGTGCGAATTTAGAAACAACACACCTGGGCGCAATCATGACTAACCACTTGCACCTGTTGGGAATCTGAAAACAACACACACCTGGGCACAATCTAGAGAAACTACTTGCAGCTGTGTGCAAATCTACAAACAACACACACGTGGGCTCAATCATGACAAACCACTTGCACCTGTTGGGAATCTGAAAACAACACACACCTGGGAAAAATCAAGAGAAACCACTTGCAGCTGTGTCCAAATCTACAAACAACACACACCTGGGCGCAATCAAGAACAACCAGTTGCACCTGTGTGTGAATCTACAAAAAACAAAATCCTAGGCACAATCAAGACACCATCCACTTGCACCTGTGTTAGAATCTATAAACAACACACACCTGGGCACAATCATGACAGACCACGTGCAACGTGTGTGGGAATCGGCAAATAACACACACCTGGGCACCATCAAGACTGACAACTTCCATCTAGGTTCTAATCTATAAACAACACACACCTGGGCACATTCATGAAAAACCACTTGCACCTGTGTGGAATTCTCCAAAAAAAAAAAAAAAACCTATGCTCAATCAAGACAAACCACTTGCACCTGTGTGCGAATCTACAAACAACACACACCTGGGCGCAATCAAGATCAACCAATTGCACCTGTGTGTGAATCTACAAAAAACAAAACCCTAGGCGCAATCAAGACAAACCACTTGCACCTGTGTGGGAATCAGCAAACAACAGACACCTGGGCACTATCAAGACTGACAACTTCTATTTGTGTTAGAATCTATAAACAACACACACCTGGGAGCAATCAAGACAAACCATTTGCAGCTGTGTGCAAATCTACAACAACAAACTCCTGGGTGCAATCAAGATCAAACAATTGCACGTGTGTGTGAATCTACAAAAAACAAAATCCTAAGCGCAATCAAGACCACCCACTTGCACCTGTGTTCGAATCTATAAACAACACACACGTGGGCGCAATCATGACAAGCCACTTGCACCTGTGTGCGAATTTAGAAACAACACACACCTGGGCGCAATCATGACTAACCACTTGCACCTAATGGGAATCTGAAAACAACACACACCTGGGCACAATCTAGAGAAACTACTTGCAGCTGTGTTCAAATCTACAAACAACACACACGTGGGCTCAATCATGACAAACCACTTGCACCTGTTGGGAATCTGAAAACAACACACACCTGGGAAAAATCAAGAGAAACCACTTGGAGCTGTGTCCAAATCTACAAACAACACACACCTGGGCGCAATCAAGATCAACCAATTGCACCTGTGTGTGAATCTACAAAAAACAAAATCCTAGGCGCAATCAAGACAAACCACTTGCACCTGTGTTCGAATCTATAAACAACACATACCGGGGCGCAATCATGACAAACCACCTGCAACGTGTGTGGGAATCAGCAAACAGCACACACCTGGACACCATCAAGACTGACAACTTCCATCTGCGTTCGAATCTATAAACAACAAAAACCTGGGCACAATCATGAAAAACCACTTCCACCTCTGTGGAAATCTCCAAAAAAAAACAAACCTATGCTCAATCAAGACAAACCACTTGCAGCTGTGTGGGAATCTACAAAATACAAAAACCTAGGCTCAATCAAGACAAACCACTTGCACCTGTGTGCGAATCTACAAACAACACACACCTGGGCGCAATCAAGATCAACCAATTGCACCTGTGTGGGAACCAGCAAACAACACACAACTGGGCACCATCAAGACTGACATCTTCTTCTATCTGTGTTCGAATCTATAAACAACACACACGTGGGCGCAATCATCACAATCCACTTGCAGCTGTGTGCAAATCTTCAAACAACAAACACCAGGGCGCAATCAAGATCAAACAATTGTACCTGTGTGTGAATCTACAAAAAACAAAATCCTAGGCGCAATCAAGACCAACCACTTGCACCTGTGTGCGAATTTATAAACAACACACACCTGGGCGTAATCCTGACTAACCACTTGCACCTGTTGGGAATCGAAAACAACACACACCTGGGCACAATCAAGAGAAACTACTTGCAGCTGTGTGCAAATCTACAAACAACACACACCTGGGCTCAATCATGACAAACCACTTGCACCTGTTGGGAATCTGAAAACAACACACACCTGGGCAAAATCAAGAGAAACCACTTGCAGCTGTGTGCAAATCTAAAAACAACAAACACCTGGGCGCAATCAACATCAACCAATTGCACCTGTGTTTGAATCTATAAACAACACACACCTGGGCGAAATCATGACAAGCCACTTGCACCTGTGTGCGAATTTAGAAACTACACCCACCTGGGCGCAATCATGACTAACCAATTAACACCTGCTGGGAATCTGAAAACAACACACACCTGGGCACAATCAAGAGAAATCACTTGCAGCTGTTTGCAAATCTACAAACAACACACACCTGATCTCAATCATGACAAACCACTTGCACCTGTTGGGATTCTGAAAACCACACACCCGGGCAAAATCAAGAGAAACCACTTGGAGCTGTGTCCAAATCTACAAACAACACAAACCTGGGTGCAATCAAGATCAACCAGTTGCACCTGTGTGTGAATCTACAAAAAACAAAATCCTAGGCGCAATCAAGACAAACCACTTGCACCTGTGTTCGAATCTATAAACAACACACACCTGGGCGCAATCATGACAAACCACGTGCAACGTGTGTGGGAATCAGCAAACAGCACACACCTGGGCACCATCAAGACTGACAACTTCCATCTGCGTTCAAATCTATAAACAACAAAAACCTGGGCACAATCATGAAAAACCACTTCCACCTCTGTGGAAATCTCCAAAAAAAAACAAAACTATGCTCAATCAAGACAAACCACTTGCAGCTGTGTGGGAATCTACAAAATACAAAAACCTAGGCTCAATCAAGACAAACCACTTGCACCTGTGTGCGAATCTACAAACAACACACACCTGGGCGCAATCAAGATCAACCAATTGCACCTGTGTGTGAATCTACAAAAAACAAAATCCTAGGCGCAATCAAGACAAACCACTTGCACCTGTGTGGGAATCAGCAAACAACACACACCTGGGCACTATCAAGACTGACAACTTCTATTTGTGTTAGAATCTATAAACAACACACACCTGGGCGCAATCAAGACAAACCATTTGCAGCTGTGTGCAAATCTACAACAACAAACACCTGGGCGCAATCAAGATCAAACAATTGCACGTGTGTGTGAATCTACAAAAAACAAAATACTAGGCGCAATCAAGACCACCCACTTGCACCTGTATTCGAATCTATAAACAACACACACGTGGGCGCAATCATGACAAGCCACTTGCACCTGTGTGCGAATTTAGAAACAACACACACCTGGGCGCAATCATGACTAACCACTTGCACCTAATGGGAATCTGAAAACAACACACACCTGGGCAATCAAGAGAAACTACTTGCAGCTGTGTGCAAATCTACAAACAACACAAACCTGGGCTCCATCATGACAAACCACTTGCACCTGTTGGGAATATGAAAACAACACACACCTGGGCAAAATCAAGAGAAACCACTTGCAGCTGTGTCCAAATCTACAAACAACACACACCTGTGCGTAATCAAGATCAACCCGTGGCACCTGTGTGTGAATCTGCAAAAACGAAATCCTAGGCGCAATCTAGACAAACCACTTGCACCTGTGTGTGAATCTACAAAAAACAAAATCCTAGGCGCAATCAAGACAAACCACTTGCACCTGTGTGGGAATCAGCAAACAACACACACCTGGGCACCATCTAGACTGACAACTTCTTCTATCTGTGTTCGAATCTATAAACAACACACACCTGGGCGCAATCAAGACAATCCACTTGCAGCTGTGTGCAAATCTACAAACAACAAACACCTGGGCGCAATCAAGATCAAACAATTGCACCTGTGTGTGAATCTAAAACCACCACACACCAGGGAGCAATCAAGACAAACCACTTGCTCCTGTGTTCCAAACAACAAACAACAGTCAGCTGGGCGCAATCATGACAAATCACTTGCACCTGTGTGGGTATCTGCAAACACACACACCTGGGCTTATCAAGAAAAACCAATTGCACCTGTGTGCGAATCTTCAAATAAAAAAAACCTAGGCGCAATCAAGACAAACCACTTGCACCTGTGTTCGAATCTATAAACAACACACACCTGGGCGCAATCATGACAAACCACGTGCAACGTGTGTGGGAATCAGCAAACAGCAACTTCCATCTGTGTTCGAATCTATAAACAACAAACACCTGGGCACAATCATGAAAAACCACTTCCACCTGTGTGGAAATCTCCAAAAAAAAAAAAAACCTATGCTCAATCAAGACAAACCACTTGCAGGTGTGGGAATATACAAAATACAAAAACCTAGGCTCAATCAAGACAAACCACTTGCACCTGTGTGCGAATCTCCAAACAACACACACCTGGGCGCAATCAAGATCAACCAATTGCACCTGTGTGTGAATCTACAAAAAACAAAATCCTAGGCGTAATCAAGACAAACCACTTGCAACTGTGTTGGAATCAGCAAACAACACACACCTGGGCACTATCAAGACTGACAACTTCTATTTGTGTTAGAATCTATAAACAACACACACCTGGGCGCAATCAAGACAAACCATTTGCAGCTGTGTGCAAATCTACAACAACAAACACCTGGGCGCAATCAAGATCAAACAATTGCACGTGTGTGTGAATCTACAAAAAAAAAAATCCTAGGCGCAATCAAGACCACCCACTTGCACCTGTGTTCGAATCTATAAACAACACACACGTGGGCGCAATCATGACAAGCCACTTGCACCTGTGTGCGAATTTAGAAACAACACACACCTGGGCGTAATCATGACTAACCACTTGCACCTGTTGGGAATCTGAAAACCACACACCCGGGCAAAATCAAGAGAAACCACTTGCAGCTGTGTCCAAATCTACAAACAACACACACCAAGGCGCAATCAAGAACAACCAGTTGCACCTGTGTGTGAATCTACAAAAAACAAAATCCTAGTCGCAATCAAGACAAACCACTTGCACCTGTGTTCGAATCTATAAACAACACACACCTGGGCGCAATCATGACAAACCACGTGCAACGTGTGTGGGAATCGGCAAATAACACACACCTGGGCACCATCAAGACTGACAACTTCCATCTAGGTTCGAATCTATAAACAACACACACCTGGGCACAATCATGAAAAACCACTTGCACCTGTGTGGAAATCTCCAAAAAAAAAAAAAAAAGCCTATGCTCAATCAAGACAAACCAATTGCACCTGTGTGCGAATCTACAAACAACACACACCTGGGCGCAATCAAGATCAACCAATTGCACCTGTGTGGGAATCAGCAATCAACACACACCTGGGCACCATCAAGACTGACAACTTCTTCTATCTGTGTTCGAATCTATAAACAACACACACGTGGGCGCAATCAAGACAATCCACTTGCAGCTGTGTGCAAACCTTCAAACAACAAACACCTGGGTGCAATCAAGATCAAACAATTGCACCTGTGTGTGAATCTACAAAAAACAAAATCCTAGGCGCAATCAAGACCAACCACTTGCACCTGTGTGCGAATTTAGAAACAACACACACCTGGGCGCAATCATGACTAACCACTTGCACCTGTTGGGAATCTGAAAACAACACACACCTGGGCACAATCAAGAGAAACTACTTGCAGCTGTGTGCAAATCTATAAACAACACACACCTGGGCTCAATCATGACAAACCACTTGCACCTGTTGGGAATCTGAAAACAACACACACCTGGGCAAAATCAAGAGAAATCACTTGCAGCTGTGTGCAAATCTACGAACAACAAACACCTGGGCGCAATCAAGATCAACCAATTGCACCTGTGTTTGAATCTATAAACAACACACATCTGGGCGAAATCATGACAAGCCACTTCCACCTGTGTGCGAATTTAGAAACAACACCCACCTGGGCGCAATCATGACTAACCACTTATACCTGCTGGGAATCTGAAAACAACACACACCTGGGCACAATCAAGAGAAATCACTTGCAGCTGTGTGCAAATCTACAAACAACACACACCTGGGCTCAATCATGACAAACCACTTGCACCTGTTGGGAATCTGAAAACCACACACCCGGGCAAAATCAAGAGAAACCACTTGCAGCTGTGTCCAAATCTACAAGCAACACACACCTGGGCGCAATCAAGATCAACCAGTTGCACCTGTGTGTGAATCTACAAAAAACAAAATTCTAGGCGCAATCAAGACAAACCACTTGCACCTGTGTTCGAATCTATAAACAAAACACACCTGGGCGCAATCATGACAAACCACGTGCAACGTGTGTGGGAATCAGCAAACAGCACACACCTGGGCACCATCAAGACTGACAACTTCCATCTGTGTTCGAATCTATAAACAACAAACACCTGGGCACAATCATGAAAAACCACTTCCACCTGTGTGGAAATCTCCAAAAAAAAACAAACCTATGCTCAATCAAGACAAACCACTTGCAGCTGTGTTGGAATCTACAAAATACAAAAACCTAGGCTCAATCAAGACAAACCACTTGCACCTGTGTGCGAATCTACAAACAACACACACCTGGGCGCAATCAAGATCAACCAATTGCACCTGTGTGTGAATCTACAAAAAACAAAATCCTAGCCGCAATCAAGACAAACCACTTGCACCTGTGTTGGAATCAGCAAACAACACACACCTGGGCACTATCAAGACTGACAACTTCTATTTGTGTTAGAATCTATAAACAACACACACCTGGGCGCAATCAAGACAAACCATTTGCAGATGTGTGCAAATCTACAACAACAAACACCTGTGCGCAATCAAGATCAAACAATTGCACCTGTGTGTGAATCTACAAAAAACAAAATCCTAGGCGCAATCAAGCCCAACCACTTGCACCTGTGTTTGAATCTATAAACAACACACACCTGGGCGAAATCATGACAAGCCACTTCCACCTGTGTGCAAATTTAGAAACAACACCCACCTGGGCGCAATCATGACTAACCACTTATACCTGCTGGGAATCTGAAAACAACACACACCTGGGCACAATCAAGAGAAATCACTTGCAGCTGTGTGCAAATCTACAAACAATACAAACCTGGGCTCCATCATGACAAACCACTTGCACCTGTTGGGAATCTGAAAACAACACACACCTGGGCAAAATCAAGAGAAACCACTTGCAGCTGTGTCCAAATCTACAAACAACACACACCTGGGCGTAATCAAGATCAACCCGTTGCACCTGTGTGTGAATCTACAAAAACGAAATCCTAGGCGCAATCTAGACAAACCACTTGCACCTGTGTGTGAATCTACAAAAAACAAAATCCAAGGCGCAATCAAGACAAACCACTTGCACCTGTGTGGGAATCAGCAAACAACACACATCTGGGCACCATCTAGACTGACAACTTCTTCTATCTGTGTTCGAATCTATAAACAACACACACCTGGGCGCAATCAAGACAATCCACTTGCAGCTGTGTGCAAATCTCCAAAAAAAAAAAAAAAAACCTAGGCGCAATTAGACAAACCACTTGCACCTTTGTTCAAATCTATAAACAACTCACACCTGGGTGCAATCATGACAAACCACGTGCACCTTTGTGCAAATCTACAAAACACAAAAACCTACATGCAATAAGACAAACCACTTGCAGCTGTGTGCAAATCTACAAACAACAAACACCTGGGCGCAATCAAGATCAAACAATAGCACCTGTGTGTGAATCTACAAAAAACAAAATCCTAGGCGCAATCAAGACCAACCATTTGCACCTGTGTTTGAATCAATAAACAACACACACCTGGGCGAAATCATGACAAGTCACTTGCACATGTGTGCGAATTTAGAAACAACACACACCTGGGCGCAATCATGACTAACCACTTACACCTGTTGGGAATCTGAAAACAACACACACCTGGGCACAATCAAGAGAAATCACTTGCAGCTGTGTGCAAAT
This sequence comes from Erinaceus europaeus, assembly GCF_950295315.1. NCBI lineage: Eukaryota > Metazoa > Chordata > Mammalia > Eulipotyphla > Erinaceidae > Erinaceus > Erinaceus europaeus. The sequence continues at coordinate 41,917,870 of NC_080169.1, forward strand.
CTACAAACAACACACACCTGGGTTCAATCATGACAAACCACTTGCACCTGTTGGGAATCTGAAAACCACACACCTGGGCAAAATCAAGAGAAACCACTTGCAGCTGTGTCCAAATCTACAAACAACACACACCTGGGCGCAATCAAGAACAACCAGTTGCACCTGTGTGTGAATCTACAAATAACAAAATCCTAGGCACAATCAAGACAAACCACTTGCGCCTGTGTTCGAATCTATAAACAACACACACCTGGGCGCAATCATGACAAACCAGGTGCAACGTGTGTGGGAATCAGCAAACAGCACACACCTGGGCACCATCAAGACTGACAACTTCCATCTGTGTTCGAATCTATAAACAACAAAGACCTGGGCACAATCATGAAAAACCACTTCCACCTGTGTGGAAATCTCCAAAAAAAAACAAACCTATGCTCAATCAAGACAAACCCCTTGCAGCTGTGTTGGAATCTACAAAATACAAAAACCTAGGCTCAATCAAGACAAACCACTTGCACCTGTGTGCGAATCTACAAACAACACACACCTGGGCGCAATCAAGATCAACCAATTGCACCTGTGTGTGAATCTACAAAAAACAAAATCCTAGCCGCAATCAAGACAAACCACTTGCACCTGTGTTGGAATCAGCAAACAACACACACCTGGGCACTATCAAGACTGACAACTTCTATTTGTGTTAGAATCTATAAACAACACACACCTGGGCGCAATCAAGACAAACCATTTGCAGATGTGTGCAAATCTACAACAACAAACACCTGGGCGCAATCAAGATCAAACAATTGCACCTGTGAGTGAATCTACAAAAAACAAAATCCTAGGCGCAATCAAGCCCAACCACTTGCACCTGTGTTTGAATCTATAAACAACACACACCTGGGCGAAATCATGACAAGCCACTTCCACCTGTGTGCGAATTTAGAAACAACACCCACCTGGGCGCAATCATGACTAACCACTTATACCTGCTGGGAATCTGAAAACAACACACACCTGGGCACAATCAAGAGAAATCACTTGCAGCTGTGTGCAAATCTACAAACAATACAAACCTGGGCTCCATCATGACAAACCACTTGCACCTGTTGGGAATCTGAAAACAACACACACCTGGGCAAAATCAAGAGAAACCACTTGCAGCTGTGTCCAAATCTACAAACAACACACACCTGGGCGTAATCAAGATCAACCCGTTGCACCTGTGTGTGAATCTACAAAAACGAAATCCTAGGCGCAATCTAGACAAACCACTTGCACCTGTGTGTGAATCTACAAAAAACAAAATCCAAGGCGCAATCAAGACAAACCACTTGCACCTGTGTGGGAATCTGCAAACAACACACATCTGGGCACCATCTAGACTGACAACTTCTTCTATCTGTGTTCGAATCTATAAACAACACACACCTGGGCGCAATCAAGACAATCCACTTGCAGCTGTGTGCAAATCTCCAAAAAAAAAAAAAAAACCTAGGCGCAATTAGACAAACCACTTGCACCTTTGTTCAAATCTATAAACAACTCACACCTGGGTGCAATCATGACAAACCACGTGCACCTTTGTGCAAATCTACAAAACACAAAAACCTACATGCAATAAGACAAACCACTTGCAGCTGTGTGCAAATCTACAAACAACAAACACCTGGGCGCAATCAAGATCAAACAATAGCACCTGTGTGTGAATCTACAAAAAACAAAATCCTAGGCGCAATCAAGACCAACCATTTGCACCTGTGTTTGAATCAATAAACAACACACACCTGGGCGAAATCATGACAAGCCACTTGCACATGTGTGCGAATTTAGAAACAACACACACCTGGGCGCAATCATGACTAACCACTTACACCTGTTGGGAATCTGAAAACAACACACACCTGGGCACAATCAAGAGAAATCACTTGCAGCTGTGTGCAAATCTACAAACAACACACACCTGGGTTCAATCATGACAAACCACTTGCACCTGTTGGGAATCTGAAAACCACACACCTGGGCAAAATCAAGAGAAACCACTTGCAGCTGTGTCCAAATCTACAAACAACACACACCTGGGCGCAATCAAGAACAACCAGTTGCACCTGTGTGTGAATCTACAAATAACAAAATCCTAGGCACAATCAAGACAAACCACTTGCGCCTGTGTTCGAATCTATAAACAACACACACCTGGGCGCAATCATGACAAACCAGGTGCAACGTGTGTGGGAATCGGCAAATAACACAACCCTGGGCACCATCAAGACTGACAACTTCCATCTAGGTTCGAATCTATAAACAACACACACCTGGGCACAATGATGAAAAACCACTTGCACCTGTGTGGAAATCTCCAAAAAAAAAAAAAAAAACCTATGCTCAATCAAGACAAACCACTTGCACCTGTGTGGGAATCAGCAATTAACACACACCTGGGCACCATCAAGACTGACAACTTCTTCTATCTGTGTTCGAATCTATAAACAACACACACGTGGGCGCAATCAAGACAATCCACTTGCAGCTGTGTGCAAATCTTCAAACAACAAACACCTGGGCGCAATCAAGATCAAACAATTTCACCTGTGTGTGAATCTACAAAAAACAAAATCCTAGCCGCAATCAAGACAAACCACTTGCACCTGTGTGGGAATCAGCAAACAACACACACCTGGGCACTATCAAGACTGACAACTTCTATTTGTGTTAGAAGCTATAAACAACACACACCTGGGCGCAATCAAGACAAACCATTTGCAGCTGTGTGCAAATCTACAACAACAAACACCTGGGCGCAATCAAGATCAAACAATTGCACGTGTGTGTGAATCTACAAAAAACAAAATCCTAGGCGCAATCAAGACCACCCACTTGCACCTGTGTGCGAATTTAGAAACAACACTCACCTGGGCGTAATCATGACTAACCACTTGCACCTGTGGGGAATCGAAAACAACACACACCTGGGCACAATCAAGAGAAACTACTTGCAGCTGTGTGCAAATCTACAAACAACACACACCTGGGCTCAATCATGACAAACCACTTGCACCTGTTGGGAATCTGAAAACAACCACACCTGGGCAAAATCAAGAGAAACCACTTGCAGCTGTGTGCAAATCTACAAACAACAAACACCTGGGCCCAATCAAGATCAACCAATTGCACCTGTGTTTGAATCTATAAACAACACACACCTGGGCGAAATCATGACAAGCCACTTCCACGTGTGTGCGAATTTAGAAACAACACCCACCTGGGCGCAATCATGACTAACCACTTACACCTGCTGGGAATCTGAAAACAACACACACCTGGGCACAATCAAGATAAATCACTTGCAGCTGTGTGCAAATCTACAAACAACACACACCTGGGCTCAATCATGACAAACCACTTGCACCTGTTGGGAATCTGAAAACCAAACGCCCGGGCAAAATCAAGAGAAACCACTTGGAGCTGTGTCCAAATCTACAAACAACACACACCTGGGCGCAATCAAGAACAACCAGTTGCACCTGTGTGTGAATCTACAAAAAACAAATTCCTAGGCGCAATCAAGACAAACCACTTGCACCTGTGTTCGAATCTATAAACAACACACACCTGGGCGCAATCATGACAACACAGGTGCAACGTGTGTGGGAATCAGCAAACAGCACACACCTGGGCACCATCAAGACTGACAACTTCCATCTGTGTTCGAATCTATAAACAACAAACACCTGGGCACAATCATGAAAAACCACTTCTACCTCTGTGGAAATCTCCAAAAAAAAAAAAAAAAACCTATGCTCAATCAAGACAAACCACTTGCAGCTGTGTGGGAATCTACAAAATACAAAAACCTAGGCTCAATCAAGCCCAACCACTTGCACCTGTGTTTGAATCTATAAACAACACACACCTGGGCGAAATCATGACAAGCCACTTCCACCTGTGTGCGAATTTAGAAACAACACCCACCTGGGCGCAATCATGACTAACCACTTATACCTGCTGGGAATCTGAAAACAACACACACCTGGGCACAATCAAGAGAAATCACTTGCAGCTGTGTGCAAATCTACAAACAATACAAACCTGGGCTCCATCATGACAAACCACTTGCACCTGTTGGGAATCTGAAAACAACACACACCTGGGCAAAATCAAGAGAAACCACTTGCAGCTGTGTCCAAATCTACAAACAACACACACCTGGGCGTAATCAAGATCAACCCGTTGCACCTGTGTGTGAATCTACAAAAACGAAATCCTAGGCGCAATCTAGACAAACCACTTGCACCTGTGTGTGAATCTACAAAAAACAAAATCCTAGGCGCAATCAAGACAAACCACTTGCACCTGTGTGGGAATCAGCAAACAACACACACCTGGGCACTATCAAGACTGACAACTTCTATTTGTGTTAGAAGCTATAAACAACACACACCTGGGCGCAATCAAGACAAACCATTTGCAGCTGTGTGCAAATCTACAACAACAAACACCTGGGCGCAATCAAGATCAAACAATTGCACGTGTGTGTGAATCTACAAAAAACAAAATCCTAGGCGCAATCAAGACCACCCACTTGCACCTGTGTTCGAATCTATAAACAGCACACACGTGGGCGCAATCATGACAAGCCACTTGCACCTGTGTGCGAATTTAGAAACAACACACACCTTGGCACAATCATGACTAACCACTTGCACCTGTTGGTAATCTGAAAACAACACACACCTGGGCACAATCAAGAGAAATCACTTGAAGCTGTGTGCAAATCTACAAACAACACACACCTGGGCTCAATCATGACAAACCATTTGCACCTGTTGGGAATCTGAAAACAACACACACCTGGGCAAAATCAAGAGAAACCACTTGCAGCTGTGTCCAAATCTACAAACAACACACACCTGGGCGTAATCAAGATCAACCCGTTGCACCTGTGTGTGAATCTACAAAAACAAAATCCTAGGAGCAATCTAGACAAACCAATTGCACCTGTGTGTGAATCTACAAAAACAAAATCCTAGGCGCAATCTAGACAAACCAATTGCACCTGTGTGTGAATCTACAAAAAACAAAATCCTAGGGGCAATCAAGACAAACCACTTGCACCTGTGTGGGAATCAGCAAACAACACACATCTGGGCACCATCTAGACTGACAACTTCTTCTATCTGTGTTCGAATCTATAAACAACACACACCTGGGCGCAATCAAGACAATCCACTAGCAGCTGTGTGCAAATCTACAAACAGCAAACACCTGGGCGCAATCATTATCAAACAATTGCACCTGTGTGTGAATCTAAAACCACCACACACCAGGGAGCAATCAAGACAAACCACTTGCACCTGTGTTCCAAACAACAAACAAAAGACACCTGGGCGCAATCATGACAAATCACTTGCACCTGTGTGGGTATCTGCAAACACACACACCTGGGCATATCAAGAAAAACTAATTGCACCTGTGTGCGAATCTTCAAATAAAAAAAACGTAGGCGCAATCAAGACAAACCACTTTCACCTGTGTGCAAATCTCCAAAAAAAAAAAAAAAAAAACCTAGGCGCAATCAGACAAACCACTTGCACCTTTGTTCAAATCTATAAACAACTCACACCTGGGTGCAATCATGACAAACCACGTGCACCTTTGTGCAAATCTACAAAACACAAAAACCTACATGCAATCACTACAAACCACTTGCAGCTGTGTGCAAATCTACAAACAACAAACACCTGGGCGCAATCAAGATCAACCAATAGCACCTGTGTGTGAATCTACAAAAAACAAAATCCTAGGCGTAATCAAGACCAACCACTTGCACCTGTGTTTGAATCTATAAACAACACACAACTGGGCGAAATCATGACAAGCCACTTGCACCTGTGTGCGAATTTAGAAACAACACCCACCTGGGCGCAATCATGACTAACCACTTACACCTGTTGGGAATCTGAAAACAACACACACCTGGGCACAATCAAGAGAAATCACTTGCAGCTGTGTGCAAATCTACAAACAACACACACCTGGGCTCAATCATGACAAACCACTTGCACCTGTTGGGAATCTGAAAACCACACACCCGGGCAAAATCAAGAGAAACCACTTGGAGCTGTGTCCAAATCTACAAACAACACACACCTGGGCGCAATCAAGAATAACCAGTTGCACCTGTGTGTGAATCTACAAAAAACAAAATCCTTGGCGCAATCAAGACAAACCACTTGCACCTGTGTTCGAATCTATAAACAACACACACCTGGGCGCAATCATGACAAACCACGTGCAACGTGTGTGGGAATCAGCAAACAGCACACACCTGGGCACCATCAAGACTGACAACTTCCATCTGTGTTCGAATCTATAAACAACACACACCTGGGCGCAATCAAGATCAACCAATTGCACCTGTGTGGGAATCTACAAAAAACAAAATCCTAGACGCAATCAAGACAAACCACTTGCACCTGTGTTGGAATCAGCAAACAACACACACCTGGGCACTATCAAGACTGACAACTTCTATTTGTGTTAGAATCTATAAACAACACACACGTGGGCGCAATCATGACAAGCCACTTGCACCTGTGTGCCAATTTAGAAACAACACACACCTGGGCGCAATCATGACTAACCACTTGCACCTGTTGGGAATCTGAAAACAACACACACCTGGGCACAATCTAGAGAAACTACTTGCAGCTGTGTTCAAATCTAAAAACAACACACACCTGGGCTCAATCATGACAAACCACTTGCACCTGTTGGGAACCGAAAACAACACACCCGGGCAAAATCAAGAGAAACCACTTGGAGCTGTGTCCAAATCTGAAAACAACACACACCTGGGCGCAATCAAGATCAACCAGTTGCACCTGTGTGTGAATCTACAAAAAACAAAATCCTAGGCGCAATCAAGACAAACCACTTGCACCTGTGTTCGAATCTATAAACAACACACACCTGGGTGCAATCATGACAAACCACGTGCAACGTGTGTGGGAATCAGCAAACAGCACACACCTGGGCACCATCAAGACTGACAACTTCCATCTGTGTTCGAATCTATAAACAACAAACACCTGGGCACAATCATGAAAAACCACTTCTACCTGTGTGGAAATCTCCAAAAAAAAAAAAAAAAACCTATGCTCAATCAAGACAAACCACTTGCAGCTGTGTGGGAATCTACAAAATACAAAAACCTAGGCTCAATCAAGACAAACCACTTGCACCTGTGTGCGAATCTACAAACAACACACACCTGGGCGCAATCAAGATCAACCAATTGCACCTGTGTGTGAATCTACGAAAAACAAAATCCTAGCCAAAATCAAGACAAACCACTTGCACCTGTGTTGGAATCAGCAAACAACACACACCTGGGCACTATCAAGACTGACAACTTCTATTTGTGTTAGAATCTATAAACAACACACACCTGGGCGCAATCAAGACAAACCATTTGCAGATGTGTGCAAATCTACAACAACAAACACCTGGGCGCAATCAAGATCAAACAATTACACCTGTGTGTGAATCTACAAAAAACAAAATCCTAGGCGCAATCAAGCCCAACCACTTGCACCTGTGTTTGAATCTATAAACAACACACACCTGGGCGAAATCATGACAAGCCACTTCCACCTGTGTGCGAATTTAGAAACAACACCCACCTGGGCGCAATCATGACTAACCACTTATACCTGCTGGGAATCTGAAAACAACACACACCTGGGCACAATCAAGAGAAATCACTTGCAGCTGTGTGCAAATCTACAAACAATACAAACCTGGGCTCCATCATGACAAACCACTTGCACCTGTTGGGAATCTGAAAACAACACACACCTGGGCAAAATCAAGAGAAACCACTTGCAGCTGTGTCCAAATCTACAAACAACACACACCTGGGCGTAATCAAGATCAACCCGTTGCACCTGTGTGTGAATCTACAAAAACGAAATCCTAGGCGCAATCTAGACAAACCACTTGCACCTGTGTGTGAATCTACAAAAAACAAAATCCTAGGCGCAATCAAGACAAACCACTTGCACCTGTGTGGGAATCAGCAAACAACACACACCTGGGCACTATCAAGACTGACAACTTCTATTTGTGTTAGAAGCTATAAACAACACACACCTGGGCGCAATCAAGACAAACCATTTGCAGATGTGTGCAAATCTACAACAACAAACACCTGGGCGCAATCAAGATCAAACAATTGCACGTGTGTGTGAATCTACAAAAAACAAAATCCTAGGCGCAATCAAGACCACCCACTTGCACCTGTGTTTGAATCTATAAACAACACACAACTGGGCGAAATCATGACAAGCCACTTGCACCTGTGTGCGAATTTAGAAACAACACCCACCTGGGCGCAATCATGACTAACCACTTACACCTGTTGGTAATCTGAAAACAACACACACCTGGGCACAATCAAGAGAAATCACTTGCAGCTGTGTGCAAATCTACAAACAACACACACCTGGGCTCAATCATGACAAACCACTTGCACCTGTTGGGAATCTGAAAACCACACACCCGGGCAAAATCAAGAGAAACCACTTGGAGCTGTGTCCAAATCTACAAACAACACACACCTGGGCGCAATCAAGAATAACCAGTTGCACCTGTGTGTGAATCTACAAAAAACAAAATCCTTGGCGCAATCAAGACAAACCACTTGCACCTGTGTTCGAATCTATAAACAACACACACCTGGGCGCAATCATGACAAACCACGTGCAACGTGTGTGGGAATCAGCAAACAGCACACACCTGGGCACCATCAAGACTGACAACTTCCATCTGTGTTCGAATCTATAAACAACACACACCTGGGCGCAATCAAGATCAACCAATTGCACCTGTGTGGGAATCTACAAAAAACAAAATCCTAGACGCAATCAAGACAAACCACTTGCACCTGTGTGCGAATCTACAAACAACACACACCTGGGCGCAATCACGATCAACCAATTGCACCTGTATGGGAATCTACAAAAAACAAAATCCTAGACGCAATCAAGACAAACCACTTGCACCTGTGTTGGAATCAGCAAAGAACACACACCTGGGCACTATCAAGACTGACAACTTCTATTTGTGTTAGAATCTATAAACAACACACACGTGGGCGCAATCATGACAAGCCACTTGCACCTGTGTGCCAATTTAGAAACAACACACACCTGGGCGCAATCATGACTAACCACTTGCACCTGTTGGGAATCTGAAAACAACACACACCTGGGCACAATCTAGAGAAACTACTTGCAGCTGTGTTCAAATCTAAAAACAACACACACCTGGGCTCAATCAAGACCAACCACTTGCACCTGTGTTTGAATCTATAAACAACACACACCTGGGCGAAATCATGACATCCACGTGCACCTGTGTGGGAATTTGCAAACAACAAACACCTGGGCACAATCAAGACTAACCACTTGCACCTGTGTTCGAATCTATAAATAACACACACGTGGGCGCAATCATGACAAGCCACTTGCACCTGTGCGAATTTAGAAACAACACACACCTGGGCGTAATCATGACTAACCACTTGCATCTGTTGGGAATCTGAAAACAACACACACCTGGGGACAATCAAGAGAAATCACTTGCAGCTGTGTGCAAATCTAAAAACAACACACACCTGGGCTCAATCATGACAAACCACTTGCACCTGCTTGGGAATTTGAAAACAACACACACCTGGGCACAATCAAGATAAACCATTTGCAGCTGTGTGCAAATCTACAAACAACACACCCCGGGCGCAATCACGATCAACCAATTCCACCTGTGTGTGAATCTACAAAAAACAAAATCCTAGACGCAATCAAGACAAACCACTTGCACATGTGTTCGAGTTTTTTGTAGATTCACACACAGGTGCAAGTTGTCTTGATCGACCTAGGTTTTTGTTTTGGAGATTCGCAAAGAGGTGCAAGTGGTTTGTCTTGATTGTGCCCAGGTGTGTGTTGTTTGCAGATTCCCACACAGGTGCACATTGTTTTCATGATTGCGCCCAGGTGTGTGTTGTTTGTAGATTCGTACACAGGTGCAAGTGTTTTGTCCTCATTGCGCCTAGGTTTTTTTTTTTTGTTTTGAAGATTCGCACACAGTTGCTAGTGGTTTGTCTTGATTGTGCCCAGGTGTGTGTTGTTTTCAGATTCCCTCACAGGTGCTATTTGTCCTGATTTCTCCCAGGTGTGTGTTGTTTGTAGATCTCCACACCGGTGCAAGTGGTTTGTCTTGATTGCATGTAGGTTTTTGTTTTTCGTAGATTTGCACAAAGGTGCACGTGGTTTGTCATGATTGCGCCCAGGTGTGAGTTGTTTATAGATTTGAACACACGTGTAAGGGGTTTGTCTGATTGTGCCTAGGTTTTTTTTTTTTTTTTTTTTTGGAGATTTGCACACAGGTGAAAGTGGTTTGTCTTCATTGCGCCTAGGTTTTTTTTTTGTAAGATTCGCACACAGGTGCAATTGGTTTTTCTTGATGTGCCCAGGTGTGTGTGTTTGCAGATACCCACACAGTTTCAAGTGATTTGTCATTATTGCGCCCAGCTGTGTGTCGTTTGTTGATTGGAACACAGGTGCAAGTGGTTTGTCTTGATTGCGCCTAGGTTTTTTTTTTTTTTGGAGATTCGCACACAGGTTCTAGTGGTTTGTCTTGATTGTGCCCAGGTTTGTGTTGTTTGCAGATTCCCACAAAGGTGCACGTGGTTTGTCATTATGTCGTCCAGTTGTATGTTTTTTGTAGATTTGCAGACATTGTGCAAGTGTTTTGTCATGATTGTGCCCAGGTGTGTGTTGTTTGTAGATTCCCACACAGGTGCAAGTGGTTTGTCTTGATTGTGCCTTGGTTTTTTTAAAATTTTTTTGGAGACTCGCACACTGGTGCTAGTGGTTTGTCTTGATTGTGTCCAGGTGTGTGTTGTTTTCAGATTCCCACACAGGTGCACATGGTTTGTCATGATTGCGCCCAGGTGTGTGTTGTTTGTAGATTCGCACACAGGTGCAAGTATTTTGTCCTCATTGCACCTAGGTTTTTTTTTGTTTTGTAAATTCGCACACAGTTGCTAGTGGTGTGTCTTGATTGTGCCCAGGTTTGTGTTGTGTATAGATCTGAACACATGTGCAACTGGTTTGTCTTGTTTGCGCATAGGGTTTTTTTTTTGTAGATTCGCACAGAAGTGCAAGTTGTTTGTCTTGATGTGCCCAGGTGTGTGTGTTTGGAGATACCCACACAGGTGCAAATGATTTGTCATGATTGCACCCAGCTGTGTGTTGTTTGTTGACTGGAACACAGGTGCAAGTGGTTGGTCTTGATTGCCACTAGGTTTTTTTTTTTTTTTTTTTGGAGATTTGCACACAGGTGCAAGTGGTATGTCTTGACTGCGCCTAGGTTTTGTTTGTTTTTTTTTTTTTTGGAGATTCCAGACAGGATCAAGTGGTTTGTCATGATTGCGCACAGGTGTGTGTTGTTTGTAGATCCGCACACAGGTGCAAGTGGTTTGTCTTGATTGCACCTAGGTTTTTGTTTTTTGTAGATTTACACACAGGTGCACATGGTTTGTCTTGATTGCGGCTAGGTTTTTTTTTTTTTTCTAGATTCGCACAGAGGTGCAAATGGTTAGTCTTGATTGTGCCTAGGTTTTTTTTTTTTTTTTTTGTAGATTCGCACAGAGGTGCAAGTGGTTTGTCTTGACTGTGCCTAGTTTTTTTTGGAGATTTGCACACAAGCACAAGTGGTTTGTATTGATTGAGACTAGGTTTTTTTTTTTTTTGAAGATTCGCACACGTGCAATTGATTTATCTTGATGTGCCCAGGTGTGTGTGTTTGCAGATACCCACACAGGTGCAAGTGATTTGTCATGATTGCGCCCAGCTGTGTGTTGTTTGTTGATTGGAACACAGGTGCAAGTGGTATGTCTTGATTGCGCCTAGGTTTTTTTTTTTGGAGATTCGCACACAGGTTCTAGTGGTTTGTCTTGATTGTGCCCAGGTTTGTGTTGTTTTCAGATCCCCACAAAGGTGCACGTGGTTTGTCATTATGTCGCCCAGTTGTATGTTTTTTGTAGATTTGCAGACATTGTGCAAGTGTTTTGTCATGATTGTGCCCAGGTGTGTGTTGTTTGTAGATTCCCACACAGGTGCAAGTGGTTTGTCTTGATTGTGCCTTGGTTTCTTTAAAATTTTTTTGGAGACTCGCACACTGGTGCTAGTGGTTTGTCTTGATTGTGTCCAGGTGTGTGTTGTTTTCAGATTCCCACACAGGTGCACATGGTTTGTCATGATTGCGCCCAGGTGTGTGTTGTTTGTAGATTCGCACACAGGTGCAAGTATTTTGTCCTCATTGCACCTAGGTTTTTTTTTGTTTTGTAAATTCGCACACAGTTGCTAGTGGTGTGTCTTGATTGTGCCCAGGTTTGTGTTGTGTATAGATCTGAACACATGTGCAACTGGTTTGTCTTGTTTGCGCATAGGGTTTTTTTTTTGTAGATTCGCACAGAGGTGCAAGTTGTTTGTCTTGATGTGCCCAGGTGTGTGTGTTTGGAGATACCCACACAGGTGCAAATGATTTGTCATGATTGCACCCAGCTGTGTGTTGTTTGTTGACTGGAACACAGGTGCAAGTGGTTGGTCTTGATTGCCGCTAGGTTTTTTTTTTTTTTTTTTGGAGATTTGCACACAGGTGCAAGTGGTATGTCTTGACTGCGCCTAGGTTTTGTTTTTTTTTTTTTTTTTTGGAGATTCCAGACAGGATCAAGTGGTTTGTCATGATTGCGCACAGGTGTGTGTTGTTTGTAGATCCGCACACAGGTGCAAGTGGTTTGTCTTGATTGCACCTAGGTTTTTGTTTTTTGTAGATTTACACACAGGTGCACGTGGTTTGTCTTGATTGCGGCTAGGTTTTTTTTTTTTTTCTAGATTCGCACAGAGGTGCAAATGGTTAGTCTTGATTGTGCCTAGGTTTTTTTTTTTTTTTTGTAGATTCGCACAGAGGTGCAAGTGGTTTGTCTTGACTATGCCTAGTTTTTTTTGGAGATTTGCACACAAGCACAAGTGGTTTGTATTGATTGAGACTAGGTTTTTTTTTTTTTTTGAAGATTCGCACACGTGCAATTGATTTATCTTGATGTGCCCAGGTGTGTGTGTTTGCAGATACCCACACAGGTGCAAGTAATTTGTCATGATTGCGCCCAGCTGTGTGTTGTTTGTTGATTGGAACACAGGTGCAAGTGGTATGTCTTGATTGCGCCTAGGTTTTTTTTTTGGAGATTCGCACACAGGTTCTAGTGGTTTGTCTTGATTGTGCCCAGGTTTGTGTTGTTTTCAGATCCCCACAAAGGTGCACGTGGTTTGTCATTATGTCGCCCAGTTGTATGTTTTTTGTAGATTTGCAGGCATTGTGCAAGTGTTTTGTGATGATTGTGCCCAGGTGTGTGTTGTTTGTAGATTCCCACACAGATGCAAGTGGTTTGTCTTGATTGTGCCTAGGTTTTTTAAAAATTTTTTTGGAGATTCGCACACAGGTGCTAGTGGTTTGTCTTGATTGTGCCCAGGTGTGTGTTGTTTTCAGATTCCCACACAGGTGCACATGGTTTATCATGATTGCGCCTCGGTTTTTGTTTTTTTGTAGATTCACACAGAGGTGCAAGTTGTATTGATTGACCTAGGTTTTTTTTTTTTTTTTGGAGATTCTAAAACAGGTGCAAGTGGTTTGTCTTGATTGCGCCTAGGCTTTTTTTTTTTTTTTTTTTGAGACTACCACACAGGTGCAAGTGATTTGTCATGATTGCGCCTAGCTGTGTGTCCTTTGTTGATTGGAACACAGGTGCAAGTGGTCTGTCTTGATTGTTCCTAGGTTTTTTTTTTTTGGAGATTCGCACACAGGTGCAATTGATTTATCTTGATATGCCCAGGTGTGTTTGTTTGCAGATACCCACACAGGTGCAAGTGATTTGTCATGATTGCGCCCAGCAGTGTGTTGTTTGTTGATTGGAACAGAGGTGAAAGTGGTTTGTCTTGATTGTTCCTAGGTTTTTTTTTTTTGGAGATTCGCACACAGGTGCTAGTGGTTTGTCTTGATTGTGCCCAGGTTTGTGTTGTTTGCAGACTCCCACAAAGCTGCACGTGGTTTGTCATTATTTCGCCCAGTTGTATTTTGTTTGTAGATTTGCAGACATTGTGCAAGTGTTTTGTCATGATTGTGCCCAGGTGTGTGTTGTTTGTAGATTCCCACACAGGTGCAAGTGGTTTCTCATGATTGCGCCCAGGTGTTTGGTGTTTGTAAATTCGCAGACAGGTGCAAGTGGTTTGTCTTGATTGCGCCTTGGTTTTTCTTTTTTTGGAGATTCCCACGCAGGTGCAAATGGATTGTCATGATTGTGCCCAGGTGTGTGTTGTTTGTTGATTCGCACACAGATGCAAGTGTTTTGTCCTCATTGCGCCTACTTTATTTTGTTTTGAAGATTTGCACACAGTTGCTAGTGGTTTGTCTTGATTGTGCCCAGGTGTGTGTTGTTTGTTGATTCGAACACAGGTGCAAGTGGTTTGTCTTGATTGAGCCTAGGTTTTTTTTTTTTTTTTGGATATTCGCACACAGGTGCTAGTGGTTTGTCTTGAGTGTGCCCAGGTGTGTGTTGTTTTCAGATTCCCAGCACGTGGTTTGTCATGATTGCGCCTAGGTTTTTGTTTTTGTAGATTTACACACAGGTGCAAGCTGTCTTGATTGACCTAGTTTTTTTTTTTGTTTTTTTTTTGGAGATTCGCAAACAGGTGCAACCGTGGTTTTTCTTGACTGCGCCCAAGTGTGTGTTGTTTATAGATTCGAACACAGATGCAAGTTGTTAGTCTTTATTGTTCCCAGGTGTGTGTTGTTTGCAGATTACCACACAGGCGCAAGTGGTTTCTCATGATTGCGCCCCGATGTTTGGTGTTTGTAAATTCGCAGACATGTGCAAGTGGTTTGTCTTGATTGCGCCTGGGTTTTTCTTTTTTTGGAGATTCCCACACAGGTGCAAATGGTTTGTCATGATGCGCCCAGGTGTGTGTTGTTTGTAGATTCGCACACAGGTGCAAGTATTTTGTCCTCATTGCGCCTAGGCTTTTTTTGTTTTGAAGATTCGCACACAGTTGCTAGTGGTTTGTCTTGATTTTGCCCAGGTTTGTGTTGTGTATAGATCTGAACACATGTGCAACTGGTTTGTCTTGATTGCGCCTAAGTTTTTTTTTTTTGTAGATTTGCACAGAGGTGCAAGTGGTTTGTCTTGATGTGCCCAGGTATGTGTGTTTGGATATACCCACACAGGTACAATTGATTTGTCATGATTGCACCCAGCTGTGTGTTGTTTGTTGATTGGAACACAGGTGCAAGTGGTTTGTCTTGATTGCCCCTAGGTTTTTTTGTTTATTTTTTGGAGATTTGCACACAGGTGCAAGTGGTGTGTTGACTGCGCCTAGGTTTTTTTTTTTTTTTTTTCGGAGATTCCAGACAGGATCAAGTGGTTTGTCATGATTTCGCACAGGTGTGTGTTGTTTGTAGATCCGCACACAGGTGCAAGTGGTTTGTCTTGATGGCACCTAGGTTTTTGTTTTTTGTAGATTTGCACACAGGTGCACGTGGTTTGTCATGATTGCGCCCAGGTGTGAGTTGTTTATAGATTTGAACACAGGTGCAAGTTGTTTGTCTTGATTGCGGCTAGGTTTTTTTTTTTTGTAGATTCGCACACAGGTGCAATTGGTTTATCTTGATGTGCCCAATTGTGTGTGTTTGCAGATACCCACATAGGTGCAAGTGATTTGTCATGATTGCGACCAGCTGTGTGTTGTTTCTTGATTGGAACACAGGTGCAAGTGGTTTGTCTTGATTGCGCCTAGGTTTTCTTTTGGAGATTCGCACACAGGTTCTAGTGGTTTGTCTTGATTGTGCCCAGGTTTGTGTTGTTTTCAGATTCCCACAAAGGTGCACGTGGTTTGTCATTATGTCGCCCAGTTGTATGTTTTTTGTAGATTTGCAGACATTGTGCAAGTGTTTCCCAAGTGTGTGTTGTTTGTAGATTCCCAGACAGGTGCAAGTGGTTTCTCATGATTACGCCCAGGTGTTTGGTGTTTGTAAATTCACAGACAGGTGCAAGTGGTTTGTCTTGATTGCGCCTGGATTTTTCTTTTTTTGGAGATTCCCACACAGGTGCAAATGGATTGTCATGATTGCGCCCAGGTGTGTGTTTGTAGATTCGCACACAGGTGCAAGTGTTTTGTCCTCATTGCACCTAGGTTTTTTTTTGTTTTGAAGATTCGCACACAGTTGCTAGTGGTTTGTCTTGATTGTGTCCAGGTGTGTGTTGTTTGTTGATTGGAACACAGGTGCAAGTGGTTTGTCTTGTTTGCAGCTAGTTTTTTTTTTTTTGGAGATTCGCACACAGGTGCTAGTGGTTTGTCTTGATTGTGCCCAGGTGTGTGTTGTTTTCAGATTCTCTCACAGGTGCTATTGGTTTGCCTTGATTTCTTGCAGGTGTGTGTTGTCTGTAGATTCACACACATAGGTGAAAGTGGTTTGTCTTGATTGCGCCTATGTTTTGTTTTTTGTAGATTCGCACACAGGTGCAAGTGGTTTGTCTTGATTGCACCTGGGTTTTTGGTTTTTCTAGATTCCCACACAGGTGCAAGTGGTTTGTCTTGATTGCGCCTAGGTTTTTTTTTTTTTTAAGATTTGCACACAGGTGCAATTGGTTTTTCTTGATGTGCCCAGGTGTGTGTGTTTGCCGATACCCACACAGGTGCAAGTGATTTGTCATAATTTCACCCAGCTGTGTAGTTTGTTGCTTGGAACACAGGTGCAAGTGGTTTGTCTTGATTGTGCCCAGGTGTGTGTTGTTTGTAGATCCGCACACATGTGCAAGTGGTTTGTCTTGATTCCATGTAGGTTTTTGTTTTTTTGTAGATTTGCACAAAGGTGCACTGGTTTGCCATGATTGAGCCCAGGTGTGAGTTGTTTTCAGATTCCCTCACAGGTGCTATTGGTTTGTCTTGATTTCTCCCAGGTGTGTGTTGTTTGTAGATTGACACACAGGTGCAAGTGGTTTGTCTTGATTGCGCCTGTGTTTTTGTTTTTTGTAGATTCGCACACAGGTGCAAGTCGTTTGTCTTGATTGCGCCTGTGTTTTTGTTTTTTGTAGATTCCCACACAGGTGCAAGTGGTTTGTCTTGATTGTGCCTAGGTTTTTTTTTTTTTTGAAAATTAGCATACAGGTGCAAATGTTTTGTCTTGATGGCGCCTAGGTATTTTTCTTTTTTTTTTAGAGATTTGCACACAGGTGCAAGTGTTTTGTTTGATTGAGCCTAGGTTTTTTTTTTTTTTTTTTTTTTTTGGAGGTTCCCACACAGGTGCAAATGGTTTGTCATGATTGCGCCCAGGTGTGTGTTGTTTGTAGATTCGCACATAGGTGCAAGTATTTTGTCCTCATTGCGCCTAGGTTTTTTTTTTGTTTTGAAAATTCACACAGTTGCTAGTGGTTTGTCTTGATTGTGCCCAGGCGTGTGTTGTGTATAGATTTGAACACATGTGCAAATGGTTTGTCTTGATTGTGCCTAGATTTTTTTTTTTTTTTTTGTAGATTCGCACAGAGGTGCATTGGTTTGTCTTGATGTGCCCAGGTGTGTGTGTTTGGAGATACTCACACAGGTGCAAATGATTTGTCATGATTGCGTACAGCTCTGTGTTGTTTGTTGATTGGAACACAGTTGCAAGTGGTTTGTCTTGATTGCACCTAGGTTTTTTTTTTTTTTTTTTTTTTTGGAGATTTGCACACAGGTGCAAGTGGTATTTCTTGACTGCGCTAGGTTTTTTTTTTTTTTTTGGAGAGTCCCAGACAGGATCAAGTGGTTTGTCATGATTGCGCACAGGTGTGTGTTGTTTGTAGATCCGCACACAGGTGCAAGTGGTTTGTCTTGATTGCACCTAGGTTTTTGTTTTTTGTAGATTTGCACACGGGTGCACGTGGTTTGTCATGATTGCGCCCAATTGTGAGTTGTTTATAGATTTGAACACAGGTGCAAGTGGTTTGTCTTGATTTCGCCTAGGTTTTTTTTTATGGAGATTTACACACAGGTGAAAGTGGTTTGTCTTGATTGTGCCTAGGTTTTTTTTTTTTAATATTCGTACACAGGTCCAATAGGTTTTTCTTGATGTGCCCAGGTGTGTGTATTTGCAGACACCCACACAGGTGCAAGTGATTTGTCTTGATTTCGCCCAGCTGTGTGTTGTTTGTTGCTTGGAACACAGGTGCAAGTGGTTTGTCTTGATTGCGCCTAGGTTTTTTTTTTTTTTTTTGGAGATTCGCACACAGGTGCAAGTGGTTTGTCTTGATTGTGCCCAGGTTTGTGTTGTTTTCAGATCCGCACACAGGTGCAAGTGGTTTGTCTTGATTCCATGTAGGTTTTTGTTTTTGTAGATTTGCACAAAGGTGCACTGGTTTGCCATGATTGAGCCCAGGTGTGAGTTGTTTATAGATTTGAACACAGGTGCAAGTGGTTTGTCTTGATTGCGCCTAGGTTTTTTTTTTTTTTTTTTTTTTTTTGTAGATTCGCACAAAGGTGCAATTGGTTTTTCTTGATGTGCCCAAGTGTTTGTGTTTGCAGATACCCACACAGGTGCAAATGTTTTGTCCTGATTGCGCCTAGGTTTTTTTTTTTTTTTTTTTTTTTTAGATTCGCACACAGGTGCAAGTGGTTTGTCTTGATTGCTCCTAGGTTTTTTTTTTTTTTTTTTTTTTTTTTGGAGAATCGCACACAGGTGCAAGTGGTTTGTCTTGATTGCTCCTAGGTTTTTTTTTTTTTTTTTTGGAGAGTCGCACACAGGTGCAAGTGGTTTGTCTTGATTGCTCCTAGGTTTTTTTTTTTTTTTTTGGAGAATCGCACACAGGTGCAAGTGGTTTGTCTTGATTGCGCCTGGGTTTTTGTTTTTTGTAGATTCCCACACAGGTGCAAGTGGTTTGTCTTGATTGCCCCTATGTTTTTTTTTTTTTTTTTGTAGATTCACACACAGGTGCAAGTGGTTTGTTTAGATTGCGCCCAGGTGTTTGGTGTTTGTAGATTCGCACACAGGTGCAAGTGGTTTGTCTTGATTGCTCCTGGGTTTTTGTTTTTTGTAGATTCCCAACAGGTGCAAGTGGTTTGTCTTGATTGCGCCTAGATGTTCTTCTTCTTCTTTTTTTTTTTTTTTTTGCAGATTCGCACAAAGGTGCAAGTGGTTTGTCTTGATTGCACCTAGGTTTTTTTTTTTTTTTTTTGGAGATTCCCAGACAGGTGCAAGTGGTTTGTCATGATTGCGCACAGGTGTGTGTTGTTTGTAGATCCGCACACAGGTGCAAGTGGTTTGTATTGATTGCATGTAGGTTTTTGTTTTTTGTAGATTTGCACAAAGGTTCACTGGTTTGCCATGATTGAGCCCAGGTGTGAGTTGTTTATAGATTTGAACAAAGGTGCAAGTGGTTTGTCTGATTGAGCCTAGGTTTTTTTTTTTTTGTAGATTTGCACACAGATGAAAGTGGTGTGTCTTGATTCGCTTAGGTTTTTTTTTTTTTTTTTGTAGATTGATGTGCCCAAGTGTTTGTGTTTGCAGATACCCACACAAGTGCAAATGTTTTGTCTTTTTTGCAAATGTTTTTGTTTTGTCTTTTTTGCAAATGTTTTTGTTTTTTGTAGATTCCCAAACAGCTGCAAGAGGTTGTCTTGATTGCGCCTAGGTTTTTTTTTTTTTTTTATGGAGATTAGCAAACAGGTGCAAGTGATTTGTCTTGATTGCGCCTAGGTTTTTTTTTTTTTTTTTTTGGAGATTCCCACACAGGTGCAAATGGTTTGTCATGATTTCGCCCGGGTGTGTGTTGTTTGTAGATTCGCACACAGGTGCAAGTGTTTTGTCCTCATTGTGCCTAGGTTTTTTGTTGTTGTTGTTTTGAAGATTAGCACACAGTTGCTATTGGTTTGTCTTGATTGTGCCCAGGTGTGTGTTGTTTTCAGATTCCCTCACAGGTGCTATTGGTATGTCTTGATTTCTCCCAGGTGTGTGTTGTTTGTAGAATGACACACAGGTGCAAGTGGTTTGTCTTGATTGCGCCTGTGTTTTTGTTTTTTGTAGATTCGCACACAGGTGCAATGGTTTGTCTTGATTGCGCCTGTGTTTTTGTTTTTTGTAGATTCCCACACAGGTGCAAGTGGTTTGTCTTGATTGCGCCTAGTTTTTTTTTTTTTTTTTTTTTTTTGGAGATTCCCACACAGGTGCAAATGGTTTGTCTTGATTGTGCCTAGGTTTTCTTTTTTTTTGAAAATTAGTATACAGGTGCAAAAGTTTTGTCCTGATGGGGCCTAGGTTTTTTTTTTTTTTTTTGGAGATTTGCACACAAGTGCAAGTGGCTTGTCTTGATTGCACCTAGGTTTTTTTTTTTTTTTTTTTTTTTTTGGAGATTTGCACACAGGTGCAAGTGGTATGTCTTAACTGCGCCTAGGTTTTTTTTTTTTTTTTGGAGATTCCCAGACAGGATCAAGTGGTTTGTCATGATTGCGCACAGGTGTGTGTTGTTTGTAGATCCGCACACAGGTGCAAGTGGTTTGTCTTGATTGCACCTAGGTTTTTGTTTTTTGTAGATTTGCACACGGGTGCACTTGGTTTGTCATGATTGCGCCCAGGTGTGAGTTGTTTATAGATTTGAACACAGGTGCATGTGGTTTGTCTTGATTTCGCCTAGGTTTTTTTTATGGAGATTTACACACAGGTGAAATGGTTTGTCTTGATTGCGCCTAGGTTTTTTTTTTTTTTTTTTAAGATTCGCACACAGGTGCAATTGGTTTTTCTTGATGTGCCCAGGTGTGTGTGTTTGCCGATACCCACACAGGTGCAAGTGATTTGTCATAATTTCGCCCAGCTGTGTAGTTTGTTGCTTGGAACACAGGTGCAAGTGGTTTGTCTTGATTGTGCCCAGGTGTGTGTTGTTTGTAGATCCGCACACAGGTGCAAGTGGTTTGTCTTGATTCCATGTAGGTTTTTGTTTTTTGTAGATTTGCACAAAGGTGCACTGGTTTGCCATGATTGAGCCCAGGTGTGAGTTGTTTTCAGATTCCCTCACAGGTGCTATTGGTTTGTCTTGATTTCTCCCAGGTGTGTGTTGTTTGTAGATTGACACACAGGTGCAAGTGGTTTGTCTTGATTGCGCCTGTGTTTTTGTTTTTTGTAGATTCGCACACAGGTGCAAGTGGTTTGTCTTGATTGCGCCTGTGTTTTTGTTTTTTGTAGATTCGCACACAGGTGCAAGTGGTTTGTCTTGATTGCGCCTATTTTTTTTTTTTTTTGTAGATTCCCACACAGGTGCAAATGGTTTGTCTTGATTGTGCCTCGGTTTTTTTTTGTTGAAAATTAGCATACAGGTGCAAATGTTTTGTCTTGATGGCGCCTAGGTTTTTTTTTTTTTTTTTTTTTTTTAGAGATTCGCACACAGGTGGACGTGTTTTGTCTTGATTGAGCCTAGGTTTTTTTTTTTTTTTTTTTTTTTTTGGAGATTCCCACACAGGTGCAAATGTTTTGTCATGATTGCGCCCAGGTGTGTGTTGTTTGTAGATTCGCACATAGGTGCAAGTATTTTGTCCTCATTGCGCCTAGGTTTTTTTTTGTTTTGTTTTGAAAATTCACACAGTTGCTAGTGGTTTGTCTTGATTGTGCCCAGGCGTGTGTTGTGTATAGATTTGAACACATGTGCAAATGGTTTGTCTTGATTGCGCCTAGATTTTTTTTTTTTTTTGTAGATTCGCACAGAGGTGCATTGGTTTGTCTTGATGTGCCCAGGTGTGTGTGTTTGGAGATACTCACACAGGTGCAAATGATTTGTCATGATTGCGCACAGCTCTGTGTTGTTTGTTGATTGGAACACAGTTGCAAGTGGTTTGTCTTGATTGCACCTAGGTTTTTTTTTTTTTTTTTTTTTTTTTTTTTTGGAGATTTGCACACAGGTGCAAGTGGTATGTCTTGACTGCGCCTAGGTTTTTTTTTTTTTTGGAGAGTCCCAGACAGGATCAAGTGGTTTGTCATGATTGCGCACAGGTGTGTGTTGTTTGTAGATCCGCACACAGGTGCAAGTGGTTTGTCTTGATTGCACCTAGGTTTTTGTTTTTTGTAGATTTGCACACGGGTGCACGTGGTTTGTCATGATTGCGCCCAGGTGTGAGTTGTTTATAGATTTGAACACAGGTGCAAGTGGTTTGTCTTGATTTCGCCTAGGTTTTTTTTTTATGGAGATTTACACACAGGTGAAAGTGGTTTGTCTTGATTGCACCTAGGTTTTTTTTTTTTTTTTTTTTTTTTTTGAGATTCGCACACAGGTGCAAGTGGTTTGTCTTGATTGCGCCCAGGTGTTTGGTGTTTGTAGATTCGCACACAGGTGCTAGTGGTTTGTCTTGATTGCGCCTGGGTTTTTGTTTTTTGTAGATTTGCACACGGGTGCACGTGGTTTGTCTTGATTGCGCCTAGTTTTTTTTTTTTGTAGATTCCCACACAGGTGCAAATGTTTTGTGTTGATTGTGCCTAGGTTTTTTTTTTTAATTTAGCATACAGGTGCAAATGTTTTGTCTTGATGGCGCCTAGGTTTTTTTTTTTTTTTTTTTTTGGAGATTCGCACACAGGTGCAAGTGTTTTGTCTTGATTGAGCCTAGGTTTTTTTTTTTTTTTTTTTTGGAGATTCCCACACACGTTCAAATGGTTTGTCATGATTACTCCCAGGTGTGCGTTGTTTGTAGATTCGCACATAGGTGCAAGTATTTTGTCCTCATTGAGTCTAGGTTTTTTTTTTTTGTTTTGAAAATTCGCACAGAGTTGGTAGTGGTTTGTCTTGATTGTGCCCAGGCGTGTGTTGTGTATAGATTTGAACACATGTGCAAGTGGTTTGTCTTGATTGCGCCTAGGTTTTTTTTTGTAGATTCGCACAGAGGTGCATTGGTTTGTCTTGATGTGCCCAGGTGTGTGTGTTTGGAGATACTCACACAGGTGCAAGTGGTTTGTCTTGATTCCATGTAGGTTTTTGTTTTTTGTAGATTTGCACAAAGGTGCACTGGTTTGCCATGATTGAGCCCAGGTATGAGTTGTTTTCAGATTCCCTCACAGGTGCTATTGGTTTGTCTTGATTTCTCCCAGGTGTGTGTTGTTTTTAGATTGACACACAGTTGCAAGTGGTTTGTCTTGATTGCGCCTGTGTTTTTGTTTTTTGTAGATTCGCACACAGGTGCAAGTGGTTTGTCTTGATTGCGCCTGGGTTTTTGTTTTCTGTAGATTCGCACACAGGTGCAAGTGGTTTGTCTTGATTGCGCCTAGTTTTTTTTTTTTTTTTTTTTTTTTTGTAGATTCCCACACAGTTGCAAATGGTTTGTGTTGATTGTGCCTAGGTTTTTTTTTTTTAAATTAGCATACAGGTGCAAATGTTTTGTCTTGATTGAGCCTAGGTTTTTTTTTTTTTTTTTTTTTTTTTTGGAGATTCCCACACACGTTCAAATGGTTTGTCATGATTGCTCCCAGGTGTGCGTTGTTTGTAGATTCACACATAGGTGCAAGTATTTTGTCTTCATTGAACCTAGGTTTTTTTTTTTGTTTTGAAAATTCACACAGAGTTGCTAGTGGTTTGTCTTGATTGTGCCCAGGCGTGTGTTGTGTATAGATTGGAACACATGTGCAAGTGGTTTGTCTTGATTGCGCCTAGATTTTTTTTTTTTTTGTAGATTTGCACAGAGGTGCATTGGTTTGTCTTGATGTGCCCAGGTGTGTGTGTTTGGAGATACTCACACAGGTGCAAATGATTTGTCATGATTGCGCACAGCTCTGTGTTGTTTGTTGATTGGAACACAGTTGCAAGTGGTTTGTCTTGATTGCACCTAGGTTTTTTTTTTTTTTTTTTTTTTTTTTTTGGAGATTTGCACACAGGTGCAAGTGGTATGTCTTGACTGCGCCTAGGTTTTTTTTTTTTTTGGAGAGTCCCAGACAGGATCAAGTGGTTTGTCATGATTGCGCACAGGTGTGTGTTGTTTGTAGATCCGCACACAGGTGCAAGTGGTTTGTCTTGATTGCACCTAGGTTTTTGTTTTTTGTAGATTTGCACACGGGTGCACGTGGTTTGTCATGATTGCGCCCAGGTGTGAGTTGTTTATAGATTTGAACACAGGTGCAAGTGTTTTGTCTTGATTTCGCCTAGGTTTTTTTTTATGGAGATTTACACACAGGTGAAAGTGGTTTGTCTTGATTGCACCTAGGTTTTTTTTTTTTTTTTTTTTTTTTTTTTGAGATTCGCACACAGGTGCAAGTGGTTTGTCTTGATTGCGCCCAGGTGTTTGGTGTTTGTAGATTCGCACACAGGTGCAAGTGGTTTGTCTTGATTGCGCCTGGGTTTTTGTTTTTTGTAGATTTGCACACGGGTGCACGTGGTTTGTCTTGATTGCGCCTAGTTTTTTTTTTTTTGTAGATTCCCACACAGGTGCAAATGTTTTGTGTTGATTGTGCCTAGGTTTTTTTTTTTAATTTAGCATACAGGTGCAAATGTTTTGTCTTGATGGCGCCTAGGTTTTTTTTTTTTTTTTTTTTTTGGAGATTCGCACACAGGTGCAAGTGGTTTGTCTTGATTGCGCCTAGGTTTTTTTTTGTAGATTCGCACAGAGGTGCATTGGTTTGTCTTGATGTGCCCAGGTGTGTGTGTTTGGAGATACTCACACAGGTGCAAGTGGTTTGTCTTGATTCCATGTAGGTTTTTGTTTTTTGTAGATTTGCACAAAGGTGCACTGGTTTGCCATGATTGAGCCCAGGTATGAGTTGTTTTCAGATTCCCTCACAGGTGCTATTGGTTTGTCTTGATTTCTCCCAGGTGTGTGTTGTTTTTAGATTGACACACAGTTGCAAGTGGTTTGTCTTGATTGCGCCTGTGTTTTTGTTTTTTGTAGATTCGCACACAGGTGCAAGTGGTTTGTCTTGATTGCGCCTGGGTTTTTGTTTTCTGTAGATTCGCACACAGGTGCAAGTGGTTTGTCTTGATTGCGCCTAGTTTTTTTTTTTTTTTTTTTTTTTTTGTAGATTCCCACACAGTTGCAAATGGTTTGTGTTGATTGTGCCTAGGTTTTTTTTTTTTAAATTAGCATACAGGTGCAAATGTTTTGTCTTGATTGAGCCTAGGTTTTTTTTTTTTTTTTTTTTTTTTTTGGAGATTCCCACACACGTTCAAATGGTTTGTCATGATTGCTCCCAGGTGTGCGTTGTTTGTAGATTCACACATAGGTGCAAGTATTTTGTCTTCATTGAACCTAGGTTTTTTTTTTTGTTTTGAAAATTCACACAGAGTTGCTAGTGGTTTGTCTTGATTGTGCCCAGGCGTGTGTTGTGTATAGATTGGAACACATGTGCAAGTGGTTTGTCTTGATTGCGCCTAGATTTTTTTTTTTTTTGTAGATTTGCACAGAGGTGCATTGGTTTGTCTTGATGTGCCCAGGTGTGTGTGTTTGGAGATACTCACACAGGTGCAAATGATTTGTCATGATTGCGCACAGCTCTGTGTTGTTTGTTGATTGGAACACAGTTGCAAGTGGTTTGTCTTGATTGCACCTAGGTTTTTTTTTTTTTTTTTTTTTTTTTTTTGGAGATTTGCACACAGGTGCAAGTGGTATGTCTTGACTGCGCCTAGGTTTTTTTTTTTTTTGGAGAGTCCCAGACAGGATCAAGTGGTTTGTCATGATTGCGCACAGGTGTGTGTTGTTTGTAGATCCGCACACAGGTGCAAGTGGTTTGTCTTGATTGCACCTAGGTTTTTGTTTTTTGTAGATTTGCACACGGGTGCACGTGGTTTGTCATGATTGCGCCCAGGTGTGAGTTGTTTATAGATTTGAACACAGGTGCAAGTGTTTTGTCTTGATTTCGCCTAGGTTTTTTTTTATGGAGATTTACACACAGGTGAAAGTGGTTTGTCTTGATTGCACCTAGGTTTTTTTTTTTTTTTTTTTTTTTTTTTTTGAGATTCGCACACAGGTGCAAGTGGTTTGTCTTGATTGCGCCCAGGTGTTTGGTGTTTGTAGATTCGCACACAGGTGCAAGTGGTTTGTCTTGATTGCGCCTGGGTTTTTGTTTTTTGTAGATTTGCACACGGGTGCACGTGGTTTGTCTTGATTGCGCCTAGTTTTTTTTTTTTTGTAGATTCCCACACAGGTGCAAATGTTTTGTGTTGATTGTGCCTAGGTTTTTTTTTTTAATTTAGCATACAGGTGCAAATGTTTTGTCTTGATGGCGCCTAGGTTTTTTTTTTTTTTTTTTTTTTGGAGATTCGCACACAGGTGCAAGTGGTTTGTCTTGATTGCGCCTAGGTTTTTTTTTTGTAGATTCGCACAGAGGTGCATTGGTTTGTCTTGATGTGCCCAGGTGTGTGTGTTTGGAGATACTCACACAGGTGCAAGTGGTTTGTCTTGATTCCATGTAGGTTTTTGTTTTTTGTAGATTTGCACAAAGGTGCACTGGTTTGCCATGATTGAGCCCAGGTATGAGTTGTTTTCAGATTCCCTCACAGGTGCTATTGGTTTGTCTTGATTTCTCCCAGGTGTGTGTTGTTTTTAGATTGACACACAGTTGCAAGTGGTTTGTCTTGATTGCGCCTGTGTTTTTGTTTTTTGTAGATTCGCACACAGGTGCAAGTGGTTTGTCTTGATTGCGCCTGGGTTTTTGTTTTCTGTAGATTCGCACACAGGTGCAAGTGGTTTGTCTTGATTGCGCCTAGTTTTTTTTTTTTTTTTTTTTTTTTTGTAGATTCCCACACAGTTGCAAATGGTTTGTGTTGATTGTGCCTAGGTTTTTTTTTTTTTAAATTAGCATACAGGTGCAAATGTTTTGTCTTGATTGAGCCTAGGTTTTTTTTTTTTTTTTTTTTTTTTTTTTGGAGATTCCCACACACGTTCAAATGGTTTGTCATGATTGCTCCCAGGTGTGCGTTGTTTGTAGATTCACACATAGGTGCAAGTATTTTGTCTTCATTGAACCTAGGTTTTTTTTTTTGTTTTGAAAATTCACACAGAGTTGCTAGTGGTTTGTCTTGATTGTGCCCAGGCGTGTGTTGTGTATAGATTGGAACACATGTGCAAGTGGTTTGTCTTGATTGCGCCTAGGTTTTTTTTTTTTTTTTTTTTTTTTGTAGATTTGCACAGAGGTGCATTGGTTTGTCTTGATGTGCCCAGGTGTGTGTGTTTGGAGATACTCACACAGGTGCAAATGATTTGTCATGATTGCACACAGCTCTGTGTTGTTTTTTGATTGGAACACAGTTGCAAGTGGTTTGTCTTGATTGCACCTAGGTTTTTTTTTTTTTTTTTTTTTTTTTGGAGATTTGCACACAGGTGCAAGTGGTATGTCTTGACTGCGCCTAGGTTTTTTTTTTTTTTTTTTTTGGAGAGTCCCAGACAGGATCAAGTGGTTTGTTATGATTGTGCACAGGTGTGTGTTTTTTGTAGATCCGCACACAGGTGCAAGTGGTTTGTCTTGATTGCATGTAGGCTTTTTTTTTTTGGAGATTCGCACACAGGTGCTAGTGGTTTGTCTTGATTGTGCCCAGGTTTGTGTTGTTTGCAGACTCCCACAAAGCTGCACGTGGTTTGTCATTATTTCGCCCAGTTGTATGTTGTTTGTAGATTTGCAGACATTGTGCAAGTGTTGCCCGGTGTGTGTTGTTTGTAGATTCCCAGACAGGTGCAAGTGGTTTCTCATGATTGTGCCCAAGTGTTTGGTGTTTGTAAATTCGCAGACAGGTGCAAATGGTTTGTCTTGATTGCGCCTGGGTTTTTCTTTTTTTGGAGATTCCCACGCAGGTGCAAATGGTTTGTCATGATTGTGCCCAGGTGTGTGTTGTTTGTAGATTCGCACACAGGTGCAAGTGTTTTGTCCTCAATGCGCCTACTTTTTTTTTTTGTTTTGAAGATTCGCACACAGTTGCTAGTGGTTTGTCTTGATTGTGCCCAGGTGTGTGTTGTTTGTTGATTGGAACACAGGTGCAAGTGGTTTGTCTTGATTGCGCCTAGGTTTTTTTTTTTTTTGGAGATTCGCACACAGGTGCTAGTGGTTTGTCTTGAGTGTGCCCAGGTGTGTGTTGTTTTCAGATTCCCACACAGGTGCACGTGGTTTGTCCTGATTGCGCCTAGGTTTTTGCTTTTGTAGATTTACACACAGGTGCAAGCTGTCTTGATTGACCTAGTTTTTTTTTTTTTTGGAGATTCGCAAACACTTGCAAGTGGTTTTTCTTGATTGCGCCCAGGTGTGTGTTGTTTATAGATTCGAACACAGATGCAAGTGGTTAGTCTTTATTGTGCCCAGGTGTGTGTTGTTTGCAGATTACCACACAGGTGCAAGTGGTTTCTCATGATTGCGCCCAGGTGTTTGGTGTTTGTAAATTCGCAGACAGGTGCAAGTGGTTTGTCTTGATTGGGCCTGGGTTTTTCTTTTTTTGGAGATTCCCACACAGGTGCAAATGGTTTTTCATGATTGCGCCCAGGTGTGTGTTGTTTGTAGATTCACACACAGGTGCAAGTATTTTGTCCTCATTGCGCCTAGGTTTTTTTTGTTTTGAAGATTCGCACACAGTTGCTAGTGGTTTGTCTTGATTTTGCCCAGGTTTGTGTTGTGTATAGATCTGAACACATGTGCAACTGGTTTGTCTTGATTGCGCCTAAGTTTTTTTTTTTTTTTGTAGATTTGCACAGAGGTGCAAGTGGTTTGTCTTGATGTGCCCAGGTGTGTGTGTTTGGATATACCCACACAGGTACAATTGATTTGTCATGATTGCACCCAGCTGTGTGTTGTTTGTTGATTGGAAAACAGGTGCAAGTGGTTTGTCTTGATTGCCCCTAGGTTTTTTTTTATTTTTTGGAGATTTGGTTTTTCTTGATTTCGCCCAGGTGTGTGTTGTTTATAGATTCGAACACAGGTGCTAGTGGTTTGACTTGATTGTGCCCAGGTTTGTGTTGTTTGCAGATTCCCACAAAGGTGCACGTGGTTTATCATTATTTCGCCCAGTTGTATGTTGTTTGTAGATTTGCAGACATTGTGCAAGTGTTTTGTCATGATTGTGCCCAGGTGTGTGTTGTTTGTAGATTCCCACACAGGTGCAAGTGGTTTCTCATGATTGCGCCCAGGTGTTTGTAAATTCGTAGACAGGTGAAAGTGGTTTGTCTTGATTGCGACTGGGTTTTTCTTTTTTTGGAGATTCCCACACAGGTGCAAAAGGTTTGTCATGATTGCGCTCAGGTGTATGTTGTTTGTAGATTCGCACACAGGTGCAAGTGTTTTGTCCTCATTGCGCCTACGTTTTTTTTGTTTTTAAGATTCGCACACAGTTGCTAGTGGTTTGTCTTGATTGTGGCCAGGTGTGTGTTGTTTGTTGATTTGAACACAAGTGCAAATGGTTTGTCTTGATTGCGCCTAGGTTTTTTTTTTTTTTGGAGATTCGCACACAGGTGCAAGTGGTTTGTCCTGATTGTGCCCAGGTTTGTGTTGTTTGCAGATTCCCACACAGGTGCACGTGGTTTGTCATTATTTCGCCCAGTTGTATGTTGTTTGTAGATTTGCAGACATTGTGCAAGTGGTTTGTCATGATTGTGCCAGGTGTGTGTTGTTCGCAGATTACCACACAGGTGCAAGTGGTTTCTCATGATTGCGCCCAGGTGTTTGGTGTTTGTAAATTCGCAGACAGGTGCAAGTGTTTTGTCTTGATTGCGCCTGGGTTTTTCTTTTTTTGGAGATTCCCACACAGGTGCAAATGGTTTGTTATGATTGCGCCCAGGTGTGTGTTGTGTGTAGATTCGCACACAGGTGCAAGTATTTTGTCCTCATTGCGCCTAGGTTTTTTTTTTGTTTTGAAGATTCGCACACAGTTACTAGTGGTTTGTCTTGATTGTGCCCAGGTGTGTATTGTTTGTTGATTGGAACACAGGTGAAAGTGGTTTGTCTTGATTGCACCTAGGTTTTTTTTTATGGAGATTTGCACACAGGTAAAAATGGTTTGTCTTGATTGCGCATAGGTTTTTTTTTTTTTTGAAGATTCGCACACAGGTGCAATTGGTTTTTCTTGATGTGCCCAGGTGTATTGTTTGCAGATACCCACACAGGTTCAAGTGATTTGGCATGATTTCGCCCAGCTGTGTGTTGTTTGTTGATTGGAACACAGGTGCAAGTGGTCTGTCTTGATTGCGCCTAGGTTTTTTTTTTTTTTTTTGGAGATTTGCACACAGGTGCTAGTGGTTTGTCTTGATTGTGCCCAGGTGTGTGTTGTTTTCAGATTCCCACACAGGTGCATGTGGTTTATTATGATTGCCCCTAGGTTTTTGTTTTTTGTAGGTTCACACACAGGTGCAAGTTGTCTTGATTGACCTAGGTTTTTTTTTTTTTTTTTGAGATTCGCAAACAGGTACAAGTGGTTTGTCATGATTTTGCTTAGGTGTGTGTTGTTTGTAGATTCCCACACAGGTGCAAGTGGTTTCTCATGATTGCGCCCAGGTGTTTGGTGTATGTAGATTCGCACACAGGTGCAAGTGGTTTGTCTTGATTGCGCCTGGTTTTTTGTTTTTGGAGATTCCAACACAGGTGCAAATGGTTTGTCATGATTGCGCCCAGGTGTGTGTTGTTTGTAGATTCGCACACAGGTGCAAATGTTTTCTCCTCATTGCGCCTAGGTTTTTATGTGTATTGAAGATTCGCACACAGTTGCTTGTGGTTTGTCTTGATTGTGCCCAGATTTTTGTTGTGTTCAGATTCCCTCACAGGTGCTATTGGTTTGTCTTGATTTCTCTCAAGTGTGTGTTGTTTGTAGATTTACAAGCAGGTGCAAGTGGTTTGTCTTGTTTGCACCTATGTTTTTTTTTTTTTTTTTTTTGTAGATTCGCATACAGGTGCAAGTGGTTTGTCTTGATTGCGCCTGGGTTTTTGTTTTCTGTAGATTCCCACACATTTGCAAGTGGTTTGTCTTGATTGCGCCTAGGTTTTTTTTTTTTTTTTTGGAGATTCCCACACATGTGCAAATGGTTTGTCATGATTGCGCACAGGTGTGATTTGTTTGTAGATTCGCACACAGGTGCAAGTATTTTGTCCTCATTGCGCCTAGGTTTTTATGTGTTTTGAAGATTCGCACACAGTTGCTAGTGGTTTGTCTTGATTGTGCCCAGATGTGTGTTGTGTTCAGATTCCCTCACAGGTGCTATTTGTTTGTCTTGATTTCTCCCAGGTGTGTGTTGTTTGTAGATTTACAAACAGGTGCAAGTGGTTTGTCTTGATTGCGCCTATGTTTTTGTTTTTTGTAGATTCGCACACAGGTGCAAGTGGTTTGTCTTGATTGCGCCTGGGTTTTTGTTTTCTGTAGATTCCCACACATTTGCAAGTGGTTTTTCTTGATTGCGCCTAGGTTTTTTTTTTTTTTTTTTTGAGATTCACACACAGGTGCTAGTGGTTTGTCTTAATTGTGCCCAGGTGTGTGTTGTTCTCAGTTTCCCACACAGGTGCAAGTCGTTTGTCTTGATTGTGCCCTGGTGTGTGTGATTTGCAGATTCCAACTCAGGTGCAAGTGGTTTGTCATGAATACGAATAGGTGTGTGTTGTTTGTAGATTCCCAAACAGGTGCAAGTGGTTTCTCATGATTGCGCCCAGGTGTTTGGTGTTTGTTAATTCGCAGACAGGTGCAAGTGTTTTGTCTTGATTGCGCCTGGGTTTTTCTTTTTTTGGAGATTCCCACACAGGTGCAAATGGTTTGTTATGATTGTGCCCATGTGTGTTGTTTGTAGATTCGCACACAGGTGCAAGTGTTTAGTCCTCATTGCGCCTAGGTTTTTTTTTGTTTTGAGGATTCGCACACAGTTGCTAGAGGTTTGTCTTGATTGTGCCCTGGTGTGTGTTGTTTGTTGATTGGAACACTGGTGCAAGTGGTTTCTCTTGATTGCGCCTAGGTTTTTTTTTTTTTTCTTTTTTTTTTTTTGGAGATTCGCACACTGGAGCTAGTGGTCTGTCTTGATTGTGCCCAGGTGTGTGTTGTTTTCAGATTCCCACACAGGTACACGTGGTTTGTCATGATTGCGTCTAGGTTTTTGTTTTTTGTAGATTCACACACAGGTGCATGTTGTCTTGATCGGCCTAGGTTTTTTTTTTTTTTGGAGATTCGCAAACAGGTGCAACTGACTTGTCATGATTTCGCCCAGGTGTGTGTTGTTTGTAGATTCGCACACAGGTGCAAGTGTTTTGTCCTCATTGCGCCTAGGTTTTTTTTTGTTTTGAAGATTCTCACACAGTTGCTCGTGGTTTGTCTTGATTGTGCCCAGGTGTGTGTTGTTTTCAGATTCCCTCACAGGTGCTATTGGTTTGTCTTGATTTCTCCCAAGTGTGTGTTGTTTGTAGATTCACACACACGTGCAAGTGGTTTGTCTTGATTGCACCTAGGTTTTTTTTTTTTTTTTTGGAGATTCGCACACAGGTGCTATTGGTTTGTATTGATTGCGCCTACGTTTTTTTTTTTTTTTTATTGAGATTCCCAGACAGGTGCAAGTGGTTTGTCATGATTGCATGTAGGTTTTTGTTTTTTGTAGATTTGCACAAATGTGCACGTGGCTTGTCATGATTGCTCCCAGGTGTGAGTTTTTTAAAGATTTGAACACAGGTGCAAATGTTTTGTCTTGATTGCGCCTAGGTTTTTTTTTTTTTTTTTTTTTTTTTTGGAGATTTGCACACAGGTGAAAGTGGTTTGTCTTGATTGCGCCTAATTTTTTTTTGAAGATTCGCACACAGGTGCAATTGGTTTTCTTGATTTGCCCGGTGTGTGTGTTTGCAGATACCCACACAGGTGCAAGTGATTTGTCATGATTGCGCCCAGCTGTGTGTTGTTTGTTGATTGGAACACAGATGCAAGTGGTTTGTCTTGATTGTGCCTAGGTTTTTTTTTTTTTTTTTTTTTTTTTGTAAATTCGCACAGAGGTGCAAGTTGTTTGTCTTGACTGTGCCTAGGTTTTTTTTTTTTGGAGATTTGCACACAAGTGCAAGTGGTTTGTATTGATTGAGACTAAGTTTTTTTTTTTTTTGAAGATTCGCACACAGGTGCAATTGATTTATCTTGATGTGCCCAGGTGTGTGTGTTTGCAGATACCCACACAGGTGCAAGTGATTTGTCATCATTGCGCCCAGCTGTGTGTTGTTTCTTGATTGGAACACAGGTGAAAGTGGTTTGTCTTGATTGTGCCTAGGTTTTTTTTTTTTGAGATTCGCACACAGGTGCTAGTGGTTTGTCTTGATTGTGCCCAGGTTTGTGTTGTTTGCAGACTCCCGCAAAGGTGAATGTGGTTTGTCATTATTTCGCCCAGTTTTATGTTGTTTGTAGATTTGCAGACATTGTGTAAGTGTTTTGTCATGATTGTGCCCAGGTGTGAGTTGTTTGTAGATTCCCACACAGGTGCAAGTGGTTTCTCATGATTGCGCCCAAGTGTTTGGTGTTTGTAAATTCGCAGACAGGTGCAAGTGGTTTGTCTTGATTGCGCCTGGGTTTTTCTTTTTTTGGAGATTCCCACGCAGGTGCAAATGGTTTTTCATGATTGCGCCCAGGTGTGTGTTGTTTGTAGATTCGCACACAGGTGCAAGTGTTTTGTCCTCATTGCGCCTACGTTTTTTGTTGTTGTTGTTTTGAAGATTCGCACACAGTTGCTAGTGGTTTGTCTTGATTGTGCCCAGGTGTGTGTTGTTTGTTGATTGGAACACAGGTGCAAGTGGTTTGTCTTGATTGTGCCTAGGTTTTTTTTTTTTTTTTTTTTTTGGAGATTCGCCCACAGGTGCTAGTGGTTTGTCTTGAGTGTGCCCAGGTGTGTGTTGTTTTCAGATTCCCACACAGGTGCACGTGATTTGTCATGATTGCGCCTAGGTTTTTGTTTTTGTAGATTTACACATAGGTGCAAGTTGTCTTGATTGACCTAGGTTTTTTTTTTTTTGGAGATTCGCAAACAGGTGGATGTGGTTTTTCTTGATTGCACCCAGGTGTGTGTTGTTTATAGATTCGAACACAGATGCAAGTGGTTAGTCTTGATTGTGCCCAGGTGTGTGTTGTTTGCAGATTACCACACAGGTGCAATTGGTTTCTCATGATTGCGCCCAGGTGGTTGGTGCTTGTAAATTCGAAGACAGGTGCAAGTGGTTTGTCTTGATTGCACCTGGGTTTTTCTTTTTTTGGAGATTCCCACACAGGTGCAAATGGTTTTTCATGATTGCGCCCAGGTGTGTGTTGTTTGTAGATTCGCACACAGGTGCAAGTATTTTGTCCTCATTGCGCTCAGGTTTTTTTTTGTTTTGAAGATTCGCACACAGTTGCTAGTGGTTTGTCTTGATTGTGCCCAGGTTTGTGTTGTGTATAGATCTGAACACATGTGCAACTGGTTTGTCTTGATTGCGCCTAAGTTTTTTTTTTTTTCTGTAGATTCGCACAGAGGTGCAAGTGGTGTCTTGATGTGCCCAGGTGTGTGTGTTTGGATATACCCACACAGGTGCAAATGATTTGTTATGATTGCACCCAGCTGTGTGTTGTTTGTTGTTTGGAACACAGGTGCAAGTGGTTTGTCTTGATTGCCCCTAGGTTTTTTTTTTTTTTTTTGGAGATTTGAACACAGGTGCAAGTGGTATGTCTTGACTGCGCCTAGGTTTTTTTTTTTTTTTTTTTGGAGATTCCAGACAGGATCAAGTGGTTTGTCATGATTGTGCACAGGTGTGTGCTGTTTGTAGATCCGCACACAGGTGCAAGTGGTTTGTCTTGATTGCACCTAGGTTTTTGTTTTTTGTAGATGTGCACACAGGTGCACGTGGTTTGTCATGATTGCGCCCAAGGGGTGAGTTGTTTATAGATTTGAACACAGGTGCAAATGGTTTGTCTTGATTGCGGCTCGTTTTTTTTTTTCTAGATTCGCACAGAGGTGCAAATGGTTTGTCTTGATTGCGCCTAGGTTTTTTTTTTTTTTTTTTTTTTTTTTTTTTTCGTAGATTCGCACAGAGGTGCAAGTGGTTTGTCTTGACTGTGCCTAGGTTTTTTTTTTTGGAGATTTGCACACAAGTGAAGTGGTTTGTATTGATTGAGACTAGGTTTTTTTTTTTTTTCAAGATTCGCACACAGGTGCAATTGATTTATCTTGATATGCCCAGTTGTGTGTGTTTGCAGATACCCACACAGGTGCAAGTGATTTGTCATGATTGCGCCCAGCTGTGTGTTGTTTGTTGATTGGAACACAGGTGCAAGTGGTTTGTCTTGATTGCGCCTAGGTTTTTTTTTGGAGATTCGCACACAGGTTCTAGTGGTTTGTCTTGATTGTGCCCAGGTTTGTGTTGTTTGCAGATTCCCACAAAGGTGCTCGTGGTTTGTCATTATGTCGCCCAGTTGTATGTTTTTTGTAGATTTGCAGACATTGTGCAAGTGTTTTGTCATGATTGTGCCCAGGTGTGTGTTGTTTGTAGATTCCCACACAGGTGCAAGTGGTTTCTCATGATTACGCCCAGATTTTTGGTGTTTGTAAATTCGCAGACAGGTGCAAGTGGTTTGTCTTGATTGCGCCTGGGTTTTTCTTTTTTTTGGAGATTCCCACACAGGTGCAAATGGTTTGTCATGATTGCGCCCAGGTGTGTGTTGTTTGTAGATTCGCACACAGGTGCAAGTGTTTTGTCCTCATTGCGCCTAGGTTTTTTTTTGTTTTGAAGATTCGCACACAGTTGCTAGTGGTTTGTCTTGATTGTGCCCAGGTGTGTGTTGTTTGTTGATGGGAACACAGGTGAAAGTGGTTTATCTTGTTTGCGCCTAGGTTTTTTTTTTTTTTTTGGAGATTCGCACACAGGTGCTAGTGGTTTGTCTTGATTGTGCCCAGGTGTGTGTTGTTTTCAGATTCCCTCACAGGTGCTATTGGTTTGTCTTGATTTCTCGCAGGTGTGTGTTGTCTGTAGATTCACACACAGGTACAAGTGGTTTGTTGATTGCACCTCGGTTTTTGTTTTTTCTAGATTCCCACACAGGTGCAAGTGGTTTGTCTTGATTGCGCCTAGGTTTTTTTTTTTTTTTTTTTTTGGAGATTCGCAAATACGTGCTAGTGGTTTGTATTGATTGCGCCTAGGTTTTTTTTTTTTTTTGGAGATTCTCAGACAGGTGCAAGTTGTTTGTCATGATTGCGCACAGGTGTGTGTTGTTTGTTGATTGGAACACAGGTGCAAGTGGTTTGTCTTGATTGCGCCTAGGTTTTTTTTTTTTTTTGGAGATTCCCACACAGGTGCAAATGGTTTGTCATGATTTCGCCCGGGTGTGTGTTGTTTGTAGATTCGCACACAGGTGCAAGTGTTTTACCTCATTTCGCCTAGGATTTTTTTTGTTTTGAAGATTCGCACACAGTTGCTATTGGTTTGTCTTGATTGTGCCCAGGTGTGTGTTGTTTTCAGATTCCCTCACAGGTGCTATTGGTTTGTCTTGATTTCTCCCAGGTGTGTGTTGTTTGTAGATTCACACACAGGTGCAAGTGGTTTGTCTTGATTGCGCCTATGTTTTTGTTTTCTGTAGATTCGCACACAGGTGCAAGTGGTTTGTCTTGATTGCGTCTGGGTTTTTGTTTTTTGTAGATTCCCACACAGGTGCAAGTGATTTGTCTTGATTGCGCCTAGTTTTCTTTTTTTTTTTTTTGGAGAATCCCACACAGGTTCAAATGGTCTGTCTTGATTGTGGCTAGGTTTTTTTTTTTTTGAAAATTAGCATACCGGTGTAAATGTTTTGTCCTGATGGCTCCTAGGTTTTTTTTTTTTTAGAGATTCGCACACAGGTGCAAGTGTTTTGTCTTGATTGAGCCTTGGTTTTTTTTTTTTTTTGGAGATTCCCACACAGGTGCAAATGGTTTGTCATGATTTCGCCCAGGTGTGTGTTGTGTATAGATTTGAACACATGTGCAAGTGGTTTGTCTTGATTGCGCCTAGGTTTTTTTTTTTTTTTGTAGATTCGCACAGAGGTGTAAGTGGTTTGTCTCGATGTTCCCAGGTGTGTGTATTTGGAGATAACTACACAGATGCAAATTATTTGTCATGATTGCGCCCAGCTGTGTGTTGTTTGTCGATTCGAACACAGGTGCAAGTGGTATGTCTTGACTGCGCCTAGGTTTTTTTTTTTTTTTTTTTTTGGAGATTCCCAGACAGGATCAAGTGGTTTGTCATGATTGCGCACAGGTGTGTGTTGTTTGTAGATCCGCACACAGGTGCAAGTTGTTTCTCTTGATTGCATGTAGGTTTTTGTTTTTTGTAGATGTGCACAAAGGTGCACGTGGTTTGTCATGATTGCGCTCAGGTGTGAGTTGTTTATAGATTTGAACACAGGTGCAAGTGGTTAGTCTTGATTGTGCCTAGGTTTTTTTTTTTTTTTTGAGATTCCCAGACAGGTGCAAGTGGTTTGTCATGATTGCGCACATGTGTGTGTTGTTTGTAAATCTGCACACAGGTGCAAGTGGTTTGTCTTGATTGCATGTAGGTTTTTTTTTTTTGTGGATTTGCACACAGGTGCACGTGGTTTGTCATGATTGCGCCCAAGGGGTGATGTGTTTATAGATTTGAACACAGGTGCAAGTGGTTTGTCTTGATTGCGGCTCGGTTTTTTTTTTTTTTTCTAGATTCGCACAGAGGCGCAAATGGTTTGTCTTGATTGCGCCTAGGTTTTTTTTTTTTTTTTTTTTCATAGATTCGCACAGAGGTGCAAGTGGTTTGTCTTGACTGTTCCTAGGTTTTTTTTTTTGGAGATTTGCACACAAGTGCAAGTGGTTTGTATTGATTGAGACTAGGTTTTTTTTTTTTTTTTTGAAGATTCGCACCCAGGTGCAATTGATTTATCTTGATATGCCCAGTTGTGTGTGTTTGCAGATACCCACACAGGTGCAAGTGATTTGTCATGATTGCGCCCAGCTGTGTGTTGTTTGTTGATTGGAACACAGGTGCAAGTGGTTTGTCTTGATTGCGCCTAGGTTTTTTTTTGGAGATTCACACACAGGTTCTAGTGGTTTGTCTTGATTGTGCCCAGGTTTGTGTTGTTTGCAGATTCCCACAAAGGTGCTCGTGGTTTGTCATTATGTCGCCCAGTTGTATGTTTTTTGTAGATTTGCAGACATTGTGCAAGTGTTTTGTCATGATTGTGCCCAGGTGTGTGTTGTTTGTAGATTCCCACACAGGTGCAAGTGGTTTCTCATGATTACGCCCAGGTTTTTGGTGTTTGTAAATTCACAGACAGGTGCAAGTGGTTTGTCTTGATTGCGCCTGGGTTTTTCTTTTTTTTGGAGATTCCCACACAGGTGCAAATGGTTTGTCATGATTGCGCCCAGGTGTGTGTTGTTTGTAGATTCGCACACAGGTGCAAGTGTTTTGTCCTCATTGCGCCTAGGTTTTTTTTTGTTTTGAAGATTCGCACACAGTTGCTAGTGGTTTGTCTTGATTGTGCCCAGGTGTGTGTTTTTTGTTGATGGGAACACAGGTGCAAGTGGTTTGTCTTGTTTGCGCCTAGGTTTTTTTTTTTTTTTTTTTTTGGAGATTCGCACACAGGTGCTAGTGGTTTGTCTTGATTGTGCCCTGGTGTGTGTTATTTTCAGATTCCCTCACAGGTGCTATTGGTTTGTCTTGATTTCTCGCAGGTGTGTGTTGTCTGTAGATTCACACACAGGTGCAAGTGGTTTGTCTTGATTGCACCTCGGTTTTTGTTTTTTCTAGATTCCCACACAGGTGCAAGTGGTTTGTCTTGATTGCGCCTAGGTTTTTTTTTTTTTTTTTTTTTGGAGATTCGCAAACACGTGCTAGTGGTTTGTATTCATTGCACCTAGGTTTTTTTTTTTTTTTTTGGAGATTCTCAGACAGGTGCAAGTTGTTTGTCATGATTGCGCACAGGTGTGTGTTGTTTGTTGATTGGAACACAGGTGCAAGTGGTTTGTCTTGATTGCGCCTAGGTTTTTTTTTTTTTTTTTTTTTTTTTTGAGATTCCCACACAGGTGCAAATTGTTTGTCATGATTTCCCCCGGGTGTGTGTTGTTTATAGATTCGCACACAGGTGTAAGTGTTTTACCTCATTGCGCCTAGGTTTTTTTTTGTTTTAAAGAATCGCACACAGTTGCTATTGGTTTGTCTTGATTATGGCCAGGTGTGTGTTGTTTTCAGGTTCCCTCACAGGTGCTATTGGTTTGTCTTGATTTCTCCCAGGTGTGTGTTGTTTGTAGATTCACACACAGGTGCAAGTGGTTTGTCTTGATTGCGCCTATGTTTTTGTTTTTTGTAGATTCGCACACAGGTGCAAGTGGTTTGTCTTGATTGCGTCTGGGTTTTTGTTGTTTGTAGATTCACACACAGGTGCAAGTGGTTTGTCTTGATTGCGCCTATGTTTTTGTTTTTTGTAGATTCTCACACAGGTGCAAGTGGTTTGTCTTCATTGCGTCTGGGTTTTTGTTTTTTGTAGATTCCCACACAGGTTCAAATGGTTTGTCTTGATGTGCCTAGGTTTTTTTTTTTTTTGAAAATTAGCATACCGGTGTAAATGTTTTGTCCTGATGGCGCCTAGGTTTTTTTTTTTTTTTGGAGATTCCCACACAGGTGCAAGTGTTTTGTCTTGATTGAGACTAGGTTTGTTTTTTTTTTTTTTTGGAGATTCCCACACAGGTGCAAATGGTTTGTCATGATTTTGCCCAGGTGTGTGTTGTGTATAGATTTGAACACATGTGCAAGTGGTTTGTCTTGATTGCGCCTAGGTTTTTTTTTTTTTTTTTTTTGTAGATTCGCACAGAGGTGTAAGTGGTTTGTCTCGATGTGCCCAGGTGTGTGTATTTGGAGATAACTACACAGATGCTAATGATTTGTCATGATTGCGCCCAGCTGTGTGTTGTTTGTCGATTGGAACACAGGTGCAAGTGGTATGTCTTGACTGCGCCTAGGTTTTTTTTTTTTTTTTTTTTTTGGAGATTCCCAGACAGGATCAAGTGGTTTGTCATGATTGCGCACAGGTGTGTGTTGTTTGTAGATCCGCACACAGGTGCAAGTGGTTTCTCTTGATTGCATGTAGGTTTTTGTTTTTTGTAGATGTGCACAAAGGTGCACGTGGTTTGTCATGATTGCGCTCAGGTGTGAGTTGTTTATAGATTTGAACACAGGTGCAAGTGGTTAGTCTTGATTGTGCCTAGGTTTTTTTTTTTTTTTTTTTGAGATTCCCAGACAGGTGCAAGTGGTTTGTCATGATTGCGCACATGTGTGTGTTGTTTGTAGATCCGCACACAGGTGCAAGTGGTTTCTCTTGATTGCATGTAGGTTTTTGTTTTTTGTAGATGTGCACAAAGGTGCACGTCGTTTGTCATGATTGTGCCCAGGTGTGTGTTGTGTATAGATTTGAACAGATGTGCAAGTGGTTTGTCTTGATGTACCCTGGTGTTTTTAATTGCAGATACCCACACAGGTGCAAATGATTTGTCATGATTGCACCCAGCTGTGTGTTGTTTGTTGATTGGAACACAGGTGCAAGTTGTTTCTCTTGATTGCGCCTAGTTTTTTTTTTTTTTTTTTTTTTGGAGATTCCAACACAGGTGCAAATGGTTTGTCATGATTTCGCCCGGGTGTGTGTTGTTTGTAGATTCGCACACAGGTGCAAGTGTTTTACCTCATTGCGCCTAGGTTTTTTTTTTTGTTTTGAAGATTCTCACACAGTTGCTATTGGTTTGTCTTGATTGTGCCTCGTGTGTGTTGTTTTCAGATTCCCTTACAGGTGCTATTGATTTGTCTTGATTTCTCCCAGGTGTGTGTTGTTTTTAGATTCCCATACAGGTGCAAGTGGTTTGTCTTGTTTGCACCTATGTTTTTTTTTTTTTTTTTGTAGATTCGCATACAGGTGCAAGTGGTTTGTCTTGATTGCGCCTGGGTTTTTGTTTTCTGTAGATTCCCACACATTTGCAAGTGGTTTGTCTTGATTGCGCCTAGGTTTTTTTTTTTTTTTTTGGAGATTCCCACACATGTGCAAATGGTTTGTCATGATTGCGCACAGGTGTGATTTGTTTGTAGATTCGCACACAGGTGCAAGTATTTTGTCCTCATTGCGCCTAGGTTTTTATGTGTTTTGAAGATTCGCACACAGTTGCTAGTGGTTTGTCTTGATTGTGCCCAGATGTGTGTTGTGTTCAGATTCCCTCACAGGTGCTATTTGTTTGTCTTGATTTCTCCCAGGTGTGTGTTGTTTGTAGATTTACAAACAGGTGCAAGTGGTTTGTCTTGATTGCGCCTATGTTTTTGTTTTTTGTAGATTCGCACACAGGTGCAAGTGGTTTGTCTTGATTGCGCCTGGGTTTTTGTTTTCTGTAGATTCCCACACATTTGCAAGTGGTTTTTCTTGATTGCGCCTAGGTTTTTTTTTTTTTTTTTTTTGAGATTCACACACAGGTGCTAGTGGTTTGTCTTAATTGTGCCCAGGTGTGTGTTGTTCTCAGTTTCCCACACAGGTGCAAGTCATTTGTCTTGATTGTGCCCTGGTGTGTGTGATTTGCAGATTCCAACTCAGGTGCAAGTGGTTTGTCATGAATACGAATAGGTGTGTGTTGTTTGTAGATTCCCAAACAGGTGCAAGTGGTTTCTCATGATTGCGCCCAGGTGTTTGGTGTTTGTTAATTCGCAGACAGGTGCAAGTGTTTTGTCTTGATTGCGCCTGGGTTTTTCTTTTTTTGGAGATTCCCACACAGGTGCAAATGGTTTGTTATGATTGTGCCCATGTGTGTTGTTTGTAGATTCGCACACAGGTGCAAGTGTTTAGTCCTCATTGCGCCTAGGTTTTTTTTTGTTTTGAGGATTCGCACACAGTTGCTAGAGGTTTGTCTTGATTGTGCCCTGGTGTGTGTTGTTTGTTGATTGGAACACTGGTGCAAGTGGTTTTTCTTGATTGCGCCTAGGTTTTTTTTTTTTTTTTTTTTTTTTTTTTTGGAGATTCGCACACTGGAGCTAGTGGTCTGTCTTGATTGTGCCCAGGTGTGTGTTGTTTTCAGATTCCCACACAGGTACACGTGGTTTGTCATGATTGCGTCTAGGTTTTTGTTTTTTGTAGATTCACACACAGGTGCAAGTTGTCTTGATCGGCCTAGGTTTTTTTTTTTTTTTGGAGATTCGCAAACAGGTGCAACTGACTTGTCATGATTTCGCCCAGGTGTGTGTTGTTTGTAGATTCGCACACAGGTGCAAGTGTTTTGTCCTCATTGCGCCTAGGTTTTTTTTTGTTTTGAAGATTCTCACACAGTTGCTCGTGGTTTGTCTTGATTGTGCCCAGGTGTGTGTTGTTTTCAGATTCCCTCACAGGTGCTATTGGTTTGTCTTGATTTCTCCCAAGTGTGTGTTGTTTGTAGATTCACACACACGTGCAAGTGGTTTGTCTTGATTGCACCTAGGTTTTTTTTTTTTTTTTTTGGAGATTCGCACACAGGTGCTATTGGTTTGTATTGATTGCGCCTACGTTTTTTTTTTTTTTTATTGAGATTCCCAGACAGGTGCAAGTGGTTTGTCATGATTGCGCACAGGAGTGTGTTGTTTGTAGATCCACACACAGGTGCAAGTGGTTTGTCTTGATTGCATGTAGGTTTTTGTTTTTTGTAGATTTGCACAAATGTGCACGTGGCTTGTCATGATTGCTCCCAGGTGTGAGTTTTTTAAAGATTTGAACACAGGTGCAAATGTTTTGTCTTGATTGCGCCTAGGTTTTTTTTTTTTTTTTTTTTTTGGAGATTTGCACACAGGTGAAAGTGGTTTGTCTTGATTGCGCCTAATTTTTTTTTTGAAGATTCGCACACAGGTGCAATTGGTTTTCTTGATTTGCCCGGTGTGTGTGTTTGCAGATACCCACACAGGTGCAAGTGATTTGTCATGATTGCGCCCAGCTGTGTGTTGTTTGTTGATTGGAACACAGATGCAAGTGGTTTGTCTTGATTGTGCCTAGGTTTTTTTTTTTTTTTTTTTTTTTTTGTAAATTCGCACAGAGGTGCAAGTTGTTTGTCTTGACTGTGCCTAGGTTTTTTTTTTTTGGAGATTTGCACACAAGTGCAAGTGGTTTGTATTGATTGAGACTAAGTTTTTTTTTTTTTTTGAAGATTCGCACACAGGTGCAATTGATTTATCTTGATGTGCCCAGGTGTGTGTGTTTGCAGATACCCACACAGGTGCAAGTGATTTGTCATCATTGCGCCCAGCTGTGTGTTGTTTCTTGATTGGAACACAGGTGAAAGTGGTTTGTCTTGATTGCGCCTAGGTTTTTTTTTTTTGAGATTCGCACACAGGTGCTAGTGGTTTGTCTTGATTGTGCCCAGGTTTGTGTTGTTTGCAGACTCCCGCAAAGGTGAATGTGGTTTGTCATTATTTCGCCCAGTTTTATGTTGTTTGTAGATTTGCAGACATTGTGTAAGTGTTTTGTCATGATTGTGCCCAGGTGTGAGTTGTTTGTAGATTCCCACACAGGTGCAAGTGGTTTCTCATGATTGCGCCCAAGTGTTTGGTGTTTGTAAATTCGCAGACAGGTGCAAGTGGTTTGTCTTGATTGCGCCTGGGTTTTTCTTTTTTTGGAGATTCCCACGCAGGTGCAAATGGTTTTTCATGATTGCGCCCAGGTGTGTGTTGTTTGTAGATTCGCACACAGGTGCAAGTGTTTTGTCCTCATTGCGCCTACGTTTTTTTGTTGTTGTTGTTTTGAAGATTCGCACACAGTTGCTAGTGGTTTGTCTTGATTGTGCCCAGGTGTGTGTTGTTTGTTGATTGGAACACAGGTGCAAGTGGTTTGTCTTGATTGTGCCTAGGTTTTTTTTTT
Source organism: Erinaceus europaeus (assembly GCF_950295315.1). Lineage (NCBI taxonomy): Eukaryota > Metazoa > Chordata > Mammalia > Eulipotyphla > Erinaceidae > Erinaceus > Erinaceus europaeus. Next base: position 41,961,761 of record NC_080169.1, read on the forward strand.
TTTTTTTTTTGGAGATTCGCCCACAGGTGCTAGTGGTTTGTCTTGAGTGTGCCCAGGTGTGTGTTGTTTTCAGATTCCCACACAGGTGCACGTGATTTGTCATGATTGCGCCTAGGTTTTTGTTTTTGTAGATTTACACATAGGTGCAAGTTGTCTTGATTGACCTAGGTTTTTTTTTTTTTGGAGATTCGCAAACAGGTGGATGTGGTTTTTCTTGATTGCACCCAGGTGTGTGTTGTTTATAGATTCGAACACAGATGCAAGTGGTTAGTCTTGATTGTGCCCAGGTGTGTGTTGTTTGCAGATTACCACACAGGTGCAATTGGTTTCTCATGATTGCGCCCAGGTGGTTGGTGCTTGTAAATTCGAAGACAGGTGCAAGTGGTTTGTCTTGATTGCACCTGGGTTTTTCTTTTTTTGGAGATTCCCACACAGGTGCAAATGGTTTTTCATGATTGCGCCCAGGTGTGTGTTGTTTGTAGATTCGCACACAGGTGCAAGTATTTTGTCCTCATTGCGCTCAGGTTTTTTTTTGTTTTGAAGATTCGCACACAGTTGCTAGTGGTTTGTCTTGATTGTGCCCAGGTTTGTGTTGTGTATAGATCTGAACACATGTGCAACTGGTTTGTCTTGATTGCGCCTAAGTTTTTTTTTTTTTCTGTAGATTCGCACAGAGGTGCAAGTGGTGTCTTGATGTGCCCAGGTGTGTGTGTTTGGATATACCCACACAGGTGCAAATGATTTGTTATGATTGCACCCAGCTGTGTGTTGTTTGTTGTTTGGAACACAGGTGCAAGTGGTTTGTCTTGATTGCCCCTAGGTTTTTTTTTTTTTTTTGGAGATTTGAACACAGGTGCAAGTGGTATGTCTTGACTGCGCCTAGGTTTTTTTTTTTTTTTTTTTTGGAGATTCCAGACAGGATCAAGTGGTTTGTCATGATTGTGCACAGGTGTGTGCTGTTTGTAGATCCGCACACAGGTGCAAGTGGTTTGTCTTGATTGCACCTAGGTTTTTGTTTTTTGTAGATGTGCACACAGGTGCACGTGGTTTGTCATGATTGCGCCCAAGGGGTGAGTTGTTTATAGATTTGAACACAGGTGCAAATGGTTTGTCTTGATTGCGGCTCGTTTTTTTTTTTTTCTAGATTCGCACAGAGGTGCAAATGGTTTGTCTTGATTGCGCCTAGGTTTTTTTTTTTTTTTTTTTTTTTTTTTTTTTTTTTTTTCGTAGATTCGCACAGAGGTGCAAGTGGTTTGTCTTGACTGTGCCTAGGTTTTTTTTTTTTGGAGATTTGCACACAAGTGAAGTGGTTTGTATTGATTGAGACTAGGTTTTTTTTTTTTTTTCAAGATTCGCACACAGGTGCAATTGATTTATCTTGATATGCCCAGTTGTGTGTGTTTGCAGATACCCACACAGGTGCAAGTGATTTGTCATGATTGCGCCCAGCTGTGTGTTGTTTGTTGACTGGAACACAGGTGCAAGTGGTTTGTCTTGATTGCGCCTAGGTTTTTTTTTGGAGATTCGCACACAGGTTCTAGTGGTTTGTCTTGATTGTGCCCAGGTTTGTGTTGTTTGCAGATTCCCACAAAGGTGCTCGTGGTTTGTCATTATGTCGCCCAGTTGTATGTTTTTTGTAGATTTGCAGACATTGTGCAAGTGTTTTGTCATGATTGTGCCCAGGTGTGTGTTGTTTGTAGATTCCCACACAGGTGCAAGTGGTTTCTCATGATTACGCCCAGATTTTTGGTGTTTGTAAATTCGCAGACAGGTGCAAGTGGTTTGTCTTGATTGCGCCTGGGTTTTTCTTTTTTTTGGAGATTCCCACACAGGTGCAAATGGTTTGTCATGATTGCGCCCAGGTGTGTGTTGTTTGTAGATTCGCACACAGGTGCAAGTGTTTTGTCCTCATTGCGCCTAGGTTTTTTTTTGTTTTGAAGATTCGCACACAGTTGCTAGTGGTTTGTCTTGATTGTGCCCAGGTGTGTGTTGTTTGTTGATGGGAACACAGGTGAAAGTGGTTTATCTTGTTTGCGCCTAGGTTTTTTTTTTTTTTTGGAGATTCGCACACAGGTGCTAGTGGTTTGTCTTGATTGTGCCCAGGTGTGTGTTGTTTTCAGATTCCCTCACAGGTGCTATTGGTTTGTCTTGATTTCTCGCAGGTGTGTGTTGTCTGTAGATTCACACACAGGTACAAGTGGTTTGTTGATTGCACCTCGGTTTTTGTTTTTTCTAGATTCCCACACAGGTGCAAGTGGTTTGTCTTGATTGCGCCTAGGTTTTTTTTTTTTTTTTTTTTTGGAGATTCGCAAATACGTGCTAGTGGTTTGTATTGATTGCGCCTAGGTTTTTTTTTTTTTTTGGAGATTCTCAGACAGGTGCAAGTTGTTTGTCATGATTGCGCACAGGTGTGTGTTGTTTGTTGATTGGAACACAGGTGCAAGTGGTTTGTCTTGATTGCGCCTAGGTTTTTTTTTTTTTTTGGAGATTCCCACACAGGTGCAAATGGTTTGTCATGATTTCGCCCGGGTGTGTGTTGTTTGTAGATTCGCACACAGGTGCAAGTGTTTTACCTCATTTCGCCTAGGATTTTTTTTGTTTTGAAGATTCGCACACAGTTGCTATTGGTTTGTCTTGATTGTGCCCAGGTGTGTGTTGTTTTCAGATTCCCTCACAGGTGCTATTGGTTTGTCTTGATTTCTCCCAGGTGTGTGTTGTTTGTAGATTCACACACAGGTGCAAGTGATTTGTCTTGATTGCGCCTATGTTTTTGTTTTCTGTAGATTCGCACACAGGTGCAAGTGGTTTGTCTTGATTGCGTCTGGGTTTTTGTTTTTTGTAGATTCCCACACAGGTGCAAGTGATTTGTCTTGATTGCGCCTAGTTTTCTTTTTTTTTTTTTGGAGAATCCCACACAGGTTCAAATGGTCTGTCTTGATTGTGCCTAGGTTTTTTTTTTTTTGAAAATTAGCATACCGGTGTAAATGTTTTGTCCTGATGGCTCCTAGGTTTTTTTTTTTTTAGAGATTCGCACACAGGTGCAAGTGTTTTGTCTTGATTGAGCCTTGGTTTTTTTTTTTTTGGAGATTCCCACACAGGTGCAAATGGTTTGTCATGATTTCGCCCAGGTGTGTGTTGTGTATAGATTTGAACACATGTTTAAGTGGTTTGTCTTGATTGCGCCTAGGTTTTTTTTTTTTTTTTGTAGATTCGCACAGAGGTGTAAGTGGTTTGTCTCGATGTTCCCAGGTGTGTGTATTTGGAGATAACTACACAGATGCAAATTATTTGTCATGATTGCGCCCAGCTGTGTGTTGTTTGTCGATTCGAACACAGGTGCAAGTGGTATGTCTTGACTGCACCTAGGTTTTTTTTTTTTTTTTTTTTGGAGATTCCCAGACAGGATCAAGTGGTTTGTCATGATTGCGCACAGGTGTGTGTTGTTTGTAGATCCGCACACAGGTGCAAGTTGTTTCTCTTGATTGCATGTAGGTTTTTGTTTTTTGTAGATGTGCACAAAGGTGCACGTGGTTTGTCATGATTGCGCTCAGGTGTGAGTTGTTTATAGATTTGAACACAGGTGCAAGTGGTTAGTCTTGAAATTGCCTAGGTTTTTTTTTTTTTTTTTGAGATTCTCAGACAGGTGCAAGTGGTTTGTCATGATTGCGCACATGTGTGTGTTGTTTGTAAATCTGCACACAGGTGCAAGTGGTTTGTCTTGATTGCATGTAGGTTTTTTTTTTTTTTTGTGGATTTGCACACAGGTGCACGTGGTTTGTCATGATTGCGCCCAAGGGGTGATGTGTTTATAGATTTGAACACAGGTGCAAGTGGTTTGTCTTGATTGCGGCTCGGTTTTTTTTTTTTTTTCTAGATTCGCACAGAGGTGCAAATGGTTTGTCTTGATTGCGCCTAGGTTTTTTTTTTTTTTTTTTTCATAGATTCGCACAGAGGTGCAAGTGGTTTGTCTTGACTGTTCCTAGGTTTTTTTTTTTTGGAGATTTGCACACAAGTGCAAGTGGTTTGTATTGATTGAGACTAGGTTTTTTTTTTTTTTTTTGAAGATTCGCACCCAGGTGCAATTGATTTATCTTGATATGCCCAGTTGTGTGTGTTTGCAGATACCCACACAGGTGCAAGTGATTTGTCATGATTGCGCCCAGCTGTGTGTTGTTTGTTGATTGGAACACAGGTGCAAGTGGTTTGTCTTGATTGCGCCTAGGTTTTTTTTTGGAGATTCACACACAGGTTCTAGTGGTTTGTCTTGATTGTGCCCAGGTTTGTGTTGTTTGCAGATTCCCACAAAGGTGCTCGTGGTTTGTCATTATGTCGCCCAGTTGTATGTTTTTTGTAGATTTGCAGACATTGTGCAAGTGTTTTGTCATGATTGTGCCCAGGTGTGTGTTGTTTGTAGATTCCCACACAGGTGCAAGTGGTTTCTCATGATTACGCCCAGGTTTTTGGTGTTTGTAAATTCACAGACAGGTGCAAGTGGTTTGTCTTGATTGCGCCTGGGTTTTTCTTTTTTTTGGAGATTCCCACACAGGTGCAAATGGTTTGTCATGATTGCGCCCAGGTGTGTGTTGTTTGTAGATTCGCACACAGGTGCAAGTGTTTTGTCCTCATTGCGCCTAGGTTTTTTTTTGTTTTGAAGATTCGCACACAGTTGCTAGTGGTTTGTCTTGATTGTGCCCAGGTGTGTGTTTTTTGTTGATGGGAACACAGGTGCAAGTAGTTTGTCTTGTTTGCGCCTAGGTTTTTTTTTTTTTTTTTTTTTGGAGATTCGCACACAGGTGCTAGTGGTTTGTCTTGATTGTGCCCTGGTGTGTGTTATTTTCAGATTCCCTCACAGGTGCTATTGGTTTGTCTTGATTTCTCGCAGGTGTGTGTTGTCTGTAGATTCACACACAGGTGCAAGTGGTTTGTCTTGATTGCACCTCGGTTTTTGTTTTTTCTAGATTCCCACACAGGTGCAAGTGGTTTGTCTTGATTGCGCCTAGGTTTTTTTTTTTTTTTTTTTTTGGAGATTCGCAAACACGTGCTAGTGGTTTGTATTCATTGCACCTAGGTTTTTTTTTTTTTTTTTTGGAGATTCTCAGACAGGTGCAAGTTGTTTGTCATGATTGCGCACAGGTGTGTGTTGTTTGTTGATTGGAACACAGGTGCAAGTGGTTTGTCTTGATTGCGCCTAGGTTTTTTTTTTTTTTTTTTTTTTTTTTTTTTGAGATTCCCACACAGGTGCAAATGGTTTGTCATGATTTCCCCCGGGTGTGTGTTGTTTATAGATTCGCACACAGGTGTAAGTGTTTTACCTCATTGCGCCTAGGTTTTTTTTTGTTTTAAAGAATCGCACACAGTTGCTATTGGTTTGTCTTGATTATGGCCAGGTGTGTGTTGTTTTCAGGTTCCCTCACAGGTGCTATTGGTTTGTCTTGATTTCTCCCAGGTGTGTGTTGTTTGTAGATTCACACACAGGTGCAAGTGGTTTGTCTTGATTGCGCCTATGTTTTTGTTTTTTGTAGATTCGCACACAGGTGCAAGTGGTTTGTCTTGATTGCGTCTGGGTTTTTGTTGTTTGTAGATTCACACACAGGTGCAAGTGGTTTGTCTTGATTGCGCCTATGTTTTTGTTTTTTGTAGATTCTCACACAGGTGCAAGTGGTTTGTCTTCATTGCGTCTGGGTTTTTGTTTTTTGTAGATTCCCACACAGGTTCAAATGGTTTGTCTTGATTGTGCCTAGGTTTTTTTTTTTTGAAAATTAGCATACCGGTGTAAATGTTTTGTCCTGATGGCGCCTAGGTTTTTTTTTTTTTTTTGGAGATTCCCACACAGGTGCAAATGGTTTGTCATGATTTCCCCCGGGTGTGTGTTGTTTATAGATTCGCACACAGGTGTAAGTGTTTTACCTCATTGCGCCTAGGTTTTTTTTTGTTTTAAAGAATCGCACACAGTTGCTATTGGTTTGTCTTGATTATGGCCAGGTGTGTGTTGTTTTCAGGTTCCCTCACAGGTGCTATTGGTTTGTCTTGATTTCTCCCAGGTGTGTGTTGTTTGTAGATTCACACACAGGTGCAAGTGGTTTGTCTTGATTGCGCCTATGTTTTTGTTTTTTGTAGATTCGCACACAGGTGCAAGTGGTTTGTCTTGATTGCGTCTGGGTTTTTGTTGTTTGTAGATTCACACACAGGTGCAAGTGGTTTGTCTTGATTGCGCCTATGTTTTTGTTTTTTGTAGATTCTCACACAGGTGCAAGTGGTTTGTCTTCATTGCGTCTGGGTTTTTGTTTTTTGTAGATTCCCACACAGGTTCAAATGGTTTGTCTTGATTGTGCCTAGGTTTTTTTTTTTTGAAAATTAGCATACCGGTGTAAATGTTTTGTCCTGATGGCGCCTAGGTTTTTTTTTTTTTTTTGGAGATTCCCACACAGGTGCAAGTGTTTTGTCTTGATTGAGACTAGGTTTGTTTTTTTTTTTTTTGGAGATTCCCACACAGGTGCAAATGGTTTGTCATGATTTTGCCCAGGTGTGTGTTGTGTATAGATTTGAACACATGTGCAAGTGGTTTGTCTTGATTGCGCCTAGGTTTTTTTTTTTTTTTTTTTTTGTAGATTCGCACAGAGGTGTAAGTGGTTTGTCTCGATGTGCCCAGGTGTGTGTATTTGGAGATAACTACACAGATGCTAATGATTTGTCATGATTGCGCCCAGCTGTGTGTTGTTTGTCGATTGGAACACAGGTGCAAGTGGTATGTCTTGACTGCGCCTAGGTTTTTTTTTTTTTTTTTTTTTTGAAGATTCGCACACAGTTGCTAGTGGTTTGTCTTGATTGTGCCCAGGTGTGTGTTGTTTGTTGATTGGAACACAGGTGCAAGTGGTTTGTCTTGATTGTGCCTAGGTTTTTTTTTTTTTTTTTTTTGGAGATTCGCCCACAGGTGCTAGTGGTTTGTCTTGAGTGTGCCCAGGTGTGTGTTGTTTTCAGATTCCCACACAGGTGCACGTGATTTGTCATGATTGCGCCTAGGTTTTTGTTTTTGTAGATTTACACATAGGTGCAAGTTGTCTTGATTGACCTAGGTTTTTTTTTTTTTGGAGATTCGCAAACAGGTGGATGTGGTTTTTCTTGATTGCACCCAGGTGTGTGTTGTTTATAGATTCGAACACAGATGCAAGTGGTTAGTCTTGATTGTGCCCAGGTGTGTGTTGTTTGCAGATTACCACACAGGTGCAATTGGTTTCTCATGATTGCGCCCAGGTGGTTGGTGCTTGTAAATTCGAAGACAGGTGCAAGTGGTTTGTCTTGATTGCACCTGGGTTTTTCTTTTTTTGGAGATTCCCACACAGGTGCAAATGGTTTTTCATGATTGCGCCCAGGTGTGTGTTGTTTGTAGATTCGCACACAGGTGCAAGTATTTTGTCCTCATTGCGCTCAGGTTTTTTTTTGTTTTGAAGATTCGCACACAGTTGCTAGTGGTTTGTCTTGATTGTGCCCAGGTTTGTGTTGTGTATAGATCTGAACACATGTGCAACTGGTTTGTCTTGATTGCGCCTAAGTTTTTTTTTTTTTCTGTAGATTCGCACAGAGGTGCAAGTGGTGTCTTGATGTGCCCAGGTGTGTGTGTTTGGATATACCCACACAGGTGCAAATGATTTGTTATGATTGCACCCAGCTGTGTGTTGTTTGTTGTTTGGAACACAGGTGCAAGTGGTTTGTCTTGATTGCCCCTAGGTTTTTTTTTTTTTTTTGGAGATTTGAACACAGGTGCAAGTGGTATGTCTTGACTGCGCCTAGGTTTTTTTTTTTTTTTTTTTTGGAGATTCCAGACAGGATCAAGTGGTTTGTCATGATTGTGCACAGGTGTGTGCTGTTTGTAGATCCGCACACAGGTGCAAGTGGTTTGTCTTGATTGCACCTAGGTTTTTGTTTTTTGTAGATGTGCACACAGGTGCACGTGGTTTGTCATGATTGCGCCCAAGGGGTGAGTTGTTTATAGATTTGAACACAGGTGCAAATGGTTTGTCTTGATTGCGGCTCGTTTTTTTTTTTTTCTAGATTCGCACAGAGGTGCAAATGGTTTGTCTTGATTGCGCCTAGGTTTTTTTTTTTTTTTTTTTTTTTTTTTTTTTTTTTTTTCGTAGATTCGCACAGAGGTGCAAGTGGTTTGTCTTGACTGTGCCTAGGTTTTTTTTTTTGGAGATTTGCACACAAGTGAAGTGGTTTGTATTGATTGAGACTAGGTTTTTTTTTTTTTTTCAAGATTCGCACACAGGTGCAATTGATTTATCTTGATATGCCCAGTTGTGTGTGTTTGCAGATACCCACACAGGTGCAAGTGATTTGTCATGATTGCGCCCAGCTGTGTGTTGTTTGTTGACTGGAACACAGGTGCAAGTGGTTTGTCTTGATTGCGCCTAGGTTTTTTTTTGGAGATTCGCACACAGGTTCTAGTGGTTTGTCTTGATTGTGCCCAGGTTTGTGTTGTTTGCAGATTCCCACAAAGGTGCTCGTGGTTTGTCATTATGTCGCCCAGTTGTATGTTTTTTGTAGATTTGCAGACATTGTGCAAGTGTTTTGTCATGATTGTGCCCAGGTGTGTGTTGTTTGTAGATTCCCACACAGGTGCAAGTGGTTTCTCATGATTACGCCCAGATTTTTGGTGTTTGTAAATTCGCAGACAGGTGCAAGTGGTTTGTCTTGATTGCGCCTGGGTTTTTCTTTTTTTTGGAGATTCCCACACAGGTGCAAATGGTTTGTCATGATTGCGCCCAGGTGTGTGTTGTTTGTAGATTCGCACACAGGTGCAAGTGTTTTGTCCTCATTGCGCCTAGGTTTTTTTTTGTTTTGAAGATTCGCACACAGTTGCTAGTGGTTTGTCTTGATTGTGCCCAGGTGTGTGTTGTTTGTTGATGGGAACACAGGTGAAAGTGGTTTATCTTGTTTGCGCCTAGGTTTTTTTTTTTTTTTGGAGATTCGCACACAGGTGCTAGTGGTTTGTCTTGATTGTGCCCAGGTGTGTGTTGTTTTCAGATTCCCTCACAGGTGCTATTGGTTTGTCTTGATTTCTCGCAGGTGTGTGTTGTCTGTAGATTCACACACAGGTACAAGTGGTTTGTTGATTGCACCTCGGTTTTTGTTTTTTCTAGATTCCCACACAGGTGCAAGTGGTTTGTCTTGATTGCGCCTAGGTTTTTTTTTTTTTTTTTTTTTGGAGATTCGCAAATACGTGCTAGTGGTTTGTATTGATTGCGCCTAGGTTTTTTTTTTTTTTTGGAGATTCTCAGACAGGTGCAAGTTGTTTGTCATGATTGCGCACAGGTGTGTGTTGTTTGTTGATTGGAACACAGGTGCAAGTGGTTTGTCTTGATTGCGCCTAGGTTTTTTTTTTTTTTTGGAGATTCCCACACAGGTGCAAATGGTTTGTCATGATTTCGCCCGGGTGTGTGTTGTTTGTAGATTCGCACACAGGTGCAAGTGTTTTACCTCATTTCGCCTAGGATTTTTTTTGTTTTGAAGATTCGCACACAGTTGCTATTGGTTTGTCTTGATTGTGCCCAGGTGTGTGTTGTTTTCAGATTCCCTCACAGGTGCTATTGGTTTGTCTTGATTTCTCCCAGGTGTGTGTTGTTTGTAGATTCACACACAGGTGCAAGTGATTTGTCTTGATTGCGCCTATGTTTTTGTTTTCTGTAGATTCGCACACAGGTGCAAGTGGTTTGTCTTGATTGCGTCTGGGTTTTTGTTTTTTGTAGATTCCCACACAGGTGCAAGTGATTTGTCTTGATTGCGCCTAGTTTTCTTTTTTTTTTTTTGGAGAATCCCACACAGGTTCAAATGGTCTGTCTTGATTGTGCCTAGGTTTTTTTTTTTTTGAAAATTAGCATACCGGTGTAAATGTTTTGTCCTGATGGCTCCTAGGTTTTTTTTTTTTTAGAGATTCGCACACAGGTGCAAGTGTTTTGTCTTGATTGAGCCTTGGTTTTTTTTTTTTTGGAGATTCCCACACAGGTGCAAATGGTTTGTCATGATTTCGCCCAGGTGTGTGTTGTGTATAGATTTGAACACATGTTTAAGTGGTTTGTCTTGATTGCGCCTAGGTTTTTTTTTTTTTTTTGTAGATTCGCACAGAGGTGTAAGTGGTTTGTCTCGATGTTCCCAGGTGTGTGTATTTGGAGATAACTACACAGATGCAAATTATTTGTCATGATTGCGCCCAGCTGTGTGTTGTTTGTCGATTCGAACACAGGTGCAAGTGGTATGTCTTGACTGCACCTAGGTTTTTTTTTTTTTTTTTTTTGGAGATTCCCAGACAGGATCAAGTGGTTTGTCATGATTGCGCACAGGTGTGTGTTGTTTGTAGATCCGCACACAGGTGCAAGTTGTTTCTCTTGATTGCATGTAGGTTTTTGTTTTTTGTAGATGTGCACAAAGGTGCACGTGGTTTGTCATGATTGCGCTCAGGTGTGAGTTGTTTATAGATTTGAACACAGGTGCAAGTGGTTAGTCTTGAAATTGCCTAGGTTTTTTTTTTTTTTTTTGAGATTCTCAGACAGGTGCAAGTGGTTTGTCATGATTGCGCACATGTGTGTGTTGTTTGTAAATCTGCACACAGGTGCAAGTGGTTTGTCTTGATTGCATGTAGGTTTTTTTTTTTTTTTGTGGATTTGCACACAGGTGCACGTGGTTTGTCATGATTGCGCCCAAGGGGTGATGTGTTTATAGATTTGAACACAGGTGCAAGTGGTTTGTCTTGATTGCGGCTCGGTTTTTTTTTTTTTTTCTAGATTCGCACAGAGGTGCAAATGGTTTGTCTTGATTGCGCCTAGGTTTTTTTTTTTTTTTTTTTCATAGATTCGCACAGAGGTGCAAGTGGTTTGTCTTGACTGTTCCTAGGTTTTTTTTTTTTGGAGATTTGCACACAAGTGCAAGTGGTTTGTATTGATTGAGACTAGGTTTTTTTTTTTTTTTTTGAAGATTCGCACCCAGGTGCAATTGATTTATCTTGATATGCCCAGTTGTGTGTGTTTGCAGATACCCACACAGGTGCAAGTGATTTGTCATGATTGCGCCCAGCTGTGTGTTGTTTGTTGATTGGAACACAGGTGCAAGTGGTTTGTCTTGATTGCGCCTAGGTTTTTTTTTGGAGATTCACACACAGGTTCTAGTGGTTTGTCTTGATTGTGCCCAGGTTTGTGTTGTTTGCAGATTCCCACAAAGGTGCTCGTGGTTTGTCATTATGTCGCCCAGTTGTATGTTTTTTGTAGATTTGCAGACATTGTGCAAGTGTTTTGTCATGATTGTGCCCAGGTGTGTGTTGTTTGTAGATTCCCACACAGGTGCAAGTGGTTTCTCATGATTACGCCCAGGTTTTTGGTGTTTGTAAATTCACAGACAGGTGCAAGTGGTTTGTCTTGATTGCGCCTGGGTTTTTCTTTTTTTTGGAGATTCCCACACAGGTGCAAATGGTTTGTCATGATTGCGCCCAGGTGTGTGTTGTTTGTAGATTCGCACACAGGTGCAAGTGTTTTGTCCTCATTGCGCCTAGGTTTTTTTTTGTTTTGAAGATTCGCACACAGTTGCTAGTGGTTTGTCTTGATTGTGCCCAGGTGTGTGTTTTTTGTTGATGGGAACACAGGTGCAAGTAGTTTGTCTTGTTTGCGCCTAGGTTTTTTTTTTTTTTTTTTTTTGGAGATTCGCACACAGGTGCTAGTGGTTTGTCTTGATTGTGCCCTGGTGTGTGTTATTTTCAGATTCCCTCACAGGTGCTATTGGTTTGTCTTGATTTCTCGCAGGTGTGTGTTGTCTGTAGATTCACACACAGGTGCAAGTGGTTTGTCTTGATTGCACCTCGGTTTTTGTTTTTTCTAGATTCCCACACAGGTGCAAGTGGTTTGTCTTGATTGCGCCTAGGTTTTTTTTTTTTTTTTTTTTTGGAGATTCGCAAACACGTGCTAGTGGTTTGTATTCATTGCACCTAGGTTTTTTTTTTTTTTTTTTGGAGATTCTCAGACAGGTGCAAGTTGTTTGTCATGATTGCGCACAGGTGTGTGTTGTTTGTTGATTGGAACACAGGTGCAAGTGGTTTGTCTTGATTGCGCCTAGGTTTTTTTTTTTTTTTTTTTTTTTTTTTTTGAGATTCCCACACAGGTGCAAATGGTTTGTCATGATTTCCCCCGGGTGTGTGTTGTTTATAGATTCGCACACAGGTGTAAGTGTTTTACCTCATTGCGCCTAGGTTTTTTTTTGTTTTAAAGAATCGCACACAGTTGCTATTGGTTTGTCTTGATTATGGCCAGGTGTGTGTTGTTTTCAGGTTCCCTCACAGGTGCTATTGGTTTGTCTTGATTTCTCCCAGGTGTGTGTTGTTTGTAGATTCACACACAGGTGCAAGTGGTTTGTCTTGATTGCGCCTATGTTTTTGTTTTTTGTAGATTCGCACACAGGTGCAAGTGGTTTGTCTTGATTGCGTCTGGGTTTTTGTTGTTTGTAGATTCACACACAGGTGCAAGTGGTTTGTCTTGATTGCGCCTATGTTTTTGTTTTTTGTAGATTCTCACACAGGTGCAAGTGGTTTGTCTTCATTGCGTCTGGGTTTTTGTTTTTTGTAGATTCCCACACAGGTTCAAATGGTTTGTCTTGATTGTGCCTAGGTTTTTTTTTTTTGAAAATTAGCATACCGGTGTAAATGTTTTGTCCTGATGGCGCCTAGGTTTTTTTTTTTTTTTTGGAGATTCCCACACAGGTGCAAGTGTTTTGTCTTGATTGAGACTAGGTTTGTTTTTTTTTTTTTTGGAGATTCCCACACAGGTGCAAATGGTTTGTCATGATTTTGCCCAGGTGTGTGTTGTGTATAGATTTGAACACATGTGCAAGTGGTTTGTCTTGATTGCGCCTAGGTTTTTTTTTTTTTTTTTTTTTGTAGATTCGCACAGAGGTGTAAGTGGTTTGTCTCGATGTGCCCAGGTGTGTGTATTTGGAGATAACTACACAGATGCTAATGATTTGTCATGATTGCGCCCAGCTGTGTGTTGTTTGTCGATTGGAACACAGGTGCAAGTGGTATGTCTTGACTGCGCCTAGGTTTTTTTTTTTTTTTTTTTTTTGGAGATTCCCAGACAGGATCAAGTGGTTTGTCATGATTGCGCACAGGTGTGTGTTGTTTGTAGATCCGCACACAGGTGCAAGTGGTTTCTCTTGATTGCATGTAGGTTTTTGTTTTTTGTAGATGTGCACAAAGGTGCACGTGGTTTGTCATGATTGCGCTCAGGTGTGAGTTGTTTATAGATTTGAACACAGGTGCAAGTGGTTAGTCTTGATTGTGCCTAGGTTTTTTTTTTTTTTTTTTTGAGATTCCCAGACAGGTGCAAGTGGTTTGTCATGATTGCGCACATGTGTGTGTTGTTTGTAGATCCGCACACAGGTGCAAGTGGTTTCTCTTGATTGCATGTAGGTTTTTGTTTTTTGTAGATGTGCACAAAGGTGCACGTCGTTTGTCATGATTGTGCCCAGGTGTGTGTTGTGTATAGATTTGAACAGATGTGCAAGTGGTTTGTCTTGATGTACCCTGGTGTTTTTAATTGCAGATACCCACACAGGTGCAAATGATTTGTCATGATTGCACCCAGCTGTGTGTTGTTTGTTGATTGGAACACAGGTGCAAGTTGTTTCTCTTGATTGCGCCTAGTTTTTTTTTTTTTTTTTTTTTTTTGGAGATTCCAACACAGGTGCAAATGGTTTGTCATGATTTCGCCCGGGTGTGTGTTGTTTGTAGATTCGCACACAGGTGCAAGTGTTTTACCTCATTGCGCCTAGGTTTTTTTTTTTGTTTTGAAGATTCTCACACAGTTGCTATTGGTTTGTCTTGATTGTGCCTCGTGTGTGTTGTTTTCAGATTCCCTTACAGGTGCTATTGATTTGTCTTGATTTCTCCCAGGTGTGTGTTGTTTTTAGATTCCCATACAGGTGCAAGTGGTTTGTCATGATTGCGCCTAGGTTTTTGTTTTTGTAGATTTACACACAGGTGCAAGTGTCTTGATTGACCTAGGTTTTTTTTTTTTTTTTTTTTTTGGAGATTCACAAACAGGTGCAAGTGGTTTTTCTTGATTGCGCCCAGGTGTGTGTTGTTTATAGATTCGAACACAGATGCAAGTGGTTAGTCTTGATTGTGCCCAGGTGTGTGTTGTTTGCAGATTACCACACAGGTGCAAGTGGTTTCTCATGATTGCGCCCAGGTGTTTGGTGTTTGTAAATTCGCAGACAGGTGCAAGTGTTTTGTCTTGATTGCGCCTGGGTTTTTCTTTTTTTGGAGATTCCCACACAGGTCAAATCCTTTGTTATGATTGCGCCCCGGTGTGTGTTGTTTGTAGATTTGCACACAGTGCAAGTGTTTTGTCCTCATTGCGCTAGGTTTTTTTTTGTTTTGAATATTCGCACACAGTTGCTAGTGGTTTGTCTTGATTGTGCCCAGGTGTGTGTTGTTTGTTGATTGGAACACAGGTGAAAGTGGTTTGTCTTGATTGCACCTAGGTTTTTTTTTATGGAGATTTGCACACAGGTAAATTGGTTTGTCTTGATTGCATCTAGGTTTTTTTTTTTTTTTTGAAGATTCGCACACAGGTGCAATTGGTTTTTCTTGATGTGCCCAGGTGTATTGTTTGCAGATACCCACACAGGTTCAAGTGATTTGTCATGATTGCACCCAGCTGTGTGTTGTTTGTTGATTGGAACACAGGTGCAAGGGTTTGTCTTCATTGCGCCTAGGTTTTTTGTTTTTTTTTGGAGATTCGCAGACAGGTGCTAGTGGTTTGTCTTGATTGTGCACAGGTGTGTGTTGTTTTCAGATTCCCACACAGGTGCGCGTGGTTTTTCATGATTGCCTCTTGGTTTTTGTTTTTTATAGATTCACACACAGGTGCAAGTTGTCTTGATTGACCTAGGTTTTTTTTTTTTTGGAGATTCGCAAACAGGTACAAGTGGTTTGTCATGATTGCGCCCAGGTGTGTGTTGTTTGTAGATTCCCACACAGGTGCAAGTGGTTTCTCATGATTGCGCCCAGGTGTTTGGTGTATGTAGATTCGCACACAGGTGCAAGTGGTTTGTCTTGATTGCGCCTGGTTTTTTGTTTTTGGAGATTCCAACACAGGTGCAAATGGTTTGTCATGATTGCGCCCAGGTGTGTTTTGTTTGTAGATTCACACACAGGTGCAAATGTTTTCTCCTCATTGCGCCTAGATTTTTATGTGTATTGAAGATTCGCACACAGTTGCTAGTGGTTTGTCTTGATTGTGCCCACATGTGTGTTGTGTTTAGATTCCCTCACAGGTGCTATTGGTTTGTCTTGATTTCTCCCAAGTGTGTGTTGTTTGAAGATATACGAACAAGTGCAAGTGGTTTGTCTTGATTGTGCCTAGGTTTTTTTTTTTTTTTTTTTTTTGTAGATTCGCACAAAGGTGCAATTGGTTTGTCTTGATTGCGACTAGGTTTTGTTTTTTTTGAAGATTCCCAGACAGGTGCAAGTGGTTTGTCATGATTGAGAACATGTGTTTGTTGTTTGTAGATCCGCACACAGGTGCAAGTGGTTTGTCTTGATTGCAGGTAGGTTTTTGTTTTTTATAGATGTGCACAAAGGTGCAGGTGGTTTGTCATGATTGCGCCCAGGTTTGTGTTGTGTATAGATTTGAACACAGGTACAAGTGGTTTGTCTTGATTGCGCCTAAGTTTTTTTTTTTGGAGATTCCCACACATGTGCAAATGGTTTGTCATGATAGCGCCCAGGTGTGATTTGTTTGTAGATTCGCACACAGGTGCAAGTATTTTGTCCTCATTGTGCCTAGGTTTTTATGTGTTTTGAAGATTCGCACACAGTTGCTAGTGGTTTGTCTTGATTGTGCCCAGATGTGTGTTGTGTTCAGATTCCCTCACAGGTGCTATTGGTTTGTCTTGATTTCTCCCAGGTGTGTGTTGTTTGTAGATTTACAAACAGGTGCAAGTGGTTTGTCTTGATTGCGCCTGGGTTTTTTTTTTTTTTTTTTTTGGAGATTCCCAGACAGTTTCAAGTGGTTTGTCATGATTGAGAACATGTGTGTGTTGTTTGTAGATCCGCATACAGGTGCAAGTGGTTTGTCTTGATTGCATGTAGGTTTTTGTTTTTTATAGATGTGCAGAAAGGTGCACGTGGTTTGTCATGATTGCGCCCAGGTGTGTGTTGTGTATAGATTTGAACACAGGTGCAAGTGGTTTGTCTTGATTTCGCATAGGTTTTTTTTTTTTGAAGATTCGCACATAGGTGCAATTGGTTTTTCTTGATGTGCCCAGGTGTGTGTATTTGCAGATACCCACACATGTGCAAGTGTTTTCTCATGATTGTGCCAGCTGTGTATTGTTTGTTGATTGGAACATAGGTGCAAGTGGTTTGTATTGATTGCGCCTAGGTTTTTTTTTTTTTTTTTGGAGATTCGCACACAGGTGCAAGTGGTTTGTCTTGATTGCGCCTAGGTTTTTTTTTTTTTGGAGATTCCCAGACAGGTTCAAGTGGTTTGTCATGATTGCACACAGGTGTGTGTTGTTTGTAGATCCACACACAGGTGCAAGTGGTTTGTCTTGTTTGCATGTAAGTTTTTTTTTGTAGATTTGCACACAGGTGCACGTGGTTTGTTATGATTGGGCCTAG